>NC_135737.1:47722930-48337930 GCF_041903045.1 Epinephelus lanceolatus
CTTTCTTTCTTTTTTGTTTCTTTCTTTCTTTCTTTCTTTCTTCCTTTCTTTCTTTCTTGTTTCTTTCTTTCTTTCTTTCTTTCTTTCTTTTTTCTTGTTTCTTTCTTTCTTGTTTCTTTCTTTCTTTTTTCTTTCTTTCTTGTTTCTTTCTTTCTGTCTTTCTTTCTTTCTTTCTTTTTTCTTTCTTGTTTCTTTCTTTCTTTCTTTCTTATGTCTTTCTTTCTTTCTTTCTTTCTTTTTTCTTGTTTCTTTCTTTCTTGTTTCTTTCTTTCTTTCTTTCTTGTTTCTTTCTTTCTTTCTTTCTTTCTTTCTTTCTGTCTTTCTTGTTTCTTTCTTGTTTCTTTCTGTCTTTCTTTCTTTCTTTCTTTCTTTTTTCTTTCTTGTTTCTTTCTTTCTTTCTTTCTTGTTTCTTTCTTTCTTTCTTTCTTGTTTCTTTCTTTCTGTCTTTTTTGTTTCTTTCTTTCTTTCTTTCTGTCTTTCTTTCTTTCTTTTTTCTTTCTTGTTTTTTTCTTTCTGTCTTTCTTGTTTCTTTCTTTCTTTCTTTCTTTCTTTTTTCTTTCTTGTTTTTCTTTCTTGTTTCTTTCTTTCTTTCCTTTTTCTTTCTTTCCTTTTTCTTTCTTGTTTCTTTCTTTCTGTCTTTCTTTCTTTTTTCTTTCTTGTTTCTTTCTTTCTGTCTTTCTTTTTCTTGTTTCTTGTTTCTTTCTTTCTTGTTTCTTATTTTATTTTCATCATTCTTTCTGTCTGTTATTTTTACTTTCTTTTGTAATTTTATTTTTTGTTCTTTCTTTCTTTGTTCTTTCCTTCATTCTTCATTCATTATACCATCTATCTGTCTTTCTTACTAGTGTGTGTTAGTATTTGTGTAATGTGTGTGTGTGTGTGTGTGTGTATTGTTGTTGTTGTCGTTGTGTCACACTGCCCTCCTGTGGTCAGGCACCAACACAGCGTGTTTCTAACAGATGGCCCATCCAACAGTGTGGATGGTTGTTGTTGGTTCATCACATCCTGATGGTTGTTGTGTTCGTACAGTCTGAACACAAAGATAACAAAGATCATGGCTCACATCAGAAGATATCAATATATTTGATACATAATCAATACCTCTGTTAATCTGAAAGATTCCTGTGTGTGGATTCAGCCTGAGTCAGAGTGAAAAGTTCCCAGACAGTTACAAAATTCTGTAAAAAGCTTCGATCACGTGCTGTAACTTTTTTTTATCATTCATCATCATCGTTATCAGGTTCTGTCAGCTTTGTTCAGCTTCCACTCTGTACTGTCAGGTTCTATCAGGGTCTACAGGATCAGGTTTTATCAGGCGTTGTCAGGTTCTATCAGGGTCTACAGGATCAGGTTTTATCAGGCGTTGTCAGGTTCTATCAGGGTCTACAGGATCAGGTTTTATCAGGCGTTGTCAGGTTCTATCAGGGTCTACAGGATCAGGTTTTATCAGGCTCTGTCAGGTTCTATCAGGGTCTACAGGATCAGGTTTTATCAGGCGTTGTCAGGTTCTATCAGGGTCTACAGGATCAGGTTTTATCAGGCGTTGTCAGGTTCTATCAGGGTCTACAGGATCAGGTTTCATCAGGCTCTGTCAGGTTCTATCAGGGTCTACAGGATCAGGTTTTATCAGGCTCTGTCAGGTTCTATCAGGGTCTACAGGATCAGGTTTTATCAGGCGTTGTCAGGTTCTATCAGGGTCTACAGGATCAGGTTTTATCAGGCTCTGTCAGGTTCTATCAGGGTCTACAGGATCAGGTTTTATCAGGCTCTGTCAGGTTCTATCAGGGTCTACAGGATCAGGTTTTATCAGGCGTTGTCAGGTTCTATCAGGGTCTACAGGATCAGGTTTTATCAGGCGTTGTCAGGTTCTATCAGGGTCTACAGGATCAGGTTTTATCAGGCTCTGTCAGGTTCTATCAGGGTCTACAGGATCAGGTTTTATCAGGCTCTGTCAGGTTCTATCAGGGTCTACAGGATCAGGTTTATTCAGGCTCTGTCAGGTTCTATCAGGGTCTACAGGATCAGGTTTATTCAGGCTCTGTCAGGTTCTATCAGGGTCTACAGGATCAGGTTTTATCAGGCTCTGTCAGGTTCTATCAGGGTCTACAGGATCAGGTTTTATCAGGCTCTGTCAGGTTCTATCAGGGTCTACAGGATCAGGTTTTATCAGGCTCTGTCAGGTTCTATCAGGGTCTACAGGATCAGGTTTATTCAGGCTCTGTCAGGTTCTATCAGGGTCTACAGGATCAGGTTTTATCAGGCTCTGTCAGGTTCCATCAGGGTCTACAGGATCAGGTTTTATCAGGCTCTGTCAGGTTCTATCAGGGTCTACAGGATCAGGTTTTATCAGGCTCTGTCAGGTTCCATCAGGGTCTACAGGATCAGGTTTTATCAGGCTCTGTCAGGTTCTATCAGGGTCTACAGGATCAGGTTTTATCAGGCTCTGTCAGGTTCTATCAGGGTCTACAGGATCAGGTTTTATCAGGCTCTGTCAGGTTCTATCAGGGTCTACAGGATCAGGTTTTATCAGGCTCTGTCAGGTTCTATCAGGGTCTACAGGATCAGGTTTTATCAGGCTCTGTCAGGTTCTATCAGGGTCTACAGGATCAGGTTTTATCAGGCTCTGTCAGGTTCTATCAGGGTCTACAGGATCAGGTTTATTCAGGCTCTGTCAGGTTCTATCAGGGTCTACAGGATCAGGTTTTATCAGGCGTTGTCAGGTTCCATCAGGGTCTACAGGATCAGGTTTTATCAGGCTCTGTCAGGTTCTATCATGGTCTACAGGATCAGGTTTTATCAGGCTCTGTCAGGTTCTATCAGGGTCTACCGGATCAGGTTTTATCAGGCGTTGTCAGGTTCCATCAGGGTCTACAGGATCAGGTTTTATCAGGCTCTGTCAGGTTCTATCAGGGTCTACAGGATCAGGTTTTATCAGGCGTTGTCAGGTTCTATCAGGGTCTACAGGATCAGGTTTTATCAGGCTCTGTCAGGTTCTATCAGGGTCTACAGGATCAGGTTTTATCAGGCGTTGTCAGGTTCTATCAGGGTCTACAGGATCAGGTTTATTCAGGCTCTGTCAGGTTCTATCAGGGTCTACAGGATCAGGTTTATTCAGGCTCTGTCAGGTTCTATCAGGGTCTACAGGATCAGGTTTTATCAGGCATTGTCAGGTTCTATCAGGGTCTACAGGATCAGGTTTTATCAGGCATTGTCAGGTTCTATCAGGGTCTACAGGATCAGGTTTTATCAGGCTCTGTCAGGTTCTATCAGGGTCTACAGGATCAGGTTTTATCAGGCTCTGTCAGGTTCTATCAGGGTCTACAGGATCAGGTTTTATCAGGCTCTGTCAGGTTCTATCAGGGTCTACAGGATCAGGTTTTATCAGGCTCTGTCAGGTTCTATCAGGGTCTACAGGATCAGGTTTTATCAGGCTCTGTCAGGTTCTATCAGGGTCTACAGGATCAGGTTTATTCAGGCTCTGTCAGGTTCTATCAGGGTCTACAGGATCAGGTTTTATCAGGCTCTGTCAGGTTCTATCAGGGTCTACAGGATCAGGTTTTATCAGGCTCTGTCAGGTTCTATCAGGGTCTACAGGATCAGGTTTTATCAGGCTCTGTCAGGTTCTATCAGGGTCTACAGGATCAGGTTTATTCAGGCTCTGTCAGGTTCTATCAGGGTCTACAGGATCAGGTTTTATCAGGCGTTGTCAGGTTCCATCAGGGTCTACAGGATCAGGTTTTATCAGGCTCTGTCAGGTTCTATCAGGGTCTACAGGATCAGGTTTTATCAGGCGTTGTCAGGTTCTATCAGGGTCTACAGGATCAGGTTTTATCAGGCGTTGTCAGGTTCTATGAGGATCTACAGGATCAGGTTTTATCAGGCTCTGTCAGGTTCTATCAGGGTCTACAGGATCAGGTTTCATCAGGCTCTGTCAGGTTCTATCAGGGTCTACAGGATCAGGTTTTATCAGGCGTTGTCAGGTTCTATGAGGATCTACAGGATCAGGTTTTATCAGGCGTTGTCAGGTTCTATCAGGGTCTACAGGATCAGGTTTTATCAGGCTCTGTCAGGTTCTATCAGGGTCTACAGGATCAGGTTTTATCAGGCTCTGTCAGGTTCCATCAGGGTCTACAGGATCAGGTTTTATCAGGCTCTGTCAGGTTCTATCAGGGTCTACAGGATCAGGTTTCATCAGGCTCTGTCAGGTTCTATCAGGGTCTACAGGATCAGGTTTCATCAGGCTCTGTCAGGTTCTATCAGGGTCTACAGGATCAGGTTTCATCAGGCTCTGTCAGGTTCTATCAGGGTCTACAGGATCAGGTTTTATCAGGCTCTGTCAGGTTCTATCAGGGTCTACAGGATCAGGTTTTATCAGGCGTTGTCAGGTTCTATCAGGGTCTACAGGATCAGGTTTTATCAGGCGTTGTCAGGTTCTATGAGGATCTACAGGATCAGGTTTTATCAGGCTCTGTCAGGTTCTATCAGGGTCTACAGGATCAGGTTTCATCAGGCTCTGTCAGGTTCTATCAGGGTCTACAGGATCAGGTTTTATCAGGCGTTGTCAGGTTCTATGAGGATCTACAGGATCAGGTTTTATCAGGCGTTGTCAGGTTCTATCAGGGTCTACAGGATCAGGTTTTATCAGGCTCTGTCAGGTTCTATGAGGATCTACAGGATCAGGTTTTATCAGGCGTTGTCAGGTTCTATCAGGGTCTACAGGATCAGGTTTTATCAGGCTCTGTCAGGTTCTATCAGGGTCTACAGGATCAGGTTTTATCAGGCTCTGTCAGGTTCTATCAGGGTCTACAGGATCAGGTTTTATCAGGCTCTGTCAGGTTCTATCAGGGTCTACAGGATCAGGTTTTATCAGGCTCTGTCAGGTTCTATCAGGGTCTACAGGATCAGGTTTTATCAGGCGTTGTCAGGTTCCATCAGGGTCTACAGGATCAGGTTTTATCAGGCTCTGTCAGGTTCTATCAGGGTCTACAGGATCAGGTTTTATCAGGCTCTGTCAGGTTCTATCAGGGTCTACAGGATCAGGTTTTATCAGGCTCTGTCAGGTTCTATCAGGGTCTACAGGATCAGGTTTTATCAGGCTCTGTCAGGTTCTATCAGGGTCTACAGGATCAGGTTTTATCAGGCTCTGTCAGGTTCTATCAGGGTCTACAGGATCAGGTTTTATCAGGCTCTGTCAGGTTCTATCAGGGTCTACAGGATCAGGTTTTATCAGGCTCTGTCAGGTTCTATCAGGGTCTACAGGATCAGGTTTTATCAGGCTCTGTCAGGTTCTATCAGGGTCTACAGGATCAGGTTTTATCAGGCTCTGTCAGGTTCTATCAGGGTCTACAGGATCAGGTTTTATCAGGCTCTGTCAGGTTCTATCAGGGTCTACAGGATCAGGTTTATTCAGGCTCTGTCAGGTTCTATCAGGGTCTACAGGATCAGGTTTTATCAGGCGTTGTCAGGTTCCATCAGGGTCTACAGGATCAGGTTTTATCAGGCTCTGTCAGGTTCTATCAGGGTCTACAGGATCAGGTTTTATCAGGCTCTGTCAGGTTCTATCAGGGTCTACCGGATCAGGTTTTATCAGGCGTTGTCAGGTTCCATCAGGGTCTACAGGATCAGGTTTTATCAGGCGTTGTCAGGTTCTATCAGGGTCTACAGGATCAGGTTTTATCAGGCTCTATCAGGTTCTATCAGGGTCTACAGGATCAGGTTTTTTCAGGCTCTGTCAGGTTCTATCAGGGTCTACAGGATCAGGTTTTATCAGGCTCTGTCAGGTTCTATCAGTGTCTACAGGATCAGGTTTATTCAGGCTCTGTCAGGTTCTATCAGTGTCTACAGGATCAGGTTTTATCAGGCGTTGTCAGGTTCTATCAGGGTCTACAGGATCAGGTTTATTCAGGCTCTGTCAGGTTCTATCAGGGTCTACAGGATCAGGTTTATTCAGGCTCTGTCAGGTTCTATCAGGGTCTACAGGATCAGGTTTTATCAGGCATTGTCCGGTTCTATCAGGGTCTACAGGATCAGGTTTCATCAGGCATTGTCAGGTTCTATCAGGGTCTACAGGATCAGGTTTTATCAGGCTCTGTCAGGTTCTATCAGGGTCTACAGGATCAGGTTTTATCAGGCTCTGTCAGGTTCTATCAGGGTCTACAGGATCAGGTTTTATCAGGCTCTGTCAGGTTCTATCAGGGTCTACAGGATCAGGTTTTATCAGGCTCTGTCAGGTTCTATCAGGGTCTACAGGATCAGGTTTTATCAGGCTCTGTCAGGTTCTATCAGGGTCTACAGGATCAGGTTTATTCAGGCTCTGTCAGGTTCTATCAGGGTCTACAGGATCAGGTTTTATCAGGCTCTGTCAGGTTCTATCAGGGTCTACAGGATCAGGTTTTATCAGGCTCTGTCAGGTTCTATCAGGGTCTACAGGATCAGGTTTTATCAGGCTCTGTCAGGTTCTATCAGGGTCTACAGGATCAGGTTTATTCAGGCTCTGTCAGGTTCTATCAGGGTCTACAGGATCAGGTTTTATCAGGCGTTGTCAGGTTCCATCAGGGTCTACAGGATCAGGTTTTATCAGGCTCTGTCAGGTTCTATCAGGGTCTACAGGATCAGGTTTTATCAGGCGTTGTCAGGTTCTTTCAGGGTCTACAGGATCAGGTTTTATCAGGCGTTGTCAGGTTCTATGAGGATCTACAGGATCAGGTTTTATCAGGCTCTGTCAGGTTCTATCAGGGTCTACAGGATCAGGTTTCATCAGGCTCTGTCAGGTTCTATCAGGGTCTACAGGATCAGGTTTTATCAGGCGTTGTCAGGTTCTATGAGGATCTACAGGATCAGGTTTTATCAGGCGTTGTCAGGTTCTATCAGGGTCTACAGGATCAGGTTTTATCAGGCTCTGTCAGGTTCTATGAGGATCTACA
This sequence comes from Epinephelus lanceolatus, assembly GCF_041903045.1. Taxonomy (NCBI): domain Eukaryota; kingdom Metazoa; phylum Chordata; class Actinopteri; order Perciformes; family Serranidae; genus Epinephelus; species Epinephelus lanceolatus. The sequence continues at coordinate 47,729,854 of NC_135737.1, forward strand.
GGATCAGGTTTTATCAGGCGTTGTCAGGTTCTATCAGGGTCTACAGGATCAGGTTTTATCAGGCTCTGTCAGGTTCTATCAGGGTCTACAGGATCAGGTTTTATCAGGCTCTGTCAGGTTCTATCAGGGTCTACAGGATCAGGTTTTATCAGGCTCTGTCAGGTTCTATCAGGGTCTACAGGATCAGGTTTTATCAGGCTCTGTCAGGTTCTATCAGGGTCTACAGGATCAGGTTTCATCAGGCTCTGTCAGGTTCTATCAGGGTCTACAGGATCAGGTTTTATCAGGCGTTGTCAGGTTCCATCAGGATCTACAGGATCAGGTTTTATCAGGCTCTGTCAGGTTCTATCAGGGTCTACAGGATCAGGTTTTATCAGGCTCTGTCAGGTTCTATCAGGGTCTACAGGATCAGGTTTTATCAGGCTCTGTCAGGTTCTATCAGGGTCTACAGGATCAGGTTTTATCAGGCGTTGTCAGGTTCCATCAGGGTCTACAGGATCAGGTTTTATCAGGCTCTGTCAGGTTCTATCAGGGTCTACAGGATCAGGTTTTATCAGGCGTTGTCAGGTTCTATGAGGATCTACAGGATCAGGTTTTATCAGGCGTTGTCAGGTTCTATCAGGGTCTACAGGATCAGGTTTTATCAGGCTCTGTCAGGTTCTATCAGGGTCTACAGGATCAGGTTTTATCAGGCTCTGTCAGGTTCTATCAGGATCTACAGGATCAGGTTTTGTCAGGCGTTGTCAGGTTCTATCAGGGTCTACAGGATCAGGTTTTATCAGGCTCTGTCAGGTTCTATCAGGGTCTACAGGATCAGGTTTTATCAGGCTCTGTCAGGTTCTGTCAGGGTCTACAGGATCAGGTTTTATCAGGCTCTGTCAGGTTCTATCAGGGTCTACAGGATCAGGTTTCATCAGGCTCTGTCAGGTTCCATCAGGGTCTACAGGATCAGGTTTCATCAGGCTCTGTCAGGTTCTATCAGGGTCTACAGGATCAGGTTTCATCAGGCTCTGTCAGGTTCTATCAGGGTCTACAGGATCAGGTTTTATCAGGCGTTGTCAGGTTCTATCAGGGTCTACAGGATCAGGTTTCATCAGGCTCTGTCAGGTTCTATCAGGGTCTACAGGATCAGGTTTCATCAGGCTCTGTCAGGTTCTATCAGGGTCTACAGGATCAGGTTTCATCAGGCTCTGTCAGGTTCTATCAGGGTCTACAGGATCAGGTTTCATCAGGCTCTGTCAGGTTCTATCAGGGTCTACAGGATCAGGTTTTATCAGGCTCTGTCAGGTTCTATCAGGGTCTACAGGATCAGGTTTCATCAGGCTCTGTCAGGTTCCATCAGGGTCTACAGGATCAGGTTTCATCAGGCTCTGTCAGGTTCCATCAGGGTCTACAGGATCAGGTTTCATCAGGCTCTGTCAGGTTCTATCAGGGTCTACAGGATCAGGTTTTATCAGGCTCTGTCAGGTTCCATCAGGGTCTACAGGATCAGGTTTTATCAGGCTCTGTCAGGTTCTATCAGGGTCTACAGGATCAGGTTTTATCAGGCTCTGTTTACAGTACCAGGTAGTGTGCAGTTATTTGAATATTAATCTTGATTGTTATTTCTTGGCTTCCTACTATTAAATGAACATGATCGACTGCAATATTGACTTTTAAGATATCAAATGAAGAGCTGCTGCTGTGCACGCACCCAAGGATTGTCTGTCAGAACGTTGGCAATGAGCCCTTCACTAGGTGGATTAATTATTATTCATTCACAGACAAGGACATTTAAACTTAGTGATACAGATACACAAACATGATGTCGGACATGTCAAGCACATGGAATAGTTTCAAAGTGTACAGTTGGAAGCTCACTGAAGCATCCATGCACAAAAACTGGTATTCAGGACAGCCCGAGATTAGATCTCTAATAGTTTTGTTTGTTTCCTGCAGGGGCCTCCAGGTCTTCTGGGGCGGCAGGGCCCTCAGGGGCCTCCGGGCTTTCCAGGCCCTCAGGGGCCTCCAGGACAGAAGGGCCAGAGAGGAGACGAGGGGCCGACAGGAGCTGTAGGACTGAAAGGAGACTCGGTGAATAAACATGGTTCTGTTGGAAACATGGTGGTTCTGTTTGTTCTGTAACTACATCATTCTGACCTGAAGACAAGATGGCCGACACTCTGATGTGCACTGATGGCATCTGTTTTCCTGATTAAAGCTCTAAAGTTCTAACAGTCGGTCTGTTGTGACTCAAAACCACAGCTACAGTTTAACTCTGTCTGTTGTTTCAGGGAAGTGTCGGCGTTCCAGGTTTTCCGGGTATAGAAGGAGTTCCGGTAAGAAGCCCCGCCCTCTCAACTTCTCAGCTGCTCTGATTGGCCCAAATGTAGCAAGATCAAAGGTCAGACTGTGAGCATGTCTTTGTGTGTTTAGGGTCACCCGGGTCCGGCTGGCGGACCTGGATTTCCAGGTCTGGATGGATGTAACGGAACCAGAGGACAAAAAGGAGGACCTGGATTTCCAGGAAGACCGGGACCTGATGGAGAACAGGTCAGAGTCACTGATCGATCATAACATACATTGAATGTTTGACGCAGTCAGGCTTTAGCTTGTGGTTTTAGACATTATTAAATTTGTAATAATTCTTTCTTTTTTTAATCATCAGACTCCAAGGAGGTTTCTGATTTTAGATTTTAGAAATCAAAACCTCCTTGAACGTAGAAGACTTTATCTCATTTAACAGTACGGAAGATGTTTGAGCACTACAATGTACTGCAATACATGCTGTGTAGTTTTATGTCATCACCATGGTAACAGTGTTTTATTCTGCAGGGTTTTGCAGGACCGAAGGGGTTTCCAGGAGATCCAGCAGTCTACTACATACAGTACCCTGGAATACCTGTAAGCAATATAAGTATGCTCGTACTGTCAGTATCGACCAGTACTTGCAGCTCTATGCTCCACTAGAGACCACAGATTATGGGATGTTTGGATGGTCTGAGTGTTTGTTTCTGTTCATGTTTTCCTCTCTGTCACCGAGCACATTTGCCGTATAGTACTTGTGCTGTATAGTTATGCTGCCACATAAAGAGAAGCTCTTCATTCATTCATTTTCCATAACTGCTCATCCTGTTAGCAGTTGTGGGGCTGGAGCCTATCCCAGCTGACACTGGGTGAGAGGCAGGGTTCACCCTGGACAGGTCACCAGACTATCACAGGGCTGACACATAGAGACAGACAACCATTCACACTCACATTCACACCTACGGACAATTTAGAGTCACCAATTAACCTGCATGTCTGTGGACTGTGGGAGGAAGCTGGAGCACCTGGAGGAAACCCACGCTGACACGGGGAGAACATGTCAGAGCACCTGGAGGAAACCCACGCTGACACGGGGAGAACATGCAAACTCCACACAGAAGGGCTCCCCCACCCTGGGTTTGAACCAGAAACCGCCTTGCTACGAGGCAACAATACCAACCACTGCATCACTGCACCGTGAAGATAAACTAATGTTAGTATTTGTGTGTTACAGGGAGACGTTGGCCAAAGTGGACTTCCTGGTCGGCCGGTGAGAACAAACCTTTGACTTCATTACATTTGTGACACTTTTGCATATTTTACTTTCAAAACACATGAACAGTTTTTTTTAAAAATCTGATGCATTTGATTTATATTAAACAACACAACATCTGCTTTTTGAGTAGTTTTAGTCTTTCACGGTGCATTTGTGACAAAATGTGCTAAATATATATATATATTTTAACCTGTTTGGTGCCTTGCTCAGGGGCACTTCAGCAGTGCCTAGGAGGCAAACTGGCACCTCTCCAGCCACCAGTCCACAGTCCATATTTGGTTCGGAAGGGGACTTGATCCGGCCACCTTCTGGAATAAGCTTTTTTTGCACAATGAGTATTTGTACTTGTGTCAGTGGTGTGTAATGTTACTGAACGGTGTCTCGGTCTGCAGGGTGAACGGGGTCTGCCTGGTCCGATGGGAAATGTGGGTACTGCAGGATTGGATGGGACTAATGTGAGTCACAACAAACACACCTGATTCAAATTATTACTAATGATAATAATGACCGTGTTAAGACTTGTAAACGCTCCTCTGAGCCTCAATCCTATTTTCAAGTTCCTCACAGTTATTGTGAAACAGTAAATCCTCTTACATTCAGTCAAAGTACAAACAAATAAATTCTGTTCATACACGTACCCACAATATGTCTGTCTGTGTCTCCAGGGTCTCCCTGGTCTACCTGGCTCCAGAGGTCTACCTGTAAGTATTGTCAGTGGTGGATGTATGTCATAAAGTACATTTAACTGAGCATAGCGTTAGTTCAGGCAGGACACAATGTCAAGCTCAGCTAACATCCCAGCTACATCAGCTGATCTCAAACAGCCAATCAGCTGATGGATCAGCTGGTTGATGGAAGGGAGTCAGCTGATAGATCACATGATTCCTTTCTATGCAACCAATTGACAAATCTCATTCAGGGCGCCCTGTTTAAACTGCTCTGGCCTGCCTACTGTTGCTGCTTCCTCTGCAAGCTGCTTTGCAACCTGCCTCCACCCCAGCTCCTCCTTTTCATACTGTGTCTGACTTATCAATGTCATTTCTGTTTGTCATTGATCCCGGGGGTCTTTGCTTCTGCTCTCCCTGCCTTAGGCTTTCCATGTAGGCGCATGGAAGGGCAGGGAGGTGTGCTCTCTCCACCTTAGGCTTTCTGTGTAGGCCTGAGAGGCCCTAGAACAGAACCATACCACCAAATATAATACTGCAAATGGAAATAAAGTGGTCCTGACTGAACTCTTGCAGTGTACTTTGTGACATACTTGTACTTCACTTGGATATTTCTAAAAATCTGATTACTGATTATCGATCAGAGTGTTTGTACCTGTTGAGGTTGTCGTGTGTTTGTGTTTCAGGGAGAAAAGGGTCGATCTCTGTCTGGACAGAAAGGAGACGAGGTACAAATTTATAAAAGAAAAACAAACAAACAAAAAATTTTATGCAGGAAAACACCTGGAAAACACCTGCAGTGGCATCACTGAGGGGGCGTCACCAGAAAAACAACAGTCAGGCGACTTTAAAGCTTCAGAGAGCAGAACTGAGAGGATTTACCTTTTACTATTATTTTAATGTGAACATTGTCAAAGTCATGTGCAGTAGTAGTATTGCAGTACTGTTTGTGGTCCACAGGGGGATCAGGGCCTCCAGGGGCCTCCAGGACCGTTTGAGTACGTCGACCCTCCAGAAGACCTGTACATTAAAGGAGAACAGGTGAATCATGGTGTCACACAGCCAGTCAGATTACAAGCTCTATACTGTCTAATGCTGTTCTACTGTAAATGACCTAAAACTCTGAACCTGTTCTATGTGATGTTTGTGTGTCCTTGTTCTACTGTGGCTGTTGTGTAGTTCTGGCTCTGTTGGTTCTAATGTTGGGTTCTGTTGATTCTTCAGGGTCCTCGAGGGCCTAAAGGAGTCTGTGGAAGTCAGGGACTGCCGGTAAGTGAAGACATCCGATCAAACCTCTGGAACATCTGGCTCAAGGAACACAGGGTTCCTCTGAACACTGTAATTTTCCTCACATAGTGATTATCGAGAACGTTGAACGTGATGTGATGATTTTTTTGGTTTCAGGGTTTGGACACTCTAAAGGGGATAAAAGGAGAGAAGGGGATTGTGGGATTCCCTGGACCCAGGGTGAGTCACCCTCCCTCTTCATGTTATTGATCAGTATTGATCAGTGGATCAAACTGTAGATTTTTTTCTATCTTAGCTAACTGATCAGGCCCCATTAAAATGCTCTCATGAGAAGTGAAGTGTTGAGAGTCAGGTGGCAGGATGAGCGTGTGATGGAAATTCACATGAACTCTGTTCAGAACAATGATGATGTAACGTGTGTGTGTGTGTGTGTGTGTGATGTGTTTGTGTGTTTCAGGGAACTTCTGGTTACTCTGGCGTGTTCGGAGAGAAAGGATTCAAGGTGAGTTGTCAACACTGTACAGGTATAAAAGCTGACGTAACGATAATTAAACTGCTCACTAATTACTCAGCTTTAACATTTTAAATGATACAATTGTCAGCCAATCAGAAACCAGGATTTCCCCCGTGTTAATGGTGTGTGTGTGTTTTCAGGGAATCCGAGGAATTCCGGGTCTCCCAGGTCTGATTGGAAGAGAAGGTCCTAAGGTCAGTTTGTTAGTCTGTGATGTAACACCATCAGCACCCTTCTGACCCATCACAGTCGGGTGGTGACTCACCTGATGAGCTCCTGTCTGTTAATATGCAGTCTGTAATAAGCCTGTTCCTGTTCCCAGGGCATGATGGGAAATCCGGGTCCTAAAGGCCTCCCTCATGAAGCAGAAGTCACACACACAGGTACGGATCAATAGACACTGATCGACTGATGTCATCACTCTGGTTTGAGGTCAGCTAACTGCCACCTGTCTTTCAGGCGATGTTGGAGACCCTGGAGCTACTGGACTGAGGGGCTCTCCAGGGGACAAAGGGCTGATGGGAATGCAAGGCCCCCCAGGAGCCCCCGGCAGATCCATACCTGGTCAGTACCTGCAGCCCATCAACAGTTTGATTCATATTTAAGGTGGTATAATAATAAATAAAGTTCTCTGTTGTTCCTCTTCAGGACGGGCAGGTATTGTGGGTGAGAGGGGAGTTCGAGGATCCAGAGGGGACAGAGGAGATCCAGGTCCGGTGTATTTAAACGGTCCAACACCTGGAGAACCTGGAAAACCAGGACGCCAAGGAGTCAAAGGACTAAAGGGAGAACCAGGGGTTCCAGGTAAATGAGAACACTGTTTCTACCTGTTGTTCTCACGCCTGTCTTTCAGCCTGATTCTGATCATGAATACAGGTTATTTCTTGTTGTCGTCCTGCTGACTTCCTGTTTATCTCCTCAGGTACTTACTGTCTTCCCGGGGCTCCAGGAAAGTCTGGCAATCCAGGTGATCCGGGGCCACCGGGGTCCCAGGGCTTCCAAGGGCTTAAAGGTCAGTGTTGGGACATATTGATTGATTGATTGATTGATTGTTCATTGGTTCTGGTACCAAGTTCTAGGTAGTAAAACGTTTTGTCATCGAATGGATCTTAACCTCCATATGATCGATTAGACTCACTGAAGATCAAACATTGTCCCTTACATTTGGTTTAATAGAAAGACCAGAGGCTCCAGAATGTTTCCCAGAGGAACTCCAAACGTTATTGACCTTATTGATCACATTTTGTAACTCTTTTTAAATCTTCTTGTGTGTTTCAGGTAGTCCTGGTGACTGTGCTTGTGGCCCCCCATTTGTATTGAGGGGTCCCCCCGGCATTGTGGGTGACCTGGGGTCTCCAGGGTTTCCAGGAGCCCCAGGGGCTCCGGGGCAGAGAGGAGAGAAAGGTTTACCTGGAGACACAGGTGTGCGTGGACAACAGGTGAGTAAGCGGACAACAGGGTCAGAGGTCAGGGGTCACATAAAACACATGATGCTTCTCAAAATCAAGTAGGGATACTTAAAATTTCAAGGAGGCTACGTCATCGAAAATACCGCCAAAGGACTGTTCCAGTGTCAAGGATCCTTAGATTTCTCTCAGCGGGCATGAAGTGCCTACAATTCCTTGTGCACGATTTGCCGGAATTTAAGGTGGGGCCTCTTGCTAGTCTGATCCAATGTGTGTTGCCGAATATTAGGAAGGAGTCTTGCGTAGCTTCTGCAGGACCCGACTTGGAAGGACCCGTTCTACCAAGGAAGCGTCCTTGAGTTTGAGAAGCACTAACAGATCCAGGAGCTCACTTTTTGATGTTTGTTTCACTGATTGATTGATTGATTGATTGATTGATTTGCAGGGTCTGGGTGGATTTCCAGGTGTCACAGGGTTCAAAGGTCAGAAGGGAGATTTCACTGTGGTGGATTTTAAAGGTACTTATTAATCACCTCAGAGTCTCATCTCTCTCAAACTCTACACACCAGCAGATGTAACACTTGTGTTAAACTCTGTCTCAGTTCTGTAAAAATGAACGACTGTGTGACTCCAGCCATGACATCATGTGAGTGTATCAGTGGTTCTGATTGTTTTTTTGTCGCCAGGTGAGAAAGGAAACAGGGGCCAGCAGGGCCCTGCAGGCAGACAAGGATTCTCAGGGAGACGAGGACTGGATGGGCCCGTGGGGCCCCCTGGAAACCCCGGCCCACCGGTCAGTAAGACACTCCTGTTGAACCCACACTCCAGCACCACCCTCAGGAAAAACTCTAATGGAGTCAGATAAATTCCCATAATGTTGTTTGTTCTATGGTGAAACTCTGCAGCCTTCAGCGAGCGCTGACAGCATTTTCACACTGTTACAGTCTCTGGTCCTGCTGTTCTCTCATCAGATTAAATCATGTTTCCGTTTTCCTCTCAGGGTGATAGTTTCGCCAGTTCTACTGGAGACAGAGGCTTCCCAGGACTCTCAGGGCCAAAGGGATTACCAGGACCTTCAGGCCCCCCCGGGCGAGGTGTAGTCGGAGCAGTAGGACAGCGTGGGGCCCCTGGTGACCCAGGACCTTCAGGACTCCCTGGCCCCCCAGGGCCGAAGGGGGTTAGAGGTAGAGATCAATCTGAAGTTGATTTTAAATTAGGACTGTGTAAACACAAACTCCAGCAACACGGTTCATTACTTCTCCCAAAACTCAATTTGTTCCCTGACTCCTCCCCTCCCTGCAGGTGATACTCTGCCCTGTGTACCCAGAAACCCTGGCGCCCCCGGAGAGAAAGGGGACCCTGGAAATCCAGGTAAACACCATCTATAAAGACTGTCTGTCTGACTCCCCAACACGTTCTCATCCCAACTCGTCTAATAGCGATATTAGACGAGTTGGGATGAGAACGCTTTGTCAGTGCCATTCAACTGCATTTGCTGTTGATGTTCCAGGACGGCGTGTCAATTTACACCATGCAGCAAAAGCATTTGGTTCGGTTTAGAAAAAAAACATCATGGTTTGGCTCTACATTCATACAGAAAGCAAACACTGGGCTCCTGGGTGAAAGTTTGGGGTTTGTTGGACCAATTCACCTCCCCTCCCACCCGCTCTATAGGGACTTCTTATATAAGGTTAATGGCAGTGTTTCACACTGACAGCATCCAGCGGCGTATCCTACTGCCACAACTGGTGCCGTCCAGCTGCATTATTAATTGACACCACTGGTGGAACCTTTCATGAATCACCGTAATCATCGTAAAAGATTCCATTCAGCCATGTTACACACTGGTGGCTTTTGGCGCCGACGTTTGATGCCAAAATCACTGTCAGAGCGGCGGTATTTGACGACTTACAAATAAGAATAGGCTGGACTCCCTGTTCACCTGTCTGTCTGACCTCCCACCCACCTGTCTTTTTCTCCAGGTTACCCAGGACTCCCGGGTCCTCCAGGTTTTCGTGGCATCACTGGACCTGATGGAGCTAAAGGAGACAAAGGACAACTTGGACTTCCTGGACTACCTGGACGACAAGGTACTGGATCACACCTGCACCACACCTGTAACACCTTTCCTTTACATTATTTCTACAAGGATCCTCTCTTCCTCCTGCAGGACCTCCAGGTATTACTGGAGATACCGGAGAAGAAGGACGTGAAGGCGACAGTTATGGCGGAGAGCCAGGTACAGTCACCTGTCTCTGTGATGTGACTTACACTGTCATCGCCTGTTGACTACCTTTATGACCTCATATTTCAGTAGTTTGACCTCAGTCAAAGGTCCAGATGAAACCAACATTTTCACCTGTTTCTCTGAACCACTTCAAACATGAAACACATTTAAGTGTCTTTTCAGCATGTTGTTTAGTGCGGTTGAATCAGACTCTGGTTGGTTTTCCTGTTGGTGCGATTTGTTTGGGCAGATTCAAACATGAAAATCACAATTCGATCAAAACAGCATCACGGAGACCCTTTAGAGGACCTGGTCTGGGGTGGTTTGTTAGTGGTGTGAAGGGGATCTGAGATCTGATTTAAGCAGGGTGTCACTGATCTTAACTGATTCAGATGTTTTGGATTAATGTCATTATTATCAGCTGTGTTCACAATATGTTTAACTGTCCGTATACCAGGCTCTCCAGGGCTCCCAGGCTCTCCTGGACTCAGGGGCCCAGCAGGAAACTCTTTTGTCGGGCCCTCAGGACCCATTGGCTTCCCAGGGCGACCAGGCTCTCAGGGGCCTAAAGGAGTACCTGGCCCCCCCGGCAATGATGGACTACCAGGTGAAGTACTGGACCTGAATATCAGGACCTGAATATCAGGTCCAGTAGAATAGAATGGAATAAGCGCTGCAGCAGCAAAAACAGAATCATCAGATTCAGTTTCATTCATTCAGAATTATTTCCTGTGTTTGTCCAGGACTCCTGGGTCTGGCTGGGGGCCCTGGACCAAAGGGCCAGAGAGGACATGATGGGGCCCCAGGTGAACGTGGCCCCCAGGGGCCCACACGTGATTTCTGTGATGCAGGAAAACCTGGTCCCAGAGGCCTTTTGGGCCCTCAGGGGCCCATAGGACCCCCAGGTAAACTCTGACTCCTGAAGATGCTCACTTTACTGTACTTCAATGATCTTAATTTGACTTTGCTGTACTTTCCTCCTCCTTACCTTACCTAACTTTACCTTACCTTACCTCACTGTACTATACTACACTGTCCTTTATCCTTACCTTAGTTAACTGTACTTTACTGTACTTTACTCCACTGTACATTACCTTACCTTACTTCACTGTAGTTTACTGCACTGCACTGTACTATACTATACTTCAGTGTACTTTACTTAAGATGTCATATTTCTGTTCAGGTTTTCCAGGGGAGAAAGGTGCGATCGGGGAGAATGGTCCTCCAGGTTTTGGCCCTCAAGGCCCTCAAGGGAAACCCGGCACTCCAGGTTTCCCGGGGTACCCAGGGCTTCAGGGCCCCTCTGGCCCCATTGGAGACATTGGACTACCGGGGCCCAATGGTCCAAAAGGTGAGCACCTCCCACCAGAACACCTGTGTTTACATGTTTTCTGATGACAGATTCACAGAAATACCAACCGTCTGTTTCAGGTGTGATGGGGCCCCGGGGCCAGGAAGGAGGGCCAGGGGCCCCTGGACTGCCTGGGGCCCTTGGAGCCCCAGGGAGGACAGGGGAGAGAGGGGTGAATGGACGAGATGGAAGCCCAGGATGTGAGGGCCAGAAAGGAGAGAAAGGTACGCACTAAGTAATACTTACTTCAAGTACAACAGTTTCGTGAAAAACTACCAGTGTAAATGTGATGAATGAGTCAAACTTTTATTCAATGTGAAATCTGTCGCATGTGAAACATGATGGATCCCATGTGTGTCCCCCTGCAGGCTGTAAAGGGGCCCCGGGGCTTCCAGGAGAGACTAAGTTTATCTCCATCAAAGGAGGAAGAGGAGGAGAAGGACCCTCGGGCATCAACGGATTTCCTGGACCACGAGGTCAGAACTGTAACAGAGGAGACCAGTGTCAGGGTGTGATGTCACACAGGAAGTGGCTGAGTCATAACCTAGATCAGAGGTTCAGTGCTGCATTCAGGCACTTTATGAAAGTTGGACACATCTTTACACTAAGCACCTGAACGCTGATCTTAAAGGTTGGGACTCATTATCACAGACAACTTTGAAACAGCTGTAGTAAGTTTGAAAACAGCTCTGAATTCCAACTGAGTCCCAGTGTCTGCAGGAAATTGACAAAATCAACACGCATTTATGTTGTATGATGACAGCAGCAGAAATAAGATGATAAAAGTATTTAAATCAAAATGCAAAACAATTATTAACACTAATCGGCACAAAACTGAATACTGTTATTGTCTTATTTCTGCTGCTGTCATGATACAACATTCATACATGTCTGTAGGAGCTGCCAGAGGACCAATACATGGCTGTATTTTATCAGAAAAGCTCTCAGGGCCTATGATGAAGAAGTTATGTGACATCCAGTCCTTGACAGCTGTTAGTCATACAGCAGTGTATTGTCTGCATAACAGTGACAAGACTATAGCCACAAGCGGCAATTCTAGGGTTCAAGCCAGCATGGACCTTTTAAACTTAAAAGCTGGGTAGGATCAAGACCTTCGACAGTTTATGACACCTGCATTAAGAATAACCAACAGGTTTTTTTGACGATCAGACAGATGCTCACTTATTAATGTCCATATCTGTGCTTGGCCTTACTCTTCTTTGGTAACGCTGTCACTTCCTATTGGTCAGTTACAGAAACATTTTTGGGACATGCTTCAATGGCCTAGTTAAAAATATCCACCAACTTTGGTGATGTTTGTACAAATTGTCATTGATTAATGGCCAAATTTTGTGAAAGGCCACTGCAGTTGTTTGGAACTGGTGGTGCCCCCTATTGAGCGATTTTAAAATTACATGTATTTCAACTTTATTTAACAAATCCTGCAAGTTTTAACTCAACTCAACTTTATTTATATAGCACATGTCATCCAAACATGCAGCCCAAAGTGCTTCACATGGCAAAATTGGAATGTCACAGACACAAGACAATAAAATATTTAAAAAGCAAACCAACCAAAACAGGACAAACTAACAAAAAATATGATTAAAATCCATAGAATAGAATGATAAATAAATAAAATAGAATAGAAATAAATAGATAGGAGAGATAAAAAAAAGGGTAAAACCAGTGGTTAAAACTTTAGAGAGAGCGATCAGAGAGAAAAATGTATGATTTATAGTCCGATTCGTGTTCTGCCATGCCCATTTTCACATTTGTTGCACCCCCAGTGATCGATTTGAATAAACTTTTAGGATGTTTAAGGTACGTATGTGGACATAGTATCTTGATGATTGGCTTAACGGTTTTGGAGTTAGGTCTACTTATGTGCTGAGCCATGGCACCTTTTAAAGTCAAAACCCATTGAGATATCAACTAGCTTTTCATAGCATTTGATGAGCTTGGCCCAATAATGATCCACAGAAACTATGGTATGATTTGAACCTATGGTTTTGGAGGAGATGTCAACAATGTGTTTTTCATAGAAATCAAAATAGCGCTGCAGCACCCCCTTTTGACCGATGTCAAAGTAATTTTACACATGTGGTTCAACATTATGATTTAAAATATCCTGCAAGTTTTGGGATGGTCAAACAAACAATTTCTGATTTATAGTCTGATTTATGCAGTGCCACATCCATTTTTTGCATTTGTGCCACCCTAGTGTTGAACATGAATAAAACTTTCAGAGTATGTTCCTGCTACAGCTTTAGACATTTTCTGCAAGTTTTGTGATGATTGGCTTAACAGTTATGGAGTTAGGTCTGTTTATGTGTTGAGCCACGCCCGTGCTAAAGTTCATTAGTCAATATCTTCAAAACACAGTCAGGTATCCACAAGCTTTTGATAACTTTTGATAAAGTTGGTCCAGCGATGATCCACAGAAAGTCTGGTACAAATTGGATATGTGGTTTAGGATAAGATGTCAAAAATTAGTTTTCCAAAAAATTCAAAATGGCGGACATTTTAACCATAGGACTGTAATGGTACGTGCATGTTTTTTGTAAAACACAATGAGCTACACTTGTGTGACAAATTTCAAGTAAGTCGGAATTACAGTGTGAGTGGCATGGCCTTTCAAAATAAGAATTTTCTCACATTAGTTATAGCACCTCCCATCTAGCCAGTTGGCATCATATTTGTTAAGCAGCATTTGCACACAACTTTCATTTGACTATGTGACTACGATGTACCATATCGCAGGAATTTGTGAAAACACTTCTGAAGACAAAAAAGAAGTCAAAGCAAAAACATTAGTGTTTCAGCCCTTCAGGCTTGAACCCCTACATGCACTTAAAAGGACAGAAAAGAATCAGACCAAGGATTGAACCCTGGGGTACACCACACACCAACTAAGTAGACAAGGAGATGTAGTGATCAATGATCACAGAAAAACTTCCGTCTGACAAAAAGGAGGCAAATGAGTCAGTGGCAGTCCCTGTTATATCTGCCCATTGCTGAAGCTTACTGAGGAGCATAGAGCTGTCAACCTCAAACACTCTGTTGCTACAGGAAATAAAGGCTGGCGAGGAGCTACCGGTAAGCCAGGCTGTCCAGGTGTCAATGGACCCCCAGGCATCGTAGGACTCCCAGGACCCCCAGGGCCCTACGGCAAACCAGGACCTCCTGGAGTGCCTGGACGTACAGGACAGCCAGGATTCATCGGCTTCCCCGGAGAGACTGGAGATCCAGTAAGAGGACTTTGTACAAACCGTTATTAAACACCACTAACAGAATCCCTAACAGACTTTGGGCTTTGGGAGTGTAAATGCTGAATGTGTATTTGAGCCATTAAAGAAGTCCAGAAGATAAGAATTATATTTTAGAATCAAAGAATCAGAACAACATCTATTACACGTCTGTCCGTCCTGGAAGAGGTAGACTCACAAGTCAGTCTTTAGATGCTTTGCTTAACTAAAGACTGATGTCTTTCTCCCTGATTTTGTGTTTAGATGGGCGGATACAATTTCAGAGTTTAAAAAAACTCCCTACATTGCAGAACCAATAGTAAATCTGCAGGGCGGTCCTTCGGTGGCTCACTGAACTCTTGTGCTTGTAAACATGGTCCCACTAGAAACACGTGTAGCGGTACAAAATGGCTCAGCCGTGCTCGCAGAAAACACCGTCAAAGTTAGTGGATGTTTGTCGCGTTTGCGGCGACACATTCTCGCCAACTAAAAGAAACAAACATAATCTTTTACAAGGCCATGACTCATCCGTCCGGCCAGACTATAACATTAGAGGGAATTGCCTTGTTGTTTACAAATACTTCCGGGTAGAAAACCAGCAGAGCTTGTTTGTAAAGTCTATAAACACAATGATTGAACAAACATTACTATTTCTGTGTGCATGTTTAGCTGGGCTAACTGTTAGCTGTTTGCCCTGTTAGCCGTTAGCGTTGTCTGTAATAGGTAATAACTCATTAAACGGTCATTGAAAAAATATCTTTTCCAGCGGATATCTTAGTTACAACATGATTGAGCTAGCAAAGCAGTTTTGTGTTGCTATGTGTGGTATTTATTCACGATGTCTAGAAAGCATCAGTGGCTGCAGCTGACAGGGACAGCTAACAGCAGCAGCAAAGCTAACATCAGGACGTCATCTGTTAAAAGCCTCCCGTTGTCGGATACGACATGAAACTACTCCAGTTAGCTCAATCATGTTGTAACTAAGACATCCGCTGGAAAAAATATTTTCTTCACGGATGAGCACACGTTTGATAAAACGGAGTTTAATCTCTCTGCATCCATTTTCAAGCTCTCTGTGTGTTTGTTTCCTTGCGGACGAGAAAAGGGGGAGCGCACGTTTCCGAGAAGGCGTGTCCTTTTCAAAAATGCAAGAGGTGTTTGTTGCCGGCCGTTTTCGCCGGTGTGTTAAACACACTTTAGAAAGGAGTGTCCCCAGACTATCAGAAGGCGGAGATCTCTGATTGTCTGGTGGCGAGACTATGGAAGAGGGATCCCTCCTCAGTTGCTCTTCCTGAGGTTTCTACTGTTTTTTTCCCCGTTAAAGGGTTTTTTTGGGGAGTTTTTCCTTATCCGCTATGAGAGTCCAAAGGACAGAGGGATGTCGTATGCTGTAAAGCCCTGTGAGGCAAATTGTGATTTGTGACATTGGGCTTTATAAATAAAATTGATTGATTGATTGAACTGTCTTTTGATTTGTTGTTTGTTTCTGGTTGCAGGGTGACCTGGGATGTCCGGGCAAAGATGGAGAGCCTGGGCAGCAAGGATTTACTGGACCCAAAGGTAGCAACTAACCCCGAACCCCGAACTCTACCCACCACCATGATGTTTTAACCTTTCACACATGAAATACAAAGCAAAACCAACAATTGTATCTTTGATTCCTTCCCTCTGATTCTGATCTTTATCTGTGCTGGTTGGTGTGTAATGCTTCTGCTTGTATTTTAAGGTGATAAAGGAGACTCTGTTGGTTGTTCTGGTCCACCTGGAGACAAGGGGCCTCCTGGAGACTTAGGGCCCTCAGGTGAGTATCTGGTTTTGCAGTTGTGAAACAGAGCATAAAGATGATCCGCAGCTTGGATGTGAATAAACAGCAAGTAAAATCCAAACACATGACTCTGTTGGTTTAATATTGGTTAAAGTTGACTCCAAACTGAATAAATGAAGTCCATCAGTGCTCAAACGAGATAATCTGTTATTGATCACATCAGGTGAGTTTCTGGATCAATCAGCTGTTTCTCTCTCCCAGGACCTCCTGGACCTCGAGGAGATCCTGGAGGACCTGGTGTCAACGGGGCTCCGGGACAGAGAGGATGCAAAGGAGATCCAGGCCAGCAGGGAGACCTGGGCGAACCAGGTACAGAAGCTCACCTAGACCTTATGAAGTCTTTACACCCTTATTTATTAACATGAGCTGAGTCATGTGACCTGCTGCTATTTAAAACCAGTGAAGGCCGATAGCTGGTCATTCGGAATGGTTCCCTTTGTAGGTAAGCTGTTAATGTGAGAAAACACCAGAAAGTGCTGTTGATGGCAGATTAACGTGGATCAAGAGTACGGCAAAGAAGAAACGACTGAACAATGAAAACATTGTGTCTGTTAAAAACAAATATAAATTATGCTGAATGTAATTTTGCTGGCTACAGGTAATTTCACCCCCCTCAATGCTTTTTTTATCTGGCCTTCATTTGTGTGTCCTAGCCACGCCCCCAAACATAGTGGGAGACTCAGTCATTATAAGTGGTTGGAACGTATTTCCACCTCTGTTTCTTTAAACAGCGGCATTTATGTTCAACATTGTGTTTGTTGTTATATGCTCCATAACACAAGGGGATGTACAGACAAAATATTCTGGATAAGCACAAAGTGGAGTGTTACCAGAAGAATGTTACGGGTAAAGTAGGTTGCCTGGCAATAGTAGTAGTACATCTACATACCACATTTTGTGACAAAACTAGTCTAATGAACCCAAATGCAGACACAGACTGGGAGCAGGATCAAGTAGGTAATTTATTTATAAAAATGAGTGGAGGAGTCCTGGGTGGCAAAAGTCTGAGGTAGGGAAGTGAAGCAGGGAAGCTGGGCTGGGGGAGCTGGCAGAGTGGTTTCGGGGAGCAGAGTGGAGCAGATGAGATCCAGGTGGTTTCCAAGTGAGCAGGTGTTCCAGTACAGGGGAGAGCTGATGTGATCCCAGGTGGTAATCAGGTGGAATAGGAGTGGAGCAGGAGGCCGGAGTCAAATCAGGACAATGCTGCGGGCACAGGGAAATGGGTATTAGCAAGCAAGTCAATGGTCAAGGGTTAACAAAGTGGCTTGAATGAGACTGACTGGTTAGCAGAGTCCGCAATCTGGTGACGTGCTGAAGTTGGAGTAGATTGTAGAGGATTAGCAGCTGCTATCAGACTCCTTCACACCAGGTTCCACTCCTATAATCATAATTCCCCATTGTCGTCGCTAATTCGTTCCACGAATTTAAGGCCATTTGACTGTCTGTGTGGTCTCTCAATGAACAGTCATAGAGATGTCTGTAGAGGTGCAATTTTTTGAACTGGCTACTGTCTGATGACAGTAAAGCCTGTGGTGGCGAGGGCCAATATTTCAGGTTTAGCTGGTGTAGCCAGCAGATGTCTGAGTCAAGACTTCCTCCTCTGTGGCCCTTACATTTGAGTTCATCTGTTTAACTGTGTTTGAATGCAGATAAAAAAAATTAAAAAGCTAATTTGAAGCTAACTCACCAGATGATAGCCGAAGGGTTCCGAGATTGCATTTCAGCCCACATGTTCAACCTGTTCGCATGGACTGTTTACCTTATGTTTAAATGTGGTTGGTCAGTACTATTCAGACTACAAATGCACTACAAATAGAAACCACAACACTTTGATACCAACATCTTGTCCTGTAATTCTTGTCGTAATTTTTTAGCGCACAAGCCTTACACTAGGAACACTACGGAGAGCATAAACTTGCTTAACCCTGTCTGTTCATCTACTTTATTCTAGGTGTGGTCGGTCCCTCA
The DNA here is from genome assembly GCF_041903045.1 of Epinephelus lanceolatus. Classification (NCBI taxonomy): domain Eukaryota; kingdom Metazoa; phylum Chordata; class Actinopteri; order Perciformes; family Serranidae; genus Epinephelus; species Epinephelus lanceolatus. The sequence goes on from NC_135737.1 coordinate 47,747,868, forward strand.
GGTCCCAGAGGTCGTTCGGGTCTTCCAGGTCTTCCTGGTAAAGCCGGTGCTGATGGTCCACCAGGACCGCAGGGCTGCCCGGGCCTCCAAGGTCAGAACTCAAACCCAGAGCTGCTGTCGTCTTAGAAGTCAAAGAGATTGTCTCGTAAAGGGAAGAGGTTTAACTCCAGTCTCTTTCCTTCAGAGGAGGTGGAAGTCTATTTTTTTTAAATCCAGACCTCATCTCCAGGTTGATGTAAACATGTGATGTGTATCTGGATATCTGATCTGGATCAGGAAAAGACTCAGAACACATTATAACCCACACCACATCTGAAACTGGTTGACATTGTGATCAGATCTCAGCCACATGTAAATAACGTTTCGTCACTCCTCTTCCTGCTATGAAGCTGCCTGTCAAAATAAAAGCTCCAGATAAGTCACTCCTGTGAAGAGGTGATACTCGATACAGTTGAATTTACTATAAATTATAAATCCAATAAATTACTGTTGTTTATTATATTTACCTGACAGATTGCAGTGCACATGTGTCTGAGGTGGCCGAAATAAGCTGACTGTTTGCTTTTTTATGATTTTTTTTTTTTTTTCCCCCCACATCAGGTCCTCCTGGACCACTTGGACTTCATGGACTGGACGGACTGAAAGGAGTGAAGGGGGACATGGGGACCAGAGGTATGAGACTCTCACATAGACAAAAACAAACACTAAACAAGCTAAAGTCAGTTACTAACATACAAACCTCAAGTAAATGATGATGATGAAACATCAGCATCACAATAATAAAACCCGTTATTCTGTTTAGGTCTGGGTGTGCCGGGTCCTCCAGGTTCTAATGGTCTTCCAGGGGATAAAGGTCCTCCAGGTCCTCCAGGACCCATGGGTTCATCCCAGCCCGGACCACCAGGACCCACAGGCCCACCAGGACCCAAAGGTGTGTAGTAGTGTGACTCCCATCAGGGTCAGGATGTGTCAGACCAGCAGTGATCCATCTAAGATCAGAACTTTGTGTTGTAGGACCTCCAGGGGTTTTGGGACCTCCAGGTAAAACGGGACCAGACTGTAAGAGTCCAATCCCAGGGCCTCGTGGAGATCCTGGTTGTACTGGGCCAGATGGAGAGCCAGGTCAGACTTAAACGTTCAGATTTAATAAACTTGTAAGTCAGATAAATCACAATGCATGACCTTTGTTTGGTGTTTCAGGGTGTGCTGGTGAGATGGGGGATCCAGGTCCGAACCCTCCCGTGCCTGGAGATGATGGGGACAATGGGGCTATTGGGTGCCAGGGGCCCATTGGCCCAAAAGGATCTCCGGGGCCCAGAGGACTGCCAGGCATCCCTGGAAATCCAGGAGTTAAAGGTCAGACTCTCTTCATGTAACTGAGATATCTTTAAATGAAGAGCTGCTGACAGAACTTCACTCAGAGAAGATTCACTTTACAACCCAACAGAACTGAATGGTAGGTGTACCTGAGCACCAAGCATAGGAAAACCTCTGAAGCTTTAGGCTATATTTGCAGTTACCTGAGGTATGAAATTAAATGGACTCTGGGTTTAACTTAGTAGGGACACACTCTAAAACATGGAGCAGGACTTGAGCCAGCTGATCTTTGTCTCGTCAAATCTCTGTGTTCCACTTCAGCCCCCACCATTGTATTTTTTTGTGCTAGGACACCTCATCATGGACTGTCACTTAGTTACATCTGTGTGTGTGATTAGGCTTGCGGGGGTCTCCAGGTCTGATGGGACTACCTGGCAGTCGGGGTCCTCAAGGTTGTACTGGTGCAAGTGGGCCTCCAGGACCAAAGGGATATGCAGGACCTATGGGTCCAAAGGGGGAGAAGGGACGTGTCTCCCCCTGCCCCGACTATCCTCCCGCACCACAGGGCCCTCCAGGACCTCCCGGCTTCCCTGGTCAGCCTGGAGATGTCGGCGTCGAGGGAGAAATCGGCCGGGTGGGACCAAAAGGTGAGAAACGGTTGGTGGACGGGGTTATGATGAATCATCATGACCCATTCAGAAAGTTTTCTGGTCTTTAACTTCTGCTTAGAAGAACACATTTCTCTACAGTCATCCAAATACAATAAACTCCAGAGCCAGTTCAGGGTAATTAGGTTAATGAGGGACAGCAGATCTAAACTCTCAAAATTAAACCTTCTGATGTGAAACTACTACCATCTGGTGTAGTATCAGTGCAGCTGATAATTAAGGTGGTTGATTATGTGTTTCAGGTAGGAAGGGGGACATTGGGCCTGAGGGACCGATAGGCCTTGAAGGGCCCGCAGGTCTAGATGGAGACCGAGGAGTGCCAGGCCTGCCAGGGGAGAATGGAATAGTGGGAGCCAAAGGTGAGACCTCCACCTGTCTCTCTGGTTGTCTAGGGTTGTTAGAGTTGTTGTCTATCACCTGTGTAGATTTGTTCTGTTGCTGTAATTTTCTTTGGTCCTTGTGTCTCAGGTGATCAGGGTCCGAGCGGTGACCCCGGTCCTCCTGGACCAACCAAAAACTTGAACTCGGGCTTCCTGTTGGTGATGCACAGCCAATCAAAGACAGTACCCTCCTGTCCACTAAACATGAGGGTCCTGTGGATCGGATACAGTCTGCTGTACCTGGAGGGTCAGGAGAAGGCTCACACTCAGGACCTGGGTAACACATAAGCACACGCATACAATAACCCCTTTCATTTCCTCTGATGGGAAAGGTTACAATTGGCATTCATTCCAGAGAAAAATGACTCCTCAGTAGTCACAGTTATTCATAGGCTCCAGCTTCAATAGGCAGCGATGGAAACATGACATGCTGATTTCCTTTTATGGCACGATGCAATCACTATCAGTCAGCACCAAGTTTGAAAGAATTTTCACCGCCCTCCATGCTCCTTTCTACTGTTCACTAACCCCGTTTTCTGGTGCATCCAAGACACCAACCCCAACACACCAGTAAAAAAAACAAATCAGAAAGGCATACTTGTCTGCTATGAGCAATGGGAAAGGAGTCTATCGTCTATTTTTAGTAGGACTTCTCACATATAAAAAAAAACAACATTTCAGACATTTCAGTCTCTATCCATAGACCAGAACTCCAGCTGAGGACCTGAGCAGAGAATCCAGGGCTTCACCTTCAGGGTCAGCCGTCTCTGATCCACCACAGTCTGACACAGACTCCATCTGACCCTCACTGGAGAACTAGACCCAAAGATACTTGTCCAGGTCCAGACCTTGATATCCACCTGCTTTTTTTTTTTTACTGGCCTTGTGACATCAAACAGCGGTTTACATTTGAAATAAAAAACGACAAAGATTGCCGATGTCAAGCTGTGTTTAAGTGGTGTGCTGGAACCACCACTGGAATGAGGATGAATACCAACATTGGTGACCGTGACAGAAAAGATAAATTCCTAGTTTGAACCTAAGGTGGAGGGTTCAAACAGTTTGTATGTTCTCCCTGTGTCAGCTTGGGTTTCCTCCAGGTGCTCCAGCTTCCTCCCACAGTCCAAAGACATGATAGTCAATTGGTGACTCTAGATTGACCGTAGGTGTGAATGTGAGCGCAGATGGTTGTCTGTCTCTATGTGTCAGCCCTGTGATAGTCTGGTGACCTGTCTAGGACGTACCCCACGTCTTGCCCACTGTCAGCTCGGATAGGCCCCTTCCCCGCAGATACCAGTTACAGTGGACGCAATGTCAGACTAACTAACTACTCAAGGACTCACTCTCAATCTGATGGGAACAATCCAGTGAGCACCATTGCCTCAGATTTTTAGGTGGTGACCCTCATCCTGCTGCGTGTCAAGGGACTATATTCAACTTATCTTGCATTGTAACATGCATTATGACAACTTAATAAGGTTTATGTTTGTTTTTAAATTAAGTGGAGGAGCCTACAAGTGTTTTGTTTAGTTTGTCTCAGAGGCTCCGCGGACTCCGCAGCTCCGCTCAGCTGTCTGCTGCTGCTGCGAGAGAAAAGTCCTTCTGCTTCTTCTTCTTCTTGTGTAACCTTGTGTGTATTGGCGTTTAATACAGCATTATCGCCACCTAGTGGATTGGAAGCGCATTACACCTATAATGGGCTTTTATTGGGAAAAATAGCTCAAATGCGACCCCCAGTGGTAAAATTAGGTATATAATTGATATTTCGGTTTGGTTAAATATTTGGCTTTAAATCAAACCCGTTGGAAAATTTTCAAACCGGCACAAGCCTAGACTGGACAAAGTCCCCTGACCTCTGCAGGATCCCTGCAAGAGTCCACTACTCCAGGACCAGGACAGAATCCAGATCACAACAATCACACAGGGTCTCCTGTCAGCAGCCTGACAGAAACTTTCTCAAGGAGGCAGTGCACCACCACCCTGATCTGCCAGTCCACAGGTCCCGAACTCTACAAGGCACTGAATAGTAATCCAAGGAAACAGAACAATGTCCAGTGTTTTCAGCATCTCAGGGTGAATGTCATCCACACCTGGTCTTAGCCCGAGTCTTCCTGTTCATCTTCCTCTATGGGTGACGTCAGTTGGGTTCAAGAGTTCCTCAATGTTTTCCCCCATAGAACGGCTTACACACATCTACTCACTATAATGTCCCTTTGTGAGAACAGCTTCAAACCAACCAAAGACCTTTGATTTGTTAAATGATTTAAATGTCATCTATATTTTAATATTTCCAGGTCAGGCTGGGTCCTGTATGCGGGTCTTTTCCACCATGCCATTCTCCTCCTGTAACATGGGAACCTGCTCTTACGCCAGTCGTAACGACAAATCCTACTGGCTGTCGACGACGGCAGCCGTCCCTAGTATACCAGTGGGCGGAGCCTCCATTGAAGATCACATCAGCCGCTGTGTGGTGTGTGAAGCCCCCTCCACACCTGTCGCTCTGCACAGCCAGACCTCCAACCAGCCAGAATGCCCCCCCAGCTGGAGGAGCCTGTGGACCGGATACTCCTTCCTCATGGTGGGTACTGCAGTGGAAGTACTGCTGCTAATGCCAAAACTCCTACTTCTACTACAGCACTACTACTGCTAATGCTACTAATAATACTGTTACTGCAGTTCTACAAGTACAACTACTACAGAACTACTACTGCTAATGGTGCTCATTCTGGGCCTTTTCTCCACCACAATTTAATTTCCTGTGCGTGTTGCAGCATACAGGTGCAGGCGACGAGGGCGGCGGCCAGTCCCTGACATCATCAGGTAGCTGTCTGACAGACTTCAGGGCCCAGCCCTTCGTGGAGTGTCAGGGGCCTCGAGGAACCTGCCACTACTTCGCCAACATCTACAGTTTCTGGCTGACCAGAGTGGAGAAGACCACCTCCAACTCCAATAGCTCCTCCACCACGCTGACCGAGGGCTGGCAGCAGAGGGAGAGCATCGGGAGGTGCAACGTCTGCATGAGGGGTTGAGGGGGAGCACCTCCTCCTTCTCCTCCTCCTGCAGAGCCTGAGAGGACAGACAGGACGAGACTCGTCTGTTTGTCTCTGTGAGGAGAGACCATCATGTTAAAGATAACGCTGCCAATCAATCAGTCAGTCCTTTTCAGATCATCAGGAGTGACTAAGTGCAGCACAAACGTCACAGCAGACAGATGAACTGGGGTTGTCTGATGTCAGTTTGTAGTCAGGATGTTTGATCTCCACCCAGATGTCAAAGATCAGATATAAAACCTCACCAGCTGTGGGATCACTGGGCTCGTGTTCATGTTTGGATCAGCAGGTAAAACCTTCTTAGATTTTATTGTAAACAAAATTTCCACCGGACAAAACAGAGTGAGGAGGGGATTTGGATTTATTCAGATTCATTCAAATTTAAATTCCAGATAAGCGTGTTAAAAACACAATTTTGAAAAGCAGATTAGCTGTTTAAAAATGTATTTCTGATGTGAGTTTGTCAAACAAAGCTTCAGTTTACAGCTCCCTGTTCAGTCAGTTAACAAAACTACTTACTTAGTGAAGTGAACTCTACTATATTTTAACAATAACAGCTGTATTTTGGAAAAGTTTGATGACTATCATGGTAAAGCAGCTTTATTTTTACCTGCATGAGTCCAGTTGGTGCTGATTTTTTACCTCTCCAGTGGCTTAACATTTTAACATTTTACTGTTATTCATCAATGTTGTAGGCCGAAAATTCTTACAATCTCCAATATGAAAATGTGTGGCCTATTCACCGAATAAAAAAAAGTTTTACTTTCTGTCAACTAAAATGTGCGTCATACGTCTACGACCTGGCACCTTTATTCCCTTAAGTCTCTCTAGCTTGGCTCGGTAGAGGTTCCAAATCCCAAAAGTAAGTGTCAGAAGAAAATAGAGAATTTAATAGTGTGTGGACACAGATTAGTTTGCTTTCATCGCCACCGCTGCAAAGTTAAAGCACCAAATAATTTTAAATAGCTACCTGCAGAGTCGCCACCTTGTGGTAAAACATATTAATGAATGCTCATGTCGACCTATTTGTAATATTGATAGGTTAGTTTAGACTTAACAGGCGATGTTAGCGTCAGGATTAGGCTAAAATATGTTTTGCAGCTTCAGACTTATATTTATTTTTATTGTTAGTATTATTATTTTGGCCAAAAATGTCTCTTTTGATAGTGAAGGTGTCAGACTCCTGTTTTAGGGTGAGAGTATTAACAGAAGAGAGGTCTAAAGATTTTTGGGGTAATAAATTGGCATCTTAAATCCTCCTGTGACCCTGCGTCCTCAAATGAGGACATCACATTTTTGATTGCTGCACCTCACACTTTGTCCTGCTTAACTTAGACCTGTTGTCCTCATCCGTGGACACTTCTTTGTGCCATCTCATGGTAGTAAAAGCACAGTACATTAATCCATGTAAAAAACAAGATGGCAGCCATCTCTGCCAAGTGAGTCTGCACTAGCTGATCCTGACACAAAAGTGGACAAGGTCCAAAACCTGATCAAATTTCATGGTTTAAACTTGTTTATTTATGTTTTATGAAGTTTGTAGTTTGATGTGGCATCAAATTTGATCAACTTTAGCAACAGTAACAAGCTAAGACGGTGTTGATTAGGAAGTACTCATTTGAGGACATTGGGACTTTGTTATCGCAGCATTTCTCTCAGGCCAGTTGGGTGTTACAGACTGTTCCTACAGACAAAAACACATTCGTATGGAGCAAGCAAATTTCATACAACATTACAAGAGGAACAAATCACAAGGCTTTTAGATATAGTACATTATTTGCCATTTTGTTTTTGCACAGTTGTGTTCAGGTGTTGAAATGAACAGTGACCCCTAACCCACAGAGTTACAAAACATTGAACAAATGTTGCATTGATTGTAATTTTGTTTTAACACAACAATGTTCAGACACCTAAGTAATCAGTTTTATATTTGTTACACACTTGTGAGCATTTAAAATAAACTCATTATCCATGTATGAGGACACTGTTTTTAAAAAACCCACTTGCTGTTAAAAGATAATGCTTCATTTTTTATTCTCAGCAGGTTTTACCAGTCCCTAGTAGCTAGGAGAATTTGGAAATGCATACCAAACAAAAGCTGGGGTGTCAGGAGGTTAAATTAGCTTGTAAATTAAAAATATAAAGGACCAATAATTGAACCCTGTGGAACCCCATTAATGATTATCCCCTTTTTCACTATGTTGCTTGTTGTGTGTCTGCTGAAGTTTGATTGCATTAGATCAAACTACTACATGCGATGATAACTGTCACACTGTTGTGGAGTCATCCTGATGTTGTGTCTCCTTTCACCATTAGGAGCCGCTAAGGTCAGACATATTAAATATCTACACATAAGAGTGAGTTAAAGATCCACGGACAAAACAAAACAGATTGAGGTGTTAAAAATGCCAGAATGGCCTGTTTAAGGGTGAATCAGTGGAAGGGACTGTGAGGTCTGAGGTCACTTATTGATTTATGATCAATTTATTGATAATTTGAGTTGTGAATGACTCGTAAAAGAGCTCTTTGTTTTGTCCTGAACGCAGATTATTTAGCTGGTGTGATTCGTGTTTTCCATTCTTTATTCTTCATTCATATTTGCTCTTAACTTTTCAGTATTTAGAACGAACATGTACTGTATATGCCACGTGTTGAAGACATGCTGTTTTCAATTCAAACTGTGACAGAAAGAAACATTTTTATTGATAATTTTGTCCAAACATATTAATTCAAAAGTTGTGTAGCTTCTGCAAACTTGTTTAAAGAGAAACTTCAGTATTTTTCAATCTAGACCTTATTTCTTTTGCCACTAAGTGATGAATGGGATCAGCAATTTTTAAACTGGTCCAGTATTGAGCGACAGCACTGCTGTCGGCAGTGCAGAACGTTAATGAGCATTTGCCTCATAACGTCGACTAGATTTGTTTGTTTTTGTCACTGACAGGCTCAGATTGTTATTTTAAGTGTCTGACAACATTATGGAAAGGATCCTTACAGAGACAGAACTTTGTGTTTAGGAGTAAGATCCTTTTTGTTTGATCAGAAACAGCCCCGAAATCACCATCACCAAACCCACCAGACTCCTTTTAAATAAACAGTAATTTTATTATCATAAAACACACTTAATTCAAAGTTGACAGAAACAAATTGTAACTCACAAAAACCACGGTGGTTTGTCTTTATACTATTCCGTCTATACCAGCTCTGGTTTGGTTAAAATTAACCCTTAATTCACGCAGTTAGATGTGTAAACATGCTGCCTCTATACACACTAAAATCACTGTTTATTTAAATGGAGTCTGGTGGGTTTAGTGATGGTGATTTCAGGGCTGTTACTGGTTTAACAAAAAGGACCAGGTTGAAAATACGGAATTTACTCTTTTAGGTTGAAGAGAGTATGAACTCCACCAAACCGACCGATGAAATCTCACTCATATCTAGTTATTAAGTTGGGTATAATTCTGTTGATCATTTCCAAACATGGCTCAGCCCCAGTTTGAATCAGTTCTGATGTGACGTTTTTTAAAAGTCATATTTATTTCGCTTATCACTGTTGTCAGGTGAAGAACTTGTATCTAAATGTCAATCTTTTATTAGCTCAGTAACCTCAACCCAGTCGCCAGAGGGAAGTGTTGTACATTTCTGCAAACCACAGATACATTACATTTTTATGTTTCATACATATATCAGCTTTCTGAAGTGACGTAGTATATGAGCTGACTTTGTCATCAGGAAGTGGAGGGGATGGTGGATGGTGTGACACTTAGGAGAGATGTCTGCCAAGCTGCAGACCACTGTTCAACACCAACAATCAATGAAAATGGTTGTTTTTAGTGAGACGTCGCAGCGTTTCCAGCAGTTTTTCAGCCCCTAAACTTGGGTGTTTCTCACCATGTGTCAAGCGGGACAATGCCACAAAAAATCAGAAAGTCCTCATCCCAACTCGTCAAATACTGCCACTTTGTCAGTGGATCAAAAAATGACACTCTGTGTAGCCTCCTGTCAGTTTTGGACTTTCAGGGATGGTGTGTCAAATTACTTTTGTAACGTGTGCTGTGCCATTTCAAAATATACTTCCGTCTTCACAGGAAATGTACAGTTCCTGCTCATTACATGCACACAGCCTTTTTCAGAATACACTTACAACATAGGTCCACGGTGAGATTTAGCAAAAAAAATGGTTTGACCTAATATAAATACGTTTGTTATGAACGTGATGTCATATGTAACATATTCTCACTCCCCACTGAAATATCGCAGCTTCGTCAGTAGACTTTGACATCTACATATGACGCGCTAGATATTCAGGGGGTATCTGTTGTTGACGTTTTGGGACATCGATTTTTCAAAATAAACTTCCATTTTTACAGGAAATGTACAGTTTCTGCTCATTAGATGCAAACAGTCTTTTTCAAAATAAACTCAAGTTGGTAAAACATCATGTATTCACGTTTATGACATTGCGCAAGAAACGCACATGGTTAGGTTTAGAAATAAACATCATGGTTTGGCTCTACATTCAAACATGAAGCGAACAGCAGACTCCTGGGTGAAAGTCCAGTGTTTGTTGGACCCACCCTATAGGGACTTTGCAGCTCCTTACATTTTGTTTTTGTCCTGCTGCATCTCGAGCTGATGTCATCTGAAAGGGGCGCATCATACTGCCGACAAAGTATGTCATTTTTTTATTGGTGTCTGATGCAGAAATCACGCTACAATATTTGACGACATCATATTGAGAATGGGTTGTTGTGTGGCATACATCCCTAACATAGTGTTCTATACTAGCGCACTATGTTGTTATTAAAGTAACTCCATTGACTTTTGGTTTCACACAGGAAATGATGGGCTCCTGGGTTAAAGTCCAGAGTTTGTTTGACCCATCCACCTCCACTCCCACCCTCCCAATATGGACTTTCTCGCTCATTATTTTACGGTAGTTGTTGGCAGCGTGTATCATACAGCAGCAAAGGGTTCCTCTTGGCGTCTTTGCGTTGGTGTTTGATGCCGACGTCCACTGACAAAGCAGCGCTACATGAGCTGTCGGGCTGTCGCCTGCTGTGTCAAAAATCACCACTACCTGATGTGTATCATACCACATCCTGTGATTCAGCAGCTGATCAGTTGGTGGCGTTGATGTGATGTTCTCTCCTCATGAGAGAGCACAACGAGAGAACACCTGAGTGAACTTTAGCCCCGCCTCCAGCCCCGCCCACCGCACAACTAGAAGTGCACTGAGAAATGTTACGATTGGTCGGCTGAGAGGCAGCGACTGCATTTTAATTGGTCAGATGGGAGGCAGTGACAGCGTGTCATTGGTCAGTCAGTATTTTGTTAATAAGTAGGGAGAGAATCGTGTGAGAAGCTGTGAATACATTTGACATCAAACCTTGAAACGTGCTCTGTTTTTTGTTCCAGTTTTCTTTCAGATCAGATGCGTTCGGAGTTTCTCCCTCAGCTCAGCTTCATGTTCTTTATTCATGTTCTTCAGTTTTCAGTGTAAAAACAAAGAGAGCAGCGTGTCGTGAGTCGAACATCTGAAGGGACGAGCTGCGGCACAGAACCAGGAGCTGAACCGGGACCAGCAACTGATGTTGTCTTTTCTCTTCATGGTTCAGTCAAATCACGTCATGGCGTCTGTGTGTTAGAGTCGACTTGAATATTTATCTGTCTGATACTTTCATATCAAAACTAACTAAAGCTTCGTAGTCGCCGTCACAAAACTTTAACAGGGTGAACTGCTGAAAGACAAATTACTTCCTGTTAAACTTTAATTTAGGAAGAATATTTTGGAGATATCTTAAGATTTTGTGTTTTTGTCCAGTTTCACTTCAATTTTTATTCCTGGTTGTGTCAAAGCGTCTGGTCCTGGTCCTGGTCCTGGTCCTAGTCCTGGTTCTGCTCCTGGTTCTGTTTTATCTCTCTGTGATTTGTAAATATGTTTGGACTCCACCGTTTTATATTTTTACTGTAAATGTCATCAGAGTATTTATTTAGCCTGAAATTAATGTTGGTGCTATTTGATGTTACATTTGTTTGTTTTTGTTTTATTTTGGTAAACAGTGACTCGGTGAAACCCCGCCCCCTTCCTCCCTCCTACAAAACAAAATGCACAAACATAACGGTGTTCATGATGGAGGAGTCTGACCTTTATATTCAGTTTATTATCTGTGCGCACCTCGTTAACTACAGCTCCCATGATGCTTTGAGATGAGGCCTGTGTCTATTGCTGAAGACCAGACACCTGTGTTTTAATAAAGGATGTAAAAAAAAAAAAAAAGAAATGAGAAATCAGGTGTGAAATAAAAAGTGGGCGGGGCTTCATCCTCACCTGAGGAGGGGGAGGTGTCACTGTGTCACCATCATGTTTTTATTGTATTTAAATCTGTCGGTGATATTTTAATCTCTGTAGGAGGAAACTTCTCACTAACACTTGTGAAACATTTTACTCTCTGTGGACGGACGACTCTTCAATAAATCGCATCAAAGTTTCACCTCAAGAGTCTTTTTATTTATTTATTTAATTTACTCCAGAAGTTGCTGTAGAGTGAGTGATATTTCCAAGGAGAAAAATGAAGAACATATATGAAAATTCGTAGTAAAATAAAGAAATAAAAAATTCGAAACAAAAAGCTATAAATTATTTGGAAAATATTACTCAGATATATGAAAAGAAATCCAGAAAATATCAGAACAAGTAAAATATCCAAAAATAAATACAAGAATAAAACAAAAAACACAGAAAACGTCTGAAAAAGAGTTTTTTTAACTGTAAAATTAAAAAGACATTCGCAAATATCTGAAAAACAAAGGAGTAAAATGTCCAAAAATTAAAAAAAAAAAAAACACACAAAAAGGAACAGAAAATATTTCAAAAAGACAGAAAAATAACATAAATAAAATATACTAGTGAAGTATCTGAAAGGAAATCTAGAAATACCTGAAAAACAAATCAGTAAAATATCCAAAAGTAACTAAATAAAACAAAGAAGAAACAGAAAATATCTGAAAAAGACAGAAACATTTTTTTGAATAAAATATTTGAAAAGAAATCCGCAAATATCCTGAAAAACAAATGAGTAAAACATAAAAAAAAGAAAAAAAAGAAAGAAACAGGAAATATCTAGAAATGACTGAAAATTATATAATACATATATATATATATATATATATATATATATATATATATATATATATATATATATATTAATATAAAAACATACAATTTGTTCAAATGTTAGTAAAGTATCACAGTGTGCGACCGAGTCTATTTAGACTGTAGTTAAGGGCATTTTTCAGTCTGCGTTTTTCCTGTAGCCTACTTGTGTTCTTGCAGAGTTGTGAAAAGTCATGAGTTGCAGCCCACGTACTGTTCCAATTCAAAGTCCGCATCCAGCCGAGTGCAGTCCAAATGCCCGGATGTGAACTTGCTCTGCCCGTTCCATCAGGGATGCATCGGCAGGTGACTTGTGTGGACTTTTGACAGTCAGGTATCCCAGCTGGTGCGGCTTCTGCAGTGATGCGGGCGCTGCGCCGGTCCATCGTGGTTCAGAGGGAGCTGAGCCAGAAAGCAAAGCTTTTGATTTCCTGCTCCATCTGCGTCCCAACCCTCACCTATGGTCATGAGCTCTGGGTAGTGACTGAAAGAATGAGGTCACAGATACAATCGTCTGAAATGAGTTTCCTCTGTAGGGTGTCTGGGCTCAGCCTTAGAGATAGGGGGAGGAGTCAGACATCTGGAGGGAGCTCGGAGTAGAGCTGCTGCTCCTTCATGTTGAGGTGGTTCAACATCTGATCAGGATCCTCCTGGGCGCCTCCCGCTGGAGATGTTCCGGGCACGTCCCATGGATGGATGGATGGATGGATATCCCATAATGCACTTCTCACAGACCAGCAGCAATGGCAGCCGTCCTTCGGAGTCTGTACTCCTGAGTCGAACTTGCCATGTCCGAACTCCCAAGTGCGCAAGTCCAAACTTGGCGTACTTGGTATTGAGAAACGCAGATACTGTGACTGCTTCTGACTTTACACTTATTAACATGTACATTATTGGAAAGAATAAATAAAACACAATAATATTAATAATCTTATTATTATGTAAATATGTGTGGTGCAGTGTCTGTCTCTGTCCACCAGGTGTCTCTGTCGTCCCCCCGCTCCGCTCTCGGAGCTCCGCGGTGACCCGGAAGTGAACGAGCTTCCGGGGTCGGTCGGCCGGGGTCACCGGGCTCCACCATGGCGTGGAGGAGCTGCGCTGTTGTGTTCAGACTGACCGGAGACAATGGTTTACGGGGCTCCGCGAGGGGAGGCAGGTCAGTGACCACAGCCGGAGAGAGGCAGCGTGTTCCGGCTGACAGACAGGCAGAGCCCCGCTGCCCGGAGTTAGCTCTGTTAGCTCCCAAGGACAGTTAGATTAAACTGGGTGTTAGCGGCTAACGTTAGCTTGGAGGCTAACAGAGCTGCTGGCTTCTGTTTTGATCTGTTTAAACAGATTAATCCTGTAATTATCCGGCTCTTATTCAAAACAGACGGAAGATAATAACTAGTAACAGTAACATTGTCAGCTGTTGAGCCTCTGTGTTCATCACCCGGTGATATAAATACAGCTGTGTCACAAACACACATCATGTTTTCACTCTGTAATATTAATAATACAACAAGTAGTGCTGGTGTATGTGTGAGCTAAACTCTACAGATCAGCTCCAAACAACCCTGAAAATATGATCAAGTCTGATGTGTGAATATGAGGAGGTCAGCATTTATTAAACTAATATATCTGAAACTGTTTTTGTTCTTTTTATTGGGATGTTTAATAAACAGATGATGTGACAAATGTTCACAGTAGCCTGTTTTATTTTAGGTGTATGTAATGCTTCATGAAAGGCCCCAGGTCCTGTCCCAGTATCATGTTAGTTCACTCTCAGTGCTGAACTGGATCTAAACTGGAACAGGAGCAGCTCCAGTATGTGACTTTAATCTCACCTCACAGGGAACCACAACACGCTACTACACTGACCAGGGATGCACGATGATATCAACACGCCAAAGTCTGGCTCCTTGAACGCTGTCACTGACGTCCTTCGTTTATAGTTCCAGTTCTTCTCAGTTTATAGTCCGAGGCATCTGTTCTCTGTGGTTAAAGTTCTCCATCTGTCCAGCAGGTGGCCTCACAGCCTCCAGCAGAGATGTGGCTTCAGGAAAGCCGCCAAGAAACCAGAACCCAAGAAGGTGGAGGAGGATCTGGGAGCTGAGGCTGCGGTCCAACGCCGGACACCCACTCCCCAACTGGAGCAGCAGCAGGCGGCGCCCAGCTCGCCCCGGGCTTTCAACCGGCTCATCAGACCATTCATCTTCACCGTGGGGGTAGGTGATGTCTGATGGTAGATGATGTCATCAGCGATGTCATTGTCAGGTGTTAACTCCATGTCAGTTTACAGGCTGCTCCTTCGGCTCGGCGGCCATCTGGCAGTACGAGTCTCTCAAGTCTCGAGTCCAGAGCTACTTCGACGAGATCAGAGCTGATTGGCTGGAGAAGCTGCGACCTCAGAAACGAGGAGATGTTCGCAAAGAGGTGAGTCATCACTCTGACGTCAGTCTGAAGTGTTTGAGCTTCAGGAGGAAACACGAGTCCAGATTTCCTCCTGTGAAATCCCTCTTTGTGTTGTGCGAAGAAACTGTCCCGTGATCCACCAGAGAAAAACATCAGTGATTTGATTTTAAAAGTAAATTTAAGTCCTCATAGTTTGGTCAGGTGGGTCACAGCTGTGACGATCTGTTCTCTCAGATTCCACCATCACGAGAACAAAAACACGTTTCCTCTGTCATTTCTTTATTTTCAGCGTCTTAGAAACATCAGCAGAAATTAGGTTTGAGACGGGTCAGTAAATATTTCTGTGCAGTTCACCTCAGGAATTCAAAGAGCTTTTCACAGTCTCAACATAAAAAATGTTCCTTTTAATAGTGAACTTATTTTTTGGAAATAATAAATCACTCTGACGTCTTACGGTCAAAAGTGTGCTTAGAGCTATAAAAGGTCCAAAATGTTAGTAATTTTCTGGTCCTATTCCCAATTCCCAGTAAATCTGTTCATAAATTCAGCTAAATTTTCATAAAATTTTCGAGTCAGTTTTGATGTAAATTTTTAGTAAACTGTCTGTAAATTTTTGGTAAAGTTCCAGTAAATTTGTTTGTACATATTGAAGAGAATTTATTGAACTTCTGGTAAATTTCCAGATAATTTTTAGTAAATTTTCTGTTAAATTCCTCATAAATTTTCATGTAAATTTCCAGTGAATTGTAAGGATTTTTTTTTTTTTTTTTTTTTGGTAATTGTTAAGTATGTCTTCTTGTAAATTTACAGTAAATTGTTCGTAATTTGAAAAAAAGTGTAAATTATCAGTAAATTTCTGCTAAATTTTCAGTAAATTTCTTGAAAACTAAATTTTGTGTAAATTATTAGCAAATTTCTTGTAAAGTTTAGTAAATTTTTAGGAAAAACAATTACAGCATTCCGTTGGTAAATTTCTGCTAAATTTTCAGTAAATTTGTTAGTAAATTTAAAAATACGTTTTGTGTTAATTATTACTACATTTCCAGTAAATTTTAGTAAATTTCTGTTATGTTTTCCAGTTTTCAATAAATATCTTGGAAGTTAAGCTTCGGAATTTTAGGAATTTTACAAAATTTCAACTTAAAGATTGTACCTTTTAATAGTGAACTGATTTAGTGAATAAACTCATTTAGAAATATGAGGTCTTGTGACGTGTTTTGGTCAAAATTGGTTCATTTAATTGAATAGTAACCATGCACCTTATCTTTTTTTAAATAAGTATTTTAGTTTAAACTCAGTAAACTTAAGTTTGCACAGTTTGCCCCGTGCTGGCTCAAATTTTTAAGTTAGTGAAGTCAGTTAAATTGTTAACTTGTTAGCTTGCTAACTCACCACATGGCATATTTTATTTTGTATGTATTTGGGATATAAATACATTCTGTCTGCTCGTGATGTGGTGAAAGGTTTCTTTCTATCTGTGTGTGACATGTTGAACGCAGCCTGAGGAGAGAACCGTGTTATTTAATCTCTCTAAAGTCTCCACCTTGAATATTCCCTGGTAGAAAATGTAATTTCAAATGCTGGTGAAGTTCTCAGTCCAGGGCCCGTAGACAGTCTGCGAATACTTTACTTAATTTCTTTTGTAAGTGGTTTTCAAATATAGACTTTTAAAGTGTCAGATGAAGGTTGCAGACAGACTTCTTGTTTTTAAATGTCTCACAGAAACGTGTGTGAGTGTTAATGTGGTAAAAAGACGTGTTCACAGATTCTGCTGATGTTCTGCAGTCTGAGCTCTGATTGGCTGTTTGTGTTTCAGATTAACATTTGGTGGAACAGCTTGAGTGAGGGTCAGAAGACGGTCACAGGTGAGACAAACTGCAGCAAACATTTACATCAGTCTAATAGAGTTACTATAATAAGCCTGTTTTTCTTTCCCAGGGATCATTGCTGCTAACGCCGTCGTGTTCTGCTGTTGGAGAGTCCCGTCTCTGCAGCGCTCCATGATCAAATACTTCACCTCCAACCCGGCCTCCAGTGAGTCTGTCTGCTCACACTGTCACTAACAGCTGTTTCAGGTCCTCAGGGTGGTGCGTTCAAGGTCCCACATGTTTTAGATTGAGCTGACAAACTGATCAAACCAGCAACACGTCACGCGGGAGTCTGTGTCTGTCTCTGACCTCTTCGTCTGTGCTCCTGCAGAGACTCTGTGCTCTCCGATGCTCCTCTCCACCTTCAGCCACTTCTCCTTCTTCCACATGGCCGCCAACATGTACGTCCTCTGGAGCTTCTCCACCAGCGCCGTCTCCATGCTGGGCAGAGAGCAGTTCATGGCCGTCTACCTGTCTGCAGGTGCTGCACCACACAACACTGTCACTTAACGTTGTTCTGACTGGCAGTGATTTGTTTTCATGCTCATACAGTGAAGACAAACAGATCAAACACACAGTTCAATTGTTGACGCTGATTTTAGTTTTTGTTTGTTTGTCTGTCTTTCAGGTGTCATTTCCACGTTTGCCAGTTACGTGTGTAAGACGGTCACCGGGAGGTTCGGTCCGTCGCTGGGAGCTGTAAGTGACATCACTGCTTTCATTTCAGTGAAACACTGTGTTTGTAGACCTGTTTTACTGCAGTGGATCCCAAACTCTGGGTCGGCACCAGGGTTACAGAGGGTCGCTACATTTCCAGGAATTAAAGCACAAAAGACCCCACAATTTCAATATAAATTTGTATCTTTTTTTATATATATTGTTTATTCAGTAGGTTTTGAGAAACAAAAACATGTATCAATATAAACTAGTCCATAGCCATTGGTAGCTTTGTCACCTTCTACCTATGCCAGTCCTCAATGCCTATGTGCAGTTTCACATAGATTGACCACGTCAGTGAGTAGAAAAACGTGGAACAGACAGAATGACTGACTGACAGAATGACACACTGACAGTTTCTGTGATTGTCCATCATCTTCCTGCCCTGAAAAAATCTCGTTGAGCGTTCAGTTAAACTCAAAGATCCTCTCAGGAGTCAGATGTCATTTTTTCAGGTAAGTACATTTTGTTTCAGTGGTTTTAAACCTGCTCTTCACTAACGAACATTAGCATCATCACAGTCAACTGTAGCTGAAAAGGCTTTGTGCTAACTGAGCTAGCAGCTAGCATTAGCGTTAGCTTTACCCTCTCATCCAAATATGGTCACTTCTGGCTCCAGAGTGACAAAACAGGAGTCCACAAACCAGCGGGTGACGTCACGGCAGCTTTACTGTCTGTGGATTTACACAACAGCTGACGTAGAAACAGGAAACATCGTTACGTTAACCAGTCTCTTCAGGATGTTTGGATCGCAACAATTAATGCAAATTTAGGCGATCCCCGTGAATTCTGCAGAACCTTGCAATTTCGACCGCAGATTTGACTGTTTAAAACAGGTAAAATGTGATTTTATTGTAGAGCTGCGTTCAGCGTGTTGATGCACGCTCAACACTGTTTTTGCAATTTTCACTCACCACAGTTTCATCACAAAAACAGGACTAAAACACTGTTCAACATGCGTCACAATGTTTTAGAAAAGCTGCTGTGACATCAGGAATTTAAGGCACAACAATCCTAAAACTATCCTGTGAAATCCTGAAGGGACCGATTAACGCACATCGTCACTTCCTCCCCTCAAACTCGTGTTCTTTGCACATCATACTGTGACCTGTGACACATCACCGGTCAACATTCAGACGCTCCTGCACAAACTGTGAAGCTCTTTCACTTTAAAACGCATTCCTACGTTTTCTGTTGTAAATGTCTCTGGACTGTTTGACATGTTCTGTAAGAGGCCTTCAGGCGTGGCTCCGTGTGTGAGCGCAGGGTTTAATGTGGTCTCACCAGCTGTGTGTGTGTGTGTGTTCTCAGTCTGGAGCCATCATGACCGTCCTCGCCGCCGTCTGCACCAAAATGCCAGAAGCCAAACTGTCCATCATCTTCCTGCCCATGTTCACCTTCACTGCTGGCAACGTAAGACAGGCTCCGCCCACTTTCACCTGCTCCACCTGTCTCTGTCTGACCGTCACCTGAAACTCCTCCTCTGTCTCCCCTCAGGCTCTGAAGGCCATCATCGCCATGGATACGACCGGCGTGGTGTTGGGATGGAAGTTCTTTGACCACGCTGCTCATTTAGGAGGAGCCCTGTTTGGAATGTGAGTCACTGTTTCGACCAATCAGCAGCCACTCGTTTCCTCTGACACCTTCACTAATGTGGGAATTATCAGGGTCTGTGTGGGTGAAGTAAGAAAATACAGCTCCAGGAAGTGTCTGATAAATATTCTGATAAAAAACAAACAACGACTCAGATTTAAGCCGCAAAGTTATGAAATACAAACCGGGGTATTCTCTGAGATTATTGAGTCATGAATTTGCAAGAAAAAACTTTATAATCTCAGAAAATATTTAAGTTTTTTTATTGTAAATTTCAAGATAAGTCTCTTGTCCCAAAGGAAATTTGTCTCGTACATAAAGGCTGCCGCATGAAAATACATCTGTTTGATTTTTTTATTATTTACCACTGTTGTTAGGGCCTCTGCAGGTAAAATAAATAAAGTCGGCAGAGGGAGGTAATATTCTGGCAAAAAAATCCAAATTTAGGAGGATATTCTCTGAGATTATTGAGTGATGAATTTGCAAGAAAAAAATGTTACAATCTCAGAAGAGTATTTTACTGTAATTTTCAAGAAGATTCAAGATAACTTTGCTTGTCCTGAGGGAAGTTTGTCTTGGACACAAAGAAAACACATTGGTGAGTTTTCTTATCATATGAATAGATGTGTGTGTTCATGTTTTTTAAGAAAGAGTCTTTACACTAGGAGCAAAAACTTAATGAAATAATTTAGCTCTATTGTTGAAGTTTTAAAAGACTTAATATACCACTAATTACTCGCCCCACTGTAGGTTAAAGATAAAATAAAACCAAACTACACAAATACAGAGCTGTGGGAAATATTCTGAATAAAAATTCCAAATCTCCAAGTTTTACGTTGTAAATGTACAAGATAAAAACAGATATTCTCTGAGATTAGAAAGTCATGAATCTGCAAGAAAAAAACTCAGAGAATATTCAGTTGTTTAATTTAAAATTTGTGATTTTTTTTTTTTTTTTGTACATTTCAAGAAGATTCAAAATGACTTTATTTGTCCCGAGGGAAATTTGTCATGGACATAAAGGTTGTCAAGGGACTTTTATTTTAATAATACATTTACCACCGATGTGGGAGATTTTAGAGCCATTGCAGGTAAAAAAAACTGGAACATTCTCAAAGACTATTTAGTCATGAATTTGCAAGATAAAAACTTTAAAAATCTCAGAGAATATTCAAGTTTTTTATTTGTAAATTTGGGCATTTTTGGGTATATTTTAAAATGACTCTGAAGTTTGTCTTGGACATAAAGGCTGCCACACACAGAAACATCTGTGAGTGTTTTTTGATCTTAAATTTACAACTTAAATCCCAGAGAATATCTGATATTTTTTTTATCCTGTAAGTATACAAATTTTATTGTGGAAATTTTGTACATTATTTCATTGAAATATTACCTTCCTCCCTCAGCTCTGTATTTTTACATATTTATAAATGTTTTGCTCACAGTAGCCTTAATATGCCGTCATAAGGATCTGCAGAGTGAACATTGATTAGTGACTACAGATCCCTTTAATAATTTCATATAAGCAGACGGAGGTTTGTGGGCCACACGTTAGAGTCACAGTCACTGTCACTGTCAGTCCTCTGATTAATTAATTGTCTGATTGTTTCAGATGGACTCGTATAAACTGTCAGGGAGTTTTATTTGTTATAAAACATCAGATTTTATAACTCTTATAAGAAGAAAGTGTCATGAAAAGTAAAAATACCTCAGATTTGAACTGAACTCGAGGATGTTCACTGTGAAGCAGGACAGACACTGTGTGGTGTTGAAGGTGTGGCTGCGTGTGACAGCAGAACTCAGTTTCCCATCATGCTCTCTGTCCTCTCTCCTCCAGCTGGTACATCCTGTTTGGTCACGAGCTCATCTGGAAGAACCGAGAGCCGTTTGTTAAACTGTGGCATAACCTGAGAACAGGAGGGCCGGGCCGAGGAGGAGGAGGAGCAGCAGGAGGCGCAGGAGGAGGCGTGGTGTAGGACGCTCAGACGCCAGGGCTGATGGGAAAATATAAACATGTAAAGATGTATAAAATGTACAGACAGAAGCCGGATCGCTGCACCATTCGGCTTCCCCAGGACAGGTGATGATGTCACACAGACACCTGGAGGTGAAGTCGTGGTTCATATTTATAGAAACAGTTGATGTGAAGGTTTCAACTGTTTGTGTCTGTTTGATTGTTTTTGTTTACCTTTTGTTTGTTTAGAGATAAATGAACTCAGACGGAGCAGAAACCAATGATTCTGATTGTATTTGGATTCATCGTTCAGCCAATTAAAGTCCAGGAAGATTTAGGCAGCGCTTCACAAACACTTTGAATTTATCGTTTGCTTTTTCATAGATTAATAAATTAATTCAAAGCTTTTATGATCCCGTACGTTTCCTGTGTGCAGACGTCTGTGTACAACATTTGAATAAGATAAACACTGCGTCCAGTTCATACGAGGAGTCACTCTGCTTCAGGACACATGAGATACATACGTGTGTGTGAGAAACCAGAATCACCAGCAGCAGGAAACAAGAAGTATGAATAACGTGAAAAGTTTCTTGTTCTAACAGGACGTTTTTCATGTCATGAGATACAAGATGTTTTCATATTTACCAAGGAACTTTTCTTGTTAGAACAGTCGACTTATTTATCTTGTAATGTCGTGAAAGTGTTGCTGGGGAGAGGGACGTCCCGGGTGCTTTGCTGCAAATATAATACAAGACTGAGTATATTGTTATAACCAGAAAAGTTTCTTATTATAACAAGAAACTTCAGGTTTTGTTTGTTTGTTTTTCCGGCGAGGCATCAACACACTTCCATAATAGAACCTCAACCTTCTCTGACATTTTTAAAGTGAGTTCTTCACGTGTGAGAGAGAAGAAGTCGACTCTGTTCCAACGTGTTTTCGTCTTTCTTTCTGCTTATTTATGTTTGTTTGTGTCTTTTGAATAAAACTGTAAACGATGCTGTTGAATCCTCTGAACTGTGACTCTGCTGTTTGTGCAGATTCAAGACAGAACAGGTCCTCGCTGGAGGAGCCGTCTCTCCTGTGCTGGAGTTGTTTTGTTTCCTTCATGGGCGAATCTGTGCATTCCTGGCTGCAGTGAACTGCACACACTTATTGAGCCTGGGTGTTTTTGTGCTCAGGGTGTGTGTCACTGAGATGTTGAGTTTTTTAATGCAACATAAGGACAGACAAAGTCCTCTCTGTCTGATCTGGAGCTTTCTAAAAAACTAACAACTCAATTTGAATTAAATGTTACTCACAGAAATACATGACATCACCGTCCTCCAGCTGAGCCCCGCCCACTTCAGAGCTGTGAGCTCAAAGACACCACAGAAAACATGAAGTCACTTTGACAGCAAATGTTTTGTTGCAGAGAAAACTATTTTTTTTAAATCATTAGTTAATCAGCTGTTACACTTGACACTCTTTGATCTGTTTTATTGAAGCAGTTTAATAACTGCAGACTGAGCAGTGAACTGACCTGCAAACATGAAGTCACTTTGATAAACAGACAGTTTAAAGTCCACAAACCGTCACAGAGACAAACAGACACACAGAGCAGACGGGACCTGATAGTAACTGTTACTACTGCAGATACTGAGACACAAGTTAAAGTGGCACAAACAAAAATAAAAGACATGAAAGGAGTGAATTTTGAAAATAAAATAAATGTGAATATGTTATACATACAAGTACACACATTTAGTGTATTCAACACACCTAACATGCAAAACTCCCTCAGTGACTAAAAGTACCATCAGGTCAGTTTTATATAACTGTGAATGTTTGTAGGCTTCATATGTGCTCTGCTCACAGAAATTAAGGGAACACTTAGATCGCACATCAGATCTTGATGAACGAATTATTCAAGTGTAAAATCTTTACTGATGATCATTCTGTAATTAGTTGAGAACAAAATCATCGACCCACTGAGAGCTGGATTCAAAATCACACAGAAAATCAAAGTAAAAACTTGAAATCTCAGCTGATCCAACTCATCATGTGACTCAGTAGTGTGTACGGCCCCCGCCTGCCTGTATGACCTCCAAACGCCTGGGCTCCTGATGAGTCGGTGGATGGTGTCCTGGGGGACCTCCTCCCAGACCTGTATCAGGACCAGGAGGAACCCAGGGCCCTCTGCACCAGGAGGAACCCAGGGCCCTCTGCACCAGCATAAGGTCTGACAGTCACTCTGAGGATTTCATCCTGGTACCTAACAGCAGTCAGGGTACTGTTGGCTCTGACATGGAGGTCTGTGTGCCCCTCCAAGGATCTGCCTCCCCAAACCATCACTGACTCACCGCCAAACCGGTCATGCTGGATGATGTCACAGGCAGCATAACGTTCACCACGGCGTCTCCAGACTCTTTCACGCCTGTCACATGTGCTCAGTGTGAACCTGCTCTCATCTGTGAAGAGAACGGGGCGCCAATGGTGGACCTGCCAGTTCTGGTGTTCTCTGGTGAATGATGGAGCTGCACGGTGCTGGGCTGTGAGCACAGGTCCCACTAGAGGACGTGGGGCCCTCATGCCACCCTCATGGAGTCTGTTTCTGACAGTGTGGTCAGAAACATGCACACCAGTAGCCTGCTGGAGGTCATGTTGTAGGGCTCTGGCAGTGCTCCTCCTGTTCCTCCTCACACAAAGGAGCAGATAGCGGTCCTGCTGCTGGGTTGATGCCCTTCTACGGCCCTGTCCAGCTCTCCTGGTGTAACGGCCGGTCTCCTGGTGTCTGGTATCAACCTGATTGGGCTGCAGGTACGACCTCATGCTACCAGCAGTGACAAGGACACTAGCAGAAGACCAAACTAGAGAAGAATCAGTCTCCTAAATGGACAGACTGATAAACCCTGAAGTTTAACTGACTTGGTGTTAGACTGTGACCATTAAGTGTTCCCTTCATTTTTTAAGCAGTGTATTGTTATGACGGAGATATTATCTGAGCAGGAGCTTTCACAGCGCTCCATGGTGGACAAGCAATGTTTTTAAATTAACTTAAACCCAGTTTAACATTTCTGTTTTTAAATTTCATCTGTCAATTTACAGATAATCTGATACTGAGAGATCAACAATAAGATGATTTATTGGTCCGACACAACAGTCAGTGGAGCTACGTTTGTTGGGACATTGAATAATTACTTTTTTTCTCCAGGTTTATTAAATAAACTATGAGAGATAAGTGGCATTAAAGATCATGAAAGCTGTCGAGAAACAGAGTTGGAGGTGAAACTCTGGGATTCCCGTGTGTCAATAACTGTGTGTGTTCAGCGGTGGTTCGGAGGTTCATTGACCCTGAACACCAGCAGACCTCAGAGGATCAGAACTCCACACTGAGACCACATCACTGAAACTAACGGCTGCAGAAGAAACAAAAAAACTTGACTTCAGCCTTCAGATCTGAGCTGACGGTAAGAACTGTGATCTGCTGCTTTACTGGGAATGTTAACTGATGTGGTTACATGTGTATTTGGACCATTTTATAAGAGCTCGGTGGTCTGGTCAGAGGCTGAAACAGAAGAAAAAGATACCTTACAAATATGGTCACAGTCTTAAAAAGTGTGGTTTGTCCTGAGCGTTTACTCTGCGTGCTGAGCGTAGTTTTACTGATGACTAACCTACATTTATGAACTCTGCTGCTTTCATACTGTCACATTGTTTTGCTGACAGAAAGTTATCACATATGCTGCCATCAATATGTGATTTAGTCTTTTAGGGGTAAGTCTGTGCACCTGTTATGCTTTAGCAAGAAAATCACATTGAAAACATGAATATTGCAAAAGCTGAATGAAGAAAATCAGACACCTGTTCAAGAACTTTCCTCTGGCTACAGACAGGGTGGGGAAGTCAGAAGGTTCGTTACCATGTTAGCCTCTAATAATTTATAAAATGTGTTAGATGTTTATTTTGCTTGTTTTTGTGCTTAAATTTCCTCTTAAATGTTTCTTTTTGTCGTCATTGAAGGTGCTCACCTGTTAGTTTTATTGTAAAGGCATGAGGACCTGTGTGTGACTGTCATTTGATTCATAAACATAACTTTGAATGACATATTAGCATGTCACTAAAAATATAGAGGATCTAGAACAGAACCCTGAGGAACCCCACAGGTAGTTTTTGACAGTGTTGTTGCTGTGTGTCTGCTGGGAGCCCGGTCTCCGAAGTTGTCGAAATCCGGCACTTGAGCAGTGTCTTGTGATGTCATACACTGACAGAAAAAGCCGCCCTTTAATGTCAGCTTGGTACACAGCCATTATGGATTAATGGTGCTTGACGTCGGGGAAACGCGGCGAGACATGAATTAAAGTTAAGGTGCCGAAAGTCCAAGAGAGGGGTGTTTGTGTCTTGTACGATTATAAAGCCAAACTTCTTTATTCCAAAATTTAACCACATGTTTTTGTTGCCTAAATCCAACCACATGCGTTAGTTGTTGGGGAAAAATTTCAATTGCCGTTGTACTTACGTACGGCTTTTATTTTGAAAGAGACTGTATGCAAACTGTACATTTCCTGTGAAAACAGGAGTGCATTTTGAAAACATACAATGCATGTGACAGGCTGAAGTTGACACGGCGTTCCAGAACGTCAACAATGTATCTGGACGTCATGGGTGCAGATCTGATGACAAGTTTGGGGGGGACACAATCAGTTGTGATTTTTTTTTAATTGCACGCGTGCAAATCATGCCCACAGAGCACTTGAGATTGCCAGCATATTTCACGATTTCATAGAGGCTCATCACCATCACCAAGTCATTCAAAAAGCACTACAAAGAGAATCATATGCTCACCTTTACTGTTTATTTCTCTTAAACAGCCAGTAGTACATGGAACCAGCCTTTTCACTGCTTCGCTGTTAGTTAATGCTACTTCTAGTTTCAGGGTCTCAGGCATGTTATGTCCACTCACGTTCTCATCTCTCGCCTCTCACGGATTCCCATTTCTCCTCATCATCTTCCCTTTCTCCCAGTATATAGGACTACTGTATACATTTGTTCAATTTCAATCATTTAAGTTATTTAGAATTGGGGGGGACAATTTGTGTTTTTCAGAATTGGGGGGGGACATGTCCCCCCCATCCCCCCCGGGATCTGCACTCATGCTGGACGTGGAAGGTCCTTGACCAAACGTCGATATATGATGAAGTTGGAGTGAAAATGTGTGTCTGCTGAATGTGGATGCAGGTAGCAGGTTGCTAACATGTTAGCATCAACTACTCAAATTCACTTTCTGCAGATTGGTTGGTGTCAGAGCCACCAGGTGTTGGTGACTTCCTGCTGTATTCCCAGGTGGACATTGAGCAGCATGGCGGTGGGCCTGCAGGTTGTGGGTCTGGTCCTGGGCGTGGTGTCGTGGTGTCTGCAGTCCAGCTGCACCTCCTCTCAGGTGTGGAAGGTGAGGAGCCAGGCGGAGTCGGTCAGCACCAGTCAGTGGCAGATGGAAGGTCTGTGGATGAGCTGCGCTGCCACGTCGCTGGGCTCGATACAGTGCAGCAGGTTCAAGACGGTGCTGGGACTGCCGGGTGAGTCATCATACAACTATCTTGTTTACTGAACAGCTGTAGAAACTGAAACATCATTTAGGTTTTAGTAGCAATTGGCATTAAAGCTACACTGGACAAAAATTTAAATGCACACACAAACACTTTTGTTTTTGCTCGCAGTTTTCACAGGATTAAGATAAAGATTTGACACTTTTTTGATGCACTCAGTAGATAAGTTTCTGTCAAGTGTTGATCACAAATTTGTTAAAATTCATGTTAGTGAGCGCTTGTGACGTTTGATCCCACAATGACACAGATGGAGCGTGTTGTTAACATGTTGACTGCAGGAATGCCCATATCACGACCATAAGAAATTTCATAATGTCGTTTCCATAAATTTGGCAGTATATACAACCAACCTCACAACCACACAAATAGGTTAGGATCAGTGATGTAATATATTACTCATTACTCTTTTCAAAAGTAATACTACTACTTTACTGTTAACTCCCTGCCAACAGTAATTCGTGACACTACTTGTTATATTACTTTTCCATTACACCCCATAAAATTGGTAACTGCGTATCTCCCCAAAGTTCAGATGTGTCTCTGTGTGGATGTCAGGGTGATCACTGCTGAGTGTAGCTGAGGATAGATGGCTCCCCTTTACCTGGAGGTCTTCAGTTACCTGTGAGCGTTATTTTCCCAGAGATCTGTCTGACAGATGGAGAGTCACTCATGGAGCAACATTTCATCCACCACATATCCAGCCACAAGCTTCATCACCTCTCTGTGTCTGCAGCTGTCCACCAGTTTGGCTTGTTTAGCCAGTGTAGAGCTACAGCCGACCTCTGCAGCCGAGGAGGGCTCACCTTTGGAGGGGTGTATTTCCTGGAGCTTCTCAGTGTTGTGCTGTGGGTCGTAGAGCTGTTTCAGACCGAAGGTTTGAGGACGTGTTTTTCACAGTGGGAAGAGTTTTAGTGCGACTACCTGCAGCAGCAGAGTTCCTGTCGTCGTTCCTCCCGAAAGTCCATGACCAAACATTTGGTCATGGACTTTCCATTTTGTGAGAAGGCTGAGGCGTCAGAGGGTTCTGCCATGAACCTCTGCCAGCCTTCAGAGATTATTGTGGTTGCAAATAAAAGATAAAGGAGGAGCGTGGTGAGTTGAATTCTGTGCATAAATCTAGAAAATAGCTCAAGCCCTCTGTACTGTAAATGTCCCTCAGTGTCTGAATGTATTTTTCAATCCAGCGGGTGAACTGAATTTGCTGGCCACCTATCAGTAGTCTCGCATTGTTAAAACGCTGATTCTTGGAAATAATAAGCTGTACAGTAGTAACAGTTTTTATATGTATAAACCTTAAATTCGGGATGCACATCAGCCAGTATCAGCTTTGAAATGAACTATCAGACCTTGTTCCGCGTTGTTTAAGTTTGAGTTTTAACACATTTTTACTGATTTTAATTAAACCTTTAAAAAACGTATACATGAAACTTCTTTACTCTTGTTAAACATCACTGTGTGTCACGTCTGGGCGCGTCTGCAGCTCACCTGCAGACCTGCAGGGCTCTGATGATCATGTCCATGCTGATCAGTCTCACCTCCATCATCGTCTCTATTCTGGGACTCAAGTGCACCAAGATCGGCAGAACCTCGGAGCACGCCAAAAACCAGATGGCTCTGACCGGAGGAGTCTTGTTCATCGTGTCCGGTGCGTGACGTTGTGATTCCTCTCAGAGCTGAACACGTTACTTGTCTGTTCTGTCGGTACTTGTTTGTGACTGAGATGTCTTCATGTGTGTCTCCTCCTCAGGCGTCTTCACTCTGATTGCAGTGTCCTGGTACGCTGCCAGAGTCATCCACGACTTCTACGACCCGCTGTACGGAGGAGTCAGGTCAGTCACGCACAAACACCGTGCGGACAGTATGATGTCACTTCCTGCTGCTGACACTGTGTGTGATGGTGCTGCAGGTTTGAGCTGGGTACTGGTCTGTATCTGGGCTGGGGGGCCTCCTGTCTGGCTATACTGGGAGGATCTATGCTGTGCTGCTCCTGCAAGAAGACTTCACCTGCCCCCCCTGCTGCAAGGTACACTGCACCACACAGACGTCTGGGTTTTCCACACAGGGTATGATGTCCAAATTTAAAAAAACAGTCTCACTACAATGAAATAGGTGCTGTGGGGGCGAACACCATCGCACATGAATAAAACTGGGCTCTCTGAATCCACAAGAGTCTCAGCTTTCCAGGTTTATGTAAATCCAGGACTGTTTATGGACCCAGTGTGCAGAAATATTCAAATACAACAGGCAAATAACACACCTGTACTGCCTGAGAAAAACTGCAGTAGGCGTATAGTGGGTGTGTCTGTGAAGGGCAGACTGATGGGTACCCATAGAACCCATTTTTGTTTAGATATTTTGAAGTCAGAGGTCAAGGGAGCTCTGTGAAACGGTCGGTGGCAGGTGTAGCAGGCCCTTTCTAATCCAAATCTACGAGGCTGATAGAAGGCATTAAAGGGGCCGATAACAAATCAGTTTTAAATCAAAAATCTCACATTCTCTCTTTCAGACAATTTTCATACAACTTCACCACGACGAGCCGAGGACAGAACATCTACAGAGCAGCTCCGGCCTCCGACAACAGCAGCTCCAAAGCTTACGTCTAAACCTCTTCAGCACTTCCTGTCTGACGTAACGTCAGAGTCTAATCCAGGATCACGCTGGTTTTTAAAGAATTCCTTTTTTTTCTAAGTACAAAATTAAATGTTTTACTGTGAACGGCGCTCATGCTTTGATTTATGCCGAAATCTTTTTGTACCGCTGATGTCACCGAGATTTCTGAACCATCCTGTTTGTTCCATGTTGACGTGTTGTAAATAAATGTTTCCTGAATCTGTGCAAGCGTTTTCCTCTCTGGTGTCACAGACAGAAGCAACAGACCTCAGATCAGCTGATATTTAGTCACGAGATCTGCTGCTGTGACGTTATGACAACCTGCACAACTAAAGACGTTCCCATCAGCCCTGGCTGTGCTGTGTTCACTGATGATGAGCACTTTTGGAGAACCAGAACTCAGAGACAAAGATGGGTTTCTAAATGTGTCCACTGTGCACATGGCGTTGGAAACATGTTTGATTAAATTCAGGTCGGTCAACTTTTATGGGAAATTGAAGGTTAAGATTTATTTATAACCTCTGTAGAAAAACAAAGAGACAACTCCCTCTCAGAGTATGACAGGAATGTCGGCTGACACTTGTGGTTGGAGTTATTAGAAATGGAATGTGTGATTATGACGCAGAGTGGGCGGGGCTCAGGTATAAGTTTCATTTACTCCACACAAACTCAGCAAACTCCAGGAAGTGTGTCCTCACTGTGCTGGCAGAATTCATCAGCCTCAACACGCAGTAAAAAAACACGGGAAAACCAAAGCCATGACTGAGAATGGTTTGTTTGGGTTCTGTCTGCTGGCGGTTTGTTTCCTGCTCCAGCCCGGACTGGCTCAGGTTCCTGAGCAGGTTCCTGAGCCAGCGCAGTGCCTCGTCTCCAGGATGTACAGTCTGACCCGGCTGCCGGAGAGTAAAGATGACCACAGCTGCTATAATGATTGCTTAGAAGAACCTGACTGCCACATGGCCGTGGTGACACAAACGGTCAGCAGCCCATCTGAGTGTCTGCTGGTCAACTGTCTGAACCAGGGTCAACACTCGTATCCCCGAGATCCCAGCGCAAAGATCAGCGTCTACCCCAAGAGCACACTTAACAGTGGTAAGATGGATTAATATTTATTACAGGATTCTGTTTAGAGTAAGTGTATGGCAAACTGACAAGGACCTCTGGGACCGGTTTCACAAAACACCTTAAGTTAAGCTTTTCCTAGTCTGAGTTCAGGTTTCCTCATAATAAAATTGATTGCATAAAACACCCTTAAGTCTTCTCCTTAAGGTTTCCTTAAAATGTTCACTGAAGTATTTATGGTTTTCTTGGCTTGTACTTAAAGCCCCTGCAAGGAACTTTCATTTTGAGTTGATTTTGGCGACCCTGTGGACAAAAGCGGTAGTGTTTTGGCGGAATGAAGCCTACATTTCCCATGAGCTCTAGCGCGTATTGTCGTAAAGACGCTTACCTGGCTCACGCATGTGTTTGTTTTGGGGATGAATGAAACAACAAGACGGGAAAACTTTGCCCCCGCTCCTATCGGGGATCCCAGCTCACCTCTGCCGCGCCCCAGCTCCACCTCTCCGGCGTAAGCGCCACCGCCGCCGGGGTAAACGCAGCGGTCAGCTGGTAAGGCTGAAGGCCTGTTTGGCGAGCACTTCCACGGCTTCTTGGACTGAGTATGGAGCGGTGCCTCGCCTCTTTATTTCTCGGCACTCGCTGGACCCTGTCGACGCCTGGCTGGTACCTGTCGTCGGCCCGGATGAGGTGTTCCAGCCCCGCGGCCCCTGCTCTCCTCGTCCCCGCTGGCGCGGGTGAATCTGCGCAACCTGCGGCCTCTGTGTGTGGCTCCCCGGACAGCTAATGCCGTGGACCCGCCAGCTCCCGCCAGGATTGGGCTGGTAAATGCTAGATCGCTAGCGAACAAAACGTTTATCCTGAAGGATTTCCTGACTTCCCGAGGATTGGATTTTCTCTGTGTGACTGAGACGTGGCTGACTGTTGGTGAGTCCAGTGCTTTCACAGAACTTTTACCCGATGATTGCTGCTATTTTAACTCCCTGCGGACGTCGGGTCGAGGAGGAGGAATAGCGACTATTTATCAGAGTCACTATAAATGTAAGCAGCTAGGTAAGATGACGTGTGCCGTCTGAGTGCCGTAAATCGTTTCATCCTGGAAGTGACCTGGGGCGGACCCGGAGACAGTTTCATAAAGGTATGGATATACACTATATAGAAATATCTTATCTTCACACCGATGGTCTCATTTGCTGTTGTAGGTCACGCACAGGCATCAGCAGAAACAAGAGACTTTTGCATATCCAGTTAAAAGTTCCTTGTAGCAGCTTTAAGGAACCCTTAGACCAGTGCACAAAAGACCTTAGCAACCAAAGCAAGGTAAAAAACCAAAGGTACCATGACTGAGTTTATGGTGATAAATGAAAAAAACCAACACACCCCGAGAAGAGTGTTCTGCGACCAGGAGAACCTGACGGACACACTCCTGATTTTACACTTAAGATTTGACTGAATTCATCTTCGTTGTTTCTTCCTACAGTCATTTTCTGTTTTCTGGTATTTGGGGTCAAATTTACTTTGTTGTTTGTACTGTCTATGATTGTGTTCCTCCAGAAGTTTAATCTTTTCCTCCTCTGACCTGTATGGTTTCTTCTGCTACTTTTTCACTATCTTTTGAGACGATAACAGGCGTCACAGCTTGAGTCCAAACAAACAAACAATTTCCATGGAAACTGTTACCGCTGTAAAATCTCTTTCAATACAGTAAATAATCTTTTTAAGAGATTCTGTGCAACTGTGTAAGTCCCTCAGCTAAGGAGAAATTAAGCCTTAAGTGTCATATTTAAGGAGAAAACCTAAGGTGTTTTGTGTAACCGCTCCCTGGTCTTTTGTTTGCATGATTTTTAAATGTTGGTATGAAAACTCCAGATTAAGAATCCAGCATCAATATTTCTGATTGAGACTGAAAACCTGCTTCCTGCTGTTGAATACGTCTCTTATTCCACAGAACAAAGAGGTCATGCAGTTGATGATGAGACAGGTAAGAACAAACCTAAACCTGCTTAATCACAACTTGTTTAACAAATGTGTCTCCATCCAAAACCAAATGTAATATTACTGAGACTGGATACAGATTTAAATAACATTATTTTACTTTTGGGATACCATAAACAGGTCAAATATTGTTCTACATTAACTTGTGTGCATTAATATTTTTCTTTTACATTTGTAACATCCTGTACATGTTGAAGAAACATTTCCCAAGCAAAGATGACTGCTAGCTAAACTCCTCTTCTGGGGATGAAGAGCTGGCCTCTAGTTTGTTTTTCCCTCTTCCTGGTGATCGGCACATCTGGGTGATGTTAGTATATGTTGGATGTGTTTCCATTCACATCTCTGAAAGCTGCAGAGCTCTGGTCAAAGTAGCGCAAATGTAGTGTAAAGAGTAACTTATTACTCTACACAGAGAGTAATATTGTAAAGTAACTTTCAAATGAAGGTAACTAGTAATATGTAATATATTATATTTTGAGAGTAAGTTGCCCAGCACTGGTCACTTCTTATTAACATTCACTAAAGTGGGCGGGGTTGTCTCCTAAAACAAAATTGGTTAAAAAAAAAAAATATTTTCAGTATTTGAAAATAAGTCAAATAAGAAGATTTTGGTTTTGACAAAATCATTTGTGCCATCTGTCCTTGTACCTCCAGGTCGATGCTACGACATCATGACTTACAGCAGCTGCCAGTCGGGGATTCCCAAATTCTTCTACAAAAGCACCAGTTACAGGTGTGAGCAGTTCTACACTGGCTGTGGGTCCAACAGGAACACATTCAATACCCAGGAGGCCTGTGAGGCCCTCTGCAGTCAGAAGTGTAAGTGACCTCTTAAATATATGTTGTGAAGTCCCTAATGTTGAGCAGCCAAGTGGGGGATTCTGATCTCTGAGTTTCCTCTCCACGATGTATGAGTCCACTGCGGAGGGAAACAGAAGACCCTTGTACCTGTGAATAAAAATCTTTGTCTCTCCAGTCCTTTGTTATCGGCCAATGGAGCACGGTCAGCCACCCCCCATTCGCTTCACCGATGTCTTAGACAAATACGATGGCAGCAATCACAACAGGATCTTCTACAACGTGTCGAGTTCCAGGTGTGAAGGATTTCACTTCAGAGGCAGTGTGTCTAATGGGAACATCTTTAACACTGTGGAGGAGTGTGAAAGACTCTGTGCTGGTGTTAAAGGTAACAGACGAAACGATTTCTGTTGCTTCTCTGTTTGCTCTTATTAGATAGATTCTTTAACTGGTGGAGGAAGCAGTCAGATCTTTCAGTAAAAGTACTAATACCACACAGTAAAAATACTCTGTTACTCCTGTATTGAAAATATTCAACCAGTAAAAGGATGTAAGTATCATCAGTAAAATGTATTTAAAGTATGAAATATCCGATCTCATTACATGACTCTGACTCATGCATTAATGTAAAAGCAGGATTTTACTGTTGGAGTTGGTTGAGGTGGAGCTCACTTTACGGATTAATCTGCTGATTATATTCTCTGTTAATCGAATGATTGTTCGGTTTCTAAAACTTGTAACAGACAGCATCATTTCCATGTTTCATTTAATATTATTCCACCAGATCTGACAGTGGTTGCTCCTACAGAGGGGACAGGTAACTATGTTTTCTGTTTATCATATTTACTTGTATTTGTATCACAGTCATTCTGTAATGTCAATTATCAATGAGGGCAGTTAATACAGAGAAAAAAAAAAATAGAAACAACATGTTTGTAAGATTAGGAGCATCTTCTTCGCATTTTTCTCCATGTAAATATATCACTGTGTCATCTGCATACATTTGAACATCAGTTCCATGAAGTTGATGTATAAACTGAAGAGGAGAGGACCTAGTATAGAGCCCTGGGGCACTCCTACATTAAAACAGAGAATGGGCAACACTGTGTCCTCTATTCTTATTTAAAGGCAGGGCTTTACTTTTTTGTGTGTTATTTTATATGCTCCACACATCATATTATTGGGATACATTTACTCAGATATGGAAAAAGTTGAAACTAAATTAAATGTTCAAACAGTTCCTATGACCATTCAACCTGCTGCGGACTCAGGTAATAACACATCTCTGTTTTCTGCATTATTTTCACTCATATAACGGTCTCGTCAACTCTACGATTATAATTAACATTATTAACCCTATAACAGATAATACAGTAACTGCCTCTACAGACAATGTTCCTGCCAAGAACACAGCTAACTTTAAATTATAATAATCATTATCATTACTGCATCTTAACACTTTACCACCATGTTAATGTTATGTATAATTAACAACGAGTTAATACAACCAGCCCGCCTGCTGAGGATTCAGTCTGTTTTCTGCATTATTTCTGCTATAATCACCATCATATCAACACTAAAACAAAGATTACATTACTGACTCTTTACCAGATCTGACAGTGGCTGCTCCTACAGAGGGGACAGGTAACTATGTTTTCTGTTTATCATATTTACTTGTATTTGTATCACAGTCATTCTGTAATGTCAATTATCAATGAGGGCAGTTAATACAGAGAAAAAAAAAATAGAAACAACATGTTTGTAAGATTAGGAGCATCTTCTTCGCATTTTTCTCCACTCCATGTAAATATATCCCTGTGTCATCTGCATACATTTGAACATCAGTTCCATGATGATTGATGTATAAACTGAAGAGGAGAGGACCTAGTATAGAGCCCTGGGGCACTCCTATATTATAACAGAGAATGGGCAACACTGTGTCCTCTATTCTTATGAACTGTGTCCTCTATTCTTATTTAAAGGCAGGGCTTTACTTTTTTGTGTGTTACTTTATATGCTCCACACATCATATTATTGGGATACATTTACTCAGATATGGAAAAAGTTGAAACTAAATTAAATGTTCAAACAGTTCCTATGACCATTCAACCTGCTGCGGACTCAGGTAATAACACATCTCTGTTTTCTGCATTATTTTCACTCATATAACTGTCTCGTCAACTCTACGATTATAATTAACATTATTAACCCTATAACAGATAATACAGTAACTGCCTCTACAGACAATGTTCCTGCCAAGAACACAGCTAACTTTAAATTATAATAATCATTATCATTACTGCATCTTAACACTTTACCACCATGTTAATGTTATGTATAATTAACAACGAGTTAATACAACCAGCCCGCCTGCTGAGGATTCAGTCTGTTTTCTGCATTATTTCTGCTATAATCACCATCATATCAACACTAAAACAAAGATTACATTACTGACTCTTTACCAGATCTGACAGTGGCTGCTCCTACAGAGGGGACAGGTAACTATGTTTTCTGTTTATCATATTTACTTGTATTTGTATCACAGTCATTCTGTAATGTCAATTATCAATGAGGACAGTTAATACAGAGAAAAAAAATAATAGAAACAACATGTTTGTAAGATTAGGAGCATCTTCTTCGCATTTTTCTCCACTCCATGTAAATATATCCCTGTGTCATCTGCATACATTTGAACATCAGTTCCATGATGATTGATGTATAAACTGAAGAGGAGAGGACCTAGTATAGAGCCCTGGGGCACTCCTATATTATAACAGAGAATGGGCAACACTGTGTCCTCTATTCTTATGAACTGTGTCCTCTATTCTTATTTAAAGGCAGGGCTTTACTTTTTTGTGTGTTATTTTATATGCTCCACACATCATATTATTGGGATACATTTACTCAGATATGGAAAAAGTTGAAACTAAATTAAATGTTCAAACAGTTCCTATGACCATTCAACCTGCTGCGGACTCAGGTAATAACACATCTCTGTTTTCTGCATTATTTTCACTCATATAACGGTCTCGTCAACTCTACGATTATAATTAACATTATTAACCCTATAACAGATAATACAGTAACTGCCTCTACAGACAATGTTCCTGCCAAGAACACAGCTAACTTTAAATTATAATAATCATTATCATTACTGCATCTTAACACTTTACCACCATGTTAATGTTATGTATAATTAACAACGAGTTAATACAACCAGCCCGCCTGCTGAGGATTCAGTCTGTTTTCTGCATTATTTCTGCTATAATCACCATCATATCAACACTAAAACAAAGATTACATTACTGACTCTTTACCAGATTTGACAGTGGTTGCTCCTACAGAGGGGACAGGTAATTATATTTTCTGTTTATTAGATTTACTTGTATTTGTATCACAGTCATTCTGTAATGTCAATTATCAATGAGGGCAGTTAATACAGAGAAAAAAAAAAAATAGAAACAACATGTTTGTAAGATTAGGAGCATCTTCTTCGCATTTTTCTCCATGTAAATATATCCCTGTGTCATCTGCATACATCTGAACATCAGTTCCATCACATATTGAAAGCTGATGATTGATGTATAAACTGAAGAGGAGAGGACCTAGAATAGAGCCCTGGGGCACTCCTACATTATAACAGAGTGGGCAACACTGAGTCCTCTTTTCTTACGAACTCATATCTATTTAAAGGAAGGGATTTACTTTTGTGTGTTATTTTATATGCTCTGCACATCATATTATTGGGATACATTTACTCAGATATGGAAAAAGTTGAAACTAAATTAAATGTTCAAACAGTTCCTAAGACCATTCAACCTGCTGTGGACTCAGGTAACAATACACCTGCTTCATCTTCACCTGTATGGCTGTCTCATCAACACCACATTTATAAATAATAATTTATTATAGGTAACAGACAGCCAACTTTACATATTTTTATTTCCCTGTATTTACTCTTGACCTTCATGTTTATCTTATATATAATTCACAAATCAATATTTCTGACTTTAAACCAGCTCCTACAACCGGCCCACCTGGGGCCTGTATCACGAAGCAGGATTAATGTCTTAGCGAGGTAACTTCAGGGTTAACCCTGGGTTTTCGGTCTCACGAAGCCGGTTCAGTTCTTATCGGGGTAGATCACCATGGTAACTTACTCTGAACGGCTATCCTGCTCCGGAGCAGGGTAAGTTCAGGGTTGAATCTGATCCTATAAAAAGCACCACCCACTGGCCAATCAGCTGTTCGGAAAAAAATTACTCCGCTGACAGAAATGCAGCCCAGTCATGACGGGAAGTTTAATTCATTTGATTGATTTTGATTTTAAAGTTTATTTTGAACATTAAAACAGAAAAGAAAGCAACAACAACAGACAATGAAAAGATTGTTCAAAAAGGAGTGGAAAGAAGTGGAACTTTCATCCCACCCCTTCATAAGAAAGAAACTGATCATTTGCAGACACTTAATAGCACCATTAATTAGTGCCAACATTTTGTTTTGTTGGAGGAAATGATCCCTGTTAAAGATAATGGGCCTAATTGACAGCTTTGCTGCTGGAAATGTGGAAAGTAGCCTATCATGTCTACACTTCATGGTGTTTGAGGGATTTTCCTTTTTGTTTTTTAAAGAGGGACACTAGCTATATTTTTGTGCAGCTGTTAATTTCTAACACAGCTCAATATCAGGATGATTTTATTCAGACTATCAATTTGGTGTTGATATGATTTAATTGTGGCGTCAGCTTTAAGCTTTATTGTAGCATATATAACGTTATGACAAAGAAGACCAATTTATCAGACGCAATGATGTTAGACGATAATTGTAATACACGCAATTCATCTGCGCAGCATTGATTTTATGGGATTCAAGGGTGTGATCAGTGTCAGATGTACAGGTACAGGTACTGTAGCTACTTGAACCAGTGATGAGTCATTTAACCTACACATCATTTTATTTGCTGCCTTGTTTGGTCTTGATTTTTCCCTCTCTCCTCCTCTATTTCTTTTTTCCTCACCCATTTCTTTTCTTCTCTATTATGTGATTTCATTGATGTTTTGACAGGGGAATTTCTTTGATAAGCTTTTAGTGGCTTCTAACCTCTCCGGCACTTTTCTTTTTTTAATCTTGTAAATGTTATACTGTCTGTGTTTAACATTATGTGCAAATAAACTAATCTAAACTAAAACTAAACATTATTCATCCCGTTATGTGTTGCCACGCATGTTTCCTCCTCCTGCAGCTGCCACGGTGTTGGCCTTTTCTCTAATGTTGCTTTTCTCCTCCTCATATTTTAGTAGAATTAATCTCTGATCCTCACGAGAAATACTGTTTTCCCCTCACATACGGCGCTCTGTGAGGACGCTCAGTGACGCTCAGTGACGCTGCGCTTCTCTCATGATTGTGATTGGTCCGCTGCGTGCGCGTTCACGGCTCTTGATAAAGCAACCCCGGGTTGAGTTACCGAGTTGATATCCAGCGTTGTGATACCGATTATCCTGATTGCCATTGTTAGGGTTAGTCAACCCAGGATAGGTCTGGGTAACCCAGGAAAGGTTGATCTCGCTTCGTGATACAGGCCCCTGCTGTGGATTCAGGTGATAACACATCAGTGTTTTCTTGCATTATGTTCATTCATATAACCATCTCATCATCTCATTACTTACTCTTTAGCAGACACTACAGTGGCTGCTCCTTCGGACGGGACAGGTAAATATATTTGCAGTTTATTATATTTACTTGTATTTGTATCACATTCATTCTGTGATGTTAATTAAGGTTATTCATTTAATTCAGATGTTGCAGCTCCTGTAACCAGTTCCATATCAGGTATTGTCTTCACTTCACTCACTGCACACGTTTATCTTTACTACCTGAGGGTTAGTGTGGGAGGCCAAAAGTATGTGGACATCTGGTGCAGAATGTGAATCCTGAGCCTCAGACACATGCAGCTGGTAGAGTTTATGAATGTGCCAGAATATACGTTTAAACATGATGGTGGGGCTGGTGTTTGTCTTAAATGCATCAAACCTCCTGATCTTCATCTTCCTCCTTCCTCTTGTTTAGTGGTCTTCCTCAGTGTTTTTCTGGTCATTTCGCTGCTGCTGACCATAGTTGCCATCACCATGCAGTGCGGCAGACTGTTCCCCCATTCTCCTGACAGGTAAAGTTAAATGTCAGATTGTAACTCCTCATGTCCCCTGGATGTGTTGCAGCACTCTGTTCTTCAGCAGACATTTTTCATGTTAGCTGGAAAAATATTTTTAACGTGCAGTTTGTGGTAACGATGAGACAACTAATACTTTATGTGTGAATGAGTGGTGGAATGTAACTAAGTACATTTTCTCAGGCAATGTACTCAAGTAGAGAGCACACGTGTGTTCAGGCACACTTCCATTACTGCAAGTGGAAGTTGTTTATCATCCATCCATCTATCCATTTTCATGCACTTATCCGCTTATCTTATTCATGCGCTGGGTCTCCCCTACAGTTTCCATGGCAGCAGATCGCTCTGTGTTCCTATTGGTCAAAGTGGCGGCTGTGACGGGTGAAGTCGTGGAAGAGAAAAAGAAAATCAAACATGTTCGACTTTCTGTTGGAACGTCGATAAGCTCCCAGATGTGGCGTAGGTTGTTGTCTACTATGACACACTACATGAGATAAAGCGATGGATTATCATGTACGACACGTCGTCGTTTACGAGCCGTCACCGTACGATGCTGCGTTGGTCTATAATCGGGCAGATATCGTGTAGTGTGTACCCGGCATAACGGGAGGTGCCCAGGAGGATCTTGATCAGATGCCCGAACCCCCTCAACACTTGAAAGCTGGCACACAAGTAA
This sequence comes from Epinephelus lanceolatus, assembly GCF_041903045.1. Lineage (NCBI taxonomy): Eukaryota > Metazoa > Chordata > Actinopteri > Perciformes > Serranidae > Epinephelus > Epinephelus lanceolatus. The sequence goes on from NC_135737.1 coordinate 47,787,852, forward strand.
CCCTACATTTGTTTGTGATTCTTCCTCTCCAGATACCAGAGGCTGGCAGATGCAGATCCAGCTCAGTAATCTTTGGTGGAGTCGGCGTCTGTTGAGGGGATCTCATCGAGTCCTCGACCACAGACAGCTTCAAGGGATTGGGTGGGCCTTTAGACGGCACCTCTGCTGATGTCCTCTCACTGTTTGTCACTGAATCACTGTAAAAATCAACACTTTTGATTAAATTTAAACGTGCATAATTGACCCTGTGCTAAGCCCCGCCCCTTTGTGATGGTCCATCAAGCTGTTGGAGCGAGCAGGGAGCCCACACTGTCTCTAACTGCACTCCCAGAAGAAATACTGTCACAGTTTTTGGGAAAACGGAAAGGTGATTCCAGAGAGCAGCACACAGAGGGGTCTACAACATGTGTTTGACAGACTGTTTATTCTTTATTTCCTTATTTAGTAATCATTTTTCAGTATCATGTGACTCTGCTTTTTGGGTAAAATTCAGGAATTTCCTTCCTTTATGTCGTTTTTTTTTTTGTGTTTAGTTTGTGTGTGGGTGAAGCTGCTGTTTGAGATGTCAGAGGAAGAATCATGTTTTCACAGCTGATTTACTGAATTATTCTCCATGTTTTGATTTAGTTTGAACTTCTGAATTGTCTTCATGGTAAAGTTGTTACAGTGCCAACTGGTGTCTGCATCAAAATTAAAAACACTGTCTTTCAACCAGCTGTTTAGATGTATTTGAATTACACAGGGGTTTGGTCTGTCGGTGCATTATTCAAGGTTCAAGGTTCAGTTTATTGTCATTCAAACATGTTAAAAAACATGAGGGGACAAAATTCATTACCCAGCAGTGTACAGAATAAATAACATTTAAGATAGACCTATTTATCACACAAGGTTACGTTTTATAATTCAGGAGCTTTACAAAACACGAGCAGTGACACAATCCAGCAGAGAGTACCAAAATGTTCCATATTAAACAAATACTTGTGATGATTTCAAGAACAATTTATATAAAACACATCCTGATTAAATGAAATTGAAACGTTATTGAAAAACAAGAAGAGTGACTCAGTGCTGCAAAAATCAATTCGGAAACTAAAATGTCTTAATTTAACATTTAAACTGAACTTTCAGCACAAACAAACATTTTTTTGTTCACATCTCAAAGTGACAGAAAACATTCTGATGATTTGTTCTTGTTTTTTGTACAATAAATGAGAAACATCTCGGCCTGTCGACGAGCAGAGCTGCAGGTTTTTAAAGAGGGGAGGCTGGCTGCTGACCCCGAAATCTATCATCACATTTTAATGAAGGGAAATCGTATACAGGCGACGCCCTGAGAGACACCTCGGACACTTTATATAAAGAAAATACAAGAAAATGTATCGTTGGCACAAAGTCAGCCTGTGATAGATGGAAGAACCCTGAGAGTGAAAAAGACATTTTTTATTTTAATGGGAACTTTAGCTCAACAAAGTCCAGAGCTGCGGAGCAGAGGATTACAAACTGTGGGGAGCTGCTCCGCCGGGGGACACAGGAGAGTCAAAGGAGGTCTGAAGGAGGGATGATGTAAAGGTGCCGCGTGAGGTCAAAGAACATACACTGCCTGGCCAAAAAAAAAGTCGCCACCTGGATTTAACTAAGCAAATAGGTACAAGCCTCCTATTGGATAATTACTGCATGGGCGATTATCTTTCAGCTGGCAACAAGTTATTTAATCCCAACTGGTGCAATGAGTTGCTTCTCATTTCCTAAACAACCATGTCGAAAGACACATCCCGTGGTCGTGGAAAAGATGTTAGTCTGTTTGAGAAGGGTCAAATCATTGGCATGCATCAAGCAGAGAAAACATCTAAGGAGATTGCAGAAACTACTAAAATTGGGTTAAGAACTGTCCAACGCATTATTAAAAACTGGAAGGATAGCGGGGTCCCATCGTCTTCGAGGAAGAAATGTGGCCGGAAAAAAATCCTCAATGATCGTGATCGGCGATCACTTAAACGTTTGGTGAGATCAAATCGAAGAAAAACAACAGTAGAACTCAGGGCTATGTTTAATAGTGAAAGTAAGAGCATTTCCACACGCACAATGCGAAGGGAACTCAAGGGATTGGGACTGAACACCTGTGTAGCCTTAAGAAAACCACTAATCAGTGAGGCTAACCGGAAAAAAAGGCTTCAATTTGCTAGGGAGCATAAAGATTGGACTCTGGAGCAATGGAAGAAGGTCATGTGGTCTGATGAGTCCAGATTTACCCTGTTCCAGAGTGATGGGCGCATCAGGGTAAGAAGAGAGGCAGATGAAGTGATGCACCCATCATGCCTAGTGCCTACTGTACAAGCCTGTGGGGGCAGTGTTATGATCTGGGGTTGCTGCAGTTGGTCAGGTCTAGGTTCAGCAACAGTATGTGCTCAAAGAATGAGGTCAGCTGACTACCTGAATATACTGAATGACCAGGTTATTCCATCAATGGATTTTTTCTTCCCTGATGGCACGGGCATATTCCAAGATGACAATGCCAGGATTCATCGGGCTCAAATTGTGAAAGACTGGTTCAGGGAGCATGAGACATCATTTTCACACATGGATTGGCCACCACAGAGTCCAGACCTTAACCCCATTGAGAATCTTTGGGATGTGCTGGAGAAGGCTTTGCGCAGCGGTCAGACTCTACCATCATCAATACAAGATCTTGGTGAAAAATTAATGCAACACTGGATGGAAATAAATCTTGTGACATTGCAGAAGCTTATCGAAACAATGCCACAGCGAATGCGTACAGTAATCAAAGCTAAAGGCGGTCCAACGAAATATTAGAGTGTATGACCTTTTTTTTGGTGGTGACTTTTTTTTTGGCCAGGCAGTGTATGAGTCCACATCACCGCACACCACCCAGAAAGTTTATAAACTGTCTCTCAGTTTTTACAACCGTTTAATTGAAAATACAATTATTTGTTTTCAATCATTAAAGACATCGATCTGGCAAACCAAGAGGAAGGAATCGTGAAAGTCTTCATACGTGCCTGTAACTCTGAGAGCAATGCTAAAATTATTTCAAGGAAATACAACTTTTTTCCAAACAGGAAATCAGAAGAGCCACTGTATATTAAAGGGAAATGGGACAATGAAGACAGAAGGGTTCTGTCTCAGGAGGAGCAGCTCAGGGTTTGCCAAATACAGTGGAAAACTACAAGTTCCCCTGTTTGGAGGGAGAGCTGCTGGAAGGGTTTGGTGCGCTTCTTCTTAACTCCCCGACAGAAGCGACAGAACGAGCAACTCGGACTGTTGGAGGCAATGCAAGGCTGCAGATGTGAATCACTGTCGTATATTTTGGTTGTGCCCTGTCCTGACTGCTTACTGGAAGAATGTCCATCAGATCTTAGAGAAGGTGCTCAGATCCAATATCCCTCTCAGATCTGCAATATTCAGCAAGAGATAAACTCCAAAGGTAGAACCCTGCGACAACACTGCTGGCTGCATGTAAAAAAGCAATAACTCGTGTCTCTCGATTGAAGACTGGATAGAGGTTCATCAACATTCAGAACAGAACCGGTTCCATGTTGGTGGACGATCAACACACTCTCACTGTGACCTCGTCACATGTCCACGTTTGGTCATGGACTTTCCACGTCCACATGTGACGTCCAAGGTACCCTGGGTGTGTTGGCTGTTGACGTTATGGGGCGCCGTGTCAACTTCAGCCTGTTACATGCATTGTCTGTTTTCAACATACACTTCTGTTTTCACAGGAAATGTACAGTTTGCATACAGTCTCTTTCAAAATAAATGTTAGTGCGACAACGTGAATTGACGCTTTTTTCCTTCAACAACAAACGCACGTGGTTGGGTTTAGGTAAAAAGAACAGGGTTTGGCTTTACAGTCTTACAGGAAGTGAACACCAGCCTCCCAGGTGAAAGCTGGAGGGTGTTGGACCCATCCACCACCTCTCCTGCCAGCCCTAGTTATTTACACTCAGCTGGTCAGGACGCAGATAAAGTCTTAAAGAAGAGGAAGATGTTTCAGTTGTTTCAGTCTCGTTGGGTTTGTGGGGTCGTCTGGCTGCAGAGCTTCAGTGGTTCAGTGTGCTGTCGTCAGGTTTACGATCTCTCTTGACTGTCAGTCGTCTTTGTGTTGGTTTCAGCTGACTGCCTCTGAGCAAGGCAGCAAAAACTGCAAATTCACCAGGGGGCGCTGCTGCTGCGGGGCCGGCAACCTGACCAGTCATTAAGGCCAGGGTGTGGTGTGTGTGTGTGTGTGTGTGTGTGTGTGTGTATGCTGGGGGTCTTCAGTGGGGGGGAGGAAGAGGAAAAGATGACCATATCCTGCTGCAGCTAGAAAATAAAACAAACAGGAAACAAGCAGCAGAACTCCCAGAGCTCAACGAGGAGCGAGAGGAGATGAGTAGAAACCAGTAGAGTCGCACAGAACCACAGGGAGGAGAACACAGAGGGACAAGAGAACCCAGGGGAACCCGGCAAGCAGGACGTCTAACAGAGCAGAGGAGACAGGAACCTGCAGCAGATCAGGAGAGTACAGAGCCGTAAACAGAGCTGATCTGAGGACAGTAGAACCCTCTGTGAGAACACAGCAGAGAGAAGTGTAAAATAAGACTGCAGCTCACAGTGGAGTACGAACAACCGGCCAGCAGCTCCTGACCTGGACTCACTGAAACACACACATACACACACACACACACACTGCAGCAGAGATGTCACACTCCTGAGGAACAGTCGTGGATTAATTTCTGTATTCTACAAAAACAGAAGAAGAAGGTAAGAGCTCGTTCTTTTATCACTCTGCTCGTGTCACAGACAGTTTTTATTTATTACATTTATAAGTGAGGAAAACATCATTTAATTTAGATCTTTTATCCATTTGCACTTTATATTTACGGTTGCTGACAAGGTCAAACACGCTACAGTGGTTGAAAACATTTTGGTTCAAACACACACACACACACACACACACACACACTAGCTGAAACATGTTGCAGTGATAAACAGATCTATCAGCAGCGACAGACATGATGCAAAGTTAAAAACACAAACAAATGAAAACGAACTAACAGAAAAATGCTGTGACATGACAGAAGTCCTCCAGGCCTGCAGGGGGAGCTGTGAGGGGAACAGCTTCAGATTGACTTCACAGCACCTTGTTTATGTGCAGCACCTTGTTTTAGAATTTAGAATTTGCAGTATTTTTTTTTTTTTTTTTTGTGGCACGTTTGTTTCGTTTGCAGCCATTTTCTTTGCAGTACTTTTTTCATTTGTGTTATTTTTTTCATTTACAGCTTCTTTATCATTCGTGGCATTCAGCACACTTTTTAAAATTTAATAGTGTTGTTTTCATTTGCAGCCTGTTATTTATTTATTTATTTGCAGCAGTTTGAGTTTCTGTTGTGTTTCATGCTCCTCTACTGTCTTTACTGTCCTCTACTGTCCTCTACTGCCCTCTACTGTCCTCTGCTGTCTCTACTGTTCTCTACTGTCTTTATTGTCTTTACCGTCCTCTGCTGTCTCTACTGTCCTCTCCTGTCTCTACTGTCCTCTACTGTCTTTATTGTCTTTACTGTCCTCTGCTGTCTCTACTGTCCTCTCCTGTCTCTACTGTCCTCTACTGTCTTTCCTGTCCTCGACTGTCCCCTCTGCTGTCCTTTACTGTCTTTATTGTCTTTACTGTCCTCCCCTGTCTTTACTGTCCTCTAATGTCTTTACTGTCCTCTGCTGTCTTTATTGTCCTCTACTGTCTTTCCTGTCCTCTACTGTCCCCTCTGCTGTCCTCTGCTGTCTTTATTGTCCTCTACTGTCTTTCCTGTCCTCGACTGTCCCCTCTACTGTCCTCTACTGTCTTTATTGTCTTTACTGTCCTCTCCTGTCTTTACTGTCCTCTAATGTCTTTACTGTCCTCTTCTGTCCTCTGCTGTCTCTATTGTCCTCTACTGTCTTTACTGTCCTCTTCTGTCCTCTACTGTCTTAACTGTCCTCTGCTGTCCTCTAATGTCTTCTACTGTCTCTACTGCCCTCTACTGTCTCTACTGTCCTCTGCTGTCTTTCCTGTCCTCTACTGTCTTAACTGTCCTCTGCTGTCCTCTAATGTCTTTACTGTCCTCTGCTGTCCTCTACTGTCCTCTGCTGTCCTCTACTGTCTTTACTGTCCTCTGCTGTCCTCTGCTGTCTTTACTGTCCTCTGCTGTCCTCTGCTGTCCTCTACTGTCTTTACCGTCCTCTGCTGTCCTCTACTGTCTTTACTGTCCTCTGCTGTCCTCTACTGTCTTAACTGTCCTCTGCTGTCCTCTAATGTCTTTACTGTCCTCTACTGTCCTCTGCTGTCTTTATTGTCCTCTACTGTCTTCTGCTGTCCTCTACTGTCTTTACTGTCCTCTACTGTCCTCTGCTGTCCTCTGCTGTCTTTATTGTCCTCTACTGTCTTTACTGTCCTCTGCTGTCCTCTACTGTCTTTACTGTCCTCTACTGTCCTCTGCTGTCTTTATTGTCCTCTACCATCTTAGCTGTCCTCTGCTGTCCTCTACTGTCTTAGCTGTCCTCTGCTGTCCTCTGCTGTCTTTATTGTCCTCTGCTGTCCTCTCCTGTCTCTACTGTCCTCTACTGTCTCTATTGTCCTCTGCTGTCTTTACTGTCCTCTGCTGTCTCTACTGTCCTCTACTGTCTCTATTGTCCTCTGCTGTCTTTACTGTCCTCTGCTGTCTCTACTGTCCTCTACTGCCTCCATTGTCCTCTGCTGTCCTCTACTGTCTTAACTGTCCTCTGCTGTCCTTTACTGTCTTTACTGTCCTCTGCTGTCCTCTCCTGTCTCTACTGTCTCTACTGTCCTCTACTGTCTTTTACTGTCTTTATTGTCCTCTCCTGTCTCTACTGCCCTCTACTGTCTTTATTGTCCTCTGTGTGTCTTCACATGCACTCTGCTCACTCACTGTGTCTCCGTCCTGATTAAAGAGAAACCTACAGTAAAGACAGACACAAGGACACGTGAGGACCTGTGAGGTGAGAAGAAGACATGAGGACAGAGACACAGAGTGAATGTGTCTCTGTAAATGATGGACACAGTTTCAGTCTCATGTGAAACCGGTGACAGCAGCAGATTAACTTCTCTTTATTTCAGCGACCTGATGAAACCACAAACTCTCCCTTTTATTAATCTGCTGACTCGACTGCTCGTCTGTCTCCTCAGAGTCACTGTGGACGCTCACACGCAGTTCATCATGTCCCACTGTGGACGCTCACACGCAGGACGGTGTAGAGACAGATCCTCAGACTGTTTGAATTAAACAAACATCACAGCGACAACAGTCAGACAGGATTAGAGGACGAACATGAGGACGTTCTGGTGTCCTCAGTGTTGGACGGCTCAGTGTAGACCAGGGGCGGATTATGAGACAATGGGCCCCTGAGCTCAGACATGTAGGAGGCCCCTGCACCTCTCCTTCATAGGAGCAGGACACTGCTGGTGTTATTCACTCTGCTCTGGTTGGTTTGAATCTTACTGGTAGTTTTGTGTCTCTTTGAGGTAAATGTGGGTCTTTGAAGTCATGTTGTATCATTGGTTTAGTCGTGGCCATTTTGTGTTTGTTGGTCTCTCTGGGGTAAATTTGTATTTATTTTGCATCTTTTTGTCAGAGCACTCCAACTTTCTGTGTTCCGTTTGAAGATCCTGTAACTTTTCAGAAAGGTTCTGGTGTCGTCACTGCTGCTCCTTTACAAACAGTCTGTGCTGACCTGTAAGACACGTCATAAACTCAACAGGCAGAACTAGCCCCTTTTACACTGCCAGATTGTCGGCAAATGTTGGGCCGTTTTGCCGGCAAGAGACACACAGAGCCGGATTGGCGAGTTGATCCAAGGCGCCCAATTTTCCTCCTCGTAGGGTAGACATATTGGTGGAACCCTTTTAGTTTAAACAGACCGAGGCGGCCTTCCGCTACAGGAGGAGCTGTTGATGACTTGTGGGAGGAGCTGTTGATGACTTGTGGGAGGGGCTGTTGATGACTTGTGGGAGGAGCTGTTGATGACTTGTGGGAGGGGCTGTTGATGACTTGTGGGAGGAGCTGTTGATGACTTGTGGGAGGAGCTGTTGATGACTTGTGGGAGGGGCTGTTGATGACTTGTGGGAGGGGCTGTTGATGACTTGTGGGAGGAGCTGTTGATGACGTCGCACGTGCGAGCCACTGGCGGTGGATAAACAGGAAACAGCTGATAGCAGGAATTAGCGAGCAGCTAGTAGCAAGAGGGAAACACAAACCTGACAGACACTGTAAAGATGAGCAACTGGGGAGACAAGGAATTGCGCGCCCTCCTTGTCCTCGCAAACGAAGAGGCCATTAACCGTCAGATGACGGGGACGGTGAAGAACGGGCCGACTTACGAGAGATTCGCCGAAGGACTGACCAGCCGCGGCTTCCCTCCCACGTCACTGTTTACGTCACATGCTGAGCTACACGTTTTGTTACTTGCTCACGCCCCCCATTGCCCCGAAAAAGACACATTCTGTATAAACAAAAGTAGGTAGGCGGCATTTTGCTGCACTCCCCGATTTTGTTTTTATACTGCCAATGCTGAAAAAGACTGATTGGGCTTTCCTGCAAATTTGCACAGTTCCTGTTTAAAAAGGGCTAGAGAAGCTCTGACGCGTTGGGTCCTGTAGGCCCCTGTAGGCCTCTGTAGACTCCTGTAGACCTCTGTAGGCTCCTGTAGACCTCTGTAGGCTCCTGTAGACCTCTGTAGGCTCCTGTAAACCTCTGTAGGCCCCTGTAGGCTCCTGTAAACCTCTGTAGGCCCCTGTAGGCCTCTGTAGGCCCCTGTAGACCTCTGTAGGCTCCTGTAGACCTCTGTAGGCCCCTGTAGGCCTCTGTAGGCTCATGTAAACCTCTGTAGGCCCTCTTTAGGCCTCTGTATGCCCCTGTAGACCTCTGTAGGCTCATGTAGACCTATGTAGGCCTCTGAAGACCTCTGTAGACCTCTGTAGGCTCATGTAGACCTCTGTAGGCTTCTGTAGACCTCTGAAGACCTCTGTAGACCTCTGTAGCTCCTGTAGACCTCTGTAGCTCCTGTAGACCTCTGTAGGCTCCTGTAAACCTCTGTAGGCCCCTGTAGGCCCCTGCAGACTTCTGTAGACCTCTGTAGGCATCTGTAAGCCTCTGTAGGCCCCTGTAGGCCCCTGCAGACCTCTGTATGCTCATGCAGACCTCTGTAGACCTCTGTAGGCTTCTGTAGACCTCTGAAGACCTCTGTAGACCTCTGTAGCTCCTGTAGACCTCTGTAGGCTCCTGTAAACCTCTGTAGGCCCCTGTAGGCCCCTGCAGACTTCTGTAGACCTCTGTAGGCATCTGTAAGCCTCTGTAGGCCCCTGTAGGCCCCTGCAGACCTCTGTATGCTCATGCAGACCTCTGTAGACCTCTGTAGGCCCCCGTAGGCCTCTGTAGGCCCATGTAGACCTCTGTAGGCCTCTGTAGGCCCCTGTAGGCCTCTGTAGGCCCATGTAGACCTCTGTAGGCCTCTGTAGGCCCCTGTAGGCCTCTGTAGGCCCCTGTAGGCCTCTGTAGGCCCATGTAGACCTCTGTAGGCCTCTGTAGGCCCCTGTAGGCTCATGTGGACCTCTGTAGACCCCTGTAGGCCTCTGTAGGCCTCTGTAGACCTCTGTAGGCTCATGTGGACCTCTGTAAGCCTCTGTAGACCTCTGTAGGCTCATGTGGACCTCTGTAAGCCTCTGTAGGCTCCTGTAGACCTCTGTAGGCCTCTGTAGACCTCTGTAGGCCCATGTAGACCTCTGTAGGCCTCTGTAGACCTCTGTAGGCTCATGTGGACCTCTGTAAGCCTCTGTAGACCTCTGTAGGCTCATGTGGACCTCTGTAAGCCTCTGTAGGCTCCTGTAGACCTGCTCAGTGTTCAGTGTTCTCTCTGTATGTGTGAATCTGTGTAGATGAACAAAGTTGTGTAACGGCCCCCATGAAGCAGAGATCTGATCTGAGGAGGGAAAGTTAGTGCCGGTGGAACGATTGTTGTTGTTAGATAACAGATATCAGATGTGTCTCAGAAGTCCACTGAGATTAATGGACGTGATAACCTCAGAGACAGACAGGCGAGGCGGCCATGTTGGAAAACAGCCTGTTTTCTCTCCATCACGTCTGAAAGGATGTCATTAATTACCTGAAGTGAGGACGAACGTTTGGAGAGAGTGTGTGTGTGTGTGTGTGTGTGTGTGTGTGTGTGTGTTGACCTGTGTTGAAAGCGGAGTTAATGAGTATTGTGTCAGCTCTTTTGTGAGGTGTGTGTGTTTACCAGCTGACTGACCGATGACTCCCAGCTACAGGAATGTTTACACACACACACACACACACACACACACACACACATTGTAATAACGCCCTTGTTGAATGAAGAGTGATTTTTTTTCTCTGCCTTTGGGGAAATGATTTGGAGACAAGAAACAGGAAGTAGTTTGACATTGAAACAGAGTCAGGGTGTGACCCAGGAGGACGCTGTGATTTCTGTTGGGACGCGGCCAAAAAATAATCAGAGGTTCGTTTATATAAAGTGCTGGAGTCAGGGGAGGTCTCTGATTAAAGCTGGAACACCTCAGACAAGAGGCGGAAAAAGGACTGTGATATTTTATTTCAGTAAAAGTAGAAATACTAAAGCGTAAAAATACTCTGTTACATGTAAAAGTCATGTGTTCATCAGTTTAAAGTTGCAGCTGGTGAAGATCAACAATAACCAGGGCTGTCAAATGATTTATTCTTTTAATCGCAATTAACCACATTTTTAAATCAATGTTCAAAACTCCATTATTTTGCATTTCCAAACAGTTTTGAAGTTCATACTAACGAGGTGAAGCGATTCTTAGCAGAGCGTCTCGACCAGGAGTCAAACGGATGCAGAGAAACTTGACTGTTGGATTTCTTTCTTTCAAATCCATCATCATCCTCACTGCGACCTCGTCACATGTCCATGTTTGGTCATGGACTTTCCACGTCCACATATGACGTCCAAGGTACCCTGGGTGTGTTGGTTGTTGACGTTCTGGGACGCCGTGTCAACTTCAGCCTGTTACATGCATTGTCTGTTTTCAAAATACACTTCTGCAGTCTCTTTCAAAATAAAAGCACTACGTCAGTACAACACAACCAACTAACAACAAACACACATGGTTGGTTTTGAACAGGGTTTGGCTTTACAGTCTTACAGGAAGTGAACACCACACGGACCTGCTGGGTGAAAGTCGGTGGTTGTTGGACCCATCTAACACCCGTCCCCACCCACCCTACTCAGATTCCTGCTCCCTTAACTTACACTGTTGTCCAGCTGTGTGTCCCCCGATGCTGCCGAGCCTGGCCGCGTATCATGCCAACATGAAAGGACAACTTTTTTCGTCGGTGTCTGGTGCCAAAAGTCACTGACCAAGCACCGGTATTCGACGACCTCAGGGGGTGAAACCAGCCATGCGTCCAATTCTTATGAACACAGCATCTAAAGAACGACTTGAGGGATTTTTTTTTGTTTCAAATTTGACACAAACATCCACTTGGACTCAGTGATGAACTGATTAGAACTTGGTGGTCAAAATCACAATGACCTTACAAAATATTTTTGTGTCTCCTTAATGCCGCCAGGTGCTGTTTCAGCGACTGGCTTCATATCAAGCTGATGTGATGTGACGTCGGTGTCTGACGCCAGAAGGCACTGACTGTTTGTTTGTTTGTTTAAAAGGATCACACTGCTCCAGTGAGAAAGTGCAGTTACTCTGATATAATATTGATGATTCACTGACGTCCAATGATCAAGTTAATGCGACAGCATCACCACATTTCTGTTCCACTTTAGTTTCTGTCTCTGATTCATACAGGTCCTGTTTGTGTCAAACTATTGTCCCCTGAATACATAATATACTTGTGCGGTGGTGTCTGTGTCACTCTGCAGTTACACCTCCAAACCACTGGTCGGCAGTGGAGGTTTCTGTAAAGATTCATTAAACACACATTAAACATGGCTTAATGGAGACAAAGTGAAACACAAGTACACAAATCAGCTTCATTATAACTCGGACGATTCACAGACAAAACACTTGGACACATTTTCCCCACAAATACAAAATTAGCCTAGCTGCTATATGAGAAAAGGAAAACTCCACTAGTTTGTGGAGTTTTCCTTTTCTCATATGACACCAGCAGCAACAGAAACATTTAACAAAGGTAATGTCTTCCCCATAAAACATGCTAACATTATTAGCACAAGCCTATGGCATTTTACATTGTGTAAATTAGCCGAGCCTCATATGACTGGTCACAACATGCAGACCTGAGTCTTCCACCGTGTTGACTGGTTTATCAGCACTGTAGTGACCTTCTTTGATTTAGTCCAGTCCACAGGTCTGTGGTGAGTCGCTCACTCGTGCTTTGCAGTCTTTGACGATGCGGCTGGCGGCTGACGTCAGTCTGATCAGCTGCTCCTGTGTGCTCAGCTCATAGGTGGAGCTCAGACTCAAAGTACTGCAGTGATATTTTAATTCAGTTTGACACGAGGTGCAGATTACTGCTGACTTCTCAGCTGAGTCATCTCAGAGTTTTTTAAAGTGAAAGGAGACGCTGAGAAGCTCAGTGAAGTCGTATTTTCCATCACTGCTGCAGCAGGAAGCAGGACGGCGCTGCAGCAGCTTGACCACAAATAAAGTTCATCAAAGAGACAAAATAACATCGTGAAGGTTCTTGGTTTTCTGCAGCAGTGTAAGTACTGGGAACACATTTCTTCTGGACCTGACGGGGCAGCGTATACGCCTTCAAGTGTCTGCTAGTCTGCTGTCATCAAAAGAGGAAGAACACTGAAGAACGAGTGCAGCAGCAGCGTCAGCTCCGCCTCGACTTGTTGAAAAGCAATTTTCCTGATACCAACATGTTTTGTTTATTCTTCGTATATTTACACTCTGCTACAAACAGCAGCGTCCAAGATGTCCGTCAGTGTGGGTCAAAGTTTCTCCCATCAAGTCTGGTTTGAGGTCTTCTTCATCAGCCTGGAGCTGACTCTTCTTGGTGCCACAGACCTCGACTGTTTAATAACCTTAAAACTGATATAAGATAATAAACTTCTTACATTTGGCTGCTGCAGGAAACTACTGCGAAACAAAAGAACAAACATATTATGAGCCTAAAACGTGTCATTTGCCTGTTTTTTACCAATAAAGAGAGGCTGTAGCACGTCAGTGTCAGACCTTTCCATTTGATTCCCAGGGCCGTATAAACATCCTGAGAATCCTCTCACAGAGCTCCTAACTTAGGCCACTCATCGTGGTAAACAGTCCTAGCTTCAGAGTGATTTAGGAACGTTCTCAGAGCGACTCACAGCAAGGAAGGGACAGAAACTTTTACCTCAGTGAGGTGGTGTGGTCGACTGCGTTGCTAGGTATGATGCATTATTTTAACAGATGTGATTGGTTGTCACAGACACACCCTTTGTGAGCCTGTAAGGTGTGAGTTGTCGGTGAAGATTCTCAGTCATCCAGGTCATGGTAATCATAAGTGCTATATCGTAGGCAACTGGACTTGCTTGAGTTTCTTGAAGACGTTTGCAAAACATCTTCAAGAAACTCAAGCAAGTCCAAATGAGACTGAAAGGCTGAGACAGGCTGAAGTCATCACTGATGCACTGATGCATTTTTCCAAATATCTCAGTGTTGTGATCAGTTTTATTTCTGGTGTTATAGTTTGATTTTAGTGGGTGGGAAATGTGTGTGTATCCCTGATGACATCGACCACACATATTCTCCCTGCACCATCTAATCTGTAGCATTAACTCACTGTCCTACAGTATTTGGAGAATATTTCTCCGACCTCTTTGTGTTTCCACCATTTTCTCCTCTGGTTCAGAAACTCTTAAACCTCTTAAAGTCCTCCTCCTGCTCCCAACAGTTTGTCACCTGAGGAACTCTTTTAAGGTCTGAGATGCTCTGTGAATAACTTTTCTCTTTACAAGGACTTAGTCTTAACTTTAAGGGGAAATTCTTAGAGAACGTCATCATTCTACAAATGTCCTCAGACTTTTGTCACTGGGAGCGACTCTCGTTGTGAACACGGCCCCTGGTGTCAATGTTATACAAAACCCCTTTTTTATTTGTCTTTGTGTGTCGTCCAGTTCAGGCGTTATTAAAATCAGCGCTCTTCACCATTAGTGCGGACATCAGTTCAAGATGGCCGCCAGACAAACCCCATGTGTGATGAGTTGTAGAGAAAAGGAGTCTCGCTGCTGGCAACAAATAGGCAGTGACAACGTTGTTCTGGTGATCATATAGACGTCGTACCATCATTCAGCCACAGTTTGCATGTTTTCAACTATTTGATGTTTAACCGTGGGGATTGTGACACCAAAAGTCTTTGGTTTTTTAATGGAGACATAGAACATTTCCAGCTGATTGTGACACCAAAATTGCTTTGTTTTAACTGAGACATTAAAAAGCCATGCAGACACATGGGAACCTTTTTCTTCTGCTAGACTTTTTAACCTGACATGAACAATCTGACCTGAACCAGCAGCCTGTAAATAACACACACTATGATTCTGCAGCATCTTCATCCATCATGTCCGTAAAGTCAGATCACTGAAACACTGCAGCGTTAATCTTTCTTATAAAAGCTCCTCTGTTCATGACTCACCTTCAATAAAACACTGAGAGGCTTTATGGTTTCCAAGATAAAATAAAAACGATGTTTTAAGGTTGAATAAGTCTGAACGTGGCCTCTACAGGTGATGATGATGTCACACACCATGTGCATACATTAAGTTTTATTTTCAAAATGGTGTGATTAATATGTTGGTTTTATGAAGTCAAATGGAAACATTAAAAAAAGCCTTAAAGTCCATCAGCAGCTGGACCCGCTGTTCCTGCACGGCTCTCTTTTTGATTGCGAAATTTCCGACCGCTCCTGAACGCAGCATGGCATACCCTGCTGCTGGTAGTGAGTGTGTGTTGAGTGTGTGTGTGTGTCGAGCTGGGTGTGTGTGCAGCAGCAGCAGCAGCAGCAGCAGCAGTCAGACTCAGTGACGGTGCAGAGCCGGTTGCAGCTCCGCTTCTCTCCGGGAACATCTCACTCTGTGTGTCCGCCGCTTGTGACGCTTCAGCCGGGCTTCTGCTGACAGTTTGAGCCGCTGATCCGCCGCCATGGCTCCCCGCTGTGAGTACACACACACACACACACACACACACACGCACACACACTGATGGACAGAAGCTTTAACAGAGTTTGTTGGAGGGATTTAAAGAGTTTTATGGACACAGTTTTATTTTCAGGTTCACATCAGTTATTCATCAATAATCTGACCCACCGAGGTGACTGGAGGTTTTTAGGAAGAGGAAGTCATCAGAGCTGCAAAACCACTTTAATCTCTGAAATATTAGTTTATAAAATTAGTGAAAATGACCCTTTTTATGAAGCTGCTGGTGACACCTTCAAATGTCTGTCTAAAACTCAGAGATATATGAAGAGAAGCTGATGAACGCTGCAGGTCTGTGACCTCAGGAGGTGAAACTGGAGTTTATTTTATATTGTTGCTCCATGAAATAACTCTGATGATGAAGTGAATGTCAGAATTAATTTTCTGGACTTGTCTTGTTGGCTGGATGCGAGAGCTCGTGGATGATTCCAGAATATTTTGGATTTTCTTTATGTAGTATTGTGTGTGAGTGTGATTCAGTGTGTGTTTGTCTGTGTGTGTGTGTGTGTGTGTGTGTGTGGGTCATGAGAGGTTTGAAGGTTAGAGGTCGACGCTCTGCTGCTGTAAAATTGAACCTGTGCCGTCTGAGTTCTCCTTCAGTCAGAGACGTCTTTAACATATTCGTCTTATTTTGTATAAAAACAGTTTGACGAGCTAAAGGTCGTGTCTCTGAGTGACTGTGACTTCTCAGTGCAGACGGTGTGTTTGAGGCAGCAGGAAATGTCAAGGATTAACTTGATGTATAAGGAGCAGAGTTTCTCCACCTTCAGGTCAGGACGTCAGGTGGAGTCTCCTCGTTGTGAAATGTCCTGCAGCCTTCCTGCGTTCTTTCATGACATCCAGCAGGGGGCGCCTCCTCTGGTTGTATGTTCAGAACCTGTTCCTGGGACTGCTGCAGCCTAACGTGACTGATTTAAATGCAGCTTCTCTAAAAAATGACGATGCATGTCGCAGTGTGCTCAGCATCTTGTTATGTCTCTGTCCAGGTGATAGCTGTGGCTGGAGGCGTTATGTTTTCGGGTTGTCGGTCCATCCGTCTGCCCGCACATCTGTATGTTTGTCCCACTCTCGTGAACATGATATCTCCTGAGGGAATTTCTTCAAATTAAGCACAAATGTCCACGTTGAGGTCCTGTCCATATGTATCCAGATATGTTTGGGCTTCTCAGGTCCCTAAGATGGATATTCTTTAAAACGCCCTGAAGATTTGTCAAAACTCTGGTCACTGTTTAAGTTTGGAAAACGATGATGTAACGCTGAAGACAATAGCAGCAACGTCAGGTTTGATAATGTTTTGTTTGTTTTTTAATGGCGACATCGCTGCATTTCCAGCAGGGATTTCATTCCCAGTGAGGATTGCGCCACCAAAGGGAATTGTTTTTACTGAGATATTGCTGAATTTTCGGTGGAGATTGCAGCACCAAAAATGGTTGTTTGTTACCAAGACATCACTGAGTTTCCAGCGGGGAGTTCATGTCCAGGGGGGACGGCACCACCAGAAGTGGTTGTTTTTTACTGAGATACTGCTGCGTTTTCATCAGGGAATGAGCCACTGAAAGCAGGTGTTTTAGGCCCAAACCACGTGGGTTTTAAATCCTTAACATAACCACAGCTTTATTGAAATGTAAAGTTAAAATATATCTGCTCCATAATAACGTACAAAAGTGACGTATCTGTGGTTTACAGAAACATACGCTGCCGACATCTTTCTGAGGACTCTGACTCTGACGTACTCCTGAGAGGTTCTGTGTGAACTGGACTCTCTGACCAGCGTCCAGTGTCTCTGCTTTGACTGATCAGCTGGTCACATGACATTAGAGATGAGCAGAGACGGTGTGTCTGTCCACAGAGACAGTGTGTCTGTCCACAGAGGGGTTGTGTCCGTCCGGCTGCAGCGCTGCATTCACTGACACATTCTCCGAGGTTTCTACATAGTTTATAAATGTGCACTCTGCTGAGTCAGCATGAGGGAGGGTTAGGAGAATGTAGAGTGATCAAAGTGTCGCACGCTCACTCTGTCTCACTCTGTCTCTGTCTCACTCTGTCTCTGTCTCACTCTGTCTCTGTCTCACTCTGTCTATTTTATTTCTTTCCCTCCTCCTCATCCTGAATAATGAATGAATGAATCCAAACATAAAGAAAATGAAAGGATTATTAGAAGCAGCCTTCCTGCTGACTGTCACATTTTAACTTCCCGTTTGAAGTGCTTCTCTGTCTTTGACCTTTGACCTCTTTCCTGATGGTCATCTGTGATGTTGGCGACCTGCAGTGAGAGTTCATCGGACACATCACACCACGCCGCCTCAGCTGTGTCACCTTTCTTTACTGGATCTGTTCTAACAGATAAAAGAAGGTTCAGAGAAATACGACGTCACAACCGAACCAGTCGGTCACAGTCAGCTGATTCTGGATCAGGACTTTATGACAGTGTGTTAATGTTGTGTGATGGAGGTCAGAGAGCTGCAGACGTTCAGGGAATGAAACATGAAGAAGAGTTGTGTTGTGTCTAACGTACAGAAGCTGATCAGACACATCAGAGTCTCAGTACGAACCAGAGCTTCTGAACAGAAACAAAAACCTGTGGAAACTTTTATTTAAAATACAGTTTACTGATTTAAATCAGTCTGACACAAAGTTTTAGGACTTTACTGTTTGATTCTGTCATCAGAAATTATTGAGCTTCAACAGTCCTAAAACAAACAGAATGAGTGTCAGTGATTTTTTTTAATTAAACAGTAAGTACGTTGATGCTCGATCTGTTCCTAGAGTCACTCTGATTTGTGAAACAATGTGAGAAAGAGACGTCTCTGTGTGTCTCAGACGTTGGTCAGTTAAAGTTTTACTGATCATCAGCGGTCATAAAACAGAGACTCTGAACAGCACGACACACCTTCACTGTGAGCCGACGCACTTTATGACCCTCAAACAACCTTCATGTGTGACAGAGCTGCAGCAGAGACGTTCAGTTTGAGCCGTGAAGCTTCGTTATATTTCCTGTCAACACAACGTGGAAGAGTTCACACAGAGCTTTAAAGTCGTTTACAACAGTTTTTGTCTTCATTTACAGCATGTTTTTGCATCTGGAGTTTGTTTCTGTCGTTACAGCATTTTATTAAGTTTATGTAAAGCATTATTTTCATTTGCAGCACTTTTTATGTTAATAGCATTTTTTTTTGTCATTTGCAGCAGCATTTTACATTTAAAGCACCTTTTGTCGTTACATTAATAATCATAATAACTTTATCTATAAGGCACAATTCATGCATTAATGCTGAACAAATAAAAAATGAAAAGAAAAAACAGATGATAAAAACGTCTGATTAAAAAAATTAAAATGAAAGATAAAGTTAAATTCAGTCAAAACTTCAGGGTAAGACAAGATAAAATAAATTTCAGCGATGATAAAAACACGTCTCAAGATCACGTTTGAAAGTTTCAGGCAGTTTTTATTTGCAGCTTGTTTCTGTTGTATTTGTTTTTGATTTCTGCACGTGCTTTTGAATCGGCCTCGTTTCTGATGCTGCAGCTCGTTCCTCCTGATGGAAATGTTTCAGGATGTTGTAGCAACTTTGCCCTCGTTGGTCAGTGTACCAGAGGACACGTCCACATCCTTTTATTTTAAAGCAGAAAACCAGGGTTTCACTTTTTCAGAAAAGCTGATGAAATGGTTTTGTTTCTAAACTTAAACTGAACCTGAACTGAAACCAAACACATGAATTATGGTTTATTGCAACATAGAAAGTGTTTGTAACAAAAATGAAAAACACTTTTAGCTGATGTTTTTAGTGCAAAAGAATATATAATATATATAAATAATATATATAATCTAAATAAATTAACTTCAGCTTTATGAACTGATTGACTGCAACATCACAGAGACTTGTCCCTGTCAGTCACATCCTCCATGAACAGGTTCAACGACCAGCTGGTGGTCAGTTTACAGGTAAACGTGCTGATGATGCAGCTTCAGGTGTGTTTATGTTCAGGTGTCGGAGCAGTTCAGCTCTGACGTCACGACTCTCTGCGAGACAAAGACACCTGCAGGAAAGTCTTTCTGTTTTTCTTGTTTCTAGTTTTTTATGCGTCTGTGTGTTTCTTTAAATTTGACACAAACATCTTTTTGGACCGGCGAATAAACTGATTAGAATTGTTTTTTGGTTGTCACATGTTTTTGGCCATAACTCAAGAATTCACACACTAATTATGACAAAACTCCAGACGTCCATTTTGAGTCAAAGATGAACTGATTACAATTTGGTGGTCAAAGGTCAAGGTCACTGTGACCTTGGGTCCATTTCATTCTCCCAAACGCCTTGGGAGAGTTTCTTCAATTTTGGAACGAACATCCACTTGGACTGAAGAATAAACTGATGGGAGTTTGGTGACCAAAGGTCAAAGGTCTCTGTGACCTTGCATCCATCTCATTTTGTGAATGTGACAACTCCAGAATGCCTTGAGGGATTTTTTTCAAATTTGCCCCAAACTGAGAATGGATTGATTGGAATTTGAGGGTCAAAAGTCAAGGTCACTGTGACCTTTTTTGTCTCATTCTTACCAACATGATATTTCAGGAATGTCTTGAGGAAATTTCTTCAAATTTGGCAAAAACGTCCTCTTAGACTCCGCAACAATCTGATCAGATTTTGGTTTTAAAGGGTCAAGGTCACTGTGACCTTGCATCCATCTCATTCTTGTGAGTGTGAATCTCAAGAACAGAATTTCTTTAAACTTGACACAAAGGTCCACTTGGACTGAACTTATCTTCATGGTTGAAGGTCAAAGGTCACTGTGACCTCACAAAATGTGCTTTTAGCCATAACTTAAAAATTCATCCACTAATTCTGACCAAACTTGACACAAACGTCTAACAGGATAAAATAATGAAGGTCAAAAGGTCAAAGGTCAGCTTGACTGTGACATCATCATGTTTTAACGTCATATCTCAGGAACAGAAGGGGAGACATTTGGTCAGATACTGAATTGGTGACTCTAATCTTGAAACTGTGCTGATTGTATAGATCTTCTGTGTGTGAAGCATCCATGTTTTCACTGACATGGATGGAGACTGTCAGAGACACTGGACTGGTGGGCGGAGTCATACAACCACAGGGTGGACTGGTGGGCGGAGTCATACAACCACAGGGTGGACTGGTGGGCGGAGTCATACAACCACAGGGTGGACTGTTGGGTGGAGTCATACAACCACAGGGTGGACTGGTGGGCGGAGTCATACAACCACAGGGTGGACTGGTGGGCGGAGTCATACAACCACAGGGTGGACTGGTGGGCGGAGTCATACAACCACAGGGGCAGTGATTCGAGTTTTTGTTATTGTTATTGTTTTATTGTTGAATCTTCACTGACAAAATATTTCTAAAACCTCACTTTTATTCAGAACACAGAGGACGGGAGCTCTGCAGCTCTGATTCAAGATATTTGATAATTGGAAGTGTACTGGTTTTAAAAAAAACAAGATATGATACGCTACGATACGATTTTCGTATTCGTTCCACAGCGGGGGAATTTGCAGCATTACAGCAGCAGAGTTCAGACAGGAAGCATCAGTAGAAAAGACACAAAGCAATCGAGCAAATTTTACGCCATTTTCTGACTTTTTGTGGACGACAAGAAGAGTGGATTCATCATAACCATCAGATTCATTGATCATGTCAATAAGTGTTCTTTCTAATGTAAGACGAGAAGCAGCTCGTTGTTCTACAGCCTCTGTAACCTCAAACTGAAATCTCGAGTCTCTTCTGTCGTCTAAAGGAACAGAGTTTACTGTGAAGTTTGTCTTCAGCTGACCTGTGTCCCTGTGTTGTGAGTCATGTGACCTCTCTGCCGTCCTCGCTGCCCTTTAACACATTGAGACATTTACCCAGCAGCACACATTCCTCCCTTCAGGGAAAAGATAATATTACATTTTTTCTCAACAGCTGTTTTCGCTCACAGATGATGCTGAGCGGGCAGTTTTTTACTTAATGAGAGACAGATGCATCGTGGGTAACTGTGACCTCACTCACAGCAGAGTGTGACATGGGAACGGAGAGTGTTTGATAATCGACCTTTAAAGGAGCAGCTCGCTGTGACTCTGCTGGTGCCCACATCAGTCTGTCTGTCCGTCCTCGCCCGCAGGCCAACACATGCAACCTGCTCTTATCATCACTGTCTGTCTGTCTGTCTGTCTGTCTGTCTCACCTCATGGTGCAAAATATTGTTGACAAAATGGAGGAATCTGTCTTGAATGTGAGTTTCAGCACATGATGAATATGTTTGTTTCTTCAGCCGCTGCGTCCTGCTGATCACTTAAATCAGATAATCAATCGTTGTGGATCAGCTCCGCCCGGCTGGTCTGAGACGAGACGCCTCAGAGAGGTGGCTGATGGGACTTTGGAGCCATTAAAGTTCTTTTTATCAGAGCAGCTCGGCTCTCATCAATCATCTACTCTGATGACGGATCTCAGATCAGTCTTCATATATTTACTCTGTTGGGGCGTCGCTGTATTGACGTCTTTTAAAGCTGTTAAGTGACGGACTTTGTGTTCTGTGTCACATCGTGTTTATTGTGGGTCTTTGTCTGTATTGTGCTCATATTTTGAAATTTGGTGAACAGTGGGACCTGAGTTTGTTTGCAAAATATTTTTGTGTGATAATGGATGTGAGACATTTTCTATTTTTGCTTTCTGCTTCTTGACGCACAAGATTTTGTATTTTTTAAGGTAACATTTCAGCATCATGGGAAACATGCTGTAGGCAGAGAGGCTGCACAGAAGTACTTGGTGGATTGATACACAGTTGTTTGCCAAGAAGTAGTTCCAGCATTTCTCATTTTAAAACTGCAAAACTGTTTTTTAAATGTCACAATGAAACAAACGAGACGTTAAGCACGTTGGTGTATTTATGAATTTTGGACAGGCTAGCTGTTTCCCTCTGTTTCCAGTCTTTATGCTAAGCTAGGCTAACCATGTCTTGACTCCAGCTCTACACTGAACACGCAGATATGATAGTGATATTTATCTGAGTTTATGATGTCATATTTCCCAAGATGCACCTTGCAGAAATCGGAGGAATTAGACTTTATGTAAAACCTGTAGATGTGATAAATTACAACCCCCGTGTATGTTACTACATAGCTGATGTGTTGAAGCTTTACATGTTCGGTGCCTAAAAAGCAGCCGGAAAAACTGTGATGATTTGCTTAGAAACATCCATTGTTGGTGCCCAACAAGCTGATGGTAAAACAGTGATGAGTCTCCAAGAAACACTCCTATTTGGTGCTTAAACACTTGTCGGAAAAACAGTGTAGAGATGCTAAAAACAGCCAGTTTTGTTGTGTGTTGGTTGTGGCGTCTAGCCTCAGTGTCACCCCCCACCCACCTCTAGGTAACAAAGTCAGCTCACAAACTACAATGTCACACTACCAACATTTTCCACTGGCAACTCGGCTGCAAATTAAAAATCTAAAGCTCAGTTCTGTTAAGAGACAACGTGGCTGTTTACCAGGCAGGAAGGCTCTGATGAAAGACACTGTTGAGTTGGACACTGTGTGGACTGTGAGGACTTCCCATGTGTTTGTGTCTGTGTGGAAGTGACTCTGCAGGACTCTTTAGTCGGTGTGTCACTCACTGGAAATGATTTCCTTTAATCAATGGGAGGAGAAGAGTCCAGAACCAGAGGGACAATGGTTCCAGTGACTCAGCGGACTGGTGAGTCTGCAGCCACAGTGACGCTCTGTTATAAAAAGTCCGACTGACGTCCAGAAACATGTTGAGAAACAAGAGGAAACATGTTTTTACATCAAACTGTCCACTTATCATTCCTCTGAGCTACCAGCAGATTCCCAGTAAAACATCTCCTCTCAGACCCGCTGTGTGTAAACACAACACAGATCAGCTGTGTGTTCGTGTGTGTGTGTGAGGACGTGTTTCACTGATGTTGTGGGGACATTATGCTGTTTATACATTGTGAGGACTCGACTTTCTTCTGGGGACAAATCACACATCCCCGTAACATAAATCATTAAATGTCAGTGTGAAGACTCGGGTTAAGGTCAGAGTGAGTTTCCAGGAAATTACTGCAAGTCAATGTCAAGTCAAGTGAAGGAAACACGGAAACAAACGAGCACATGATTTCTGGAATCAAAACCCTGCAATGCTAGTTAGCTTTAGCATGAGCTGTTATCTTGTTTAATTATGTGCATAAACAAATCGACGATGTTGCGTTTTTACCACCTTTACGCACAAAATTAGATCCGTTTCCTTTCTTTATGTTGACATAGATACATCCATCAGGGCAGAGTTAAAAGTTTCAGACAACAACAAACGAGGCGACGGTGGAGGAGGTCATGATATTGCACCTTTTAATGGAGGCAGCATTGTAGGTAATGGTGCCATGAGGCAATTAAACACACCCCACACATGGATGGAGAATTCTTCATACTCTATCATTGATCAGTTCTGTTCCGCCATTATTTGAATTTCTTCGCTGTCTCCTACGGTCACATGTAGCTTGAACTACGCTGCACAGCCCCCACGATCACCCGTGGCGCTGCTCTGTTTCATCTGTATCCGTGGACTTTCAGAAAATGTGCGAGTGCAGACAGACTGCTCCATCCAGCTCCATCTCTGTGTCTAACACTTAGCATGACTTAGCCCTTAGCAACTTGTCGCTGTATCTCTCGCACCTTTTTAGCGCCAAACGTGGGTGTTCTATAACAACCCATCACTGTTTTTCAAGCGTTTTGTAGTGACCAATCAATGTTTTTCCAGCGTTCTAAAATGTGGGTGTTTTATAGCAGCACGTTACACGTTTTTCTAGCGGCTTTTTAGGCACCAATCATGGGTGTTTCTTATCCACTCATCCCTGTTTTTCCTGCAGCTTTTTAGGCACTAAATGCGGGTGTTTTATAGTGACCCATTGCTGTTTTTCTAGCGGCTTTTTAGGCACTAAATGCGGGTGTTTTTAGGCACCAATCATTGGTGTTTCTTATCCTCTCATCCCTGTTTTTCGTGCAGCTTTTTAGGCACTAAATGCGGGTGTTTTATAGTGACCCATCCCTGTTTTTCTAGCGGCTTTTAGGCACTAAATGCGGGTGTTTTATAGTGACCCATTGCTGTTTTTCTAGCGGCTTTTTAGGCACTAAATGCGGGTGTTTTTAGGCACCAATCATTGGTGTTTCTTATCCAGTCATCCCTGTTTTTCCTGCAGCTTTTTAGGTACCAAATGTGGATGTTTTATAGCAACCCATCGCTGCTTTTTGTAGCGAATTTTTAGGCACTAAATGTGGGTGTTTCTTATCAACTCATCCCTTTTTTCCAGCAGCTTTTTAGGCACTAAACATGGGTTTTTAATAGTGACACATCACTGTTCATCCAGCGGCTTTTTAAGCACCAAACGTGGGTGTTTTATAGCAACCCACTGCTGTTTTTCTAGGGGCTTTTTAGGCACTAAATGTGGGTGTTTCTTATC
Source organism: Epinephelus lanceolatus (assembly GCF_041903045.1). Classification (NCBI taxonomy): domain Eukaryota; kingdom Metazoa; phylum Chordata; class Actinopteri; order Perciformes; family Serranidae; genus Epinephelus; species Epinephelus lanceolatus. The sequence continues at coordinate 47,812,527 of NC_135737.1, forward strand.
AACTCATCCCTTATTTTCCAGCAGCTTTTAGGCACTAAACATGGGTTTTTAATAGTGACACGTCACTGTTCATCCAGCGGCTTTTTAAGCACCAAACGTGGGTGTTTTATAGCGACCCATCGCTGAACATCTTTGTCAGTGCATGTATCAAACATTAAGTATAAATGAGCATTAAGTCAGTGGTGGACAGTTTTAACACACATTAAAAATAACTCATTATAAGTAAAAGTCCTGTAATGAAAATGCTCCTTCAGTAAAAGCGTCCGTGTCGTCAGTAAAATATAGTTAAACTATATAAAAGTGTAGAAATGTAAATGAAGTCAAGTAAAACGTAGGAAGTGGCATGTAAAGAACATACTCAAGTGAAGTACAAGTACCTGAAATTTGTACATGATTACTTGATAACCAAGGAGTCAGCTGAAGTCTTCAGTTAACTCTGATCAAATATGTCGTCAGAAAGCAGCAGTTTGTCAGTTATATGAAGAAAATAATGAAATCTTGATTTGGAGTTGAAAAAGGAAATAAAGATTTAGTCTGAGCAGGAAGGCGGCCATCGTCTTGCTTTAATAAATGATTCCTGTTTTCATATTTGAACGTACTGCCTGTTCTCACTGTTTCCGTCAGCACACATACATCAGCTGATTATCTATACAGCCATTAGTCATGAAACACACACACTGACACACACACTCTTGAGGTCAAGGCTGAGGTCTCTGCCTCCGTCTGATTGGATATCTGCTTCTCTTCCTGGTTTCCTGTTTGTGACGTTTTGAAGGTTGCGACCTCGTCACCTTCACATGATGTTTGGATGTCAGGTTGTTAACGCTGGGTCAGTCAGCTGTGACTCTGCTGTGAGTTATTGATGTGGATCTGAAGCAGTTGGCTCACATCTCCGGGCTGAAGGCCTAAATGAGTGCTTCATTCTTCGATACTCATATTAAACATACTTTAAATTTTCTATTTAAAAAACAGGTTTCAATAGGAAGTTGGGTTTGCTGTGACGTGCGGAGCTGTACAGGCTGTTATTAAGATGTGGAGGTGTGTGTGTGAGCCTCTGTGACACAGGGCCTTATTTAAACCATCTACAGCTTGTGGTCTAAAGTGCATTTAGGGCGTGTCCACATCATCTTTGTTAGTTAAATGGCGCATAATCTAGGCGCAAAGTCAGGCACAAGGGGCAAAGGGTTTGTATTTAGTCTCTTAATTAATCGCAGGTCAGTCAGTCAGAGCAGTGATGTCACTGCAGCAAATATCAAAACTTAAAACTTGAGAAAGGAACTTTCTCTTTCTCTAAACTTTTAACTTGAGATAAATAATCAGTGAAGTTACGTTGCTCCTTGTGTTTAAATGTGCACAGCATCTCTGTCAATGTGGAGTCAGACAGCAGCTCTGCTCTGATCTCTGCTACGTTCACATTTTACAATGATGGATTATTTTACCCATCTGCACGTCCATGTGTGTGTAACAAGCAGAGTGTATACGTGTTGTGAACCCATCTATGTAGGTGCATCTCACGATCTGAATAATGCACCCTTTAAATTGCAGGAAAATACCGCACCATTCTGACTTAAGAGCTCTGATCAGATGCTACATGAACCTGCACAGTTTCTGTTCAAACCTGAGCCACGGCAGAAGTTTTGGGACAGAGCTCAATTAAAAACTCTGAATGCTATAGTAAAAAATAATAAACATAGATAATTATGAATAATATAAAGAAACATCAATCACAACCTAAGAGCTCATGTGTTTCCTCGTCCACTTCCTCCCTCTGTTATTTCAGTAGTCTGTCATTTCGTGCACGGCAGGTGCGGCAGAGCGGCTGCGCCCCTCGGTGTGTCTAGTGCGCACAGTGATTCATGGCAATGCAGATGATGATCACTGCTCATCACTGTACGTTATGCACATCTCTCTCACTGCTGGGGAGGCTCCTGGACCTCGTTGTTTTCACTATTTGTGGACATTTATGGCTGCTGTTCTTCTTCGTTGAGCTAGCCACTAACTGCTACTTCTACAGTGGGTTGCTCACATAAGGGGCTGTACACATGCCGTGTGTTTTGTATGGGTTTTGTTTTCGATGTAGACGTGTGGCAGGTGTGCTCAAACACCAAGGAGATGCCACCTCACACTGTATCTCCACCTCACGTCACCTGAAGACGGTCCTCACAGTCTGAAGTCCAGACTGGAGTTTTCAGCTGGTCCTCAGGTCTGACCTGTGCTTCAGAGATAAAGCACTGGTGCCTGGTTGCCCCCCCCCCCCAGTTCTGGTGTTGTGAGTGGACCACACCCTGAGGACCCAGGAGTCCTTGCCTCTGTCCGTCACACTATCGCTGTCCTTTCCGCTCCCATTGTTTGTGTCCAGGAGCTTCCGCGATGCCCTGCGACCCTCTTGAAGAAAACAGGTTGTGTGTGAGCGCCGCCGGCCTCCACGTGGGGTTTCCTGAGCCCGCTGCCGGGGCTGCTGGGTATTTATGGAGCCAACAGCGCTGAATCACTTCCCACTTCACCCGCACTTCAGTGTGTGTGTGTGTGTGTGTGTGTGTGTGTGTGTGGCTTCCTCACTGTTCATATGTGAGTGTGTGTGTGTCTATTTGTGGCAGTGTGTCCTGAGCTGGTGAGACTGCAAAACCAACTACATGAACAACATCCGCTCCCAGTCTTACACACACACACACACACACGCAGTTTTCTGTAACCATGGCAACACTTCACTCTTAGCTCTTTAACCTGAACTATGAAGAACCCTGTGAGTCTTTTGGTTTGAGGTGACGAGTTGATGGAAACTAAAATGATAATATGTCAAAACATATTCACATGGAACCGTTGATGATAGCCTATGATATCATCAGTGCCCTGTGAACGACGTTACGTCCTAAACATACAGTTACGTTATTAACGTAAAGTTACAGAGGCTGGATTCAGGCAGTAAAAGTTGCTGAGGTTAGGTTTAGGAAAAGACACACGGTGAGGACGTTCCTTAAAATGACTCAAAGTTCACACAGACCCAAACGTGTGACTCCAGGGGAGTCCTGGGCCAAAGTCTGGTTTCTTGTGACACATCCACCACCCCGACCTGCCTCCTTACAAGTGGCCAGGACTGCTTCCTTGTTTACTCCCGTCGGCGCACTGGTCATGTGATTGCAGCCTTTCAAAATACATATGACTTGTACAAATTTGGGCGCACTGCTTCTGTAGGAAAACATATGAAAAATTTGAGAACCAACCTGGTTTCATTACGAAGTTGTCAGAAAACGACACTTCATTCGTTGCATGGCTTCCGGCATCAGACACCAACGACTCCGTCCTTTCATGTCGGCATGATGCGTGGCGGGTTGCGGTTATTGTTTATCCATGCCCGGCAGCGTCGGGGGAAACGCGGCGGGACAAAAGCAAAAGTTATAGCAGTGGAAGTCTGAGTAGGGGCGGTGCATTGGTCAAACAACCACGGACTTTCACCTGGGACGCCGGTGCTTTTATAAAACTGATGCAGCTGTTAAATATAATTGACTCTTTTTCCCTTTACATTCATGTTGAGAGTAGCGAGGCCTTGATACATAAAAAAACACAAATTGGTGCATAAAAATACCCAGAATGCACGACTGGACCCCCAGACAGAGATCAGCAGATTATACCTTCATACTTTTACTGTGACAGAGTATTACAGTGTGTCTCTCAGTGCTTCCTCCACCTCTGCTTATTAATAACTTTTAGTTTTAGTAATCTGTGTCAGAGGTCTCTAAAGAAGTTAAAAATAACATTTTAAATCTGATGGTGTCCACAGTGACGAGTATTAAATCTTTATCAGTATATTATAAAGTGTCCTGATGACACAAATCATCTGAGACAAAGAGTGTATTTTCCATCCTGACGGCACATTTCTCTTTAATCATTAAGAAGTTTTCCATGAATCATCACAGCGAGCCGATCTCTGCCGTCTGTTAATGTTTGATCATTTTATGTCCTAACGGATTATCGCTGTGGGACTGTGGGGCTGTGTGACATCAGCTGCTTCATGAGCGGGCGGGATCTGTCTGCAGCTTCCTGTTGACCCGCTCAGTGAGGAGCGGCTGTGTCTGCGGCACGCTGTACGAGTCGTCGCATGTCATCATATGTCAGACTGTGTTACATGATGTCCGCTCTCCACAGGAGCAGAGCTCAGCTGTGTTCAAATCCTCCTGCGTGTGTTTAAGTGTGTCTGTGCTCAGTTTAACATCACCGTCAGGTCGGTTAACGGCTAACTGAGGCGTCTGCACTGTTGCTATGGCTACCTGCAGTTTAACATACCCCTGAGCCAGCCAGCCAATCACAGAGCAGGATTACATCTGACTGCTGTCCTTGAGGAGGTTAAATAAGTCCTTAAAAAGCTTCACAGGGTCGTTGAAGGTTTTGCAGGTGTCCTTGAGGGAGTGAGCTGCTAACAAAGCTGTACTGTTGTTGAGGTGAACACTGACAGTCGGCAGCCAATCAGAAATCAGTATTCCCTGTTGCCATGGCTTGAGGTCAGGTGTTGGATTGCAGAGCAGTTTCCTGGTTAAACTTTATTTACTGGACAAACGGTCGCCGTGTGTGAGCGCAGTTTCACATCTGTAAGGGTCAGTTTGGGTGTGGTCACACGAAGGTGGTGTGATGCACGTTGACACACCTGAGGAGTCTCACTGTGCTTTATGATGGGTTCACTCAGCGGGGGACAGCCTGCGGCTCCAGAGTCACACATGTTTTTTATTCGCTCTCCAAGTTTAAACATTTGGTCACTGTAACGTGTCGTGCGTCTACAGCCTGCCACCTTTTCCTTTGACTTCAGCTGAACCTTGGTGGCTCGTCTTGAGTCTCCCTCGAGAAGGCATCAGCACCTAGCCTATCAGTATTAATGATATGTCTGAATGAGCAGTTTTACCACAGTGGTCTATTTATTAGGGACGCGTGATACTGGATTTTTTGCTGATTTCTGATATGCCGATATGTAACAACTCATTTGGAGACATCCACGGTCGTAAGAAAACAGAAATTAGAGCGAGGAGCTCAAACTGAGACTGAGTCCTGTGTCCTCCACCTGGAGGTGGAGCAGGAGGAGGATGTGTTGCCATGGCGACCGTGCGTCATCACAGTGCATTATCTAACATAAAGCCATAAAGTGTAACTGTGAGTGAGGGTGGAGTCTTATCAGTAACTTCCCCCCAACGTCCGAACACAACAGGTGTGTTCAGGAACCAGTGAGCAGTAATAAATCTTCATCATTTTATTCATACAGCACTTCACTGTAAAACGACACAGCGAATATTAAAATAAGAAATAGCAGAAAGCACGATGATGATGATGAAGATATATATTTTATTATTAACATCTTAAGTACAAGTGTTAAACATAATGCACATTTTTATTTCTATTTTATTTTATTTCTTTATATTTACATACTTATATTTCTACTCTATTGTTCCTTTTTATAATTCTCTTTTCTTTACATCAGAGCGACTGTAACAAAACACAGTAAAGTATTTCTGATTTTGATTCTCGTCTGATTCATCAAACAAACAGGCAGAAAATGACAAAAGAACAAATCTACTTTTAAAAAAAAAACTTACAATAGAATGAACACATTTAATTAATGTTTAGTTTATCAATATATTTGATTCATTTTGTCACCCTAAAGATGAAAATGAAATAATCCATTTCTAAACTGCAGTTTTAATGTATCAATTAAGTAATAATTAAGTTATAAACTTTTATTTAATCTTTACTCAAGGACTGCTTACCAACTGTTTTCCAGAGCTTTTACCTGCACCTGTTGTTTTCACTGAGGTTCACTGAGTCCTGATAAGAGAATGCAAACTCTGAAGGTGAAGAAGCAGTTTTGAGGTCCTGAGCCGATGTAGTTAAAGCAACCAAACAGAGAGCCTTCCCTGCACATGCATATCTCCTTTCCTCCTCGAACTGCCTGTCAGAGGCTTTACACACACTTCTGTCTAGAAAAATGGCTTCATTTATAGTGAACCATTTGTTCAACCAAAAAAACTGTTTTCTTTCCTTTAAGGGGCACTGTGACTGATGATAATTATTGTGTAATACTGTAAAATTATGATATTTTTTATGATACTGTTCATCATACTGTTGCAACAGTAGTTGGATGTACTGCCAAATTCACAGAAACAACACTGGAGACAGCTCATGGTCGTTAAATGTCCTGGTGGACATTCCTGCAGTCAACATGCCAATGACACATTCCTTTCCTCTTATTGTTTAATAGCATCAGGGACACCCACGAAAGTTAAGGTTGTGGAAGTCCATGTAGGGCAGGTGGGAGCGGTGGCGGATGGGTCCAACAACCACCGACTTTTACCCAGGAGGCCGGTGTTCACTTCCTGTGAGACTGTAAAGCCAAACCCTGTTCTTTTTCCTAAACCCAACCACGTGTGTGTTGTTGACAGAAAAAATGACAATTTGTTGTGTTGTACCGACGTAGTGCTTTTATTTTGAAAGAGACTGTATGCAAACTGTACATTTCCTGTGAAAACAGAAGTGTATTTTGAAAACAGACAATACATGTAACAGGCTGAAGTTGACATGGCGTCCCAGAACGTCAACAACCAACACACCCAGGGTACCTTGGACGTCATATGTGGACGTGGAAAGTCCATGACCAAACGTGGACATGTGACGAGGTCACAGTGAGGATGTGTTGGACCATCCCAGGACGCAACTGTGTTGCAATGATGCTGTTTATTTAGCATCTCGATTTGCCACACCTGTCAGGTGGATGGATCAGGTTACCAAAGTCTAGTAGAAACAGACGCGACATTCTCGTCAAAGTGTCAAGTAAAATGACTGCAGTCCCCTGCAGCTCTTTGACTGATTGATTAATTGATTGATTGATTAATCTCTCTCTCTCTCTCTCCAGGTTCCTCCCTCCCCGCCCCCCCTCCCCCAGCTCCATCATGCCCGTCCTCAAAAACCTCCCAGTGCGCCTGAAAGGCGGCGGTCCGACTCTAGACAACGCTTGGATCCTGCGCAGGATGAGCCTCAACATCACACCCCACCATCACAACCCCTTTGACAATGACGACGGCATCCATGGCAATGGTGGCCACAGCGACCACTGGTCGCCCGGCAGCTCACTGCTTGACGGCGACGTGCCAAGGGATCGTAACCCATTCGAGGACGAGGAGGACGAGAACGAAGCCAATGAGGGGAAAAAGGGAAGCGGAGTTGGAGGCGGAGGTTCGGTGAAGGGATCCTTCAAATTCAAGTCCCCGCTGAAGACTCTGGGGAAGCTGGGGAAGAACCTGAGAATGTCAGGGAGGAGCAAAGGAAATGAAACACCGTCGCCTCAGGGTTCGCTGCAAGGAACGCCTTCACCTGCAACGAAGAAGAAGAGAGGGAGGAGGAGCTCTGAAGGAAGTCTGTTAAGGTAAAGCAGGACAGTCGGAGTTTGTTATGATCAAGACTGATAAGGAGTTTGTTGAGGTAAGGAGAGATGATTGGGGTTATTTTTCAAGGTGGGGAGGGATGACGGCAGTTTGTTGAGGTAGGAAAGAATGAGGGAAAGTTGCTGAGGCCAGGATTTGTGTCAGAGTTTTGAGACTAAAAAGGATTCAAAGAGTTTGTTGGGAAGAAGTAGCTTGATGTTGGTTTTTTAAGTTTAAGATGGATGGGAGGAGTTTGTCGAGATAAAATGCTACGACAGGAGTTTGTTCACTGACGTTTTTTCTTTCGCATCCCTCTCAGGTTTGCGGGGAAGTACCGCGACACCGTCGGCTCCCGTAAGGAGTCTCTCACCAACGGCGAGCTGAACTGTTCAGAGAGTGAGTGCGACTCAACCAGCCGGCGCCTGTCCTTCATGAAGATGGTTGGTCTGGGGAAGCTGAAGAGGGAGTCCATGAACGACCACTCGTCCCAGGGACCTGAGGAGCAGCCGGTGAAGGAGGAGGTGGTGGAGGAGGTCAAACCCAGAGAGCCGCTGTCAGGTAGGAAAAGTCACAGATGGTGACACATTGAGTGTTATTTTTTCTCTCATTACCGAGGCGTCAAACGCTGCAGCCTGGTCAGTGGCTCCAAGGCACAAGGCATGAATGAGACACACCAGGCTTTCAGCTAACTCCAATGTCTGCGGCCATTATGTAGCAGAAAGACGGAGAAATTCAGAGTAGGGTGGGAGGGAGGGGTGATGGATGGGTCACACACCGGACTTTCACCCAGGAGAGCAGTGTGTGTGTCCCACATCTAAACATAAGTCGACTTCAGTTTGGGAATCGAAAACCGGTTCCACTTGAGAATCGATGGTAAATTGGAATCAGAATCGTACAATAACTTTTTTAAATGTTGGTGTGTCTTTCTGAAAATTACACATTGGAAAACAAAAACCTCAAATGTCTGCGCTGCTGAAAACTTGCAACAAGAAGGAGTCATGGCAGAGAGGAGGAAATGGTCCAAGTCTTTATACAGTGAAAACCAGTGGCTCCCAACTGGTCTTAATCATTAGTTCAAGGTCCACACAGTTTAATACATTCATGTCATACTTGGGTTTGTTCATGTCGTTGAGCTAGTTAGCTATCTTTGTCAAGTAGCTGTCATTGAGTTGTAAGTAGGTAGGTTGCAAAACGCAAGGCATGCCGCACTGCCTTTTTTTTTAATTGAATGCCACTAGTTATTTATTATTGCAGTTCTTGGGCCTGTCCAATGATTGATGAGTCACTGGGTCTGTCAGGAGTCTGGGTCTGACTCTGAATTTAAGACAATTTAAGAGGCCTTTTAATGATAATTTAAGACATTTTAAGTCTATTAAGGACCTGTGCCTTAGAATAACAGGTCATAATTATCTGTTTGCACAGACGGCCCATGTGGTCATTTTGTCGGTGAGAGTAGACTTTGTGTTTCACAGCTCTGTGTCAGGTGTCGTCTCAGATTCAGAGCCTGTTATTATCAACATTTCTGTTCAGCCTCCCGGCGGAAGCTTCAAGTGTTTGGTGTTGCTGCTGAAGCTTTAAAATGGTCCTGGGGTCAGCCCTGACTTATAAACTGTATGAGTACTTGTACTGTTTTTGTAACTTTGACATAAAGTGCAGTCAGAGATGCTCTCTGAGGACAGATGAGTTCACTGAGGTTTACGTTCTGAGCTTCAGTCTGAAGGTTGTTTCACAGCAGACGGAGTTAAAGGTGGTCTCCTTCTGTGTGTTAAAGCTGTGGTCCAGTTTGTTTTCATACCACCCCGACTGATCTTATCAGCGTCTGCCGACAGTCTGCAGCTATTTTAGACCCCGACAATGAACGGTGGAGACAGACAGACAGACACACAGACAGACAGACACACAGACAGACAGAGGTATGGACAGACAGACAGACAGACAGACACATCAGTGAAGGACACCTTTTGGCCAACCAGGTTACAGAAAGATGCTTTAATTTCTCCGGGAGTTTGCACAAAGACAGTGAAATCTGTTTGGTGTGTGTGTGTGTGTGTGAGTGTGTGTGTGTGTGTGTGTGTGTGTGTGATATCATTAGTACTGGGCCGGTCCTGGAAACTGGAAACTTTCTAAGGACGTCTATTGTTTATCGCAGCCTGTTTACTCTGCTGTTTGGTAATGAATGATTCTCATGTGTGTGTGTGTGTGTGTGTGTGTTCTCAGTTCCCCCACACCCTTGTTTACATGTTAAAACAGTTGTATAACTCCAACTGTGTTAAACTGTGACAGAATGTATACACACACGTCTGTACCAGTTGGGGCGTTGTGTCAAACGTGACTTTGACCTTTGTCCAACAGAGACGAGATATTTAATATTCAAACTGATAAACTTTATTGTTTTTTGTAAATATGCACTTATTCTGCAGCAGGTTATAATAACGTTAGGACAGTTTGGAAAGTGAAATTCTTTCCCATTCTTGGTTGACACCCAACTTCAGTGTCTCAACAGTCCCATGATGCACCTCTCTGGGGTTGATGCTCCATACTGTTCCACACGTGTTCAGTGGCAGACAGGTGTGGACTGCAGGCAGGTCAGTCAGGTACTTGCACTCTGTCACTACGGAGACACGCTGTTGGAACACGTCACAATCGCAGAGACTTCCCTTAAAAAGACGTCGTCTGGATGGCAGCATATGTTGCTCCAAAACCTGGGTGTACATCTCAGTAGATAAGAAGTGACCCATGATGCACCTCTCCATGCCATCACAGATGCTGGCTTTGAATTTTGAGCTGGTGACAGTTTGGTTGGTCCCGGAGGACAGGACGTCCATGATGGACTGGACAGACCACTTTGTGTCAGTCCGCCTCAGATGAACTCGGGCTCAGAGAAGTGGGCGGAGCCTGGTGGAGTCTGAACTGTCATTGGTAGATGCAGCCATGTGTCCAAAGTGTCCCTGAGCCCATGTAGTAATGTCCTTTATACAGTCATGTTGGTGTTAATGCATTGCAGTCTGAGGGGTCAAAGGTCATATAGCTTTGGTTTTCAGCCTTGACCCTTACATGCAGAGATTTCTGCATCTTTTGATGATGTTATGGATTATAGGTGTGACATCTATAAATTCTTGTTGAACTGTTGTCACAAAGTCATGAACGTCACGTCGTCCTTGCTCGTGAACAGCTGAGTCTTTCGAGGCTTCTTTCAAACTCAGTCATGAGACTTTAATCTGGGACCACTTCACCTGTTCACCTGTGGAATATGTCACACAGGTGTTTTTTGACCATGCCACAACTTCCCGGTCTTTTGTTGCCCCTGTTGCAGTGTCAAATTCAGAATGAGTGAATATTTATTTAAAAAACAAAACAAACAGTTTGAACATTGAAAATCTTTTGACTGGATTCAATTGAATTTGGTCAAAAAACATTTGCAAATTTGACGTTTTCTTTACCGTTTACACAGTGTCCCAACTTTACTGAATTTGGGGTTGCACATGAAGGTTACAGTTTAGGATTATTATCATTCATTTTTCCCCCCGATTGATTGGTTAATGATTTATGTAATAAAAATGCTCATCAGTGTTTTTTTTTAAGAGTCCAGGGTGATGACTGTAAATGTACATAATAAACTATAAATAAACTATGAATTATTATAACTAAATTATTATTTTAATATTAAATTAAAGTATTATTAATAATAATTATTGAATAAAATCAAATTATTAATTGAATCATTACATGAAATTAATTTTTAGATTATTAACACTTTAACTATAAAACTATAAAAACTATGAGTAATTATAGTTAAATTATTGTTAGTATTATTGTATTATTGTAAGTATCATTATTATTATTATTATTACTAATTCAGTAATTGTTGTTTCTACAATATTGTTGAATTATTATGATTAAATTCAATTATAAGATAAATTATTAAATTAAAAGAATTACTAAATTATTATTAATAATTATTGTAAAATTAAATCAAAATATTAATTGAATTATTACATGAAATTTATTATTAAATTATTAACACTTTATAAAACTATAAAAAACTATGAGTAATTATAGCTAAATTATTATTCAACTATTATTAAATTATTAGAAATAGGTTATTATTATTTTTATTACTGATTAAATTATTGTTATTACTAAAAAAAATGTGGAAATATTATTACATTTAATTAAATTATTAGTTAAATTACTATACTAAACTAAAGTACTATAACTATGGAAGACTACTAAAAGTACTAAAAATATTAAACTATAAATATATATACTATAAATATACACTATACTCTTAATAAAGTGTTTTTCGCAGCTCAAAGAAATTCAGTATGAAGTCACAGAAAATGAAAGAAAGCAGCAAATCTTCACACTGAGAGGCTGAAATCGAAAATGGTTGCAGATTAATGTTCTGTTGATTGACCAGTCGTTACAGCTCTAATGTTTGTACGAGATATATATTTGAGCCCAACTGATACTCTGATTTTTGAGGCTGATATTTTAGACATCTTTCTGGTGACAAAATGAGCTCGAACTATAAAACACAGAATTCAGAAAAATTAAAATAGAAAGCACAAAATCTTGAAACAAAACAACAGGAACGGGGAAAAACTTTAAATGGATTTTATTGGGTCCAGTGTAACGGAGGTTGACTTTCACCATATCTTTCCTATCTAACATACAGTGTACTTCACTGTCACTGATCGGACCACATGAACACTGATAGATCAGATCAGCTGATCGTATCAACTCTCTCTGTCTGTCAGTGACTGAAAACTGTGAACTGTGTGAGTCCGGAAACATTCAGCTTTACAGAAAAGAGCTGTGATTAAAGGGACAGCAGTCAGTCAGCTGTTATTACTGTAAACACACACACACACACACACACACACACACACAGAGCCCAGCCTGATAATGTCACAGAGTAAAGACGGACTAAAGTCTTCACAGGTTCACTCAGACCTGAGACCAGAGTCCTGGATCTGTTTTGATAAACACACTCTGCTGTTTTTAATAAAACAATATCATGTGTAAATATAAATATGTATTTATTATAATAATATGTAGTTTACAGTTTAAATTATATTGTTTAGTAGAAGAAACACACACAGAGTCTGAGTTCAGTGTTTGACTGTAAAGAGCAGAGAAGCTTCTAGATGTTCAGGTGAGGACTTGTTTTTGAGATATCAGCACAATCAGCTGTGTGTGTGTGTGTGTGTGTGTGTGTGTGTGTGTGTGTGTGTGTGCGTGTCAGCGTCTCTTGTGTCACTGCTAAACAGGACTAAAGGATTCAGAGCTGTTTGTACCTGCACCACTCTTATGTACAGTTCACACACACACACACACACCTGTAGTGTCAACACATATCACATATCAACATTTGGCCGAGGACTGTCCACGTCCACATACGACGTCCAAGGTACCCTGGGTGTATTGGTTGTTGACGTGCTTACAGTCTTTCAAAATAAAAGCACTACGTCGGTACAACACCGGGAACATTGGTTTCACAATCTCACTGTAAACGAACACCGGCCCCTGGGTGAAGTTGGCGTCTGTTGGACCCATCATACACCACTCCCACCTGCCCTACTTGAATTTCCGCCCCCTTAACTTTTGATGTTGTCCAGCCGCGTCTCCCCCTGACGCTGACAGGCACCATTAAACAATAATGGTGACCAGCCACGTTTGATGCCAACGTGGGCGGACGGCTTTTTTTTGTCAGTGGAATCACTAACCAAGCACCAGTGACTTCAGAGTGAGACCGAGTTGGTAGTGTTGGTTGGCTGTTGGATCGCATGTCAGTGTCTTTTGGGGTCGTTACTAGTCGCCCAAAAATTGAAAAAAATCAAATAAAAAAATTAGTCACAATACCCGAAATGTGTTGGTCCATACTAACACCAGTGAAATTTGACTCCTGCACCCAACACACACACACACACACACACACAATCAAAAGTTTATACTCATTCATTAATTCCTTTAACTTCCTGTGGTGCGTTCAGGAGCGTCTGACCTCAGTTTGACTCAGTGCTGCTGCTGCTGCTGATTGTTTTCCTCATGCATTCTGACTTCTTATGTGAGCGTGGAGATCTGCACAGATATGAGCTGACAGATAAACGTCAGCCGCTCTGCACAGAAGAACCGTCTGTTCTGCTCGACTGCTGGAGGAGGACGAGACGTATTATCCTCTCACTCATCGACGGGGACGATAAGATCAATGCGAGGGTCCACGCTGGGTCGAATGTCAGACAACATATTGAACTTTTTGTCAACAAGAAAGTGCTCTGCTCTTTTAACTTCCTGTCTACACAAGAGTCACATCTGTGTGTGTGTGTGTGTGTGTGTGTGTGTAACAGCTGGGATGTTTTGTGGATTAGACCCACACACAGAAGAAGAGTTATGAAATCAAATATTTGTGCGAGCTTCTGTTTAGAGAAAACTCTTCTCTCTGTCTGACCTCCATGTTAGTCTGGTAACAAATGTGTCACATCTGTTCACACTGTCAGTCGTCCTGTGAAGCCGCTGCAGAGTCTGAGGCCTCACATTCGGCTGCAGACTAACCCAGTGCTCGTATGAAGTCATGATCTAATAAAACTTCATCATCTGCATAAAAACAAATCCAAAGTTGTGTCTCTCCACGCAGCCTTGTTCACTGCAGCACACTGATGCAGCGTCACACATCGTCAACTAAACTGGAGCTGGTGATGCAAACTGGACACGTCACACAGACGGGAAAAGTAGTCACGTTCAGTCGATAAATGGAAAGATGCAGTGGCATTTGAACCTTTGAATCTGCCGGCTCGTGACATGAAACAGTTTCTCAATTAAAATAAAAAATAGCCAATCAGCACAGACTTAAACACGCAGTGCCACGGGTGGGACAAATGCTGTTGTCATGCTGTTTGCAGGTGTTTAGCGCATTAGCTAACGTTACGGCTTTAAAAGAAATACATGAATGCTTGTTGTTATTTTCCCACTGTGGGGCTGTCTCCATACAGCGGCCTCTTGAGCACAGTGAACATGATTTAAAAGTTCCATCAGCCACTGACAACAAAAAATAACAGCAGCAGTGAAGGAGGTATTTGTTGTCATGCATCAGTCCAGAGTTATGGTCATTTCTAAGTTACACATTAAAACCAAACTATTTTCTCCCCATCTGACCCGCCTCCTCTGATGACCGATGACCTTCAGCTCGCCTCCACTTTGTGTTTGAGGTGAAGAGAAGGACGGAGTGATGACAGACTTAGTGTTAAGATATAAACTGTGGAATTTACCCTCCACAAACTCCTGTTTCTTTAATCCTGGATCGTATTACCACAGCATCCTGTCGGCTCCGCGCAGCAGCAGCTCTGTGTCGACATGTTGCTGCAGGTTTTAGGTAGAAGGTGAAACATGAAACAGGAAGTCTACTTTAAAGAAAACTACCAAACATACACTCAGGTTAATGTGCTCCTTCCAGTCTGGATGATACAGTCAGCACGGTTCTCCTTCAGCTCAGTTTGTCAGATCTGATCCTGCTGTCTGAAAACAAAACACTGCAACAAAATTCTCACTGAGGAGGCGAGAAGACTGGAAACAACCAGACGTCAAATTATGGAGTTGAGGCCTGATTTGGCCTCCACAGGCGGCTGTGTCTGACCCTTACATTAGTGTCAGTTACTAACAGACTTACTAACAGCTCGCAGTGAGGACAGCCTGTTCACTGTTGCATAACTCCAGTCAGAGCCTTGTTAATATTCAGCAGCAGTCAATGATTAGCAGCTGATGGAGGTCTGAGCCATAAAACTGTTACTGGATGACTTCCTGTCAGAGACCACAGCGGAGGCTTCGCCCTGCTGATAATCACTTATCTGACACTTTAACACTCAGTTACAAACCTCCAGAGGGAAATAACTTCTCCAAATATGGAACTTCTTCACAGCTTTGTTAATTAAATTCATCGAGTGTTGATGACATTTGATGAGAACAAAATTTAATCTTTTATTATCATTATATGGACCAATAATTCCTCATTTCATAACCCAGAATAACCACCATGTTTTTCTTACCTCTATTACACATATTAAACATTTTAACCTAATTTATCTGAATGCTGTTTTGCAAAAATGAAATTTGTATGTGCTTATGCCCCGCCCACACACACACACACATTCTCATTGATGGATGAATTGGTTATTTATATTATTGTGGCGTACTGATTATGAATACAGTCCATCTGATGCTGGTTTTGTTTCATCACTGTAGCCAGTATCTCACTATTACTATCCTCATTCAGATTTTAAGAAGCTACAAATTATATTCAGCCACAAAATAAGTCTGAAAAGCTGCAAATCAGAACGAAGCACAGAGAGTTGTTGACTAGAGATGATACGCCGTCTCATGGCGGTCACTTCCTGTCAACGTTACAGATCAGAAGTACAGAGAGTCGTTGACTAGAGATGATACGCCGTCTCATGGCGGTCACTTCCTGTCAACGTTACAGATCAGAAGTACAGAGAGTTGTTGACTAGAGATGATACGCCGTCTCATGGCGGTCACTTCCTGTCAGCGTTACAGATCAGAAGCACAGAGAGTTGTCGACTAGAGATGATACGCCGTCTCATGGCGGTCACTTCCTGTCAGCGTTACAGATCAGAAGCACAGAGAGTCGTCGACTAGAGATGATACGCCGTCTCATGGCGGTCACTTCCTGTCAGCGTTACAGATCAGAAGCACAGAGAGTCGTCGACTAGAGATGATACGCCGTCTCATGGCGGTCACTTCCTGTCAGCGTTACAGATCAGAAGCACAGAGAGTCGTCGACTAGAGATGATACGCCGTCTCATGGCGGTCACTTCCTGTCAACGTTACAGATCAGAAGTACAGAGAGTCGTTGACTAGAGATGATACGCCGTCTCATGGAGGTCACTTCCTGTCAGCGTTACAGATCAGAAGCACAGAGAGTCGTTGACTAGAGATGATACGCCGTCTCATGGTGGTCACTTCCTGTCAGCGTTACAGATCAGAAGCACAGAGAGTCGCTGACTAGAGATGATACACCGTCTCATGGAGGTCACTTCCTGTCAACGTTACAGATCAGAAGCACAGAGAGTCGTTGACTAGAGATGATACGCCGTGTCATGGCGGTCACTTCCTGTCAACGGTATGTCTCAAATCCATACTTCTGTTAGTACACTTCAGTGTAGTACACTATGTTCACTACGTACTTCTTGCATGGTGCACTAATTTCTTGTCTCTACCATTTAGCACGTACCAGAAGAGACAACAGCTTTTTCTTTGTCTTCTTTTGAAACAGCAAGTTGCAAACTAACGATGGAGCTTTATCACCATCAGTTGACCGTTGTTTCCAGCCACACACAAACCAAACTTAGGCCACAACATTAGTGCTGATTAAAATGTGCTGCTGTAGCTAGGAGCAAGTTAGCTAGCTAGTGAGCGCTAACGTTATGTAGCAGGCTAACGTTACCTAAACATTACTGACAGCTTCTATTCACCAATTTGCTATTCTGCTACATCACAAAGATGGTGACTGTTGAGGGTGAGAAGTGTCCGTAATTCCACACTCAATTTTTGGACAGTTTTGTGTGCACTGGTAGCACCCTGCATTTTTCCATACTGTGCAATGTGAACGCTCTTAGCGCACTCAAAATATTAAGTGTTTAGTACAGAAATATGAGATTTGAGACACAGTACAGACACATTCATTCATTCATTCATTCATTCATTTTCCGTTACCGCTTATCCTGTTGGTGGTCGTGGGGGGCTGGAGCCTATCCCAGCTGACACTGGGTGAGAGGCAGGGTTCACCCTGGACAGGTCACCAGACTCACATTCACACCTACGGACAAATTAGAGTCACCAATTAACCTGCATGTCTTTGGACTGTGGGAGGAAGCTGGAGCACCTGGAGGAAACCCACGCTGACACAGGGAGAACATGTCGGAGCACCTGGAGGAAACCCACGCTGACACAGGGAGAACATGTCAGAGCACCTGGAGGAAACCCACACTGACATGGGGAGAACATGTCAGAGCACCTGGAGGAAACCCACACTGACATGGGGAGAACATGTCAGAGCACCTGGAGGAAACCCACGCTGACACAGGGAGAACATGTCAGAGCACCTGGAGGAAACCCACGCTGACACAGGGAGAACATGTCAGAGCACCTGGAGGAAACCCACGCTGACACAGGGAGAACATGCAAACTCCACACGTAAGGGTTCCCCCACCCCAGGTTTCAATCCCTGACCCCTCTTGCTGCGAGGCGACAATGCTAACCACTGAACCACTGTGCCACCCACAGCAGAAGTTATTTTTCCCACAGTTATACAATACAAGGAGATGATTATTATAATGTATTCCAGACTGGAGAAGTTTATGTCCTGAATGAAATCTTGCACAACATTTATTTGTAAAACCACTAAAAACTTTGTTTTCATGACAGAAGTCACGGAGTTTGTTCTCTGTGTGAAAACGAAATACTTTCTGGGAGGAAGATGAATGAACTGCAGCTCTGCCTGAGTTTGGTTTCAGTTTCTGCTCCTTTATTTTAACTTTAAAGACGTGTGTTGGTTACAGAGAGACAGACAGTCAGTATGTCTTTATGTGTGAGCAGATGAAAAGTTCAACAGAAAGAAAAAATGATACAAAGGAAGCAGAGTGAAACAGATTTGATCCAGCTGTGCCTGCAGGGAACGAGCCGGACGATCCTCTACTTATATTAGATATTCTGCCCTGAGACAGGGAGCTCTGTGATATCTCACATAACTGAGTATCTTTGTTTTTACTGTTGATCTGAACTTTGACGTTTTCTGATGTTTTACAGGATTAAAGTTAGCTAAAAAGCAAACGACTTCAGACTGAAAATAAAGCAGTCATTGTACTTTAGATATATTTTGACGCTAATACTTTCATACATTTACTTAACAATTTTAACGCAGGACTTTTCCCTGTAAGAGAGTATTTCTGCTCTGTAGTGTTACAACTGTTACTGAACACTCTGTATCTAACGGAGTTTCCAGTTTTTGTTATGGGATAGTCATGCCCATCACATTCTCATGAACGTGATGTGTCAAGAACACCTTGAGGAATTTTCTTCAAATTTGGCACAAACATCCTTCTGGACTCAAGAATGAACTGATTCGTTTTTGGTGGTCTAAGGTCACTGTGACTTTGCGTCCGTCTCATTCTCGTGAACGTGATGTCCAATGAACACCTTGAGAAAATTTCTGCAATTTGGCACAAACATCCTTGTGGACTCAAAAACAAACTGATTAGAATTTGGCGGTCAAAGGTCACTTTAACTTTGCGTCAATCACATTCTCATGAGCATGATATCTCAAGAAAGTCTTGAGGGAATTTCTTCAAATTTGGCACAAACGTTCACTTGGACTTCGTGATGATTTGATTAGAAATTGGCAGTCAAAGGTCAAGGTCAGTGTGACTTCGCATCCGTCTCATTCTCGTGAGCGTGATATCTCATGGACGCTATCAGGAAATTTCTTCAAATTTGGCACAATCGTCCACATGGACTCGATGATGGACTGATTAGAATTTGGTGGTCAAAGGTCACTGTGACCTCACAGAACATGGTGCGTGGAGGTGAACAACTGCAAGGTTGTAATTGTAGTTTCTACACTTAAACCTCTTTGAGAAAACTGCCTGCAGGATGTATTTGAGCTGAAGAGGTGATAAGTCAGAAATCCATCAGTGCATCATCTGATGTTTTCGCTCTTTGTATGATCAGTTCTACAAACTCCAGAGACCTTCAGCACAAACACCACTCTGTACTTTGAGTAGATCTCTGTATATGTACTGCATCTATATATAAAAGTGTTTCTGTATGAAGAAAGTTGGATTATATTAGTCTTGTGGGGTTTGTCTGAAGGAGGAGCAGCTGAGGGAACCGACAGGCGACCAGAGAGCAGAAAAATGTGAATGCAGAGCTCGGATTACTGTGCGCACACACTCACACAATACTGCTACTGTTCACACACACACACGCTGAGGATGTACAGTATATTAAAGGCACCTCAGTAGGTCCCTTCTTAGATCAGCTCTTCGCTGCACATAGATGCTCACATAAAGCCCGTCTCTCCTCCAGGTGTATCTGAGCAGGTAAACTCTGACTCAGCAGCTTCAGTTTCAGTCACAGAGTTCAGTGTTTTCTGCTTCAGCCAACAGAAACTTCAGCAGAGAGACAGAGAAAAGTTTTCACATCTGTGGAACCTTAAGAGACAGATAGAGACTGAAAACAGAGCTGAAGGAGACAGAATGTTGGACACAAGGACTCCTGATGAATCATCGTGTTGTTCTGTAACTGCTGGATGTGGAAACAAAGAACATGAGTTAAGCACCACCAGTTTATAAGGTGGTGAACATTCAGATACAGCTTGTTCTGGAAGTCAGTCCATTCATGTAGCTTCAGGACAACCCTCCCAAAAAGTTCTCCAGCATCTTTACTTCATTTACTTTAGCTAAATATCCAGAAACATTCCTCAAGTTAAACCCTCTGAGGCTGAGTCAGTCAGGATTGCAAAAGCACTCATTTTTCTCTTAAAGCCGGGGGAGACAGAAAACGGCAGAGCACCCTCCTCCTGCAGCTCTGCCCTCTCTGTCCAAAGCCCCACCCACTAGACAACCACAGACACATGCACGCATGTCATACCGTAACCCAGTGTTTCCCAAACATTGATTTATTTGATGTTATTTCACCGTGGAGCTGTGCACAGTTAATTTAATCAGCGCCTCCTCGCCCCTCTCTCTCTGTTTATCAGACCACAAGAGAGACAACAATTAGGTGTTCGCCACCCCACGGTCCCTCCGCCTCACTGTGGGCTGCTTCCCCGGGAGAAGAGCTGGCAGCAGCTCTGGAAACGGACCTTCAGTCGGCAGCTGTAGTGGCTCAGCAGAAAGCCCCCAGCATCGGGTGTCACAGCAGGCTGGTTGCCAGCAGCAGTGCTGAGTCTAACTTGTGTAACGGCAGCAACAGAAAGTTTGCTGATCTGGCAGGGAGTCGGGGCTGTCTGGTCCCCCAGAGCTGGGGATTCTTACTGGCTGATTACCACAGCTGCAGATGAGGGTCTGTCCCCGGAGCTGCCGCCCGCTCTCGTCTTGGTGAGGTGCTCCGTAGCGGCTCGAGGCTCTAGCTAATGTTAGCTACATAAACATGAACTATAAGCTGCAGCCGTTAGCCTTTAGCTCTGGTTAGCAAGGGACTAAAGTACTAGCCATCTCTGAAACATGTTGCTGATACTGACACACGTTTTATTTCGTTTATTGTCAGACTCTTTTACTGTTAAGACCGTTCCAGTTGCTTTGCAGTGTAGACAGTAGTTGCCAGTTGGCGAAAGAACGGCCAATAGGAATCCCCTCTCTCTGAAATGACTTGTGATTGGACAAAGTCTCCTGAAAACAAGAGGAGGAGCAGAAGTCCAGTTATAATATGTTCAGAGGTTATTATGGGATTTCTGCCTCAGTGACGTCCAAATCAAATCGCCTTCCCCAGCTTTAATAATGTTCCGGTAACAGATTTATTCCAGGACTTTAAAAACTGTCCTGCAGCCATTATATGTTGGTATGAGGAGAAGGGCGGAGGTGGGTGGGGCTTCTTCCAGCTGGAACAGATTTCCTCTAAAGCTGAAGGTGAACAATAAGAGCTGTGTTTCTGTGTGGAGGGGCACACCATGTATATGGGTGGTAGGTGCGGTGTGTGTGTGTGTGTGGACATTTTCTACATGACATATAGGGTCTACATATGTGTGTGTGTGTGTGTGTGTGTGTGTGTGTGTTGTTATAGCTGTGTTTTACAAGCTCCAGTGTCGTCTGGTTTAAAGGTGCTCAAAGTGCTGATATATCACTTTACAGTGGTCACACCCTGACTCTGTGTGTGTGTGTGTGTGTGTGTGTGTGTGTGTGTGTCCACTGGTCTCATTAAAACAAACCTCCACTATGTAACTGACAGTCTGGACCAAGTGGCAGCATTCAGGGCTGAGAAATGAAGCCGACGCTGAAGTGCTAAAACCTGCAGTTCCTCTAATGTCCACTAGAGGCTGGCTCCTACAGTGAGTCAGTCCCCACAGACCTCCATGTTAACATGTTTACAGTCTGGTACAAAAACAGTTTTGGTCTCTGGAGATAATTCCAACATTCATGACGACTGTACGAGGCTGAATTCTGAAAAAAACACCTAGAGGGATTTTTTTCAAATTTTGCACAAACATGTTTGACTCAACAGTGAAGTGAGTAGATTTTGCTGGTCAAAGGTCACTATGATCTCACGTCCATCTCATTTTGTGATTGTGACATATCCAGAACGCCTTGAGGGATTTGTTTTTCAAATTTGGCACAGACGTCCACTTTGAGTCAAAGATGAACTGATTACAATTTGGTGGTCAAAGGTCAAGGTCACTGTGACCTTGGGTCCATTTCATTCTCCCAAACGCCTTGAGAGAGTTTCTTCAATTTTGGAACGAACATCCACTTGGACTGAAGAATAAACTGATGGGAGTTTGGTGACCAAAGGTCAGAGGTCACTGTGACCTTGCATCCATCTCATTTTGTGAATGTGAAAACTCCAGAATGCCTTGAGGGATTTTTTTCAAATTTGCCCCAAACTGAGAATGGATTGATTGGAATTTGAGGGTCAAAAGTCAAGGTCACTGTGACCTTTTTTGTCTCATTCTTACCAACATGATATTTCAAGAATGTCTTGAGGAAATTTCTTCAAATTTGGCAAAAACGTCCTCTTAGACTCCGCAACGATCTGATCAGATTTTGGTTTTAAAGGGTCAAGGTCACTGTGACCTTGCATCCATTTCATTCTTGTGAGTGTGAATCTCAAGAACAGAATTTCTTTAAATTTGACACAAAGGTCCACTTGGACTGAACTTATCTTCATGGTTGAAGGTCAAAGGTCACTGTGACCTCACAAAACGTGCTTTTGGCCATAACTTAAACATTCATTCACTAATTCTGACAAAACTTCACACAAATGTCTAACAGGATAAAATAATGAAGGTCAGAAGGTCAAAGGTCAGCTTGACTGTGACATCATCATGTTCTAACGTCATATTTCAGGAACAGAAGGGGAGACATTTGGTCAGATACTGAATTGGTGACTCTAATCTTGAAACTGTGCTGATTGTATAGATCTTCTGTGTGTGAAGCATCCATGTTTTCACTGACATGGATGGAGACTGTCAGAGACACTGGACTGGTGGGCGGAGTCATACAACCACAGGGTGGACTGGTGGGCGGAGTCATACAACCACAGGGTGGACTGGTAAACAAAAAATAAAGATTATCCAGAAGGTGCAAATTAACCGCTGCGTCCGCCGTGTGAAGGAACAAGTTTGAACTCTGCAGAGAGTCGACAACACAAATGAGATCATCCTCACAACAAAGAGCAGTTTACAGTAAAGAGTGAGTCTGTGTGTGAGAGGAAACTCAGTCAGACAGCTGACGGCGTGGGAACCAGAGTCCACAGGTAGAGAAGGATCAACACACACTTCCTGACAGTTTACAGGAAACTCCAGCAGCTCACCTGACGCTGACCTGTGAGCATGTGTTGAGGCTTCTCTGACCTCTGACCTCTGAGCCCAACGCTGCCGCAGGAACCAAACCAGGAACATGAAAGAGCAACAAGCCGAGATGTTCCTGTCACATTCCTCTGTTTATAGACATGATCTTCCTCTGGGCTGCCACTGTGTGTGTGTGTGTGTGTGTGTGTGTGTGTCTTCCTCTGTCGCCACTGAGGTGGACCAACAAGGCAACATCTGGATGCCTCACATCCTCGCTCTTATTTTGAAAGAGTAGCCCCGGAGAAGCCATCTCCTCTGACGCAGCAGTTGGAGCAGGAGATTTCACTTCCTGTCCAACAGTGTGTGTGTGTGTGTGTGTACTTCCTGCAGTGACAGTGTGTATTATCAGGCTGCAGCAGTATTATGAAGTGATGAATAACTGAGTCATATTTCCGCTCTGATTATCCTGCGTCTGTTTCTGGTTTGACTTTGTGTAAACTTCATTTATTACAGTTGTGTTTTTGTTCTTCTTTAAACCCAGCAGAGGTGGAGGAAATCTTTACAGACTTAACTGCAGTAAAACTATGAATAAAAGAAAGAACAGACTCAAGTAAAGTCCAGGCACCTCAGAACTGGTACTTGAGTAAATGTATTTAGTGACGCTGCACCACTGAAGGTGATGAATATGAAGAAAAGTTGTCGCTGTAATTAGTTGAGACTCTTCTGTCAGTCTTGATGATGTCATCGCAGCGAGAAGTCCCCGCTCTGCTGCTGTGACATCATCAGCTGTCAGTCAGCGAGGATCCTCCCTGACTGACCTCAGAGCAGCTCGACAGTCCCTGATGGCGTACGCTGTCTGTGGGCTGTTTGTCCCTCAGGGCGGACTGACAGGTTCCCATCGACACCCTGCTGATGTGTGTGAGAAAAGTCAGTGTTCGTCTTCGTCTTCGTCGTGGGATAAAAACACATCTTCCTCTGTTCTTGTTGGTGAACTGCAGAATAAACAAAGTTAGAATTCAGTGTTGAAGTTTCGAACATGTGGGTGAAAATAATCCTGACAGAGAATGAGAGGTGACATGACATCAGCCCGACCCCACAGACATAGGAAGAGATGAAAATGGGCGTCAGGCAGGACGACTGTTATCCCGCGTGGACAACAACCAACACCTCAGAGGCAACAGAGAAAAGGTCACAGCTGATTTTTGGGTTGAACGTACGACCCATGTCCTATTCTTGTGAACGTGATATTTCTATGAATTCGGTAAAAACATCTACAAGGTCAGTGTGACCTCACAAAACATTTTTTTGGCCATAACTGCAGAATTCATTCAATAATTATGACAAAGCTTCACACAAATGTCTAACAGGATAAAATAATGAAGGTCAAAAGGTCAAAGGTCAGCTTGATTGTGACATCATCATGTTTTAACGTCATATTTCAAGGGGAAGGGGAGACACAAAGTCATGCACATGATCAGCGCTGCTTCTGCGTCATTGGGCCCGTACAGCAGGCTACTTCCTGTTTAGCACCCCGCTAACTTGAATGGGGATTAAAAAACTGTGGCTCTTCTAGACTTCTGAAATGTTATTGGACTGAACGGATCAAACTCTGATAGTGAAACAAATCATTTTGCGGTGGGTTCTTAGCTCAAAAAAAAAAAAAAAATGTAACCACCGATTTACAGCCAGATACCCTCGACTTACATTTCAGCCCTTTCCCCGTCAGCAGCGTGACTTTATTTTCAAACCTCCATACCAAAGCACAGGGACCAGTGTGTGCGGCATGTGTTCACTTTATGGAGTTTACAATACTTATTACAGATGTTTACAGATATTTCTCAGCGAGGACGAGGAGGATTATCAGTCAGTTAAATGTCTGGAATATAAATGTGCTGAAACCTCCTGAAGTCTCTCAGTGTTTGAGAGTCGAGCAGAAACTGATCAGTGATTCTGTGGGAACCTCGGTCCCTCTGTCTGTCTCCCTCAGGGCTGCTTTGATGTTCAAATCAAACGAACCTACGCAGATCAGTGTGTGTGTGTGTGTGTGTGTGTGTGTGTGTGTGTGTGTGTTGTGGGTGCTGATGTTCACCTCTGGGACTTGATGAACAGCTGTTAATGCTAATCAGTCAGAATAAAGAGGGCTCATTGTGGAGTATCTAGCCTTTAAAGACTCTGAGAAAAGAACTGCAGTGAAAACACGTAACAAGTGTTCAGATCTACTGAAGTCAAAGTATTAACACGACACATCAAACTCTATCGTACAGAAAATGTACAGAGTTGTAATCTCTGATGTCGTACGTCTCCCCTTCTCCTTCAGTCCTGGAGATCCTGCAGCTGGTGAAAAAGCGGGACCTGCTGTTGGCCGACACACACATCCTGGAGCTGGAGCAGGAGTGTAACGAGTCCTTGGCGGCCGAGCGTGCCGCCGGGCCGCAGCCGGAGGACACCACCAGCCCCAGCGTCAAAGACGGCGGGCGGAGGAAGGCGAAGGACGTGGAGCTGCTGTACGAGGAGCTGCAGAAGGAGCTGTGGGCCGTTGTCAGGGAGTCTCTGAGGTCCCCGACGGCCGGGCCAAACCTGGGCCTGGTGGTGCAGGTGAGGACTGCTGTTACCATGGCAACAGTCGTGGTAACAGTGGGGATGGGGAACAAAATCTTTTACTCAAGTAAAGTTACTTGTGTATTTACTGGGTAACAGGTCTTTAGGTGACCCGTCTGTCTGTCCGTTTGCAGGTGCTGCAGCAAGAGGAGCAGGTGGACAAAAACTGGGCCGTAA
The DNA here is from genome assembly GCF_041903045.1 of Epinephelus lanceolatus. Lineage (NCBI taxonomy): Eukaryota > Metazoa > Chordata > Actinopteri > Perciformes > Serranidae > Epinephelus > Epinephelus lanceolatus. The sequence continues at coordinate 47,838,216 of NC_135737.1, forward strand.
GTGAGGCTGCGGCCCTCGGGGGCCCGAGGCCCCGCCGTCTGAAGCAGAGGTGGAGGGAGGCGGTGGACGAGGCGGCTGACGGCTCTTTGCCTCAGAGGGCCGAGTTCACAGCTGGAGAGCTGGACAAGTACCTGGACCGGCTCCGAGCTCGGGTGGTGGAGGACCTGGGGGCCGCCAAGAGGAACGTGGTGTCCATCTACCCTGAAGACTACCAGCCCTTCCAGGTGAGACAACACCTGGGCAGGAAAACCGAGGGGTGTTTTCACAGAGGATCTTAACCTTTTAAAAGCTGACACCCTGCAGACACTCGCTGGAGATGTTGTTTGCATGATCCTGTTTAGATAATTGCAAAAGGCGTCTGAATGCAGCACAAGAAAAGTGACGGCGCTTCAAGTTTCAAAGGGTTAAATACGTCTAAAATAAAAACCATAATAAAGAGAACATTCATTCTGTTTGTTGCAGAGGTCACATCATGACCTCACATTACCTTACATGCAGTTGCAAACATGGTATTTCGCTGTAATATGCTGGTAATCCCCGTTATGGCCACGAGAGATTGTTGTTTGCATGATCCTGGATATATATTGATCTGGAATAAAAACAACAACAGGTAGAACATTCATACTTTTTGCAGCAGAAAGCCAAGATTTCTGTTTCCCCCGTCATCTTGTCATTACCTTATGTTACCTCACCTCATGTCACATGCAGACAAAGTATTTCACCTTAAATGTGCCAGAATTTCTCCAGGAATTTCCCATAATAGGAGATCATTGTTTGCATGATCCTTTTTTGTACCGCGGAGTTCAAAGGGTTAATTACACAATGATACCAATAAATATATGATAATAATCCTGAGCAGATATTATAGCCGGTTTATTATTCCATTTCTGTGGCAGAGTTCAAAGTATCTAACTCAGAGTTTCCTCTTAGGATGTACTAAGGTCTGACCTTTAACCCTGTGACCTGTCAGGTGTACGTGCAGAGCTACCACCAGGCGGTTGCTAGGCGACTGGAGGCCATCACTGACAACCAGCTGGAGATCACTGACATCTACTCCCTGCTGGACTGGCTGCACAACATCTACAAGAGGTACACACACATATTCACACAGAAGGTTCCAGGAACTGAGGAACGAAAAGTTTCTCTTGTGACTTCCTGTTTGTGTTTCCCCGTCTCTCAAAGAGCAACGTGTCGCCAGGACATCAGTGGCCGAACATAAAGGTTTATGAAGTTTGCTACGTGCACTGACACCTGAATATTAAGCAAACTTAACAACAAACATGAGGTGATACTGAAACAAACAGCAGCTGTGCCGACGCCTGGTACAACAGATGTCCACTGCGGGGTGCCCCAGGGGTCAGTGCTAGGTCCAATTCTCTTTTCAATTTACATGCTCCCTCTTGGCCATCTTATACATGATATCAGTTTCCATTTGAACGCAGATGATACTCAGATCTATTTACGCTGTGATCCAACAACTAACTAAAACAAAATGCTGTTAACCTGCTAAACTGCCTGTGTGACGTTCACATATGGATGTTACAAAATTTGTTGCAGCTTGATGCTGATCAGACAGAGATGTTGATCATAGGACGAATGTTCATATGTTAAACAGTCTTGGTTCTCTGTCCCAATCAATAACTCCACGCTGAGTCATTTTTGATCAAACCCTCAGTTTAGACAAACATGTAAATCCAGTGGTTCAGTCTGGCCTCCACCATCTCAGAAATATTCCCAGGATCAGATAATTCTTTTCTAACAAACATCTGGAAACTGTTATTCATGCATCATAACCAGTGGATTGGATTATTGTAGTTCCTCGCTCTCTGGCATCAGTAAAAAATCCCCTGCCGCCTCCAGCCCCAGAATCTTGACTCAGACTACAAAACATGACCACTTCACACTGATCCTGGCCTCTCTATGCTGGTGATCTGTTGCTTTTTGAATTGAATTTAAAGTTCTATTGATTACTTACAAAGCCCTGAGAGGCCTCACTCCAAGTTATATAACAGATCTTTTATTGCCCTTATTGTCCCGCCCGCATTCTGAGATCCTCTGATGCATCTTTTCTTGTTGTTCTAAGGTCTAAATGACTTCATGGAGGCGATAATGCTTTTGCAGTTCAAGCTCAAAATACTTTTGTTGGCATTGTTGCCTCAAAGCAAGAGCATTCCTGGTTTGAACCCTCAGCTGGGGGAGCCCCTATGTTTGGAGTTCCAGTGTGGGTTTCCTCCAGGTGCTCCAGCTTCCTCCCACAGTCCAAAGACATGCAGGTTAATTGGTGACTCTAAATGGTCCGTAGGTGTGAATGTGAGCGTGAATGCTTGTCTGAGCGGAAAAAAAAAGTCCAAAAAAGTTAATAACTTAAAAATTATGGTGAAAAGGTAGTTTCTTGCAACCCTAGAATTAAGGTAAAAATATTCACAAACAAAAAAACACTTCTGGTTGCTGATAAGTAGTGTTTAACTTTTGATTTCACACTAAAAATGAAAACCCTCGGCGTGCACTGCAGCGCAAGCAGACAGATAAGCGACTCAGAGCAGCATGTGTCACTGACACCAGACTCAGAGCGCAGCGGACTGGTGGAAAATGTCACCATCAGCATATTATTTTACATCAATAAAATCTATTTTATCATTATTTTGAGTCACATTGTTGAAAGAATTTAGTCGTCTGTGTTCAAGCAGGATAATAGGTCTCCATTCATTGCACGTCGGGCTTTATATTTCCTTGTCGGAGATGTTTTCTTTTTTAATTACATGATAGCTCTTCTCCCTTAACTCATCAGTAAAGAATACCTTTGTCCATTTCAAACAGCCCGTGGCAATAATAATATCTCTGTTCTCTGATTTACTGTGAAACTTTTTTAGGCAATTCATGCAACAATCAGACCAGATGACTTCTTTACTCGGCCTAATGGGGCCGGCCTTTATTTGTCAACCAACCAAAAACAATCCAATTAAAAACACAAACTGGAACTGGAACATGAAATCTTACATGCCCAACAGACATTGCTTCTCGTTCTTTGAGTTCACATGTGTCTAAAGGGGAAAAAAAACAACCGTAAACGGACAGCATGATTAAAATTGCACAAACAAAAAGTAGCAGAGTGGCGGGGTTAGTGTCGCGTTCAAGGTCCCCCCAAAAAAAAGGGGAGAAAAATAAGGCAGAATATTCGAATTTTGTTTTTCACAATCGAATCCCGTGCCATCGAACGAAGCTTCGAAGCTTTGCATTTTTGGGTCAGCCCTATTTACAGTATTATGTGATATCATGATATTGGCTGCATTACCTTCATTATTCATCCCCAGAGGTTACCGCCTGGTGGAGTACAGCTCTAGTTTTTGTCAGGAAGCCGACAGTAAACAAACTACAACAAATTTCTGTAACTTGTCCCTGTGTTAAAACTAGCTGAATACAAAAGTGACATCTGTGTTTGACCGATGGAGCCAGGACGTCTTTCACACCTGAAACTGTCCTACAGGAACTGTATTTAGCTCCTGATTCCTCCGGTGGATTCACAGGATTGGTCTCTTATAAAAGTTGTTGTTCCTCTGGAGGAGTTCCTGTGTGAGTTTGTGTTTGTTCACACATCATGTTCACTGTGTGTGTGTGTGTGTGTGTGTGTGTGTGTGTTTCAGAGACGTTCTGGGGACGGTGTGCATCACGAGTCCATTCAGCCGCGCTCAGCTGAGTCCTCTGCTGCCTGCGGAGACTGTGGACAGACTGGAGCTGGACTGTCTCAACTCTGTCAGGGTGAGACACTCAACTGTATTTCATCCCAAAAAAAATTGGCATCATACATTTCTGCAAAGCACAGATATGTCACATTCACCCGCTATTATGCAGCAGATACGTTGAACAAGGCTGTGGTTAATGTGTAGTTAGATTTAGGCACAAAGATCATGTTTTGGCTTAAATACCCAGTGTTGGGGTCACAGCCATGTCTGTAAAATATGGCCATTTTTCATGCCACTGTCCCCGCTGGAAAAAAGTGATGGTCACTTAAAAACACAGACGTCTGGTGTATAAAAAGTTGCTGGATCACTCACACACTACATCACTTTGGAAACCTTGTTACGATACTTACGAAATGTACAAATGTGACATGTTGGTGGTTTGCAGAAACTTACAATGCCAACATTTTTCTGGCGGACAGGGCTACTTTATTCAAAACAAAACAAAAGAGATGACGAGGAGAAAGCTCACAGTTGTTTCTGTCCATCTGAGGAGACATGACCAACAGTTCAGGTTTGACAAAGTTAAAGTCCAAGTAGTAAAAGTGTCCCTTAAGTTGAACAAGTTGAATAAGGACATCTGAGTGACGCCAAAATATTGATCTGAGGAAAATGCAGAGCTGAATGAAATGTATCTGCCTCATTTATTTGTCTCCAAGAGGACAGCTTGTCCATGAGGATTAACATGAGGTGAAATGTTCGGGGGTCACGGCTTCCTGTAGGGTTGGAAGATGTCTTTAAAACTTGTGAACTTTCCTGCAGCTTGTGGTTAAAGATGAAGTTGCGTTTCTTTTGACCCCCGGCTCCTCCCTCTGCGTGCAGGCTAAAGTGACCACAGAGCTGACTCAGGTCCTGGACGAGGAGGAGAAACGATGGATGGAGACGCTGCACATCGAGGAGTATCAGATCACTCTGGCCAAGACCGTCATACAGGTACAGGACACACCTTCCTCCTCCTATGTTACCATGGTTACAGCAGGTATATGTGTGTGTGTGTGTGTGTGAGCTGACCACCCGGCAGCACTGATCAGTGTTTCCTGCCTGTTTTAAATAAAGGTTATTGAATCAAGAGTGAAGTGTTACATAAAGGTGGATTCCCCTGTGTTTTCAGTGCTGATTGTTTTCTGAGTGTTTCCTTTAACTGAAGCCAAAGTCAACATCGAGCACTTCCTGATTTTACACACACACACACACACACACACACACACACACACACACACACAATAACATCATTCATTGAACAAGCTGGCGCCCTCTGGTGGTTTAAAGAAGTATTACAACAAGAACAAGCTCACACAGGACAGTTTAAAGGTCCAGTGAAAAGGACACAGTGTCCTTGAATGTGCCAGAAGCTTCACAAACCCTGAAAAATTAATTAAAACACACTGAATCCAGAAGATCTGAATCAAGCAATGTATTGCTGTGATGATTTCCATTTAACCTCCTGAGACACGAACTTTAGTTTGGTATGCATTTTTCATTTCTCCTCACTATTTGGGATCAGTAGGACCCGATAAGTATAAGAAACTAAACATTATCTTTGAACAGGAAGTAGTTTTTTCAAAACACGATGGCCTCATATGAGGACAGTTTATTTGACTTTAAAATAACATGAGGATGTCAGTGTGATAATATTTGTGTTTAATGGGTTAAAACGTGAAGTTAGTTCTCACCTCTGTGGTTTTTTAAGGCTCCTGCAGTTTCTGTGTTCTGTGCACAAAATTCTGTCTCTTTTCAGAGTTACAAAATGAATAAATATATCTACAAAAGAAATGATCCTGACTTTGTGTTTGTTGTCTCAGAGGCTGCAGGTCGATCTGGAGCGTTCGGCCTCCATCAACAGCAGTTTGGGCTCCAGAGTGGCTCAGTGCAGCCTCAACGGCCTGGCTGACTTCCTGTACAGGTGCACGTATGAACTTTATGATCTTCTGTTTCGTGGCTTCAGAGAGGTTACTTACTGATCAGAATTCTGACACTCGTGCGTGTAACTGTTTCAGCTTCCAGCGTAAAGCAGAGATGTTTCATGAAGGGATGCAGTTCGGCATGTTTGGAGACAACGAGGACGGATATGTGTCCAAAACCATCGCTCTGGTCAACTGCTGCCCTCCATTCAGGTACAAACAGGAAATCAACTGTCACTGCATCAACTAATGAGCTTCACAGAACATGTTATCTCTTTGTATGTGACGTTATCCCCTTCATACGAGATGCTGTCTCCAACATACTTTACATTTTACTGTTGTGCTTCATTTTTCATTTCATCGTCAGTTTTTGTTTTCCGATTTAACTCTGTCACTCTTAAGTATTGTGAAGTTTGAGACCATGATCTTGACCTGCTCTCTGCAGTCAAAGCTCCTGTTACTTTGTTGTTCCCAAATTAATCAGAATCACTGAGCTGAACCACCGCTGACCTGTGACATTAACGATGTCCCCGCACTTAATTAATGACGTTATTAATTCTCAACTTTAGTTTCATTCCACATTTTATTTGTTTGTAGACTGTCCTCACTTGGTGGTGTGTGATCATGGTCCCTGTTTAGTAATGTGTGTGTGTATGTGTGTGTACAGAGGGTTTGTGCAGCGCTGTGCTCAGTGTGACCCGTCGGTCAGCGAGGACTCTCTGCGTCGAGCCAATAAAGCTCTGGATCACATCGTCCAGCAGGGAATCAGAGTCCTGTCTGAACGGCTCTACCTGCACATCAGGGTACTAATACACACACTGAACCACACACACACACACACACACACTCATGAATACACAGAAACATGCCAGCAATAAGTCAGTATCTTTATGACTGTGACCTGTGACTGTCGGCACTCGAGTCGAGTGTTTGTCCTCTGGTCTCTTTTCTCTGAGTTGTGTGGAGGCCACTCCTCTGTTGTCTCTGTATCAATAAAGCTTTCTCAATTCAATTTAATTTTTAACTTTCATTTATTCCTCGAGTGTTTGTCGAAACACTCAGAGTCAACAGCCGGACAACACACACACACACACACACACACACACACACACTCACAGACAGTTGAGTTTAGACAGTTTGTGTCTCACTTTTTAAAACAATGAAATCCAGAGTGTTTTACAGATGACATCACCACATATCACACAGTCACAGTTAAAATGGTGTAAAGTTTAATAATCTATAATCTGGTGTGTGCGTCTGTCAGCCGTTCTTTGAGCGCCTGGTGAAGAGGAAGTGGCTGAGCAACACGGAGGCGTACGAGCAGATCGAAGCCGTCATCAAAGAAGACTTTAAGAAGTATCACAGGATGGACAGTCCTCCCTACCAGGTACACACACACTCTACATGGCCACACGTATGTGGATTGTTATTATTACTATATTAATCAAACGTATTAGATATTGAACGAACCCTCCCCCGCTCTCTGTGTCTCCGTCAGCTGCTGGTGGCGGAGGTGCACCGGCGGGTGGTGATGGAGTACCTGCGCTCGGTCATGCGAGGCAGAATCATCTGCACCTCCATGAAGATGAGGAAGAGGATGGCCAGCCGGCTCAGAGAGGAAGGCAAACAGATCAAAGTCCTCTTCAAAGATCTGGTCAGTGTTCGAGGTCAAAGGTCAATGACCTGGTGCCCCTCAGAGGCTTTAGTGTTTCAGTTACAGCTCAGTGGTTCATGATCCTGTCTGTCTGTCTGTCTGTCTGTCTTTCAGGAGTCTCCGTCCAGCTGGTTGGACAACGCCCTGTCCCACATCTCAGAGATCATCCAGCTGGAGGATGTCCCCTCCATCCAGATGGAGGTCGGCGTTCTGGTCCGAGAGTTTCCAGACGTCAGGTGCGGCCGAATCAAACGCACCACTGCTTATTTGTGTTTGTCATCATCGTCTTCTTCTTCTTCTTCTTCATCTTTTCCTCCTGCTTTTTCGTCATCTTTGAAGTCTTCTTTTTCATCTCCTTCGTCATCCTCTCGATTTCATCTTCATTCTTTGTCGTCTTCTTCTTTGATGCCTTCTTCCTCCTCTTCATCTTCTTCTTTGCTGTCTTCGTCTTCATCATTATTTTTATTCTTTTTCTTGTTCTTCATCGTCGTCTCCTTTGTCGTCTTTTTCTGTTGTCTTCTTCATCTTCTTCATCATCGTCTTCTTCTTCATCCCCTCTGTCATCGTCATCATCATCTTCTTCGTTGTCTTCTTCTTTTCATTCTTCCTCTACGTCGTCATCTCCTCCTGTCTTACTTTTCTTCTTCTCCATTTTCTTCCTCTTTTCCTTCTTTCTTTGTGGTGCGTTCAGGGACCATACAGAGGCGTGTGAGAAACTAAATACATAAACACTTTCCTTCCTCTGTGATCGTTACGTGGCTGCTCTGAAATGTCACCTTTAACCCACTGAGCCTCTGAGTGTGTGTGTGTGTGTGTGTGTGTGTGTGTGTGTGCTCTCGTTATTGTTCTCCTGATAGCTGTATGGATTATATTTTCCTCCACACTTTGACACATCTCTGTTAACAGACATGTAAACATATATTTTTATAAAATGTATTTCACATTCTTTGTTTGGCACAAACGCCATTAAACGCTCTCACCACATGTTTCTTCTCTTCGTGTCCAGGAAGAAGCACGTGTCGGCCATTTTGAACATACGGGGGATGACTCGGCAGGCGGAGCGTCAGGAGATCCTCAACATCGTGAAAGATATCGAGAGCAGCGACGCCGCCGGCGGTGGCAGTGGTGGTGGCGTCAGCTCGGCCCGGCTGACCCGAGACCGCGCCCTCTTCTCTGAGGTGCCCGTCACCTCTGAGGTCCACTGCCTGAACGTGGGCCTGAGCCGCATCGCCCTCACCGCCTCGTCCTGCTTCAGCACGCTGCGACCGCGACCACGCAAGACCAGGACGCCCGTTCAGGAAAACCCTGACGATGTCCTCTGAACCGCCGACCGACAGCACCGGAGTCAGACGGACCTGCTGTCTGCTGGGCTGGTTTTTATCACCAAGTATTAATAGAAACTTTTTCTATTTTCAACAGAGTCCTGATTATTTTCACCCGAGCTGTCGCTGACTGAATGTTTCCATCAGGCTGCTGCTTCACACGAATCCACCAGAGACACTACAAAGATTGTTTCTCTGCAGGAGACTCGGGAGACGTTTGTCCAGCGGAGACTTTGAGACTAATATCAGACCAACTTCTAATCATTTCGACTCTTTTGATTTCAGTTTCATGAAAAACTGTGTGAAGTGCAGCTTTGACACTTTTACTTTCTGAGCTCTGAGAGGAAAACTGTCCCACAGGAGGGAAAAGGAACAGACAGACGTCCCTGGTGGACGAGGAGTGATGATGCTGAGAGGACTGAACACAAAGCTGAGTGGGTGTAGACGGAGGATGGGAGGATTATTAGCAAGATAATTAAACTCTCTTCCAGTGAAGATAAAAATCAGTTCTCTTTACTGAAGCACAACAAAATGATTTTAAATCAGAAAAATTCAGACGCACTTTTTGTGTTGTTTTAACCTCGTCAGCAAAGAAATGTTGGCACTGTACGTTTCTGCAAACCACGGAAACATTACATTTATACATTATTATGTGGTCGATACTTTAAAACTTTACATTTCAACAGCGCTGTGGTTCATGTGTGGTTTGTTTCAGAAACCAAAAACACTTATGGTCAGAAAAAGATCAGGTGTTACCCACTTTTTGTGGCACGCAGCAACGTCTCAATTACAAACAACCACTTTATGTGGTACTATCCCGATATGAAGCGCAGCGGTGGCTCCGTTAGAGACAACTTCTTTCTTTAGCGCTATCTCGGAACGAAATGCAGTGACGTCTTGATTAGGAACAATCCTTTTTTTTTGCGCTATCCTGGCACAAAATGCAGTGATGTCTCATTAGAAACAATCACTTTTTTTGGCGCTATTGCGGCAAGAAATGCAGCAACGTCTTGGTTAAAAAACAACCGCTTTTTGTGCTGCTATCTTGGCACGAAACACGACAATGTCTCGGTAAGAAACAACTGCTTTTTTGTGGTGATATCCTGGCAGGAAACAGCAATGACTCATAGGAAACAACCACTTTTTTTGGCGCTGTCCCACCTTGAAACGCAGCAACGTCTCAATTAGAAACAGCCACTTTTTGTGGTACTATCCCGACATGAAGCGCAGTGGTGGCGCCGTTAGAGGTAACTTCTGTCCTTAGCACTATTTCGGAACGAAATGTTGCAACGTCTTGATTAGGAACAATCACTTTTTGTGGCGCTATCCCAACAGGAAACACAGGGACGTCTTGATTAGGGATGACCGCTTTGTTTGGCGCTATCCTGGCACAAAATGCAGTGATGTCTTGGTTAGAAATGACCACTTTTTTTGGTGCTATTTTGCCACAAAACACAGCAATGTCTCATTAGAAACGGACGCTTTTTGTTGCGCCATCACGGCACGAAATGCAGCGATGTCTTGGTTAGAAACAACTGCTTTTTGCGCTGCTATCCTGCCATGTAATGCAGCTATGTCTCGGTTTGAAACAACACCTCTTTGTGGCGCTAACACACCATGAAACACAACAATGTCTTGGTTAGAAAGAACCACTTTTGGAAACACAATGATGGGTTGCTAAAAAACAACCGGTCTTGAACAGTGGTAGGCATCTTAGCGTCTCTCCTGGGAGTCACGCCATCCATCATCCCCTCAATCTCCCGATGACAGATTCAGCTCATAAAGCACGTCACTTTAGAATCGTTGATAAGATGTGTATGCGACACGTGTCATGTATTCGTGGTTTGCAGAAACGCACAATGCCAACGTTACCTTCTGGCAACTGAGCTGCTTCTTCGTAGGATGGAAAATCATTTGTTTGGACTCAAACGTCTCGTGTGATTTGGGACCTGCAGCTGCATCAGGACAAAGAGTTCCTGTAGGACTCGTGGACTTTGAGCTGGAACACGCCTCGTAGAGGATCAATAAAAGAAAAGCCATCCTCTCTGCGTGCTGCTGTGGACTCTGGGACAGGAGCACATTCATTAAGGGACAGAGAGCGGGACAGAGACTGAAGCAGAGTGAAAGACTGCAGCTGGGGGTCAGGTGACCTCAGGGTCTCACACTTTAATCCAGGTCTGGATGAAATTCAGGATTATTTTGGGGGTTTCAGAGAATCTCATTTACGTTCTTATAGGAAAGTTCAATTTATAATCCGTGGACACAGAAACTGGAGAGTTTGTTTTATTGTTGCACACGATAAAAGAAAAAAATCAAAGGTACTAACGATGATCTGAGTGATTATAGTCGGAGCTCTTTGGTGTGATGAGGTTTATTAAATATGTGGGAGATAAATATTAGTTCTTTTGGTGATACAATAATATCGACTGTAGAACATGTTGTTGCTGATTTAAAGAGTTAAACCAACAGTGTAGACGTAGAGACTGAAGAGAGACGCCTCGCTCTGCTGACACAACGTTGACATATTTTAATGGTTTATTCTGCATTTCCACATTTAATGCTTTTATGTCTTTTAGCTCCAGAACTACAAACATGATGTTTAATTTCCTGCTGATTGTTTTCAAACCATCTGATTGTTATTGATTACTTCTCATCTCTCCATAAAAATCAACTTTTGTTTCTGCAGAGTTTTCATGTGCTGATGAGCGACGTCACCGGACACTCTGTCATTCATATGAAAATGTCATATTTCATATTTAGACTCTGCAGCAGGTGTGAAGGCACATTCAACCGCTCACTTCCTGTCAACACTCCGACCACCGGAGGGCAGCAAACACACATCACCTCTGCTTTTATTTTCCATTTTTAAATTCTGTCTCTTGCAAATGTGGATGTATGAAATGAATCTCTGTCTGTACAGGAATCAGCTTTTAATGACAATAAAACTCATCAGATCACCGACGGCTGTTTTTTGACTCATTTAAAGTCTCCAACTATGACAATGCTTTTATTGTGAAGGAGCAACTTTATTTTAATTTACTGTAGTTTGAATTTAATTTCACTTAAACTTGAGTTTTTATTATTTGTTTGTATTTATTCATTAACAGCAGATGTAATAATAATAATACATTAGATGTGTTTTTAAAGAGACATTTCCAGCAGCTGTTTTAAATGTGTGGCCTCGTGTTTCACTGCTACAAAAAATAACCTACAACATTTTTAAAATTCCATTTGCATTTATAAATCAATAACATTCAGAAATCAGAAATACTTTATTGATCACTGGAGGGGAAGTTAGGACACATTACAGTTGCTCTAACACTGTTAACAGGCGTAGAGAAATTAGAAATAAGAATCATGCAAGAGAAAAATGTTCATGCAACAATATATTTAAAAAATATAAAAAAATAGAATTAACATATATTAACATTACATTGTTCTCTGAGTGAGCTAAATATAAATGCTGGAATAGAATAAATAATTAAATAAGACGCAATTATTTAAAAAATATTTCACACTTACTTTTTTTCAAGTAATTTATCTTATTTTTATTTTTGCTTTCAAAGCAGAAAAGTATTGTTTTTGTTTTCTTGTTCACAAATACATTTTACACACGTGTTACAGAGTTCAGTCCATTTTTTCGGACAAAAGTAACATGAACAATGTTTTAATTTTTTATTAACACTTTCTCACGGTGGTGTTATCAGGCCTGAGCATCTGAGGCTTCAGCCCCAAATGTTTTATAGAACAGAACCGCCACAGATACTGGAAAAAAAAAAAAAAAAAGTAATTATTTTAAAGTAGGATAAAGTGTCTCATTAAAGAGTGAGAAAAGGAATACTTTTAAATGCAGTTTCTTACTGGTAATATGTATTGAGGATTTTTAAAACAACAGGAGGAGATCTGGAGTTTAAAAATATAAATATAAATAATATTTTGTCAGCAGAATTAAATTGTTTACAAGCTATTAAACCGTTTTGTCCTGCAGAGAAAAATCAGTGTTATCAAAGTGGAAATTTGAGATTGTGTTTTATGTGAGCATAAAGTGTGAAAAAAAAGTTGATATACTTAAAAAAGGAAAAACAAATATTGTTTTTCTCTGTCTTTTTCACTCTTTTAATCTATTTTTTCACCTTGTAACTAAAATATCACACGTATATCTTAATCATTTCCTTCACTTGATCATTATGACATATTTATCATTAAACTGAGTCTAAACTGTGTGTCTGTCCCTAAAAACACATTCATTGTAAGAATAATATTAGTCATTTTGATGCACGCATAAAGCAAACAAATAAAGTCATTATTATTATAATTATTATAAAATATGGAGGAAAAATTGTTTTCTTTTAAAATCTGCTGTAAAATAGAAATAAAATACAAGTATTTGAATGTGTACGCCCCTGCTTTGAGTTCAAAACAATAATTTAACATGTCTCCTCCTTTTTGCACCCCCTCATAAATAAACATAATAATATAATAATGACACAGAGCAGACAATCATCTATTTAAATAAGTAAATAAATAACAGTTCCTTACTTTACCCCGCTGGTTTTTGTTGTATTAATTTGATTTATTAAAATAAATAAACTCAGACACACTGACAACTTCCTGTGTCCTCAGCGTTACTTTTATTTTGAAGGCGCTGAGCAGCGGAAGTGTGTCGGCTGTTTCCGGTGGTTGTGTTTGGTGTGGCTCGGCTCGGCTCGGCTCAGAACAGACCAGCAGTGTATCAGCTGTGGAGAACCCGTGTGTGTGAGTGTGTGTGTGTGTGACCGCGGAGGAAAGATGGCGGCCCCTGCTCTCTCCAGTCGGGCTGGCTCGGCGGGCAGCCTCGGGAACAGCCCCACCATGGCCGCCGGGAGGCTCCCGCACAGCGGCGGCGGCGGCGGCGGAGGAGGAGGAGGCGTCGGGCCCGAGCTGGACTTCAGGTCGGCGGCCCGCATGGAGGACCTGAACCGGCTCATCCAGGAGTTCAGTAAGCACGACCAGCGGGAGTACGACGACCAGCGGGCTCTGGAGATCCACACGGCCAAGGACTTCATCTTCTCCATGCTGGGTGAGGAACCGTTATCTAACGGCCGCGGTCGCGTCACCGTGTACCGTGTTGTTTTCTCCCCGGTGAGGTGGAGCTGGTGGTGGAGGAGGGATGCCCGCCCTGAAGCCCCGGACTCCACCTGCTCACACACACATACACACAGGGTGGTGTTTTCATGTTGGTGTGTGTGTGTGTGTGTGTGTGTGTGTGTGTGTGTGTGTGTGTGTGTGTGTGACTTTAAACGGTTTAACCCCCGGGATGAGGTTGTTTGTCTCCCGGTACCGGAGGCTGCTCCACCTGCGTTCAGCTCAGGTGAGCATCACTGTGATGCGTTCAAGGGCTCAACATCACAGTGAATGTAACGATACTCGAGTGTAATCCTGAGGTCTTTGTGCTTTACTCGAGTATCTCCACTTTATGCTACCATGTACTTAAAGATTGTACTCTTTATTTTTTACACAGTCACGTGAGCGCCTTCATCACTTCACAGATTATTAATACAAAGTGTAAATAAAGAAATATTAAAACTATGCAGCGGTCATTAATTCAAACATTAAAGGAACACTTCACCCTCAAATTGACCGTCTGTGTATCAGTTAGTTTAGTGTCGCCCTCAGTTCATGACTCCTCACATGCCTTCATGGGTCACAAAATATGCCCCTGTTATTTTAATGAATGACTCCACACTAGCGGCGACTACACGTGTCATCGGTGCTCCTGGACACGCCTCCCCACGCCATTTGATGCCACTGTCCTATTTCCAATCTCGCTGCCCTGGAATTAAATGTGGTCCTTCCCCCCATTCGCTCTCAATGTATTTTCAAACATCTTAATTAAATGACAGAAAGAATGCTGATAATATGTCTGAAAAATATTATTAAGTTAAAATGTTGATAAAATGTCAGGAAAAAACTTGATTAAAATGTTAAGGAAATGTCTGAAAAACATTTTAAAAATGTCCAAAAAAATGTTAATAAAAAACCTGAAAAAAATTAAATTGTCCAGGAAAAAAAATGTTCGGAAAATGTTGATAAAATGTCAGAAAAAGCATCATTAAAATGTCTCAAAATGTTAATCTAATGCCTGAAAAACATTTGATGATAAAATGGTAATAAAGTGTCCAGAAAATATTTTAAAAATATGTTCAAAACATGTTACTGAAACGTCTGAAAAATATCTATAAAAATGTCCCAAAAAATGATAATACAGGTTCAACAAAAGGGTGATAAATTGTCCAAAAAAATATTTTTAAAATGTCCAAAAAATGTTAATAAAATACCTGAAAAATATCAAAAAATGACAGAAAGAATGCTGATTTGTCCAAAAATATGTTTGAAAAATGTTGAGAAAATGTTGATAAAATGTCAATAAAAACATCATTACAATGTCTCAAAATGTTAATCTAATGTCTGAAAAATATTTGATGATAAAATCATAATAAAATGTTTGAAAAATGGTAATAAAGTGTCCAAAAAACATTTTAAAAAATGTTCAAAAAATGTTAATAAAATGTCAGAATTATTTTTTTTATTAAAATGTCCAAAAAATGTTAATAAAACACCTGGAAAATATCAAAAAAAAGACAGAAAGAACGCTGATAATATATCCAAAAAATATTATTAAATGCCAGGAAAAAAAGTTCTAAAAAATGTTGATAAAATGTCAGGAAAAAAAACATTGTTAAAATGTCCAAAAAATGTTCAGGAAATGTCTGAAGAATATTTTAAAAAAAATGTTAATAAATGTTTGACGGAAGGGTGATAAATTGTCCAAAAAATATTTGAAAAATATCAAAAAATGACAGAAAGAATGCTGATAATATGTTATGTTAATAATATGTAAAAACTTTATTAAATTGTTTGAAGAAAATGTTCGAAAAATATTGATAAAAATAGTCAGTAAAAACATTATTACAGTGTCTCAAAATGTTAATCTAATGTCTGAAAAATATTTGATGATAAAATGATAATAAAATGATAGAAAAAAAACATTATCAAAGTGTCGAAAACATGTTACTGAAATGTCTGAAAAAATATCTATAAAAATGTCTCAAAAAAATGATACTAAAATGTTCGAAAAATTGTGATAAATTGTCAAAAAAATATTCTTAAAAAGTTCAAAAAATGTTAATAAAATGTCTGAAAATAACCAAAAGTCCTGTGGTCACTATATACTGCGGTGTGTGTGTCCATGTGTGTTGGCTAGCTGCTAGGTGTCTCACCTGGCAGCTGTAGCTCCGCCTCTACTTCCTTCCATGCTTCGTCCTTTTTCACGCGATCATGGTCAGAGCTGGAGGACACATCACAAGGTTTCCCTCTTTACCTCCATGGCGAGCTGCTGTCAGTCTGTGTGTTTGGGTTTAGCGCTGATCAGTGCGTCACTTCATGCTGCATTTCTATTGGTTGGTCAGTAGACGTAGGTGGTAACAGCAGTCACACAGTGAGATGGTCATCCCAAATATCTGACACTGTCACAATTTTATCCCAGGCTGTCTTTGACTGAGCATTTTGAAGTGGCGGCAGCGGAGGCGGAGCCTATGTCTGGACCTTTATACACACCTCTCCCTCTGGTTGCTGTTGTAGCTGAGCAGGAACCTGCAGGCGGGTCTTCAAGCTCCGCCATTTTATATGTTCTCCCTACAGCGTGACTGACTCACAGCAGACTGACCTCAGCAGGTGTTGCTAACGGTGAAAGGCTAAAAGTTTCAGAACGTAACTCGCGCTTGTGCCAAAGCCTGGAAGAAGACGGTACCTTAAACGCATCGCGACGCCTCCTGATTTTACTGCTGATAAATTGAACTTAAAGATGACCCTCCTCACTGCAGATTTTAAAGATCAGATTAGTCACCACCGACTCGTCCCGCTGAGTTACTGATGAAGAGTGTTCTGACAGAGTGAGGTCACTCTGCTCTGCTTCAATAAAACTTTTTTAACAACACTGATGAGTTGTGTTTATTGATCAGGATCAGTGTGAGAGGAAGAGGAAACATGGGGTGTGAGATCAGTGAAAACACTTCCTGTCACTGAGGTTCATTACGATGCTGAAAATAGTCCGTCTGTCCGTCTGACTGAGCCGCACGGTTAATTTTAGTCATTAAAGCAACATTTCTTGACAGCAGAGCAGAATGATTCGTCTTGTTTCAAATGCAAATCAGATTCTCCTGAAACTGTCACACTGTGAATGGACGTGTCACATCCTGTCAGCAGTGTCCAAAATGTCCAGGCAGAGACCAACAAACGTCCCTGATGTTTTCACAGGTGTTGTTTGTCCACTTTATCAGACAGGCGGTCGGTCATGAAGCAAATATTTGATCAAAAACTGAAGATGATTTCTGTCTGTTTCCTTAATGACTGTGACTCAGATTCTCAGTGAAGACGTCCCTGATAGAAACCTCAGGGTGTCGGTTTAAGATTTAAATAATGTGACACTTTTGTTGCATCGTTGGACACAAATCAACAGAAACAAACAAAAAAGACAGTGGGAATAAGAACAGATGGCAAGTTCCTCTGTGAACCCTCATTCCTCCTGGTTTATTTGTGCTGTAGTGCCAAACTTGTCTTTTAAACTGGAGCAGACTCTTCTGCTTCTTCTGCTGCTGTCCAATGAGATCAACGTTTGAGATGTCAGGGGCCAATAAAGAGAGACTCTCCACAAGGGTATTATTAGACAGCTGTAACAATGATGTACATGTTTTATTCAGCCCAGTCACCAGAGGAACATTTTGTCATTGTACATTTCTGCAAACAGTGACAGAGGTTCTGAGCTGACTGTGACATCAGGAGGTGGAGTGGAGGAACAAACGCAATAACATTGTCACCCTCTATGTGTCTGAAAAACTCTTCACTCAGGAGGATCTTCAACAAACACCGCATCCCTGTGTATTTCAAACCCAGTAACACACTCAGACAAAGACTGGTACACCCAAAAGACCGTACACCACACACTCAGAAGAGCAACCTGGTGTACGCTGTCCAATGCAGTGAGGAATGCCCAGACTTGTACATTGGTGAAACAAAACAACACTAAACAAACGCATGACCCAACATAGAAGGGCGAACTCGTCAGGGCAAGACTCAGCTGTCTATCTACACCTCAAGGAGAAAGCACACTCCTTTGAAGACAGCAACATGCACATTTTGGACAGGGAAGACCGATGGTTTCAAAGAGGTGTAAAAGAAGCCATCTATGTGAAATTGGAAAAACCATCTCTCATAGAGGAGGAGGTCTGCGACACCACCTATCCCCCACCTATAATGCTGTCCTTTCATCCTTGCCCAGGAGGTTTAACAGCTTAACCTCTAAAAACAATAGTTGTTAACAAATGGCCTCATGTGACTCTAACGCTGGAATTCCACTGGATGCGTGTCCGTTGCGGAACGGCAGCGCTGGTTATCTGCTGCATGCTCCGCCGTCCATCAATACCCACCAGCTGCGTTTGCTGTGCGGTGCGGTGCAGCTCCGCCGGAAGACATCTCGGTGCACTGCCATGATTAATATCTCCTCGTCCATGGTGTCAATGGGGTGAAATGACGTCTGAAAACCTCTGACCTGTTGACTTCAGGCCTGCCTTTGCCCATTATGTAGTTTTGTAGGTGTAGTGCAGGAAAATATGATCCGCCGTGAACACTGTGTATTTTATTTTGAAAATTAATTTAAATTAAATTAATTTGTTTTATTGTGTCTCTGTGCACGACTTCCTGCCCCGCACAATCTGCTCTGTGCTGAATTGCTGCGTTGTGCTCCGGCGTCCGGCAAAAATAGAAGTCCTGCGTATCTGTTGTGGAGGGCTCCGGAGCGCCGCAGCTGTGACGGAGACGTAGCCGGTGGAAGCTCACACATTGACTAGAATGGAATCCTGTCGGCTCCGCTGCCGTGCCGGAGCGCAGACGCAACCAACACACATCTGGCGGAAATTGGCCGTAACGAGTCCAACAACCACCGTTGCAGCAGGAGTTTCAACGACCGTCACTGACGCACCATTGGAGCACTAACAAACCAGTGACATCATTGACCTTGTGAAGACCTCCCCAGAGGTTAAATACCTGGGTTTTTCCACACCAGTTTGTCAGACTAGTTCCAGCCTAGTCAGACAAGCATGAACTGATGAAGCCTCTTGGATAAGAGGTCAAACGTCTTCTAAGACAAAACCAAGTCCAGTTGCGTTTGAGTCAGTTGCCTTGAGATGATTAATCAGCTATCGTTTTTCCCTGCTCCCAACTATCGTTGTTATAGCAACCGTGACTAATCCACCATTGGTCGACCTGTCATTTGGAGACCTTAATGGCACTGCTGCTTCTTTTATCATCATCGGCAGTCATTTGAGGCGAGTATGAGTGTCCTCCATGATGGGTTGTCTACTTGTGGCTCGTCAGATCGCTGCAGAGGCGGATCTGCGGTCCACATACTTTGGTGCAGTTTGAGCAGAGAAATGTGGTGGTAGTTTCTCCTTGCGGTGTTGTTGCTGTATCTCTGCAGCACAGTGGACTTCCTTTTCGTGATGTGCAGCACCTTCCTGTAAAGATGTCTTCCAGGAGTGCCAATCAAGTGCAGTGTGCTCCTAGATTTTTTTTTTTAGATTAGTTTTGATGATGTCCTTGAAGCGTTTTTTTGACTGACCTCGCTTCAGCTGGGACAGAATCAGTACAGGATCTGTTTGTTGTGTCGGCCATTCATATGATGTGGCCTGTCTATCAAAGTTTGTGCTGCATTATTGTAGTGGTGATACTGGTCATGTTGGCTTCTTCTAGAACGCTGATGTTGGTGCATTTGTCTTCCAGTCTGTAGTGGTATTGTTCCAGTGCTCTCAGGTGCCTGCTGTAGGTGGTCCAAGACTGGGCTCCATACAGCAGGGTGGGGGCAACACCAGCTCTGGAGACCAGGAGTTTGACCTCTTTCATCCCTTTACAGAATTTGGTTCCAGTTGTTTTTTGTTTGTTTGTTTCAAACCCGCCTTCCAACAGAGCTGAATCAGCCTAATTCCTATTATTGGGAGAAAATGAGCAGGAATGTGAAGCTGACAGACTTACCTAGAACTAGATTTCAGCACAGGCCCGTTTATTGTGCCTCTAATGTGCAGCGGTGATGGATTATTGTACTGCTGCAGGTCAGCTCACACTGCAACACAAAACCTGAACCCAGTTCTGTCCGTGATCTTTCAGTTCAAACTGTCTCTGAGAAACCACCAAACAAACTGTGTGTCCACCCCACTACAGCACAGGAATGCAGCCATCAGCCAGGAAGTGTGTGTGTCTTTTCACCCAGCAGAGCGGAAAACCAGTCCAGACCGATCCAGTCCAACAATAACCTGTCCGGTCTGATGCAGTCCAGACTCTTCAGGGTCAGTTTTTGACCCTGAAGGGAAACAGTGGGGGTGTCGCACAGCTTCATGTCTTTTGATACACATCCCACTCAGAGGTACATCTGGGTGTCACATCTCAATTTTTTTTTTTTTTTAAATGTGTCCATGGGCACAGTGTCAAAAATGTGAAGTGCTGCAAGGTGTCGTCAAGTGTTTGGTTCTAATCTTCTTGGCTCGTTCTTTGACCTGTATCTCATTCATTCAGAGTTCTTGTACAGCTGCTTGATTTGTGACATTTAACATCAGACTTCTTTGGCTTTTGATCAAAAATCGGTTTTGTAGAAAAACATATTCATATTCCTCAAGGTAAGGTTAAGAAAGGTATTTTGGTTTTGGTACTGAAGCTCAGATACTGTATTGTATGTCAAAAAGTACAAATGATACCCAAACCCTACACACAATAGGGGCAGGGTAAAGCATCGATACAGCAAAGTATCACAATATTTTTGTGTGGGAATATTGTGCTGTCACATGGACACCAAGCATTGATTTTTAATAATATAAATTATTAATATTACAAACACAAATTAAACTTTTAGTAGCCTACTAGAATAATATAATCAGTTCCCTGTAAAGTTTATTAGATACATTTGGCTGCAATAAAAATGACTGAAGTGAGATGAACAGACTGAAAACTTTATTTTATTTGACAAAACTGTTTATGTTGACAAAGTTTTCCTTTAGTGACATAATTTACAGTTGAAAAAATGTAATAAAATCCTCCATCTTTGTTTTGATGAATTCCTGCCAAATGCTGCTGACTGAGACCTCTGCTGACCTCACCAGGAAAAAACATCAGCACCATCTAGTGGACAGAAAAAGCAACTGATTTTATTATTCTAGAACCAATAGTTGTATCAAAATGTGTATTTGCAACAATGAATAATGTATATTATAAAAGATCGATACTTGGCATCTGTGTAACGACACAATATCGCCACGCAAAATATTGTGGTACTATGTTATATCAATTTTTTCCCCACCCCTACTAGATACAATTTGCTGCTTCTGCTGCAAAATGGCTGAAGAAACTTGATCTTATTAGATAGAACAGATGTTGAAAAAGTTTTCCTTTGGGGAAATAATTCACATTTGAAAAAAGGTAATAAATCGCACCATATTTTATTACAGTACTCAGCTAGGGCTGGGCGATATGACCAAAGTCTTATATCACGATATAGGTCATTTCATATCCCGATAACGATACATATAACGATATATCACATTTTGATCCAATGAATAAAAAGTTGCCTCAGAAGCAAGAGACAGGCGTGGCATCTAACACAATGGCATCATCCTCTAGTAAGACATATGAAATACACATTGGGCAGCACTTTCCAAACAACAACAATAACATAAATCGAATGTAGAACATGAATTTACTGTCCCTGTTACATAGCGGTTAAACTCATCCCAGACCTGGAGCTCCCAGACCTCATTGTCTCCCCAGTTTGTGGACAATTTCACTGACTGTGCTTTCTCTACGAGTTAGCTGCTAACTGCTGATACCTGTGTCTTAAATTTGCCGGTAGTGGGTCGCACACATAACACATCCACAAAATGTCCTGCGAACTCACACTTTTACACAGACCTAGATTTGGCACCATTACTTCTTCCACTGCTGGCTTAGAGGTGGAACAACTCTGTCCCCCCACTCTGTGTGCACACTTTTTATATAAAATGAAGCAGGGTAATGACGGTGCAACTTCAGCCCCTTAAACAGGAGGTGTAAAATTGGCTTTTGGATCTTGAGCTCATTGGTGCTAAAAGTTTGGTGAAGTAATGAGTACTTGTGGGGCTACTTGGCAAAGTATTGTGGTTGGCGAACGAACTGGTAACATGTGATAGCCTTGGAACACAATAGCTTCCTCCATTTTCAACATTGTGGCTCTCTGTTTCCTCAAAGGTTAGCTCTGTCACGATGTTCACAGTTGGTCAATGGTTGTTAAGATCTATGAAAGATTTACTTTGCTTGTCCGAAGTGTGGTCTGATTATGTCCAAAGGCAAAAGCACTGTTCCGAAAGGCCACTCCTAAAGGTGGGGCGAAAACCCCGCTTTCAGGGACAAGACAGATGATTCATACAAATTCGGACAATGAAGCACATTTTCAGTCTTTTCTCGTAGACATTCATGGTGTTGCAATTGGTTGTTCACACGAAAAAGCTAGCTAACTGTCTCACCTGTGCAAAGTATCTGTGATTGCCAAGTTTATATTTTCGCAGAGTTATAAAAGTGGTATCGGAAAGCTGTGGGGGGGCGGGGTTTCAGAAACTTTTAGACGATCCCAAAAGTCATCGACGATAAGACACATTGCGTGCTCTGTTGTGTCTATATTTGGATTCAGTGTGGTATCACATTTCTTTAACTCATCCTGTCTTTCCTCCTCTCTCTTAGGAATGGTTCAAAAGTTGGACCAGAAGCTCCCGGTGGCCAACGAGTACCTCCTCCTGTCAGGAGGCGTTCGGGAGGGTGTGGTGGACATGGACCTGGATGAGCTAAGCGTCTACGCCCGTGGCACAGATTACGACATGGACTTCACCCTGCTGGTCCCAGCGCTGAAACTTCATGACCGCAACCAGCCGGTGACCCTGGACATGAGGCACTCGGCTCTGGGCCATTCCTGGCTCAGCCTCCGCCTCTTTGACGAAGGAACCATCAACAAGTGGAAGGACTGCTGCACCATTGTCGACCATATCAACGGGACCACCAACTACTTCTTCTCTCCAACACTGGTGGCTGACTGGTTCTACCAGTCCATCTCCCTGGTGCTGCTGGAGGTGCAGAAGAAGCCTCAGAGAGGGATGCCGAGAGTGGAGAAGGTGGAGAGGAATGGCACCATCATCTCCGTCATCCTGGGCGTCGGGAGCAGCCGGATGCTCTACGACATCGTCCCCGTGGTGTCGTTCAAAGGTTGGCCGGCCGTTGCTCAGAGCTGGCTGATGGAGAATCACTTCTGGGATGGGAAGATCACGGAGGAGGAGGTGATCAGCGGCTTCTACCTCGTCCCTGCCTGCTCCTACAAAGGCCGCAAGGAGAACGAGTGGCGCCTGTCGTTCGCTCGCAGCGAGGTGCAGCTGAAGAAGTGCATCTCGTCCAGCCTGATGCAGGCGTATCAGGCCTGTAAAGCCATCATCATCAAGCTGCTGTCTCGCCCCAAAGCCATCAGCCCCTACCACCTCCGCAGCATCATGCTGTGGGCCTGCGACCGTCTCCCTGCCAACTACCTGGGCCAGGATGACTTCTCCGCCCACTTCCTGTTGGGCCTGATTGACGACTTGCAGCACTGCCTCGTCAACAAGATGTGTCCTAATTACTTTATTCCCCAGTGCAATATGTTGGAGCACCTGTCGGACGAAACGGCCATGCTGCACGCCCGCAAACTCTGCTCGGTGCGTTCCGACCCGGCTGAGCACCTCCGCACCACCATCGAGCACGCCAAGGCCGCCAACAGGCTGACGGTGGAACTGCAGTGGCGAGGCAGTGCTAACAACCTGCCGTCGCCGCAGTCAGATGCCGGCGGAGAGAACCAGCCAGACGACCGGCTGGCCAAGAAGCTTCAGCAGCTGGTCACAGAGAATCCTGGGAAGTCCATCTCGGTCTTCATCAACCCAGACGACGTCACACGACCGCACTTCCGCATCGACGACAAGTTCTTCTGAGACGGAGAAACATTCTCCCAGACCTCTTCCTCCTCTGTCTCTCTGCCTTCCTCCTCCTCGCCTGGTGCCCTGCCTCCTCTGAAACTTTATTTTTTACATTTTTTATGTTTCTCTGCCACAGAGTGAAGTGAGGTGATCGTCTAGTAGTGTCTGCCACAATTTTTTAATTTTTTAATTTTTATTTTTCTATTCCCCTTCCCCTCTTCCCTCCTCTTTCACTGTGTGCCCTGTGTTTTTTACCTGCTGAATGCCTTTTAAATAGACAGCTGAATAGCAGCAGGTTGTTTTTAAAGATGAAGGACGAGGCGATAATCCACCTTTACGACGGAACTGCTGTTCCAATGTTTCGGTTGTTTAATTATCAGGGATCCTGGAAATGAGACGAAACCAACAACTCCTGAAAACGTCACAGATGCATGATTAAAGTAAACTTCGCTGATCAAGTTACAGGTCAGACATGAAGCCTGTTTATCAGGTAACATGAAGGTGACGTTTTCACTTTATAATATGTAGCCAGTCATTGCCATGAAAACTCAGATTACATATTATGTGAAGCTGGAGCTGATAAAAGACATGCAAAAATACTCAGTAGAAGATTAAATGTTCGAGCAAAGTTGTTACAAACTTTTGATCGCAGAAATTCAGTTTCATATCTTATAATTTTGATTTTCTCACTATGGAAGCTCATCATGCGACCCTGTGTCACATGATGAGGACATTAGATTTTGGGTTTGCTGCACCTTACACTTCATTCTGCTGAACTCGGACCTGTTGTTCTCGTTTGTGGACATTTTTTGTGCCATCTAATGGTCGCAAAAGCACAATACACTAATCCATGTAAAAACAAGATGACAGTCATCTCTGCCAAGTCAGTCTGCAGCCGATCCCGACACAAAAGTGGACAAGGACCAAAATGTGACCAGATATTACGGTTGAAACTAATTCTGATTAATAATGTACAAACATGACCAATTTTAGCAGCAGTACCAAGCTAAGGCATTAGAAAGTACTCATTTGAGGACATTGGGGCTTTATTGTATCATCGCAGCATTTCACACAGGCTAATCGGGTGTTACAGACCGTTCCTGCAGACACAAAGGGCATTCCTAGCTTGAAGAATGGAGCGTAGAAAATTTATACAGAGTTACTAAAGGCTTAAAAATATGTTGCATTCTTTGGACCCTGTGGAAACTGACGTTATTATTATTTTTCTCTTAAATGAATCGTATTTTTTAAGGAGCTTAAGGTGTTTGAAAACCTACGACACTTTGCACACTGAACACAGAACTGACTTAAAAATTCAATATTTTATGGGTCTCTTGTTAAAGTGTGACAAAATGGCAAAATACGTTTCACCTTCATGTATGAAATTTGGTGTGCACGTGTATCATGTAAAGATGTGCAAAAAAGTCACTTGGAGCCAGACCCCTAACCCAATAGGAAGTCAGCCATTTTGAATTTACTGTTAAATTTTGTGCATTTTGGCCATTTCCAGGGGGCTTATTTTAAAGATCTCCAAGAGATTTGATCTGATCGACTTCAAATTTTGTCTGCACCAGCTGAAGATCTTCGACATCAAAAGTTGTTAAAAGCTTGACTTTCCATGAAACTGTGTGACCGTGGCGGGGCACCAAATTTCCATGTTTGACCATGAAACAGTAAGTGGTTTGTAACTCCAAGGCAAGTGGTCCAATCTGCCCCAAACATCACATGCCACCACCTGGCGACAGAAAATAACATGTTTTATACTTGGATGTACTTCTCCAAGCAGGTTGGCCAGGTCCACCTCAAATTTCTTTTGAAAAGTCTCTAGAGCTTGATGATGCTTTCTGGTGAAAATCGCGACTTTCCATCACACGCCATTGCCGTGGCGCGGCGGACATTTTGCACTTTTCGCTATAAAACAGGAAGTTGTTGTAACTTGAGCATACATTGTCCAGTCTGCTCCAGATTTGTCATGCCCAATAAGAGACCTGGCCTCATGACATCTATTTGCTGAAAAGGAGCTATAGTCATAGTGCCACCTACTGGCAACAGGAATTGACAAGTTTGATTCTTAGATTTACTGATAAACTGAGTGTACAGCCAATCTGCCCCAAATTTTACATGTTTGATAAGACTCTTGGCCTGATGACATTAACCTGATAAATAGGTGTTTTAGTCACTGAGTCACCTGCTGGCAACAGGAAGTAAGACTTATATGTATGTGACTATTACAAATTAACCCATTGTCCCCATATAAGGACTTTTTTTTCAAAAACTACTGTCTGTTCAAACACAGCACTTAGTTTTTTATTCGCATCAGGACTTCATAATCACACATAGCTCAGAGAATATTGTTATATTGTCCCATATGCAAGCCCATTATTGTTGTTTTAATACCCGGCCAGAGTGATGAGAAAGGTTCCCTCAAAATTAAATATCTCTGATGACTCTCCGAGTATCTCTGTCATAATTGTGCACCTGATATGAAGTCTTGACTACAAGATGTGATAAAATATTCTGTGCAAGCCCATTATTGTAATCATAATAATTCAGTAGACTCATATCATAATTTATCTGTACTAATTTCTCATAATTAAGTAAAGTAAAAACTCTTGTAGTAATGAGAAGGTTTTTTAGAGTCATGAGAGGTTGTCATAATAAAGGGCTAGTTTCTCAGATACAGTCAGAATTAGGAGATTTTTATAAAAAGATTTAAAATGGAAACGAGCTAAACGCTGATCTTTTTTTGTTGTTTTGTTTTGACACAAATTTATAAAACGTCTGAAACTCACTTTGCTCTTTTACACTACACAAATGTCTTCAACGTCTCAGTGTCGATCACGACTTCACACCAGACCTCGAACAGCAGCACGATTGTTGAACAAGACTGTACTTCATAAGATTGTATACACATTCAGGAGTTGGGGATGCCAAATGGCACGTACAGGAGTCTCAGACCCAGGAGTAAAGACAGCAGAGTTCTGTCTGAAGGTGGATTTTGTCCCTCTGAGGAATGTCTTAGTCCTGCTGGGGGATGACGGTACTAACGTCTTAGAAACTAACTGTAAATAGAAGAATACTGACTGAACACTGATGTGTAGACAGATAAACAGACTGACGAAGATGATGATGAAGATGATATGTGGACTACTTTTCGTCTAATTTTGCACAGAATGTAAAAAAACAAATCACCACTTTTCCTCTCGATGGTGGACGTCGTGTTCGTCCTGATTGTGAAATGATGTATCATATCAGTAGACAGGTGACACTGCTGAGGAACGGTCGTACTGCACGTTTTAAATGTGTGTGTTAAAGCGGTGGATCGGCACCACGTACACGATGATACTGCTGCATTATGACCATCGTCAGGTAACGTGTCACAGAATATTCCTTTAGCCATGATATCACTGGCATCTTCTTTCCACTTCTTCCTGCCACTTTGTTAAGTTTTCGTTGTTTTGATCCGACTTGATCGTTTCAATAAGCTTCACTGTGTCTGTACGTTCCACCTCATGTTTTATAACGATTCCTCTTCAGCTGCTTTATTTGTGTTTTTACTTTAAGTCAAGGGTTCGACTCCGCTTCAATACAACCAGCTCAGGACATGGATTTTATCCAGTCTGTCCAACACATCCTCACTCCAACCTCGTCACATGTCCACGTTTGGTCATGGACTTTCCACCTCCACATACGCCGTGAAAGCCTGTTCTGCCTGTTACAACCAGCAACCACTACCACCAGTTTCTCCTCTATTATTTAACAACCATAAACTTGTTGTCACACAAGATAACTTGTTTGCAACCAGGAATCTCGACAGTTAACCTTTGAGAATATTATATGTTTTTTTAAATAGTTGTATATGTCAGTCTGTATGTCAGTTTTTCCACCCAGGTCTGGTGGGAGCTTGCTAGCAGCGCAGCGATTACCACAAGTAACGCCATCTCAACCCAACAGCATTGCTGTGGAAACAGTATGGCCACCCTCCAGACTCCCTCCAGGTCGCCCCTGTGAGTAAGCAGCTCAATTTTGAGCTGCAAACCCCCCTTTGGCAAGGTCAGTTAGCACTGTTAGTGTCAGCACGCCTTGTGGTGCCAAGACAATTAGCAATGCTAAAGTGGTTTTGCAGCTCAAAATGAAGCCACTCTCCCACTGGGGGGGACCTGGGGGACCAGTGAAGGGTGGGCACAGTGTTTTTGCAGCAGTGCTTTCCTGGTTAGCAGAGGTAATTGCCAAATAAGCGGTGCTACAGGCTAGCTCCCACCTGACCGCAGAGCAAAACTGCATTAAGGAAAATTAAACGTATTATTGGCATTAAACAGTTTTGGCTGCCTTGTGGCTTTGAGTGTGTTGAGGCATCATGGGAGTTGTAGTTGGTCCTGAGCTGGTTGAGTTGAAGGAGAGTCGCTCCCTGTTTTTGTTTTCTTTGTGTGTTTCAACCATCTCAAACATTTCCAGAAAAATGCCAAAAACCCCTGCAGACATCTGACCGGTAATGTGATCTCCATCTCCTCATCCTCAAGTGCAATTAGTGAAAATACACACACCACAGGTACACACACGTGCACACACAGACACACACACACACATTATGTAGCATTAAGACAAAAAGACACTAAAGTTCTGTTGAAACTGGTTTTAACGGCGACACACATGGGACACTAAACCCTCCACTGAATCCCACAAGAACACACACTTATACACACACATACACACACCATCAAAGTGCCACACACACACTCCTGCTCGGTGGAAATGTAATCAATGTGTTGTTCTTCTGAGCTCCATGACCTTTGACCTTACTCCTGTCTCTTGTTTGTTCAGAACCTTTGGACTGTGAGTTTTATTTTCTGTATCTTTGCTGCTCTGCTTCGTTCTGATGATGGATTTCTTTATGCAATGTTGACTTGGATGGGTTAACCCTTCAGATGGCAGCTCCTCCACCGTCTATGAAGGTTCTCCACTATATTTCACTGTACAGTAGAATCATCATAAAGTCTTTTAACCAGAACTGTCCCTGTTTGTCCTCAGTGAGTTATTGTAAGTCTTTTCTTCATTTTGGCTCTTAGGTGTAAATAATTCTGGACCTTTAGTCAAACCAAGCAACTTCAGGTCTTTCCTGTAATTTCAGCCGTGTTGTCTTTTAACAAAAAAAAAACAAACAACAAACTTTAATTAAATAAAGTTATTTATTTGCTCTACGATAAGTATGTGGTTCAATACAGAAGTAAAACAGTATGGGTGTCATCCTCAAATTTGTGATTAGCAATCATATTATCCGTCAGAATTTGGCCCATAGGTAGTCTGTGTCGAACGATGGAGGACCCACAATCGAACCCTGGGGAACTCCGCTCAGATTTATTATTGTCAGTGGCAAAGTGTCCTTGATCATAGCACTAATTCTCTAAAAGGGGTTCAAAAACAAAGCTCTGAAAGATGGTATTTTATATATTGTGCACACAAGATAACTTGTTTGCATCTTGGAATCTCAACTGCAGAGAATATAATATATTTCTAACAGTTACCAGTGTTAGTCTGTAAGTTCATTTTGCTACTCTTCAGTTTATTGCACTGTGCACCAACCCTTATTCCCAAAAAGGGTGTTCAAAAAGATGGTTCTGAAAGATGGCATTTTATATCTTGTGCACACAATAAAGTTTATCCTTATCCTTACAAGGTATCTTGTTATAAACAGTTTTGTTTGTAAGCAAAAGATGTTCAGCTGTGGTTAAAAGTGATTCTCTTTTGCACATAAGTTCTTGTGCCGTTCACAAAAATGAGCTTGTACAAAAATGAGCTCATAACTTGGGCACAAAGTACAAATAAATACAATCTTATTATCTCGCACAATAGAGGACCCAGAATTAAACCCTGGAGAACTCCTGTCAAATATATGATTTATTCCCTAAAAGGGTGTTTAAAAAGATGGCTTTGAAAGATGGAATTTTCAATATCTTGTGCGCACAAGATAACTTGTTAGCAGCAGTTTTGTTTGTAAGCAGAAGACGTTCGGCTGTGGTTAAAAGTTGTTCTCTTTTGCACAGAAGTTTTTGTGCCGTTCACAAAAGTTATTTCAGGACATAAAGCTCATAACTTGGGCACAAAATACAAATACATTTTAATATCTTGCAAGAAAAGTTCACACAAGTTATTTTGTGTGCAAAAATGTCTCATGCATAAAGGTTATAACATGCAGTCACGAGGGAAGTCCTCATTGAACAAGAGAGGCCCCAGAATCGAACCGTGGGGAACTTTGCTCAGATTCATGATTGTCAGCAGTAACGTGGAACAAGCTCATAACTTGTGCACAAAGTATAAATAAATCCAATCTTATTATGCTGCAAAACAAATGTATCTGGTGTGCAAATTTTATCTGCTGTTTACAAGTTATAATCTTGTGTGCAAAAGGTCAAAACCTGAGGTCACAAGAAAATAAAACTATTTTTTTTATCATTTTGCACTCACGGTACAGATGTGAGCACAAGGCATAACTTGTAAAAGAAAAACAAAAGACATGTTTTTTCGACATCATACCAAGAATTCTACCACCATGACGTCACTCAGAGACACAAACATGGCGGTGCTACAGTGAGCTGACAGAGTATATTAAAATAAGAATGTTACAGTTATCCAGTTCCTTCCATGGCATGATGATGAATCTGTGTAATTACACTGGTTGTGTTCCTCGTTCGATGAGAGTTAGAGCGGAGAGTGATGTCACTCCTTTGTGTAAATTAGATGTCAATGAAAACATCAAAGTGTTTGGCTGCTGCACAAACGTGTTCATGGTCGTGGTTTAAAGCGAATGTTATTGTTTTTTGTGATTCTTTCTCACCGGGGCGTCACTGAAGTCTCATCCTGCACAAGTCCAGTAGACCAGTGGTTCCCAACTGGCCCAGTCATGGGGTCCAGATTTCTCCTTAGTGATTAGTTCAAGGTCCATACAGTTAAATGTATTCAGCATCATACTTGTGTTTGGTCATATGGAGCTGGTTTGCTGTCTCTGTCAAGTAGCTGTCTGTTAGTCACTCACTTTACAGCAGGAAATGGCACTTCAAAATAAAAGCTTGTGGTGGAAATTCACATAAATTCACTGTACTGAAACTTGACGTGTTTTTGAGTCACATGTGGTCTGTTCAGAATGGACCTGCGACCTCTGTTTCAGTCCACAACCCACCAGTTGGGAACCACTGGACTATACTGAAGCAGTTCCTCTCAGGGGCACCAGGGGGCACCAGTGTGACAGTACAGTGATGCAGAAGAAGAAGCAGCAGCTCTGTCAGGTGTTGGTGTCATTAAGATGGAGGCAGCTGGAATGTGTCACCAGCGCCCAGCTCCTGTTTGATGGTCCCTCTGAGCTTCCGTACATTTCACTTCCTGTCCACTCTGAAAAGTTTTGTCCTTATTTGAAGTGGCCTCGATGACACAGGTGACGTTCAGGGTCTGAATAACTCTGTGAGAAATGACACAAACAGGTCTGTGATTTTGTTTGTGGCCACCAGGGGGCAGAGTAAACCCACCACCAGCTGTAAACATGATGTTTCTAACATGTGAGCGATCAGCTGTTTACTCCTTCATCCTGCTGACACACAATGACGTCATCATCGTATTTGTGTCACCTGATGGATCAAAGTCCAACATTCACTCCTTTAATTAATTTACTTATCGTTAATACAGAGATGTTGATGAGCAGCTTTGAGAGAACGAGCTGAATATTCCCACTGTACAGGGTGCCTCAAACGCAGCATCTTTCTCTTTTGTTCCCACCTCTCCTTGTTCACTCATTTCCTCCCCTTATTTCCTCTCCTGTCTTATTTCCTTCTTTCTCCATCTCCTCTTTTATGTCCTCCTCTTCTCTCCTTTCCTGGTTCCCCCTGTCCTTATTTCCTCCTCTCCTTGTTCACTCTCATTTCCTCCCCTCTCATCTTTCCAGTTCTCCTCTCCTTGTTTTCTGCCCTTATTTCCTTCCCTTTTCCCCCTCCCCTCTTCTCCTTATTCCTATTCTCACTTGTTCTCTCCTCTCCTCATTTTCTCTCCTTTCCTCTCCTCTTTTATGTCCTCCTCTCTTCTCGTCTCCTTGTTTTCCTTTATACTTCCTTTCCTCTCTTGTTCCCTGCTCTCTTCTCATTTCCTCCTCTCCTTTCTCTAAGTTTTTCTCACCTTATTTCTTCCTCTCCTTTCCTCATGTCCTCTCCTCTCCATGTTTCCTCCCCCCTCAGCTTCCTGGTTTCTCCCCCTGCTCTCCTCTCGTGTTTCTTCCTCACTTCTCCTTGTTTCCTCTCTTCACTTTATTTTGTTTCCTTTCCTTATATTTTTTTCTCCTCTCCTTGCCTCCTGCCCTCTCCCCCTCAGCTTCCTGTCATCTCAGCACCTGTCCTCTCCACCTGCTCTCTTCCCTCCATCTCTCTGCTCCCCGCTGTGCTTCTGCTCGTGCTCCCTTCTTCCTGGTCGTCATCAGAACTGTCGCCGTGCCAACCCCAAACCATCCATCAGCCTCCAAATATAAACACAACATATGCTGTGATGAAGACACACTGCAGTGTGTGGCGCTGTGAGGGAGGACACAACAACACGCTGCTGCCAACAGTGAAGGAAGCTCGTCTGTCTCCTCCTCCTGCTGAGACACACACTGAGGACTCACCTGGACCGTCTCACCTGGTCAGATCAGTATGATGTAATGTTCCTCTGATCATCAGTGCTTAAAGTACTCAGATATTTTACCAAGTTAAAGTTCTCATGATGCAGAATAATATAAATTACTGGACAATATTTACTCAGATAAAGTATTAAATTATACTCGAGTAAATGTACTTCCTCCCACAGCTTTTATTCTGAAGGTCTCAACAGTCTACCTGCTGTTGTGAATGCGCCTGGTCCATGAATGCAACGTTAGGTTTCTGTGTGCTGTTTGTGGCGACAGAGTTGTGATGTGGGAGGATGGCTTCTCTGCTGCTGTAACAGACGTGTTGCTGACTGACAGTTTCCTGTCTTCAGGTCTCTGATGGACGAGGAACTCTCCTGAATCATCACAACAAAATATGAGAAATATCTGCGAGGTTCGACCTCAGCAAGCCAGCGCTTATATAACACAGATTACAACATTTGTTCAGGCCATATTTCACAACATATTAAATATAATCAAAACCAGGACTGAAAGATATAACATTTGAATTGTGATTAATCACACTTTGAAGTCTGTGTTAACGAGATGAAGAAAGTCTTACTGTAGTGTCCTGAAGTTTATTTTATGGTGTTGATTTTAGATTCATGTCTTTGCGGTACAGTGAGGTTTTCATACCTGCCGACATCAGGCCGTGAAAAAGAGCGGCGTTTTCTGAGGTACTGAAAACTGTCTTACCCTCAATACGAATAAAAACGTGAAATCAAAACAACTTTTAATCAGTCTGAAGTTCATGGTCACATTGAAATCAAAATAAAAAACAAATGAACAAAAAAAGTGTGTAAAAAAAACTGTTAAAAATTAGCCTCATGTTTCCACTTCGTTGCTCAAGGCCCTGACGCATCAAGCCGACGGTCGGCCGTCGACCAAAGTCGGGCCGTCGGTGAGCGTCTGTTGCCCTAGTTTTTGCAGTGTGTCCCGCACTGTCAGGAGCATGTTGAATCGGCGGCAGAGCTTGTTGGTGAGAGAGATCACTCTGATTGGCTGTTCAGGTTTTATTTCCTCGCCCCTGTAGCAAGTGAATCTACCTGTAGTGAAACCGGGGCTAACCGGTGCTTCCTCCTCAGGCTCCACTTCACTCAGCTGCCCCACAGACCCGCTGCTTCTTCACACTTTAACCTGAATAACAAACCGGAGCTAGCTGGGAGCAGCTAGCGGAGCGTTAGCTGGGAAACACCGGGACCGTCTGGATGTAATAGTCCACAAATTTCGACAGGGTAGTGTTGTCTCAAACCAAACACGGCAGTTGTGCACTCATCGGAAATGACAACCGCAAATTAGCTAGTTAGCAAACTAGCATTAGCATTCACGTCATCGTTCGTGGTACCAAATCATTACAGACTGCTAAATGAACCCAGCAAACATACTGCTGGATTATACCTGACAACAGTATAGTGGTGCTTAGTGCCGCTATTTCCAGTTTGAAAAGTGGTCCCTACGTAGCCAAGATGGCGACCATTGAGGGCGAGAAGTGTCCATAGTTCCACACTCAACTTCTTGACTGTTTTGAGTGCACCATGCAGGTTCTCATAGTGCACTGCATTTTCCATACTTCTCAGTGTGAACGCACTTATGCACTCAAAATATTAAGTGTAAGTACAGAAGTACACGATTTGAGACACAGCATTATTTTTACAGCACTGCAGCAGCAGGGAGCAGCAAAAAGGAGGCAGCTTGACTACAAGTACGGATGCATTGAAGGGACAAAATAGCAGCATTCAAATAATGCATTAAAAACAACAAGTTGTGCTTGGACTTTAATCACATGGCAGTTAACGTGTTAACACTGACACCATAATAAATACACAAATATATCTTTGTCAGTAAAATGTTGTGTCTGAAATCACACGATAACTACGCACTTCCTGCGTGGTGCACTAAGTTCAACAGGGTCGTGTTGTAACAGCCTCTTCTTCTTCTTCTTCTTGTTCTTCTTCGTCTTCTTTTTAAACAGCAAATTGCAAACCTACGGTGGAGCATTGTCACCAACATTTGACCTGTTGCCTCTGTGTTGCTCATTGCTTCAATCCGACAACAGTATTGACACTTTGTGCAAAGAACATGTGTGTAACGCAGTGTTCACTGTAGCCAGCTCAGGCTCCTTGTTGTCCCCTGCCATCATGTCAAAAGTTGGGACATTTGGCGACTGTTGAGGTTGAGAAGTGTCCGTCATTACACACTCAAATTTTGGACCATTTTGAGCACGCCAGTAATGCACTGCATTTTCCCGTACTGTGGAGCGTGAACGCACTTAGCGCACTCAAAATATGGAGTGTTTAGTACAGAGGTGTGAGATCTGAGACACACTGGGGCAAAATCCTGCTGGAGAAACAGCTACAGGTCTGTAAACACAACTGTTTTTGTTGTTTGCTGGTTTGGAACAGTGGCCTGCTGCTTGGCACGCATCTCTCCACCCTCCCTCCACCTCCTGATGCTTGGTCATCCACATATGGCGTCCAAGGTACCCTGGGTGTGTTGGTTGTTGACGTTCTGGGATGCCGTGTCAACTTCAGCCTGTTACATGCATTGTCTGTTTTCAAAATACACTTCTGTTTTCACAGGAAATGTACAGTTTGATACAGTCTCTTTCAAAATAAAAGCACTACGTTGGTACAACCCCGTCAGCTGATGTTTTTTTCCTTCAGCAACACACGTGGTTACGTTTAGGAAAAAAAAAAAACAGGGTTTGGCTCTACAATCCTACAGGAAGTGAACACTGATCTCCTGGGTGAAAGTCCATGGTTGTTGGATATATTATATTATATCAAATTAAATTAAATTATATCATATTATGTTATGTTATTTTATATTTGATTACATTAAAATATATTATACTATATTATGTTGTATTAAATTAAATTAGATTAGATTTAATTAAATTATATTATAGTATGTTATATTATTTTATTTTATATTAGACTGTATTAAATTAAATTACATTATATTAGATTTAATTAAATTATATTATAGTATATCATATTATTTTATATTATGTTGTATTAAATTAAATTAGATTAGATTTAATTAAATTATATTATAGTATGTTATATTATTTTATTTTATATTATGTTGTATTAAATTACATTAAATTAGATTAGATTGTATTTAATTAAATTATATTATAGTATGTTATATTATATTATTTTATTTTATATTACATTGTATTAAATTACATTAAATTAGATTATATTAGAGTTAGTTAAATTATATTATAGTATATTATATTATTTTATTTTATATTATGTTGTATTAAATTAAATTAGATTAGATTTACTTAAATTATATTATAGTATGTTATATTATATTATTTTTTATATTAGATTGTATTTAATTAAATTATATTATATTAGATTTAATTAAATTATATTATAGTATGTTATATTATATTATTTTATTTTATATTACATTGTATTAAATTACATTAAATTAGATTATATTAGATTTAATTAAATTATATTATAGTATATTATATTATTTTATATTATGTTGTATTAAATTAAATTAGATTAGATTTAATTAAATTATATTATAGTATGTTATATTATATTATTTTTTATATTAGATTGTATTTAATTAAATTAGATTATATTAGATTTAATTAAATTATATTATAGTATGTTATATTATATTATTTTATTTTATATTACATTGTATTAAATTAAATTATATTAGACTTAATTAAATTATATTATAGTATGTTATATTACTTTATGTTATATCATATTATGCAAATAAATATAAATAATATAATATATAAAAATATATAAATATTTATTAAAATTAATTAGATTTTTTAAATTAGGTATATTATATTATGATAAATTATATTAAATTAAATTACATTAAATTTAAATGCGACACAGTTTTAATTCAGTTTGTATTTAATATTTTAATAGATTTTACTGAGTGAACATATCTTAATGTCACAGAGTGTTTTTACTGTGTTTTACTTTCCTCACACCATCATCATCATCTTCATCATCATCATCATCATGTCACCTTAAAAACTCCTCCGGCGGTGACGTCACGTGAGCTGCAGCAACACGGCGCGAGCAGAGAGAGAGAGAGAGAGAGAGAGAGAGAGAGAGAGAGAGAGCTAGAGAGGGTGCAGCAGCGCGCGGACACGGCACAGGTGAACGCACGAGCCTCATCGTCCGCAGGAGGAAGAAAAACAGCGAAGAAGAAGAAGGAGCCCCCGCTGAGAGAAGAACCACACCGCGGTCTGTGTCCCTCCTTCCTCCTTCTCCTCCTCCTCCTCCTCCTCTTCCTCCTCTCCCGCCGGTATCGATCCGCCAGCGGCTGATTACCGATCAGATTTTCTCGGTGTGGCTCGACGCTTGTTGACTGATTGAAGGAAGGAAGGAAGGAAGGAAGGAAGGGAAGTGGATTTGTGACGAGGAAGAGGAGCAGCTCACCTCACCGAGCAGCACCGAGCAGCACCGGGAGATGGAGAGCAAAGAGAAGGCACCGGCAGGTAGGACGGAGAGGTGGAGGGTGGAGATGGATGGGTGGAGGGAGTGATGCATGTTGGGTACAAGTGTACTGCGGTATCCTGCCTGCTGCTCACATCCTGAATGCAGCTGCACTGGAGCTTTGAGGTGTGGTTATTATGGGATGGGGTGCAGTGTGTGTGCGTGTGCGTGTGTGTGTGTGTGTGTGTGTGTGTGTGTTGTCAAGCAATCGGCTGAGAGACGCCTGATGCAGCAAAACACAGAGAGACAGACAGACAGACAGACAGACAGGTGAGCTGAGGGAGAGACAGGTGGTGAGACGGACACACAGAGAGACAGGACGCTGCAGACACATCGAGGCGCTGAGACCGACGATATGAGGGTGGAGGCGGGGGACAGGAAAGTTGACAGGTGGTCAAAGATCTGAGAGACGGACGTGAGCTCAGAGAGACACAGGTGGTGAGACGGACTGAAGACAGACAGGATGTTGCAGGCAGACAGGAAGGAGCGAGACGGTGAGACTGTCAGGAGACAGATAGGGAGGAGACAACAAGGTGGAGAAACTGACATGACACTTGGACGGCGGGGTGGGGACGGATGTCAGGACACAGAGAGACACAAGGACAG
This sequence comes from Epinephelus lanceolatus, assembly GCF_041903045.1. Classification (NCBI taxonomy): domain Eukaryota; kingdom Metazoa; phylum Chordata; class Actinopteri; order Perciformes; family Serranidae; genus Epinephelus; species Epinephelus lanceolatus. Next base: position 47,875,626 of record NC_135737.1, read on the forward strand.
GTAGAGAGACAGACAGGAGACAAGAGACACTGACTGAATATGACCTCTGACCCCTGGGTGTGACCCGGGACAGTGAACGTCTCACTTCCTGCAGTTGTCTCTATTTAAAGGGAAACTTTGACAATTTTTAACCGGCTCTGTCATCACAGTGTGTGCAGGTGAGACGTCTGGCTCCTCCTCGTCTGTCCCACGAGTGCCCACAAGTCCCCCGCCTGTCCCCGCCCGTCCGTCCCCGTCTGTCCCCGCCCGTCCCCCACTATCCCTCTGGGTTCATTTTGCAATAACAACCTTATCGCCCAACAACTCCCCTCAAACTGTAGCTGCTGCTGTCACAGAGGGACAGACAGGTGGAGGGTGAGACAGGTAGACTGACAGACAGGTGTAGGGACAGACCACAGTTGGGTGCTTCTTCCTTTGTAGGGCGGGTCCATCCAAGTCAGATCCTACAGAGGCTGCACAAGACTCCGCCCTCTTTCCAATCAGGCGACACGTGATGAACATGTTTCCATGACATCAGAGGAAACCGATTTACTGTGTCAGTCCGACTAAAACTGGACTTTTACATGGATGGATGATGTCACAGGAAGCCAATCTTACAAAGGAGGACCACACTTGTTTGTTTTGCTATGGAAGCTAACGTTAGCTAATGTGCTAAAAAGTTAGCGTTCCAGAGAAATCCAATATTCCTCTTAATCCCTCTCCAGTTTCTGATGAGGCGAAATCCTTTCACTGCTAGGTTTGCTGTTGTGCACTGCCTGTAGACCAAAACAAAGTGTGTCATGTTTAGCTATTTCCCTGCTTCCCTGTTAGCGTTAGCACTACTCGGCTGCCACGCTAACGCTCCAACTCCAACTGAGCCAGGACGGTCTCACGGAGAAGAGCAGTGTTGCCAACTTAGCAACTTTGTCACTGTAATTAGCGACTTTTCAGACCCCTCTAGCGACTCTTTTTTTAAAAAGCGACTAGCGACAAATCTAGTGACTTTTTCTGATGTTATTGAAGACTTCTGGAGACTCTGTTGTGAGAGCACGTATCATTCTTATTCTTCTCAACGAGCAGCGGATGCTGCCGTACCGTGAGCTCCTCTCTCGCCCCAAAGCACTCACAGACGGCCCAGTCCTCCCTCCCAGCTGCAGTCAGAGCAGGAGACGTTAACCCCTCCACGTCCAGACTACAAGTGAATCGCACATGCGCGGAACCGCCGCTGGCTGATCCCGACCTGGTTTACAGTCCGGGCGGGATGTAAATGTAAAATTTTCTTTGTCTGATATAAATCACTGAAAGAAGGTTCATTTGTAGTTCTAAACATATTCAGGGTGTTTTTTTACTCAGTTTTTTTCTCTCCTCTCTCCTACAGCGTCCATTACAATTACATGCATATGGACAATTATGCAAATTAGGCGATGATGCCATTTAGCGACTTCTAGCGACTTTTAGGACAGCCAATAGCTACTTTTCTTACTGAGGAGTTGACAACAGTGGAGAAGAGTTGGAACGTTAGCATGGCAGCCGACTAGTGCTAACGTCCCTACGCTTCTCCACCAGGCTCAGTAAGCCGGAGCCGAGAAGCGTGGGGACGTTAGCATTAGCACTAGTCGGCTGCCATGCTAACGTTCCAACTCCTCTCTGTGCGGGCTCCCGGCTCCGGCTCACGGAGAAGAGAGGAATGTTAGCGTTAGCTCCGAGAGTTAGCACTCGAGCTACTACGGCTACTGGAGTAACTTAGAGCTATGGAGCGCTTCTACCAGCTCTTCTAGTCACTGAGCCTCGCCTCCATCTCAGCAAATATATTACATTTATTACAGGGACCATCATCATTGAAGTAGGCAGGGGAATAGCTAAACACAGCCACCAAGCTGCCCGCTGGGCTACATTTTACAATGCTAATTGCAAATGTTAGCTGGGCTGCCGGGCTACTCACCTAACACAACCATAACGCCTGACCCATTGCTGGGACCGAAGCTCCGGACATTAACCCATGCTATGATTGTAACATTAAATTTAATTGAATCGACATGGCGACATGTGCCTAACGTTACTGTAACACTAATTAAAACAGACATTTGACTTTATGTTGTACCTGTCCAGGAGAAGAGGAGCTAGCTCCGAGTCAGATTGTAGTCACTTTAGCTCTCGCAGTGCTCTCCGCCTTGGAAATGCAAGGCCAATGTTAATCCGAGTTCTGTCCCTTTCTTTGTCCGACAACTTCTTCGTCAACAACCGTTGTTTCTTTAGAGGTAATGTCGGATCCTGGTCTTCTTCAGGTGGACGTTTTGTTCCGCTCTCCGCCATTTCATTTAGAAAATATGCGCTGCCATTGCTCACTGGCTGTAGCCTTTTATAGGGAGGGACGGCCAAGGGCTCTGACAAGGGGGGGGGTTCACATGAACGAACATGAACGCGCAGCCGGACCGGCTTGTAAACAACAGGCTTCAGATCAACACAGAGAGAGGGTGTGTGAGGTCATGCTATACTCCAGATGAAATTACACCTCTAGTTCTTCACATAGCAATTTTTAATTCCTTCAATCTAGAAATGATGAATTTCGCTTATTGCTCCTTTAATACACATAACGTTATTCATCCCTACAACAGGAAATACTTTTTCCCTAACCTGATATGAAGTGTGCGCTGCACATGTGAGCATTTTTGATGATGGCCTCCGTCCAGTCCTTTGGTCTTATCACATTTAACCATAGTTGTCTTTGTTTTTGTTGACGGGCAGTGGCGGCTGGTTTTGAGCCATGACTCCTTCTATTCTGGCTCCCAATAACACAACAAGACAAACACATTTTAACACTCCTGTGGAGCCTACAGCCCGGTCAATAAATAGATTCCTCTCCCAGTCGTCCAATGACGCCTTGTTGATGTAACTGGACGAAGAATCTTGCCTTTATTGTAGTTATTGTCAGAGGAGACAGTTTGTTTCATCGTCATAAAACGTTTGTTCAACCAACAGTAACTCTTCCATTGTCATTCCTTTAAAACTCATTCTGATAAATCCTGTAATACTGTGATACAGTGAAACTACAGTATTTTCTGAGGTGGTTATCGTACAGTGAAAGTGTAATGCCATTGCAACCTGATGGCTAAAATGCTTCCATACCGGAGCTTTTAAAACCTCTCGCACTCCACCCCCATTTTGTAGCAGAAACGCCTAAAATGACATACCCAAATTAAAATGACTGTAGCTTCTGAACCGCTCTGACTACATGCATGCATGAGGTCTTGTCACAAAGAAAACTCCCTGCAGTTTCTTGTGAAAGTGTCAGAAACACTCTAGGTGATACAGAGACAGAGTAATGGGCCTCTGAAGTCAGTAAAAAGTTGAAGATTTTGCCTAAAATAAAATAAAAATGTGTTTCAGGATGAATAACTGTCTGTGGCTTCATCTGAGCAGGTAAATGACACTGTGGGGCTGTAGGCACACTATCAATGAACACTTGTTTCAAATTTGAAGAAGACTGCTCAAAGTATGACCATTCTACAGTGTTTTTACCATGAAAAGATCCAGGCGGAGCTCCAAATGACAGAGCGCTCACTCGGCTTCAAAACAGTACTATCAGTGATCAAACAACACTCAGCCAGCTTCAAACATTGTACCTTATTGAAATCAGGTGTGATTATGATAGCTGATGTTGTTTATGACACAGAAACACCATAAAATATCACCAAATAAAGCCATATGAAACGTGAAGGTTATGATCCCACTTTCTAGACGGTATATCTCAGCCAAAAATAGTGGTAGGAGTGAGACTCTTACCTTTTATAAACCAGCTAAGTCCCCGCTAACAGCTCCGCATAAGATCGCGAGTAATCCTTTAACTTTTCCCGTTGAAAAACGGCATGACATGACTTGTCACCACTCATCGCGATTTTGGACTTTGTGTGTTTAGGCTGCTCTGGTGCGAAATACATAATAAATAAAAGAAAAACAATGTTATTTTTGAAAAGTCGAGAGCTTCCTGAATCCAGCAATACCAAACATCACATGGTTTGATGACGTAGTGCGCCTGGGAGATACCATTTAACAGAGGAGGGGGGGAGCAAGGACGTCGTCGGAGTTAGAGTAGACTGTCCAGGTGCTCTCATTGTTGAGTTCTGCCTCTTTCATCACGTTGTTAATAAACATTTATATAATTGATTGTTGACATTTGTGAATCGATGTATTCCATCAGGGACGGAGCCTTATGTCCTGTTGTGTGGACGATGTGCGTTCTTGTCGTCTCTCATTTGGTCATCCAGTCACTTTTTTGTCACCTAATAACAATAAATTGACATGGACACTGAAGATACTGACATACATGTAACTGCATATTTCATCATCGGCGATGCCGTCAGTTTGCTCTTTAGCTCGCTCTGTCAGTCAGTTGGTCTGTGGTGAAAAGGGGCGTGGCGTGGACACGTGCACACACGTGGTTGCAGCTATTGTTAAAAGATTGACAAGAACTGTTGATGCGTCAGTGCCCTCGTCTTACAAGAGTCAGAGCAAACGTTTAAATGAGACCTTGTAGATTTAATACGACTTGTTTCTAAATCTAGGGACTGATGCATCGTGCCCAAAGTATTGTGGGTACTTTAAGAGCTGAGGATCCTTTAAATCCTCTGAACAAAGGATTGGATGTTGAAGCATCCTTGAAAAGCAGCTGTTTAAGGAATCTTCCTCGACTTTAATAATCACCCAGCTGATGATGATGATGCTGACAGACTGCTACAGCTCGGCTGTGGGAGGAGGAGGACAGATGACAGACATCTCACACCTCCAGAGTTCACCCATCAGATTTCAGTCCGTCCTAAAATGTTTTCTCTTGGATTGGTTTTCACTTTGCTGTTCTCAGATCAGGTATCTGATCCGCTGGAGACGCATGAAGTGACTCAGTGTTTCTGTAAATAATGGGCAGATTGGACTTTATATTTGTGGAGCTTCCTGTCGGCCTGTGAGAGGAGACTGTGCTGAAGTCAGTGAAACATCTGTGAGTTCTGTATTCTGAAGAGCCGAGCAGAGCGTGAGTCAGCTCCCAACTTGAACACTGCGTGAAATCACCAGCACACTTTATACCTACTCAGCTGTGATATAATAAAAGGAGCAGTTCAGCGTTTTCTGAAACTCTTTCTGTCTGTGTGTCAGACATTACTGTAAATCCTCTGTGATTTAAGCAGAGACTTTTATTATGTCTCCTCACTGGCTACAGCGCAGGCCAGAGGCGTTATGTTTGCAGGTCGTCCGTCTGTCACATTCTTGTGGACATATCTCTCTCTACAGTTTGGGACAAATGTCCACTTGGAGTCAACGTTGAACTGATCAGTTTTTGGTGCTCACAGGTCAAAGGTCAAGGTCACTGCAACCTTGCTTCCATCTCATTCTTGTGCCTACAATATCTCAAGAACAGCTTGAGGGAATTTCTTTAAATTTGGCACAAACGTCCACTGGGACTGACAAATAAACTGATTAGAGTTTAGTGGTCAAAGGTCAGTGTGATCTCACAAACATGTTTCTGTCCATAACTGAAGAATTCATTCACTAATTCTGACCAAACTTGACACAAATGTCTGACAGGATAAAATAATGAAGGTCAAAAGGTCAAAGGTCAGCTTGACTGTGACATCATGTTCTAACGTCATATCTCAGGAACAGAAGGGGAGACATTTGGTCAGATACTGAATTGGTGACTCTAATCTTGAAACTGTGCTGATTGTATAGATCTTCTGCAGTGTTTCCCATTAATTAACGAAACTATGGCGGCCCGCCATGTGACAGCCAGTTAGCCTCCGCTAGTCTCTGAGCTAGCCCCGGCTCTCCGTTTGGATCCAACCGGAGCACTGAGCCCTGGTTTGTTATTCAGGTTAAAGTGGGAAGAAGCAGCGGGTTTATCGGGCAGCTGAGTGAAGTGGAGCCTGAGGAGGAAACACCGGGACCGTCTGGATGTAATAGTCCGTGGAGGTGCTGCGGTGCTCGGCTGCACAGATAGGAAACCCCTCGGCTGACAGGATGTACCACTCTCTCACTCCGCTCTCTCTCACGCAGGCGCAGAACGTACGTGCTACTTGGCCGTCGGATGTAGTCCGTGTAGTGTGTTCAAATGCAACTGACACAGGGCGACGTGAGGCGACGTAGACGACGCAACAGTTGGCTTTCGTTGCCGCTAGTTCTTTGATGTTAGTTTGGTGTGTTAGGGCCTTCACGGCCTCACAGGCCACCGTCGTCTGCAACACTGCCCCCGTTAAAAGGGTCAATATCACCACCTCCTCTACTGTCGCCTTGTTTGTTGTTGAGTGAAACTTTTGACTCCGCCCTCTGGTGCCATCTATCGGCTGTATCTATGACATCATCAAGGAGGCATGGAATTATAAAGGCAGTGTCGTTTATCTTTGAAACAGACAAATCTATTTTTGTAGGAGAATAAATGAGACATTTTCTCATGAACTTTAGACGATATCTGTAGAATCAGGTTCAGACCTTGTCGAACACAACAGGAGATGATCTGTCTCACCCACTGGAAACACTCTGTTTAGTTGGTAGAGTGTGCAGGAGGCAGGACATGATTATACTGCCATTGCATTGGTTGTTCGTAATTTAGTCATAGTCAACAACAATAGTCTCTCGTTGTCCCTTGAATTTGTCCGACCATTTTGGCTTCGGCCCGTACCCTCAGAAGCTCCTGAATCTCGTCATCTCTCCATTTTGACATTTTGGCTGCTGTCTTCCTGTAACTGAGTCGTCTTCATCCTCAGATGTTCGTTTACTTCCGGTGTTGTGTGAGCATCATGACAGAAACGTCACCAAGTTGCCCACATCCTCCTGACGACAACCTGCTCTGTTCACACACGGGATCAGTCAGACGTTGAATGGACTCTTAAAGTCCACTTGAGCTTATGAGACGTTCTCATCAGCAGCTGTTCTGGATGATGTCGAGACAAATTCAGCTCTTCAGTTCATGTGTGAAAGGGGCCTGAGATCAGCTGGTGTTTGATTGACAGGAGTTGGGGCCTAAAGAGGCGGGACTAGTTCAGTGTGTATGTGTGTGTGTGTGAATGCAGGTGAAATGAGGTCAGGTACAGTTTCAGAATGTGTGTTTGTTTACAGACAGATCAGCTTGTCGTATTGATTCTGGGATCAGATCCACACCGTTCAGGACTGTAGTGACCCGAGAAACCTGACACACACACACACACACACACACACGCACACACACACACAGTGTCCCAGAGGAGGTGTGTATTTCTTGTCGATTTCTGTTTGTGTTTCTGCTGATCAGCTAAGAAACACTGTGTGTACCTGTGTGAGTGTGTGTGTTTCAATTAGATAAACCAAATATTCAAACAGTTTAAACTGAAATGTAACAGTGTGTAGTTTTTTTTTGGTTGGACTCCACCGTCAGTTTGCTCGTCCGTCTGATCGATCAGTGAGATAAACTCATCAATAAAAATGGAGGGCAGCAGAACATGAGCTGATCAGATGATCAGGACAGAAGCAGCTCAGGTTCAGGTGTAAAGATTCAGGATCGAGTTGAAGTATTTTTAAAATTATTGTTCAGACTTTCCCAGAATACAACAGGTCACAGCAGGATATAAAACTCAAAACCATCTCTGATGACATCAAACTGAAAATACTCAGTACGGTTTGTTTGTCCCCGTCACAGTGATCTGCACATCTGGGTGATGCTGTCGAGTGTGTGTTAGCTAGTTAGATGTGTTTCCATTCACACGGGGCTGTCTCACTTAATTTTGGACAGTGTGGTCTCGATCACAGAGTGAATGAAAGGATGTTAAAACAGTAACTGTGTGGAAGATGCATTTCCTCACCATGTCACGGTGTAAAGTCCAGTTCAGACCAAAGATTCACTACGAGATGAGATGAAACAAACAACTACTGTCAGCGCTCTGATCTGTAACGTTGTAAAAAGCTGCTGGCTCACAGGAAGTGACCACCATGAGACGGCGTATCATCTCTAGTCAACGACTCTCTGTGCTTCTGATCTGTAACGTCGACAGGAAGTGACCACCATGAGACGGCGCGTCGTCTCTGTGCTTCTGATCTGTAATGCTGACAGGAAGTGACCGCCATGAGACGGCGTATCATCTCTAGTCAACGACTCTCTGTGCTTCTGATCTGTAACGTCGACAGGAAGTGACCGCCATGAGACGGCGCGTCGTCTCTAGTCAGCGACTCTCTGTGCTTCTGATCTGTAACGCTGACAGGAAGTGACCGCCATGAGACCGCGCGTCGTCTCTGTGCTTCTGATCTGTAATGCTGACAGGAAGTGACCGCCATGAGACGGCGTATCATCTCTAGTCAACGACTCTCTGTGCTTCTGATCTGTAACGTCGACAGGAAGTGACCGCCATGAGACGGCGCGTCGTCTCTAGTCAGCGACTCTCTGTGCTTCTGATCTGTAACGCTGACAGGAAGTGACCGCCATGAGACGGCGTATCATCTCTAGTCAACGACTCTCTGTGCTTCTGATCTGTAACGTCGACAGGAAGTGACCGCCATGAGACGGCGCGTCGTCTCTAGTCAGCGACTCTCTGTGCTTCTGATCTGTAACGCTGACAGGAAGTGACCGCCATGAGACGGCGCGTCGTCTCTGTGCTTCTGATCTGTAACGCTGACAGGAAGTGACCGCCATGAGACGGCGCGTCGTCTCTGTGCTTCTGATCTGTAACGCTGACAGGAAGTGACCGCCATGAGACGGCGTATCATCTCTAGTCAACGACTCTCTGTGCTTCTGATCTGTAACGCTGACAGGAAGTGACCACCATGAGACGGCGTATCGTCTCTAGTCAACAACTCTCTGTGCTTCTGATCTGTAACGTTGACAGGAAGTGACCGCCATGAGACGGCGTATCATCTCTAGTCAACGACTCTCTGTGCTTCTGATCTGTAACGTGGACAGGAAGTGACCGCCATGAGACGGCGCGTCGTCTCTAGTCAACAACTCTCTGTGCTTCTGATCTGTAACATCGACAGGAAGTGACCGCCATGAGACGGCGTATCATCTCTAGTCAACAACTCTCTGTGCTTCTGATCTGTAACGTCGACAGGAAGTGACCACCATGAGACGGCGCATCATCTCTAGTCAACGACTCTCTGTGCTTCTGATCTGTAACGCTGACAGGAAGTGACCGCCATGAGACGGCGTATCATCGCTAGTCAACGACTCTCTGTGCTTCTGATCTGTAACGTCGACAGGAAGTGACCGCCACGAGACGGCGTATCATCTCTAGTCGACGACTCTGTGCTTCTGATCTGTAACGTTGACAGGAAGTGACCGCCATGAGACGGCGTATCATCGCTAGTCAACGACTCTCTGTGCTTCTGATCTGTAACGTTGACAGGAAGTGACCGCCATGAGACGGCGTATCATCGCTAGTCAACGACTCTCTGTGCTTCTGATCTGTAACGTTGACAGGAAGTGACCGCCATGAGACGGCGCGTAGTCTCTAGTCAACGACTCTCTGTGCTTCTGATCTGTAACGCTGACAGGAAGTGACCACCATGAGACGGCGTATCATCTCTAGTCAGGTGACACCATCAGCCGGCTTGAGTTGAGCTCAGACCGGCCAGTTCACACCGCTGACACTTTTCTCTGCAACGTCCTAAAACTGTTTCCTCTAGTTGTGAATATTTGATCTGACCTGACCTTTAGGAAGAAGTGATGTAACAGCCACTGTGTGACATCATCAGGTGACATCATCAGTTGGTATAAAGATGATTCAGATGTCTCCATCAGGACTCAGTGTTACAAAGTATGTGAAGAAAAATGATCACATGTACATTATTATTATTATTCTTATTTATTGATAACCTTTTGTGTGTGTGTGTGTGTGTGTCCAAAAATGAACTATGATTTAAGGCCACACGCACACACACTCCCCTCCTCCACTGTGTGGGAGACGAACATTAACAGCAGGAGATGCTGAGCTCAGCACAGTCAGGCTGATTAGTGTGTGTGTGTGTGTGTGTGTGTGTGTGCGCGCGCCGCTCCCTGTTTTATGACCTTTTGTTCTCAGTACTGGTTTCTCTGGTCTCCATCATTCCCAGCAGCCCCTCAGCTCTGATTCAGTTTCTCATCAGTTTATCAGTGATCGATGTATAACCTGCTCTGTGTGGACGATGACATCATCAAACAGCTGATGACATCATGTCTATTTAAAGCAGCGGGGCTTCAGTAGCAGCAGAATAAAGGGAGCAGATGGAGGCGGACGTTTCAGAGGAGACGGAGCAGGAAACTGCTGACGAGGAAAAATTACATGTAATCCTTTTAATGTGGAAGAAAAAGCTTCAGAGTTTCACTGTCAGGCGTTTAGCTTAAAACACGTGGAGCTGAATCAGCAGGGTTAATATTGATATCAGCTGATCGATAGAAAATCAATCAGCTGTTTTAATGATCAGTTAATTGTCTCAGTGTTTGTGTTTCCTCTCACAGGAAACTGAGTCCCTTAGTTTGGACCAATCAGGACGTGATGACGTGAACTTACTTCAATCTGACTTTTCTCTCAGTTTGATCGATCAGAGGATTGATTGATTATTGGGAAGATAACTGTTAGTTGCGGCTCTAATTGAATTGCATCTTGGTTTAAACCCAGAGGAGCTGGTTGTGAGTCAGAGGCTCATCAGTTCAGCCTGTTCTCAGTCTGAAGGATCAACACAAAGTCGTTCCTTCATTAACGTTCACAAACCTCGCTCAGTCTGAAGTCATTGAATACTGGTGCTGGGGCAGTGACCTCAGCGTCAGACGCTGATGATGAAAGCTGCGCCTTCATGTTGGCGTGATCCAAGGCTGGTCGCCATTGGTGTGTAACAGTGCCTGACGGACTCGGGGGGAAACGCAGCCGGACAACAACGTCAGTTAAGAGGGTGAAAAGTCCAAGTTGGGTGTCGGGTTGCAGCAGTTTGAAGGTTTACCATGGTATTAAAGTCAATGGTTATCATTCTGTGTACTCGGACTTATCTGTGGTACGAGATGGAAAATCTAACCTGCACATGTGCATTTAATTTCCTCCTCGACTGCCTGTCAGACTTTTACACAAACTTCCATTTAAGTGTTTCTGAAATCGTCTAAAACCGACGCTTCTTTTTTCATTTAATGATAAACTCAGCGCTCCATCTCTGCTGTGAATGATTCATTTAAAACTTTTATGTTTTATCTAAATCACGTTATTTAATAAATCTCATCATGTGGCAGTGGACACATTGGAAAGTGTAAATGATGAGGTGTCTGTCTGATAAACTCAGGTGGAGACATTAATCCAAATAAATGACATATTAATCTAAATCCTGCCGAGCTCTGCTGGCGCAGGTTTCATTGAAGAGGCCCCGCCCTCACTTCCAGAAAATCGTGTACTGTGCAAAGCATTGTGGGGATTTTATACCTGCGGAGGATCCACACATGGATCCTTCTAATCTCTCTGAAAGAAGGACTCAGTCCTCAGTGATATCCAGAAGGATCCTTGACATTGGAGCAGTCCTTCCTTCAGCAGGTCGATGACATAACTTCCTTCAGATTTGGCCGTTTGAGGATCCTTCCTTGACTCTGAGAAATACCTCCTGTTCTTTGTTCCTAAACCCAACCTGTGCGTTTGTTGTTGAGTGTACACATTTGCAGTAGTAGTGCTTTTATTTTGAAAGAGACTGTATGCAAACTGTACATTTCCTGTGTAAACAGAAGTGTATTTTGTTGTTAAGACTGTTTACATCGATTTAAGATAAGACCCATAATAGTGAGAGCATTCTTTTTCTCTGTAGCAGAGAGCTCAGGCTTCTGTCTCCCAGTCATCACATTCATATCTTACTTTGGGTGCTGTGCAAACTTGGTATTTCACCGTAATCACTCTTGTATTTCCACAAAATGGCTGCAGAGGACTGTTTTTGCATGATCCTGGATGTATATCGATCTAAAATAAAAACTATAATAGGTAGAGCACTCATTCTTCTGGCAGCAGAAAGCTCAGGCGTCTGTCTTTCATGTCATCATGTTGCCCGCTCGTCATTGCGCCATGTGCAAAAACAAGTGTTATCGCCAGAGGAATGAATGACACAACACTTTTTCACTCTGCTCATAACAATGAGTATATTTCAGAAACTAAATAACGTGCATAGTCTCAGGCTGCTGTCAGCCCTAGAGTGGTCTCCTCTGGTCTGAATCAGGGACTCATGTTGTCACAAAGTTGTATAATTGCCTAGAGTTGGTTCGTGTTCATCAAATGCCTTGTGTGAGAAAGCTGCTCTTGATTGGTCAGAATTTCCATGTGGGAAAAATCCAGGAAGTAAAGCAAACGTTGAAGAAGAGTACACTTGCAAGATAAATGTGACACTTTCTAATGTCACAATGGAGGGACAACTACGCAGGTTGATTTTAGCGCTGCTCATCGTGGACTATATTGCTGTCATTGTTCATTTTAGTCAAAGCATACAGTTTGAAAACGAGGCGCAGCTCCAACTAGAAAACAATGTTTTGATGCATTGGATGTGCTGAATGTGCATATTAAGGCAGTACAGGAGGAGGTGCACATTAATAATCCTCCAGGACTGTAACATGCTCATGTTTAACCCAAACAATGTGTCATGTGACTGCAGTTGCTTCACATCCAGGTCGGGACACCTTCTCACCACAAACCAACCGCACCAGAGTTCCTTTGGAACCGGACTGAGACCACCTCTTCAAGAAGGTCTCAGTCCGGTTGTTTTGCTGTGTTCACACCTGCACAAAGGAAGTAAATGAATGATTCAATCTGAGTGAAACTGATGAAGAACAACACAAACTGACTCAGACGCTCAACAGCTGATTGTGTTTATGAACAAACAACATACATGAGTTCTGATGGTCTGAACCTGTCCCCACCTGGAGCTGATTATAGGCAGATAATCACAGATTAAATCAGCATCATGACATCATCAGTCGGAGGAACAGCTGCTTGATTTCCTCCTCAGCGTTCAGGATGTTTAGTTTGAATTCGAACTGCTGTTGTTTGTGTTTATGATGTTTATTATAAACATGATGTCATGTGATCTGCGTCCTGCTCGCACTGCATTACTGCATCAGCACGGAACAATCAATGCTAATGTGTTAGCATGTGGCTAATGGACTCGGTGATCGATCGTGACGTTCATTTCCTCCTAATGTTCCGACCGGACACTCTAAAGAAATAGGCAGCATGTTCCTTTAAGAGCATCGCCATGGAGACGGTGTGAGAGCGGAGAGAGAGAGAGAGAGTCAGCAGACCTTTCAATTATTTATGAGGCTCTTCTGCAAATGGTCTCTGCAACACACACACACACACACACACACACACACACACACACACACACACACTCACACACTCTCTCTCAGCTGTAGATGTGGCTTGATGAACAGTCTAATGTAATGCGGCTGTGTGGCTGCAGCAGATGAACAGGATGGATGTCTGAGTGCTGCAGCGCTGCATTAAAACTCCCATCAGCCCTGGCGTCACCTCCCTCTACACACTTCCTGCACTTTACCCCGCCAAAGTAAGAGTCCTCACCTGAAGCCTCTTACAGGAGCACTTTTTACACAGAGACGGCGCCACAGAGTCGATACAAAGTCCCGCCTTTATGCCACTGTTGCATTTTTACACAGAACCAAACGACAGCGGCGTCGTGTCGCTCCAGTGTGAGATTTTCTCAGGTCTTGTCAAATGTCTTCAGCTCTCAGCGCTCACAAACACTGACAGATAACTGTCTGTGTTACATCTGGTGTATGAAATGTTTCACCATCCTACGACAGATGAGCCTCCAACTACCAAGCAGAATAGCAGTGTGCTACTGATTCACCTCACACATTTACACTTGTGTCTCTCACACACACACACACACACACACACACACACACACGCAGTCAGAGGGGTAACTATACAAATAATCGCTAACTGTAGCATCACACAACTAACGGTTATTAACAGCTTTACCAACAGAGTGGAGCCTTTTTAAAGCTCGGTGTTGGATGTTAGCCGCTGTTGCTAATGAGCTCGTGCTAACACTCTGGAGACGGTCCTTCAGCGCTGTGTCTGACCTGTGGCAGGCGGTTGGAAATCAGACCCTCGGCGCCGTCCTGTTGTCTTCCTCATGAACTGTGAAAGACGTCCACACTGCGACATGTCTCACCCTCCTGACAGCTTCTTCTGTGTTTATTGGCGGCCCACAAACCAAGTTTAAGGTACATGTAGCAGAATAATGCATGATTATAAAAATGTCACATTAGTGGCCTGATACACACCGATCAGCCAACACATTCAAACCACTGACAGGTGAAGTGAACAACTCTGATCATCTTGTTACAGTGCGATGCTCTGTTGGGAAACCTTGGGCTCTGACATTTATGTGGACGCCACCTGACACGCTCCACCCACCTGAACACCAGTGCAGACCAGGCACCCCCCATTATGGCAGCAGCACTCCCCAGTAGCAGTGGCCTCCCAGCAGGACAATGCACCGTGCCACACCACAAAAACTGCTCAGGAATGGACCGAGGAACAAGACAAAGAGCTCAAGGCGTCGACCTGGCCTCTAAAAGTCCCCAGTCTGATCAAACATCTGTGGGACGTGCTGGTACCCCACCTCACAACCCACAGGACTCAACGCGTTGGTGCCAGACACCAAAGGACACTCTCCAGAGGTCATGTGTTCATGCCTTGACAGGTCAGAGTCAAGTCCGGTCCAAGGAGCACCCACCTTGGATCGGGGGTGCCTCTGGGGTACCAGCTCGTCCCACAAATGTTCATTGAGGCTGGGATCTGGGGTATCTAAGTGACTGAAAAGTTAAAACCCAATTTTTGACATCGTAGTTTACAACTTTATAGGCCTTTAAAAATGTTTCAATAAGTCAGTTGTTGTTGGACAGAGAAAACATCAGTGAGAGGACACATCCCTCCTCGTTCAGGTGGAGCCACCATGCTGATCTGTTCGATTCAGTGAGGTTGTATGAGAGGCAGCTGAATGTATGATGAGCGCTGTAATTTCCCAGGTGGACTTGAACTCATCAGTCCCGTGGTGTGTTTGTGGATTCTGTTTTTTCTGATCGACAGATATTTAAAGTTTATTTGTTGTTATCTTTGGTCGCTCTGTGGACGAGGACGCAGCTGAAAGCAGAGAGCAGCGACTTGACTCTTGAGCTTCTCGACTGATGAGTCAAATCACAGACGTGTGTGTGTGTGTGTGTGTGTGTGTGTGTGTGGGAGGGAGAGGAGCTGTATTAACACATTAACTTAATGACTTTAATTGATGTCGCTGCAGCTGTTCTCAACCTTTGACTGTATGTACATTTCAAATTCAGGCCTGTAGACGCTCTGCACACACACACACACACACACACACACACACACACACACACACACAAACAGGTGTTTCTCGTTGTCTGTTTTTGAACGCAATCACACTTCAGGGTTCAAAGGGTTAAATACTTACAAAAGGTGTCTGACAGCAGCACAGTAAAGGTTATGTCGCTCCAGGTTTCAAAGGGTTAAGGCAGCTGTGTCTGTGGGATCAGACTCTTCCCATAGTGAGCCCTGCTGCACCTCAGTGCTCTGTACCTGCACCAGGAGGGCAGGGAGGTGGTGACAGAGTGGGTGTGTGACGTCCTGTCCTGTTGAGGGAATAATGAGCGCAGTGGCCCTGATGTTTAACTCTGTCAGCTTGGTGTGAGGAGACCAATTATCCTGGCAGCAGTGTTGGCGATGTTTGACTCTGTTAGTAACTGATGACGTGTTTAAGAAGCAGGTGGAACAGTGCCGTAGGACTGGCTGAATAATGCTCTGGATTTATGTAACCTCTGTTCATACATCAGTAAACTACAACTATAAAATGAAAGAGAAAAAATAAGTTCATTCACTGGGCCGACTGCCGGCAACTTTGGTGGAACGTTAACTTGTAATGTTACTCAATGCATGAGTTGATGACGTGAATCCATCAGCACACCTTAAATTTCACTGTGACAACTTTGACCATCACTTTAGTTTTTATATGACACACACTTTTAGTAATGACTTTAAAAATATAGATTAATTTGGAGCGGATTATGTGAAGGTCATATATTCTAATCCTCACTTCCTGTGGGCTACAGCAACACTAAACCCCTGAGCTTGCCTGAGAAGGACTAAATGCACAAAGCTGCTATTTTTAAATATCCCATGGAGAGAGACTCTCACTGCAGCCTGTTCTATTTTGTTGTGAAAATGTGGGCGTGCAGCCTCGTTCTGTGGACGATAAACCAGGTGCAGACTTCCATCTGTGTCACCGCTGATGAGGAAATACAGCGAGTGCTGGACGGAGCAGTGAGTGACAACAACCCCGCCCACATTTAAGAGGACTGTCTGAACACACCGAGGGTCTAGGTACCATGGCTGAAGGGTTACTGCTGGTTCCAGAGGTACTAACGGCTTTAGAGTCCATTCAGTTTTACGCCCCTGCTGGGAGGAGCATGTCAGAGTACTGTACATGTCATTTCCTGTTACCACTAAGAGGCACCATGGCTGTCACATAATGTTGACATGTAGATGTTATGAGGCCAGGACTGCATCTCATGTTTATTAATTAATACAAAAATAGTGCTACTATGTGAAAAGTGTCAAAGTTAATAAAGTAGCAGAGGAGATCACCATGTTGCACTGCCATGTTTCTACAGTAGCCCAGAATGGACAAACCAAACTCTGACTCCAGATAGGGACATTTGTGTTGTCATATCAGACACTGCAGTTAGAGTCCTCTCTGTGATGAGCAGCGTTGGTATAAACAGTTAGTGTTTCCTGGTTTAAATCAGCTGGTGTGTGTTTCTGAGAGGAGGAGACCTCTGTGGAACATTCAGCTCCTCAACAATCAACACTGAAGGAATTCTGACCAGGAGACGTTTCAGCTGGTTGTAATCTGCAGTCCACAGCTAGATGCCACTAAACTCCCCTTAAATCTGACACACTGAACAAAGGGCTGGGCGATATGGACAAAAATTTAAATCTTGGTACTCACAGGCTGACTGGTGATAGAAATCCCTGTATCTTCAGCTGCAGGTCAGAGCCACATTTGAGATGTCAGAAGCTGTTTTTTAAGAACCGACTGTGATCAAAATAAAATGCAAAGACAGGGATTTTATTAACATTTGAAAATAGGCACAACAGTTACACCTCAGAAACACTAGTGGGCTGTTTCTGTGAAGTGCTGTAAAGTTTAGTTGATTCAAAACACACATTAAACACACAAATCAGCTTCACTATAACTCGCAGCATTCACAGACAAACACTTGTCTTTATCTGGACACATTTTCCCCACAAATACAACATGCTAACCTTATTAGCACAAGCCTATGGCATTTTACATTGTATAAATTAGCCTAGCAGCTAGCAGAGATTTCCTCTGCTCATATTTCAGCCAGGATAAATCACACACAGTGTGTGGAGGCTTTATTGTCTTCACAATTTATTGTTTCTTATCTGTGAAATTAAAGTAAATCAAAGCCTTGTTTCCACTGAGGGAAATGGTTTCAGCTCACAGAGACAGACAGGAGGTCTGCGTCACTGTGACACTGTGGAGTTAAATCTCTAAGGAGGTGCACGTCAGGCTACGGCTCTAAAAAGTGTTGATGGAGAACTTGTGAGTGAGTGAGGGGCGGAGTTGTGTGGAGAGTGTGACAGAGGAGAGATGAACACTGGTTTGCGTCACGTAATGCAACTTGACCCAATATCGATATAAACAGTGTCTCAATTTATATCTTGCTTGAAAATGTATGGATCTATATGGTACAGTTGTGATATGGCCCAGCCCTGCACTGTCTGGACCTTTAAGTCCTGTTATAGTAGATATATACATTCCCCCCCGGCAGCAGTCAGAAATACTGAGCTCTACGCAGCACAGATAGAGATCATTGTTTCTGGACTTCATGCAGAGTTTATGTTCTCATGTATTTTACAATGTGTGTGTGTGTGTGTGTGTGTGTGTGTGTGTGTGCTGCAGTGCCTCTGGTTGTATATAACTCACTCCAAGCACATGCATGCTGGTCCCAGTAATCCTATAAAAAATGCAGTGCGGCAGTCACGTGACGAATCATCTGACGCATGCAAATGAAGACACCGAGGCTCAGCGATGACACAGGAGGGATGCGGTTACCGTGGTTACCGTTCGGGGAGGGCAGCTCGGACCGAAACAGTACCGCTATGGATATTCATCACAGCGTGGTGTCATTGTTGTTACAGGTACACACGCTCCTGCTCGCTGGCTTCTGTGGCCGCAGAGATGACGCAGACAGGACAAACACACGTGGCTGGGGTTGCTATGGCAACATGCAAACATGGTTACCTGAGTATCGATGTGTTTTATTGGTGGATGTCTCAGTTGACGTGATTGATTTGATTGTTGAACAGCAGCTTGATTATCATCATGGATCTGATGGTGTACAGCGACAGTTTGTAGGATTTATATAAACGTCATGTTGAAGCATCTGCAGGAGGAAATAAAACAAACCTTTAAACCCAGAGCGATTTCCAGCTCAAGGCTTTTTTCCTTGAAGTCATTTTCAGACTCAGGGCTGCAGAGGACTGACAGCAGAAACAGTTGATGTGCACACACACACACACACACACACACACACACACACACACAGACGCTGCTGTGCTGTGTTTATATCACTGGACAGTGTTTACTGTGATAAACAATCAGACGATGCAACACAACAGTTAAATTTAACCCATCAGCTGATCCAGAGACAGAAAAGACGTCTCATCTCGTGTGTGTCCTGGTTTCCTTCGGTCTCCAGTGAGACGTGAGCAGAAGACACAAGTTAAAGCAAACATGGCTGCAGTTCAGAGTGAATTGGGATGCACCTCCTGTCCTTCAGTGCTGCTCAGTCACACCCTGACGCCTCCTGAGCTGCTGCTGTCTGCCCCCTGCTGGACGCTCTGAGAACTCACTGCAGCAGCTTCAGTCTGCAGCTTGAGCACAAACACCACAACACTTAGTCTGTGTGTGTGTGTGTGTGTGTGTGTGTGTGTGTGTGTGTGTGTGTGTGTGTGTGTGCAGGTGCTGCTCACCTGTTTGCTCCATCCTCAGCTCACACACACACACACAGGATCATCTGCAGATGCACATGAATCAGCTCAGGGGATGTGTAGACTGTATCGAACAGAGCATTAAACAGAGAGGAGGACATCAGGATGAAGAGGAGCTGAGATGAACATTAGTGCAGTGAGTCAGGAATCGATTTAAAATCACATCTCTGAAATATTCATCATCACTTTAGGACCATCAGAGCCATCACTGCAGTCCTGCTCTGGTTCAGCATCAACACAGTGTTTTAAAGCTCTGTGATGTGACTCTGCAGTATTCTCTGTCTCAGTCTTATTCTGCTGCTGCTGCTGCTGCTCTCAACTGTTTCAAACTTTCCTTTATTAAGGCTTCATTTTATTTTTGGCAGTTTTCTAAAATGAGACGCTTCAACTCAACAGGAGGCCGACCTCAGAGTCGTGTTCATGGATATTGATGAAAACAAACTGTGAAAGGCAGCAGATATTTATCTGACTGTGTGATCTGATTGGACTTTAGTGCAGTCCAGGTCAACAGGTGATACGAGATGATTTGACAGACAGACTTTGACACTGAGACTCATCAGGGATATTTTGTAATCGTCTGCCCTGAGCAGCAGCAAGATGACCCCCCCCCCCAAAAGAGTCCAGACACTGGTGAAACTGATGAGGATGATGAGGCTGATGAATCTGTGATGGGGAGGTGGAGGGTGCACAGAACTGCAGCATGAACATACTAAAGTCAGAAAGAGAATCATATTTAAAGAGACAGCAGCAACATAACAGGCTAACAGTGAAGATGTGTCGCTGTGCTATTGCTTAAAAATAGAACATCTGATTTATCAATAAACAGCTCCAGACAGTGGGCCTCATTCACAGATATCTTCTTACGATTTATCTTAAGTTTGTTCTTCACACAGGTCTCGCATAGAAAAGTCTGTGTCATGTGTTCTTAAACTCCATCATTGTTCTCATCATGATGAACCCATTGTCCTCGTTACTTGATAGCATGTACCAGTTGATCCTAATTAGCATAAACGCCACACCAGTCCCCATAAAAGGGCATGAGACTGCAGGGCCGTGTGCACACATAGAAACTGTGGGTGAAGAAGAAAAGTTTAGAGAATTGAGTCAAGAATGCCGAACTGAAGGTCTGGAGAGGGCGGAGCACCAAACTCCAAACATTAAAAAAGCTTCAGTAGTTCTGAGTGGAGATGCTTCTGCAGGAAGTGAACGCCAGACGAGCCGTCACATTTAGCAGCATCAGGAGCGGATATAAAATAAAAGATGAATGAGATACTAAAGATGTACATTGCATTATAGTTGCACAGCTCTCAGGACTGAGACTTAACTGTCACTGCAGCTACAGGAGAGACATGAAATATAACAGGCTGGTGAAGACGTGACGTTTGTAGGGATGTTGGATTGAGGGGCCACATGTACACATGCCGTGTCTTTGACCGCTTGGAAAAAGTAAGGTTGGGTGCTGGGTGCTACTCTGGTGCCAACTCTGTGCCAGCTTTCAACGGTGCGTCGGCAGGTTGCGTCTGAGGTTGTTAAGCGACCATAACCAGCACTGTATTACAGCCTACTTACCAAAAATCCTGAGTGCAGAGCTGATCTTCCAGGTGCTGTTCCCTAAGTGTGTCTTGGGCCAAAAATGTTGTCCGTGGGACAGATGTAAAGCTCTGAGTCCTGCACTAAAACTTCTCCTCCATATTTACCACCGACTGATATTGATGGAAGAAGGGAAAGATATGTTGTTCCTCATCACATGATATGTGGTGCACGCTGCAGCGTTCCAAAAGTTGAACTCTGTTTGTCTCAGGGCACGGCCATCACACCCTGAAAAATAGGCACTCGGGAACGTGTGTCACTCTGGTGTTTGAGCACGCCTGCTGTGCATTTACTTTGAAAACAGTTAATTTGAGGGCACAAAAAATGCAGCATATATACGGCCTCTTGTGGGGGTTAATGATCCTCGACTCACCGCTCTGCATTTATCAACCACCAAAGAAATCTGATTTTAACTTAGTCACATGAACACAAATGTTTGTGTCACTAAATGCGAGAAAGACTTGGACCTAAATAACATCTTTATTTCCAAAACTAACTGACCCATCTGTAACCTCAACCTTTCCAAACTGTGACACCATGTCAGTCACCAGATGTGGCAGCAGTGCCAAGACCTGCAGAAAAATGTGTTGTGATGTCACAAAATATATTTCAGTCACTTTTTAAAAATATGTGATAAAGACAGCAGAGAGAAAACCTCCACACTGTAAACCTGTCTGTCATCAATATTTAGAATAAGTGCCCTCTAGTAACTACTTGCCCTTAAAGGGCACCTTACAAATACCTTACAAGTCAAGCTGCAGGGATTAGTGTGTGTAGTGATATATATATAGTCCTGTTGACACTCTCAGAATAACTCCTCTCCTCTTACTGAGGGGTCACATGCACCCTCAGATCTCAGAGCACGACTCCAGACTAGACCTGTCACAATACCAGAAATTTACTAGTTGATACTGATACTAGCGAAATGCCACGAAAGATTAAACAAAATATGCTGCCTTGGGAGAAACACTTTTCTTATTGACGAGTTGAGGCAGAGCTGTGTCTGCAGCCGTACTCACATCATCACTTAATCATTTTATCCTGTTCCACATTTCTACAAAATTTTATCATAATTAGCGCATGACTTTTGAGTTATGGCCAAAAGCATGATTTTCAAGGTCACAGTGACTTTTGACCACTAAAATCTAATCAGTATCATTTTTAAGTCAGAGTGGACGTTTCTGCCAAATTTGAGGAAACTCCTTTAAGGCCCTTTTTAAGATATCGCATACGAATGAGACGGGCGCAAGGTCACAGTGCCCTTGACCCTTGACAACCAAAATCTAATCAGTTAATTGTTTATTTATTGCCATCGGTGCTGCTGAAACCAGTTTAATTAAATATTTTGAGGAGTTTTAGGAAAAAATCAGTTCAGATTCCAGTGGAAAAAAATCTCACATTCCTGTGCAGCTTGCCCCAGCTGGGTTTAAAAAAGACAAGACCGAATGTTAGCAATGAATTTGATGCAGTGAGCTGAACCATCTGATTAGTCTTTGGAAATATCTGCAGGTGAATTATGATCCAGAGAAATCATCAACAAAGGGTAAGGGTTAATAAAGGACCAGTTACCTTTGTTTTCCATATTCTACAGGAGTATACACTCATTCATTTACTGTAAAACTTCAATTAAAAGCCTTGTCCCAATTGACCTATGGCTAAGCCACGCCCCCTCCACTCACTCGGACAAACTATCAACATTCAGTGAGCGGCGCTATGGCAGGTGTCACAGTACACGGCATTTCACAGGAGGCAACTGATGATTTTTGGAGACATAACGATCAGATGTCATTGAGAAGTAACCAAAAGGGCCTAAACTACGCATTGGAGGGATATATTCATCATTTTATTGTTGAGAAGGTCGATGAAAAGCTTAAATTACAAGCCAAAATTTACAGGTCACAGTGTACGCTTGTGAACCGCATCTGGTTGCCGTCACCATCAAAGACAACAAGTTAAAGTGCCACTGAAGTTAAGGTTTTTGGCTCAGAATATGAGAAAAGGATAACGGCCTTTTTACCATCTTTACCAAGAGTGTCTCTCCGTTAGTTTGGTGCTACAGTATTTACACTGACTCATTCAGCATAACGTTTGCCAACCTTTGTTATCTCTGCCATTACAGATAAGTTAATGAAGCTAAGCTCCAGAAGTTAACGTTAGCTTAACTAGAGCCCTTTGGACAACAGCTAACAATGATGTACGATCACCAAAGTACAAAACTAGAACAAAATAGGCTAATGAACTCCCAGCAAACAAGGTGACATGATGAACAACGCAGCTAGGAGCTAACGTTAGGCTAACTTTAGCTAACGTTAGCTAGAGATGTTAAAGATAACTTTATATTTCTTTCCAGCAAAGTGACAATATGTTGCCTCAAACACAATGTTGACTTACCTTAGAACAGATGTAGACATCATTGTTAATCTTATTCACGTTGAGTTGATGTTGTGGTCTAACGTTACCACACAACTTTATCCAAAGGAGACACTTTTCTCGCTTGAGATGTGGTTTAAAGTGTAAAAATACACCTGGTCGCCCAGCCTCTCAGGATACCTTGTGTCAGAGTTGCATGTACCCCATGCACACCGTTTGACCATTTTTAAACTTCAAATCTCAGAAAAAGCTCATAAAACCGAACAAACTGACTTTCTGTAATGCATTTCAATGGACGTCCAGGCAGAGAATGTCCCAGTGTATGGGAATGGCTATACGCACTGTGATTGGCTCATCGCGTTTGAGGGCGGGGCTTAGCCATAGGTCAATAAAACACCCAGTTTCTTTTACTGGCCCAGTGTGGCTTCACACTTTGACAAATCTCTCTATTAGAGGCCTGGTCTGGTCGCCAACTAGTTCATTTTTTTATAGAAGTTTTTGGGATGTATTAAACCAGGTTGTTGGCCACCTGAAATTATGTGTACGTTCCTCGATAACCCTGTAAGTTATTTATTCTCCTTTAGTCTGTCAGGGTCCTCAGGTCAAAAGAATCAAAAGGATTTTTCATAAAATTTAATCCAAGTTGTGAGGATTGTTTTAACAGGATAAAGTGGTGTCGTGTCGGTACGTCAGGTGCCGTAATCTTCGAGTGCCGTAACTATCTGTTGGAGCTAGATCAATTGAATGATTCGTCATTGGTAAAGTATCTGAAGCCTAATTTTATACAAGTAATATTCATACTGGTTTAAATAAACAGTTTGACTGTATTTGTGTGAAAGGAATTAAAGGCCTGTCTCAAATAGAGACTTGTTGAGTTCATTGATTTAAGCAAGTAATAGCCTGGGCTACTAATAGAGGTTTTACGGTAGTTTGTGCCGGGGATGGACGAATAGGAGGAGCTTGTAAAGGAACAGCTCAGAGCAGGCCTTTTTGAAATATCATATTCACGAGAAAAGGATGGGTGCAAAGTGACAATGACCTTGACCTTTGACCACTAAAAACCAAGCAGTTTATTTTTAAGTCAAAGTGGATGTTTTTGCCAATTCGAAGAAATTCCCTCAAGGTTTTTCAGGTATTATGTTCATGAGAATGAGACAGACGTACGGACGGACAACCTGTAAACATAATGCCTGCGGCCACGGCTATCACCGGCGCGGAGGCATAATACCAGACATGAAATGATTTTATTTAATGTACTATATTCCAGTCTTTGTAAACAATACAACATCACTGTTGCAACTTATCATCATTTCTGTCTTGTGTTAGCGACCTGCCGTTCTGTTGGACCGTCTACCTGAGTCCATGTGAACGCAGCAGAAGAGCTCAGGGTTTTGTTTCATTAGAATCAGAGAAACTTCATTCTGACACTCAAAGTCCAACAAAACCTCCAGGTTCATACTTTTTGGGACGACAGAGAAGATGTTCTTCCTCACTATCAGGCGTCCCTCTGGTTCACAGTGCTGTGACTGTCAGTGTCTCTCAGTGTGACAACAGCTGAGGGGTGTGTCGTCACATGGGGGCGTGAGCAGTTGGAGATATGTGCAACAGGAACAGACAGACAGACAGACAGACTGTAATGAGTCCTGTGAGTGTGTTTAAAGGTGTCAGCTGCAGTGACTGAGTCATCGATCTGTGTCCTGACTGACTGACTGATTAACTGACTGCCTCTGGACTCCTGAAACCTCCTCAGCCGGCGCTTTGAGTCCGTGTGTGAGCTGAGTCGGCTCTCTGCATACGATGACCCGTTACTGCAGCCTGCTCCGTCGCCTGCTGTCTGGTGAGAGTAAGGCAGAGGAGGCAGATGAGGAGGAGGCCAGCGCTCGCAAAGAGAGCAGCCACGCGGGTGAGCGGACGCCCAACACTGACCTGTAATTACTGTAGTAGAAGAAGAGGAGTGGGAATGTGCCTGCAGGAGAGTGTTGTTGTTGTTGTTGGTTAAAAGTCAGTGATGGAAACAGAGTCAGCAGGTGCATGGCGTCCTGCTGGGGCTGAACTTTAGAGCTAGACGGGTTTGGCTGTTCGCTGTCTTAACAACACAACTGGTCTGTTCATGAGCTGTAAGATATAAAGTGATGAGTTCATAAAGAAACATGAGATTTAAAGTTATTTCTGTTGGTCAGATATGTCGACAGGAGCCGTCAGTGTGCTCGTACACAGCTCTGAGGACACGTGATCCCTGTCAGACATAAATACAGATATGTAACATGTCGTCACTTCATGTAGTTTATGTGGTGGGTTTTATTATTTGTTTGATTTATTTAATTCTATTATTTGCTGGCATGTTGGATGAAAGCAGATATACTGTAAATATATGTACATGTATAAATAGTGATTACAGGGTTTGGTTCAGTCTCTGCTGTGTCAGTAGTGAGAGAGTCTGCAGTGAGACCAACATGCAAATAATATTCAAAAACATACAAATACACTTGAATCATTTGTCTGCAGTTTAAACTCAGTGTGTAGTGATGGGTGACTTTATATAAACTCTTTAAAGTAGAAAATTGATTGAACATATAGACAAAAGTGATGTATGAATCCCTGCAGCTTATAGAGTTATATACAGACTGTAGTGTTATAATGAGCTGTACAGACTACACACTCAGTATGATTTAAAGTTTTATATATACTAGTCCATAGCCATTGGTAGCTTTGTCACCTTCTACCTATGCCAGTCCTCAATGCCTATGTGCAGTTTCACATAGATTGACCACGTCAGTGAGTAGAAAAACGTGGGACAGACAGAATGACTGACTGACAGAATGACACACTGACAGTTTCCGTGATTATGTACAGCATACCATACCATGACTTAGTCATACCAAACATTAGAAAACAACACCAACATTGGTCCACAGGGGGAGCCACAGCGATCGGTCGCATTTTAGCCATTTTGAAGCATTTTTCTGTTGTTATAGCGCCACCCAGTTGCCAATTAGAGTTAAATTTCTCCAGTCACCTTGAGGCGTCCTGTTCTACATATCTACCAAGTTTAGTAAAAATCCATATGGCGGTTAGGCCTAGATAAGAAATGAGCTCTCTAGCGCCCCCATTTTGTTTGATGGGGTCAATAATGGAGGGGTCCCCTCAGATTATGTGTGGTCATATGCCTACAAAGTTGCGTGGTGATGGGTGAAACCCTTGAGATGTTATACACCTTTATGTGATGAGCCACGCCCTCCGCAATATTCATTGCCTTATAGAAGCTCAGTTTTAGTAAGTTTTCCAACTTTTGCCAAGAGGGAACTTTAGATATTGGTCCCTAGATTATGTTCACCCAGTTTCATGCAGATCGCTCAAACTTCCTAGGAAGAGATCCATTTGAAGTGTTTTTCAAAAAATTCAAAATGGTGGAAAATCTATATAAGCGGAAGTTATGGGTTCTTGAGGCAAATGTGTTCCTCATGAGGAGAGGCATCTCTGTGCAAAGTTTCATGTCTCTACGACATACGGGGCATGAGATATGCCCATTCAAAGTTTGACATTTCAATGGGTTGCTATAGCGCCCCCCTTTGGCCAATTGATGTAATATTGCTTCATTGGCATCCTCCCATGACCCTCTACCACTGTGCCAAATTTCACATGGATTGACCAAGTCAGTGAGGAGAAAAACGTGGAACACACACACACACACACACACACACAGTTTTCCTCATTATATAGTAAGATACACTCTGTATTTTTACCCACAAAGTTATATGAAGATATATAATAGCACCACATATTTACTAGTATATAAAGTTATACATTAACAGTAATGTCCTGCAAAATGCATTTTATAGCAGAGTATATAAAACTATACACAGACTATATCGTCTTCTCTTTTTTTTTACACCTTAAATAAAACAATTTAAAAAGCCATACAAGTCTAGGATGGAAACTATTTATTGTCAGAAGTAACACGGTTGCCAATCCATCTATTATTGTGTATAAAAGCTTATATAGTATGTATAAACGTTAGAGGGAAGAGGGAGGGCCGGCGGCTCCCAGGCCACCCCCATCACATAGCGAGGGAGGTGCGAGGTCCCGCAGGGGGCCTGTTGTGCTGCTGTAGCCGGAATACTGCGGTATGAAGGTAGCCACCGCAAATACCGCCCAGCCCTATAATGTGGCAAATACATGTTTATAGAGACAAGGGACAGACAGATGTATATATTCTAAATATATATTCTAGTATATATTCTAGACTAATAAATGATGTAGGTGTATACTCCCGGAGTATAAAGGTATATACACACTGTTTAGTGTTGTCTATATAAAGTAGTAGACACTCCTCTCCTGTTATGTCAGATATTAATCTTAGTGTATAAATATCAGCGTTAACATCTCTGATCAGATCTTAGTGTCTCACACCTTCACCAGCTCTCAGCCAACACCTCTCACTTCACAGATACCTTTTTATATACACACACACACACACACACACACACACAGAAACACACATATACAGACTCACACTCAGGCGGTGGTCTATAAGATATAAACACAGGACACTGTTGTTCTTGTTGGATAATGTAGCTGTTAGCTGATAAATCATTACAGCTAATTACAGGTGGAAAGTAGAAATCAAAGCACAGGAAGCTTGGTTTACTTTAATGACCACCACAAAAGTTGGACAACAGAACTCTGACCACAGACTTTAAACATTGTTTCTCTCCTGCTGTTTTATTACACAGTGCTACAGTGGACGTACATGATGTTATCTAGCTTGCATCAAAGCAACACAACAATAATTATACTCAATATAGTTTCTGTTTGTTTCAGACCACAAAGAGTTGTGCTTCTGATGCAGAGTGTTCTAGTTTAAAGGTCCAGAGTTTTCCAGAGAGCTCTGGTGTCGACAAAAACAGAAAAACTCAGCGAGAGCAACATATTTAGCTCCGTAACTTGTGACAGAAACAGAACACACAACTAAAATTACCTCCAGCGCCCCTGTGAGAGTGTCTCTGTGACCTTGACAGTGATGTCTCAGTTATATTTACAGTATCGTGTATTTCTGTCTGACCAGCTGTGTGTTTCCTCAGGTCTCTCAGCACCTTGTGTATCTGCAGCAGGACTTCAGGTTACCTCAAGTCAGGGGAAAAATGTGTCATCCATAAATGATATCCTGTGTTCAGATAGTTATGTAGGAGAGTAAGTGAAGAGTCAAAGGTACAAAAATCATGTCTTACAGACTCTTTAAACCATTTAACCGTTTAAACCACCAAGCTTCTCTTCATATGACAAACAGACCTGCATATGTACTCACAGGACACAACAGTCGTATAAAACCATCCACATCGCTGACACTATCCGAATAATGACCAACATCATTAACAAAAATATAAGGATTATTAAACACTTTGACATCAACGAGCTCACAACCAGCAGGCTGTTCTCTCATGTAGCATGTGGAACCATAGACTGTATCAAGATGGACGACATGACAGCTCCCCAAAAGTTAAGCTGAAACATCTGGATCGCCCTCTTGTGGCTGGCTGCAGTTTAGATCATGAAGCCAGCCTCCTCCATATTAACCAGTATCTATACTAGTGCGTCAGCTCTACGTAGACCCTACGCCGTAGCCTACACCGTTGTGAGCATTTATACTTGTGTGGTGGTGTGTCTGTGTCACTCTGCAGTTACACCTCCAAAACACTAGTCGGCGGCGGGGTTTCTGTGAAGTGCTGTAAAGTTTAGTTGATTCAAAACACACATTAAACACACATTAAACACACGTTAAACACACAATAAACACACAATAAACACATTAAACACACATTAAACACATGTTAAACACACATTAAACACACAATAAACACACATTAAACACAAACACACATTAAACACACATTAAACACAATAAACACACATTAAACACAATAAACTCACATTAAACACACAATAAACACACATTAAACACACAATAAACACACATTAAACACATTAAACACACAATGAACACACATTAAACACAATAAACACATTAAACACAATAAACACACAATAAACACATTAAACACACAATAAACACACATTAAACACATTAAACACACAATAAACACACATTAAACAGACATTAAACACACAAACACACATTAAACACACAATAAACACACATTAAACACACAATAAACACACATTAAACGCACATTAAACACACGTTAAACACAATAAACACACATTAAACACACATTAAACACACGTTAAACACACATTAAACACAGGTTAAACACATTAAACACACAATAAACACACACTAAACACACGTTAAACACACATTAAACACAATAAACACACATTAAACATACATTAAACACACATTAAACACAATAAACACACATTAAACATACATTAAACACACATTAAACACACAATAAACACACATTAAACATACATTAAACACACATTAAACATACATTAAACACACATTAAACACACATTAAACACACATTAAACATACATTAAACACACGTTAAACACACATTAAACACACAATAAACACAAATACACAAATACAACTTGCTAACGTTATTAGCACAAGCCTATGACATTTTACATTGTATAAATTAGCCTAGTGGCTAGCAGACTTTTCTTCTACACATATTAAGTCAGGAGCAACATTTAACAAAGGTAACGTTACAAAATTCGTTTACATTACAGCTCGCGATTGGTCACACAGGTGGATGGGCAGGAAACTCAATACCGTGGAGATTGCTGCTGTGCAGACTGTGGGTCTGAACGATGTCACCAGAGCAAGATGTCAGCGCCCGTATCCACGATATTTTAGCTTCACTTCTGTACAGTGGGGGAAGTGGAGACATATTGTCCGTCTTTATATACAGTCTGTGTCAAACCAAGGAAACTGAGTTATTTTAATGTAGGTCCTCAGGTTACGTTAATTACGTAACTTTATGTTTCTTCTCCTAAACCTAGCCTACTTATCTACATTCATAAACCTAACCTGTGTAACCTTACTTCCTATGTAACTTTACTTTCCTAACCTAACCTATGCAACTTTGCTTCTTACGTAACTTTTCTTTCCTTAACCTAACCTACGTAACTTTTCTGTCTTGACCTAACCTACATAACTTCACATTCATAAATGTAGCCTTCAAACTTAACTTCATAAACCTGATTATGTAATTTTGCTTTCTTACACTAATCTATGTAACTTTGCTTCCTAAACCTAACCCATGTAATTTTACTTTCTAAAACTAAACCTACGTAACCTTACTTCTTTAACCTAACCTACGTAACTTCCTTAACCTAACCTACGTAACATTACATTCATAAACCTTACCTATGTAACTTTACTTTCTTAACCTAACATATGTAACTTTGCTTCCTAAACCTAGCTTTTGACCTTTACTTCCCAAGCCTAACCTACGTAACTTTTTATTCATAAACCCAACCTCCGTAATTATTTTCCGAAACCAAAACTACGTAACTTTACTATCCTAAAATACCCCTAGATAACTTATATTTCATAAACCTGATCTATGTAACTTTGATTCCTAAACCTAGCCTATGTATCTGTACTTTGTATAACCCAACCTGTGACGCTTTACATTCCCAAACCTAGCCTTCGTAACTTTACTGTACGAAACCTAACCTTCGTAACTTTACTGTACGAAACCTAACCTATGTAACTTTATTTTCCTAAACCTAACCTACATAACTTTACTTCCTTAACCTAAGCTACGTAACTTGTTATTCATAAACCTAACCTATGTCACCTAACTCTCTTTAACCTGAACCAGGTAACGTTACCTTCCTCTATCTAACCTGCGTAACTTTACTTCCTATGTAATTTACCTCCTAGACCTAACCTACGTAACTTAAGATCCTAAACCTAATGTACATGACCGAAGTTGTCTTGGATTTTTCCCCCCCTGTAGCAGAGAGATAATCGGTGCTTCCAGAGCTTTCTGTAGCGCTGACACGTTGCTGCTGGCTACACAAGACTATAAGTATGTAAACAGGCTCCACCATCATATGTGGACTCATGTCTCTGCTGCCATGACTCTGATGCTTTCAGCTTGTGGTAAAGTCCTGCTGTCAGGCTGCGTGTCGCCCCGACACCACCTCACTGTGATTCATATTATCATCAGATAAAAGTTAAACTTCATCAGTCCTCTCTGTCACTTGTCCTTACGCCCTCTTCCTTTTCATTCTCTCTTTGTTAATTGGTTAAAGGCTGTTAATCATCAGAATCATTTAATTGACTCCCTGATGGAGACAGTTCAGTGCTGTGGAGGAGGACTGCTGCAGTCAGCTCAGTGTGGACGGAGTCGTCCTGCTGTTGTTGTGTCTCTGTGTCTCCCTCTGGTGGACACTGACAGCTGGTGGATGTCAAGCTTCTAGTTTGTTTCAACTGTAGCAGACATTGTTTTATTAAATGTCACTTTATGTCAGATTATTATATATAAGCAGTTTTATTTATTCTCAGTGCTTCCTGTCATTTCACTGCATATCATCTCTGTCACAGTAACCAACAGCTGTGGAGGAAGTACTCAGATCCTTTACTGCAGTAAATGTACCACACTGGTACGAGTACAAGTCCTGCATTGAAAATATCCCTTCAGTAAAAGCACACAAGTTTAATCACTGAAATGTAGTTAAAGAATATTTACTGAACAGTGGAGTCAGATTAACCTTTGATAATCTGAACATCATGGATGTTTAAAGTCTTTTAAGAAGCTGGTTGTCGTTTTCCAGAATCATCAATTTTGCAGCAGCAGAATCTCCTGAATTAAAGATTCAACATCAAACATTTAAGACACACACACACACACACACACACGTACACACTCTACAGTGCAGGTTGTGTGTATCCAAATCATTCGGACTTTGAGTCACATTGATTTGTAACAAGAAAATCAAAGAGCTGATTGTTATGAAGTGAAGAAGATCGACACGCTACAGAACAGCAAGTACGTCAAACTTGGGGTGCGTTCACACCTGCTCTGCTTTGTTCGGTTCAGTCGAACTCAGGTTGGTTACACTTATGAACCTCCCTGTGCTCAAACATGGTGTGTGTTATGGCCAGTCCATGACTCCCACAGAAGTCCAATAACAAAACACCACTCAGGTTTAGGTCAGGCCGTTCCTCCTAGTCACCCCCCTCCAGGTTTCTCCGTCAATCCCCACGAGAGCGTTGAAGTCTTGAACTATGGAGTCCCCAGTCGGCAAAGGCGAGGGTCGAGCACCTCTCCAGAAGTTTGGTTCGAGAACCAGTGCTGCGCGTGGAGGTGAACCTAACTATATCTAGTCAGTTCCGCTCCATCTCCCGCACCAGCTCCGGCTCCGGCAGAGAGGTGACATTCGATGTCCCAAGATCAAGTACGCGACACCAGGGCTCAGCACGCCTGGGGCCCTGCCCCTGCCTGCCGCCCGGCACACAATGCACCAGACCTGTTCCTGCAGGTGGTGGGCCCACAGGGCGACGGCTCCATGTTGTTTTGTTTGGGCTGAGCGCAAATGCGCCCAATGGCCTGAGGCCTGGCCACCAGACATTCGCTGTAAGCTCCCCCCCAGGTCTGGCTCCAGAGAGGGGCTGGGTGTCTCCATACTGGGCAAGGTGCTCAAGGTCCGAAAAGTCCTTTTCATCAAAGTCTTCTTTAATCACCCTTGGTCTGCTCCCCTGTGTTGTCTGGGGCTGTTAACCAGTACCCAGGATCATGGGGACACGCAAACCCCTCCACCAAATTAAGAGACCTGCAGCAGTATCAGCAGTAACAGTACCTGCAGCAGTATCAGCAGTAACAGTACCTACAGCAGTATCAGCAGTAACAGTACCTGCAGCAGTATCAGCAGTAACAGTACCTACAGCAGTATCAGCAGTAACAGTACCTGCAGCAGTATCAGCAGTAACAGTACCTGCAGCAGTATCAGCAGTAACAGTACCTGCAGCAGTATCAGCAGTAACAGTACCTGCAGCAGTATCAGCAGTAACAGTACCTGCAGCAGTACCTGCAGCAGTATCAGCAGTAACAGTACCTGCAGCAGTATCAGCAGTAACAGTACCTACAGCAGTATCAGCAGTAACAGTACCTGCAGCAGTATCAGCAGTAACAGTACCTGCAGCAGTATCAGCAGTAACAGTACCTGCAGCAGTATCAGCAGTAACAGTACCTACAGCAGTATCAGCAGTAACAGTACCTGCAGCAGTATCAGCAGTAACAGTACCTGCAGCAGTATCAGCAGTAACAGTACCTGCAGCAGTATCAGCAGTAACAGTACCTGCAGTAGTATCAGCAGTAACAGTACCTGCAGTAACAGTCAGGTGCAGTACTCCTGGTGTCCAGCAGAGGGAGCTGTGTCTCCAGTCTTCAGTCTCTGATGGTTCAGAGCTGTGTGATGAGAGGCTGCAGCTGATTGGTCCAGCTTTGATTCAACCTTTATTGAACACACTCAGGAGCACAGTGACAGCAGGGAGACTGACTGAGTGAAGTCAACTGTCACATATGAATCTCCATATCCCTGTCAAACATTATGCCTACCCACAATGCCCTCTGTCTGGCTCCATAGTGATCTCCGTGTTAACGACAGACCCTGTCCCTTTAAGAAGGAAGCCGTCCTGCAGGATCCTGTGATGGGGGATTATTCTCTGATATGAGTGAGATGAGTCATCAGCAGGAGCTGGACTCTGTTCAGGAGCACACACTGAAGGGTTCTGGTGTAAGAATCTATTTCGGGTGTGTGTTTGTCTCGTAACAATAGACACAGGAACAATGGAGAGTTTAACGTGCAGCAGGCGTCTTTGTTTGGTTTGAACATCCAGCTGCTGTCCTCTCTGCCGCCGCCCACACCGAGCCTTCTCTCTGCTCTCCAGTTTTATTCTTTTATTTTAGGGTTTAGCTGCAGTGTGTGTGTGTGTGTGTGTGTGTGTGTGTGTTTATAAGCTGAATGAATAGATCGAACACATCATCTGTTTTGCAACAACATGCTGTAAAGTGTTTGTGCAGGTTGAGAAATCATCTTTAAATGAGCTGTATTTAAATTACAGTGTACGGAGGGTGGAAGGTGCCAAAATCAAAACTAAATAAATGAGTCAAAAAATAATTTAATTTGCCAATAAATGTACAAAAATAATAAAGAAATAAAGGCATTATTAAACTGATAAAATATGACCTATTCAAATTTGCATCTTTATTAATTCATCTTTGCATTAATTCCCCTATTTATTTTCTATTTCACTGTCCCGTGTCATTACTGATTTATTAATTCATTTTTATTTTTCAACTGTAATCAATTTACATTTGCATATTTTATTCATTATATTTTATAAAGTCATTTTAAATTAAATGCTTATTTATTTTTAGAATTTTCAAATATATTAATTTACACATTTATTTGTTTAGTTTTTGTATTTTTTAAATGTATTAATTTCTTCAAAAAAAAATCAAGATAATTATATTTTAAAGTAACCTACACATATTTATTTATTTTCAGTAGTATTTGAATGTATTAACTTATTTTTATTTTTATGTTTTTTATCTATTTTACATGTGATTAAATTAAAATGTGAAATATCTAAAATACTTTAAATATTTATTTATATATTTAAATGTATTAATATAGTTGTTATTTTTATTCATTAATTAAAGTTTAAAAATTTTTAAAGTAATTTATAAATGTATTCATTTATCCTTAATATTTTTAAAATATATTCCTTCATTTTTGCAATTTTATTTTATTTTACATTTAATCTCATTAAAATATTCAATATTTTCAAGTAATTCAAACAATTATGTATCTATATTCAATTTTTTTAAATGTATTGATTTATTTGTGAACATTTTTATTCATTTTAAATTAAAATCCAAAACATTTAAGTCATTTATATATTTACTTATATAATTTTAGTGTTTTTCAAATGTTCTATTTTAGTTCCATATTTTATTTATTTTAAATTGAATGAAATTAAAACTATTTTAAAATAATTCATACATTTATTTCTTTTTCTAATGTTTTAAAATGTGTACATTATTTTGCATGTTTGTTCATTTATATTCAATTTACTTAACTTAAAATGTATTTTAAAGTTTTTTTAACATTCATTTCTTTTTTAAGTTTGCAGCTTATGTCCTCCATACTTTGCTTTATGTATTTATTTATTTATGTATTTATTTATTTGTTTTATTGCCAGTAAATCTCACGTGCAGAGTCAAACCAACAGTCACATAAATCTTTAAACACACCTCAAACAGCAGCTCACTGAAGCTTTCATCAAAGAAACAGAAGGATTAATCCACATGTGCTGCTCTTGTGACTGTGTGTGTGTGCGTGTGTGTGTGTGTGTAATGATTTCTGTCATTCAGAGGAAATGTGTATATGAACATAACTGGAGGCAGAACGCTGCTCCATCCTGATCAGTACCTGAGGATTTAAACTGAACGTCTGTGAAAGAAAGTTTGATTTAAACGAGCCGAAAACTGGTCCTGCGAACCCACCAGTGCCACCAGTACTCTGAGCACTCTGTGAGTACTCTGATTACTCCGAGTTTACTGCAAATACTGCGCTCTCAGTCTGTGGTGCTTTCATGGTCGTTTAAGTGTCCTGCTGACTTTCTGCCGCCCTCTGATGAGGCAGTTTGTGTCTATTGATCAGGAAACATACCTGAACCACACACACACACACACACTGGGTGTTAATGAGCCGTGGGATCGATTATGGTGCTGCCACAGTGGATTTCCTGTCCTTCAGTCCTGGACTCTCCCCCGTGTGTGTGTGTGTGTGTGTGTGTGTGTGTGTGTGTGTAGTCATCAGACATTATTCAGCAGTCCTGCACTTTAAGACCAGGACAGGTCTCCACCTGTGATCCTCCTTGTCCTTGGTTATGTCCCTCTGTGTGCAGCCTCAGTATCACCTCCTGTCTCATGATAATAGTAATAATAATTATAATAATAAACTATAAATACTTTAAACAGTTGAAAACATTTCAGGAGATGAAGGAAATAAATGGAAATAAAATTGAAGAAAAAAAAAACAAGTAGAAAAGTATTCTCAGTAGAGGTCAGATCAGCCACTCTGTTATTGTAATAATAAAAAACATAAAAATACAAAGACAAACAAAAAGATGACAAAATAAAATAAACAAAAAAAGAAAATAATAAATAAATACATTCCACAAAAAATAAAAAAAATTACAAAACAAAGTTAAAAAAAATATATGATTATACAAAAAAAGACAGAAAACATTACAAAAATACCAACATGTACAAAGATACAAAAAAATACAAAACAATTAGCACACAAAAAAACAAAATGGATAAATAAATTCCACAAAACATTCAAAATAAGAATACGCCAACAAAACAAAAAAAATGCAAGAAAAAATCAATAAATACAAGAGAAATATACAAAACATAAATAAATGTGTTTGTTTTTTTTACATGAAATTATAACAACATAAAAACATGAAGATACGACAGGTCAGTGTGTGTGTGTGTGTGTGTGTGTGTGTGGTGGTTGTGTGGTGTTGTGCAGCAGTTTAATAAAACTGATTCGCTCCGACAGCGTCCTCCATGTTGGACCCTCCGGCTCTCTGTCGTCGTGCTGTTTGTCAACAAATCTGCGTGTCAGAGGTCACGAGCTTTGAACCCGATACTGAACTTTGATGCACATTTATCTCTCTGAGCGGATCCTCTGATCGCACTGATTCTCTTGAAATGAATAAAAAGATTCCGTTAAAACTCAGGCCCTTAAAGCAGCAGACCTGGACAAACGGACAGGAAGCAGCTGATGATCAGAGTGAATGATGAAGATGTTTCTCCTCGTCCTCCTCCGTCTCTGCTCTCAGTCCCAGTGTGCAGGTACGAGGACGCAAATACACGACAGTAATTAAAGACGCTGACCTGGTTTTAACTGCAGGGAGTGTAGGCCTACATTTAGCACCGTGCTGCGTTCACTGACACACGTAGCCCGGTTAGTGATGTGATGATGTTGAGTTTTGTGGAGTGTGTCGGCCTCGTCGGCCTCGTCGGCCTCGGGCTCAGAAACAAAGTGATTAGATGTGGAGGATTAGTTTTTTACAGCATCAAAGTGTTCACACGTCACATGACTCCAGAGCTGAAACCTTCAGTTTAATCACAACGTTTCACATCAGCTCTGTCGGATCAGTGATGTCGGAGAGTTCGTCACTGCTGGAGCTTCGTTCGTTTTACAGGAGGATCAGTTGATTCCACTTCAAAACCAGAACACACACTTTGAGTTTTCAAGATTACTTTCTCCAAACCTCCTGAACAACATGCAGCTGTTGTAACTAAATACTAACCTCAGCCTTAAAGAATCAGTATCATATAAACTAATTTATGTAAAGGAGGATTTGTGAGTCATGGGAGCTGTGAGGGAAACAACAGGTTCTTAGAGATGCTGCTAGTGTCTGTGCAGGTTCAGAAATGATGGTTTGGAATTAGAAGTCTATGGAAGATGGAAGCTGCCAAAATCAAAAATAAATATATGACTGAAAAATAATGTTCCACAAATAATATAAATATAGGCATTAATCAATTGATAAAATATGACATAAATTAATATTTTTGTTTAAATTCGCTTTTTTAATAATTTACTTTTGTACTGATTCCCCCATTCATTTCCAACTTTATTTCCCCTTTTCAATATTTATTTATTTTAATTACTTTTAAAAACATTTATCAATTTATATTTGTACATTTTATTCGTTTTATTTTTTAAAGTCATTTTTAAATTAAATGAAATACTTATTTATTTTTAGAATTTTTGAATGTAGTAATTTGTTTTTGCGTTTGTTTTTTGTTCAAGTAATTGATACATTTATTTGTTTTTAGAATTTTTTTAAATGTATTCATTTATCTTTTTATTTATGTGACATTAAATTAAAAATAGAAATATTTTAAAGTAATTTAAACATCTATTAATTCATATTTAATATTCGTTAAATGTATTAATTTATTTTGATATTTTATTTATTTAAAATTGGCTTGTATAATTTATACAATATTTTAAAGTAACTTATACATTTATTTATTTTTTAGTATATTTAAAATTTTAGAATTACATTAAATACTTTATTTTTAGATTTTTTAAAATGTATTAAATTTGAATGTATTAATTCTTTTAAGTCTTTGGTTTCTACCAACTCCTAAGGGGATGTTTTTGAGAACAAAGGAGGAAAAACCTCGTATCAGACAGGAAATGTGCTGTAAAACCAAAACTAGGAGCTAAAAGAGGCTAAAAGGCTTCATCACTGAGCTGTGATTGGCTGCTGGTGGCATGAGAGGCGACAAGAGGAAGCAGAGTGTAGATGAGTCCAGAGAAGAGCTCGTTACACAATCCAGCTATCAGCTGTAGAAAGGATGAGTCACTGACAACAAACATGGAGTCATCTGTCAACATCATCATCATCATCATCCAACATGGGGATGGGGAGAGAGAAAGGAGAGGGGGATTTATTTAGATTGTTTGTTTTGTGCTCACAGAAGCTTTATGTCCACAAACACATCAACATCCACTGAGCTAACTGTTCAACAACAGACTGTATCGGCCAATCAGATTCATTCAGACACAAACATCCACTGAGCTAACTGTTCAACGACAGATTGTATCGGCCAATCAGATTCATTCAGACACAAACATCCACTGAGCTAACTGTTCAACAACAGATTGTATCGGCCAATCAGATTCATTCAGACACAAACATCCACTGAGCTAACGGATCTCAGTGGGATTAAATCCCCACATGGTCCAGTCACATAAATTTCGATTTGTTTTGACAAGGCGCAGCTCCTAATAGAGTTCCACGTTTGTTTGTTTTCTGTGATTAAGCGACCAACGAAATTTTGCCAATTAATGACCTTTGTAGTCGACTAATGTTTGGTTGACTGTTAGCGGACAGCCCTACCAGGGGATGCCTCGGCATGGATGGATGGATGGATGGATGGATGATTAACATTGTGAGATTGGGCATTTATACCTGGCAGGGGTCTCTCTCTGACTGCCCTGCAAGTTTATCATAATTTTCATTCAGTCTCCTCTGGAGCTGAAAGATTGACAGAAAATTAGCCTGCAACTATTTTGATAATGATTGTCGCTTTTCAAGCAGAAACACCAAATATTGTTTTGTTCCAGTTTCTCCAGTGTCTCAGATTTTCTGTTTTATGACCATCAGTGAATCCATAATCAAGACAATAATGAAAATGGTTGTATCACAGTTGTAATTTGTCAAAGTGTGTCTGCAGATATCTTAAATGTAATCGGATACAGTGAATATAATCAAATGAAACCTCCACAGAACTGGGATCAGTGTTCTCAGGGTTTTTGCCGTCTCTTGTGAGGCTGCTCTCCTCCTCACAGTGATGTGAAGCGATGAGTGAATCACAGCAGCAGCAGTTGGAGAGTGTCGGGTAGCGTTGATACCTGCAGGCTCAGGGAGCTGGTCTGAGAGCAGATCTCATGGTTATTCAGCCCTGACTACATGTTCGTGAGGCTGTACAGATGCAGCGGGCATAAAGATGGTTTTATGTAACCCTGCAGTCACACACTCCAACAGGAGGCGCCTGAGCAGAGTGTTTCCCATCTGCAAAATGAGAGCTGCTGTTTGAACATGGATTTAACATGGTTTGATGAAGACACGGCTTCACCTGCACTTCATTTAATGTGGTGTTCAGCAGCTTCGCCGTACTGTAAATGTTTTTTAAATGAATGAATGAATAATTATATTCTTCTTTCTCAAACAAACCATCTCTGGCTGAGTGGAATGGTTCATTTTGGCTCTTTACTTAGTCTTGGACTTCATATAAATGATCTGCAGCTGATCTGAATCTGCTGCTGCTAATGTTCGTCATTGACTTTGGTACCTTGGGTGATCCTGTCCTTATTAAGTGGGCTGAGTATTAGCAGTGATGTAAATGATATGCCGTAGGGCTAGACTTTGGTACTCGATACCTTTAAAGTAATGACAGAAGTAACCCAGTACCCAGTCGTATCAAAACGTCTCTCTGTCTCCTCCTGGCTAACGGTCAGGTAGTTAGCCTGGTTAGCTCAAGCTAACATCAGTCGTTACATAGCACCAGCTAACTCACACTGACACCAAAACGCCTCTGCTCTTTCGTTAAACCCGCAATGTTCGCCATGTGGTGGTAACAGTAAGCTGTGCGCTGTATATTTGACAAAGGTGAAAGTTCAGCGTGCTGAGATGCCACTAAAGCATTGAAAGTATGGCTAGACAATAGACGCCAGTGTAGTTATCTAATTCAGTACTGTATTGGTTACGGATGCACAATAATAACAACACTTCATCGGTATTGGCTGACACTGTCTTTAAAATTGTAATTGGCCAACATGCTGGTTTCTGCCAATATGACAAACTGATATTTGGTTGTATAATAAAACATAGATCAAGACCTTGTGTCAGGTGCTCCTGGAGAACGGAGGTTTTCCAGGCTTATCCACTGGTGGGAAACCCCAGGGTCGACCCAGAACACACTGGAGGGATAATATACCGCATCGGGCCTGCGGGCGCCTCAATTGAATTGAATCTCCCAGGAGGGGCTGGAAAATGTGTCTGAAGCAGAGTCCTGCACAGGTCCAGTTTTCAAGATCCGCCCCGACCCGACCCGGCGACGTACAAACCCACACCTGAACCACAAACCCGCGCATCAGGCCAATTAGTACCGCAACCCAGTCCGACCCGTTGAAACACGACCCGCAGCCTGACCCGTAACCCGGATTTAAAGTAATCGTGTTGGGTCATAGTGGCTGAATATTGAACAGCATATCGCCACAGTTAAGGTGCCAGTGAGTAAACAACGACCTGAATGAAGCAGCTCTCACAATAAAAACCTGACTTCAGCTCCATCATCAACCCTCTGTGTTCTTCTCCCATACGAGTGTAAAAGCACTCGTTTGTTACGTTTAATGCTTTTAAACTTTTAATCTATGTAAAGGAACTTTACATGTGTAATAATAGACTTACTTTCTGTCCA
Source organism: Epinephelus lanceolatus (assembly GCF_041903045.1). Lineage (NCBI taxonomy): Eukaryota > Metazoa > Chordata > Actinopteri > Perciformes > Serranidae > Epinephelus > Epinephelus lanceolatus. The sequence continues at coordinate 47,916,637 of NC_135737.1, forward strand.
GAGCGACGTTCAGCAGTTACGAGCCATCACGTGTTTTTAGAATCCATCGAGGAGAGAAGTAATCCATCAGGGAAACACTTCAGAAACATTATAAAGTGATAGCTGTATGTTTTATCCACTTATTTCTAAATAATTATTTACTGTTTTGGAAGCGGCGCTTGTTAGATGGTGGCAGCCATGTTGATTCTGTTGTGGTGAAACGCATGTAAATAGCTGAACCAATGACCGTTGCGAAATAGCGGAGGCGATCCTCAGAGAGTAAATAATGACCAAGATAGTTATCTGTAGTTTACCAAACTAATGACTGATGTGTTTATCTAAAACCCGCGATCCGACCCGCATGTTATTTTTTCCACCCAGATCCGAACCCGGGAAAAAATTGTTTTTTAAAAACCACCCGCAAATCAGCTGTTTTTGCGGGTACCCGACCCAGTGCAGGACTCTGGTCTGAATAGAGGGATGTCAGGACTACCTTGCTTAGCCTGCTGCCACCAGGTGGATGGTTGGATGGTATCAGTTCGGTTCTCACAGGACTTTCACAGGACAATTTGCAAATCTGACATCCAACGGAGCAAAGACATGATGTCCAACGGAGAGAACAGCTGTTTTTTATGTTGGGAAGCATTTTACACTTCATGGATGAACTGATTTGACTGATCAAAAGTATGATCCAAAGAGTCCAAAGGTTTGCCAGTTCGGACCATTGTGGTTCAGAGGGAGCTGAGCCAGAAGGAAAATCTTTCAATTTACTGGTCCATTTATGTCCCAACCCTCACCTATGGTCATGAGCTCTGGGTAGTGACCGAAAGGATAAGATCGCGGATACAAACAGCCAAAATGGGTTTCCTCTGAAAGGTGTCTGGGCTCAGCCTGAGAGATAGGGTTAGAGAGCCGCTGCTCCTTCGCGTCAAAATTGGTCAGTTGAGGTGGGTCAACATCTGATCAGGATCCTCCTGGGCGCCTCCTGTTAGAGGCGTTCTGGGCACGTCCCACTGGTAGGAGGCCCGGGGCAGACCCAGAACACACTGGAGGGGTTATATATCTCATCTGACCTGGGAATGCCAAGGGGTCCTCCAGGAGGAGCTGGAAATCGTTGCTGGGGAGAGGGACCTCTGTAGTGTTTTGCTCAGCCTGCTGCCCAAATAAGCCAATGAAAATGGATAGATGGATGGATGATAAACTGACCTGAACTTTGAGTCCAGATGCGTCGACCTCCACAACCTGCTACACCACGTTTGGCCATAAAGACTGTTGCGCTGCTATGCTAACCCTGGCTCCTGAAACCTCATCAACTAAGGCTAACAAGCCCCTAACTTAGTGCCTCTCCCTGCGTGTTGCATTAGATGTGAGAGGTGTACTTGGACTTCCCCTGGGTGTGTGTGACCTTTCCTTTCTGAGGGTTGCGTGTTGTGGATTCACCGCCAGGCCACCGCTCTTGCCCCTCGCGATCAGCTCACTAGAACCGGGCGACGCCGCTGGACACTCTTAGGGTGCCCTTCCATTGGACCAGTTGGCCAGCTCGCTCTTCTTCGCAGTTGTTCAGAGTAAAGGTATATTTACATGGATATTTTGTGGTGGCGTGTCAAACATTTTCTCAGTCTCTTTTTCTCTTCAGAATGTCTTGCCTCCGGCATCTCCTTCATGGCGTGCCCGTTCAGCTCAAAGACACTCTAGGTGCAGCTAAAAGCAACTAATGAGTCAATACCATCAGCCCCCAAGTGTGAAGTCAGTGCTGACCCTGCCTCCTACCACCTGCCTTAACCACACCCACATCTATGAGACATTCATTAAACTACCAATAAAGCTATCGTGACAAAGGTGATCAAAGTTTTGTCTTGCAGAAAATAGCAAAGGTCTAAAAAATAAAGAGGGATTGCAATCAGATTTATATTCTGACCAACGGAGACGTGGACATGTCAGTCTGAGAGAGTCTTAAACCTCGTGTGGATTTCATTTGGATTCTAAACACTTAAAATAAAAAGTGTAAACAGAGCTGAATAAATGTTGGTGTTTTATCAGCCTGAACTGCAGCAGGAATGAAAGTAGCAGCTAACAGAAGCAAACTGTGCTCCCGCGGTGTGTCGAGTGTATCAGGAGGATGAAGTGAAGGTAGAGTGGACTGATGTGGGAGCAACACGAAACATCAGGCAGAATATTTTTAGGAGCTTCTTCCACCGCCCGTCTCTCCATCTCTCTCCCTCCTCTCTTTGACTGGCCCTCTCCCTCCCCTCGTCTCTCTTCTCTCTCAGCCTCTCATCACATTCAGCAGCTCTCAGCCCAAGAGGAGGAGGAAGAGGAGGAGGAGGAGGATCAGGCAGGAGAAAACAGTGGAGTAAAATAGAGCAGGATGGAGTCGACGTGTGTAATCTGCTGCTGTATCGTCTCTTCTCTCTGCTGGATTCTCTCTCTGGGATTATTTTGAACTTCGTCGGGTTTGTTGGACGCCGTCACCGTTTTCTCTTTCTTCACTGCGTTCTGTTTCTGCTGCTGCTGATTCTCTGAAAGTTGTCGACGAACTGATGTTGACGATGGATGTGTGAACGGGCGACAAACAAAACATCCTAAGAGATGCGAGGACGCAGCAGGAGTCGCCCTTTGATTCATCGCTGAGGCTTCATTTCTGGACGCACCATTGGGGCGTAAACCTCAAGAATCCCAGCAGCTCCTGCAGCCATGTGCTTTCATCGAGAGTCTAAAAGCCTGAGATGGAAACTGACAAATTACCCAGCGTGCATTGTGGATTTTTCACTCGTACGTGCTGCTGCTGTTTAAAAACGAGGAATCGTAAGACTCATATGAAGGTTTCAACTTCCAAACTCATTTAATCAGCATTTACAGATAAATCCTCAGAGCGATAACTGAAGTGTTATTTTATGGTTTTCCTTCATAACCGTAGAGGCTCAAACTTTCTGCACTCTGAGAACATCTCGTCCGTTTTATCATCATGAAAACAGCAAAAAGTTACATTATTAAAATAGTTTAAATGACAGAATTTCACGTGTCGTATTTAAAGTTCTTCAGCTGAAGAAAATGTCTAAAAGAGATTTTAAAGTTACTCGTGATTAGCCGTCATGACCAAAGCTTTGTTGCCTTCTCTGCTGTAAACAGAGTACCTTTGCATGTCTTATTGTTCGAGCTCACTTATCTGAAGACTCTTCCGCTTAACGTCCGTGTCTTCAACTGCTGGAAGGAAATGACGTCTACAATGAGACTAAAGTGCATCAAACACACAGGATGTTTCAGCTTTATTCAGTTTTGAAGCATTCAGTAATCTTTGAAGTATCTTGTAAAACTATGGACATGTAAATCTCTGCTTCTCAAAGTGGATCTGAAATGTTTTGAATCAGTTTCTAATCATGGAGCGATCAAAAGTAAGAACGGACTGATCAGACACTTGGTGGATTCTACCCTTCAGACATGTCCCCCGTTTCGGACTAAAAAGCATTCGTCCTCAGACTCAGACACTCAGAGCAGGAGCGGATATTTGTTCCCCAGTGGCTCCGTCCACCTCTCAGGGAGATGGCGGCGGCCATCGCCAGCTCCCTGATCCGTCAGAAGCGTCAGGCCCGTGAGTCCAACAGCGACAAGGTCGCCACCAACAAGAGACGCACAAGTCCCAGTAAAGACCCGAGGTCTCTGTGTGAGAGACACATCTTCAGCGTCTTCAGCAAAGTTCGCTTCTGCAGCGGGAAGAAAAGACCCGTGCGACGGAAACCAGGTGAGTCCAGACTCACGACCGTATGATTCGTACTCTGAGACAAAACTGACACGTTTGCACCTTTTCCCACCGCTCAGCTTTGACATCTCATCAAAAAATGAACAACACACACTGCAGGCTGTTCTCATGAACTATTCGTATATATACCTACGAAAAATTATGCACCAGAATTTTTATAAAACCCACGTAATCATTTAGGCTGTGATCACGTGCGCTGATCGGGGTAAAGAAGGAAGTAGTATGACGAGCGAAAGCCCACATGAGGAGGCAGGTTGGGTCAAAGAAAGAAAGACTTTTCCCCAGGAGGCCGATGTTTGTGTCCCGTGTGACATCAAGTGAACTTTGAGTTATTTTATCGTACATCATCACCTCGTGTTAAGTACTAACTTTATGTTAAGTGTGTGACTTTATATTGCGTTTGTAACTTGACAACGTCCAACTAGGATTCTGTTCCTAAACCCAACTTAAGTAACTTTATGTACATAAATTTACCTTAAGTACGTCTTTTCCTAAACTAAACGTACGAAAATAAACATAACTTTACATTAAGTGCATAACTTGACGATGCCAAACATGATTCTGTTCTGAAACCTAACCCACCTAACTTTACTTTCCTGAACCCAACATACACAACTTTATGGACATAGCTTGACAATGCCCAAAATAATTTTTTAAGAAACCTAACATGTGTATCTTTACTTTCCTAAACCCAAACGATGTAATTTTGTGTACGTAAGTACGTAACTTGACGATGCCCAACCATGTTTCTTTTCCTAAACCATCTACGTAACTTTACTTTCTTAAACCTAACCTACGTAGCTTTGTGTACATACCTTTACTTTAAGTTCGTAACTTGAAGATGCCTGACCATAATTCTTTCCCCAAGCTACCCGCTATCTACCTATCTTTACTTTGCTAAACCCAACCTATGTAACTTTGTGTATATACCTTTATGTAAGGTACGTAACCTAACATAAAACCATGATACATTTCCTAAACCAAACCTACCTAACTCTGTGTTAAGTATTTAACTTGGTGACGCCTAACCATGAATCTTTTCTTGACCTTGCTGGTTACATTAGTGTTAATTCACAGGGTGTTTGTTCGTTAGATATCACACAAACTGTTGTATAAGAATACGTTGAGCGCTCACATGTGGTTCATCATTAATGTTCCTCTCAGGATGAGGGGCAGTAACGTTGGTGATCCTCTGACTTTTATCCCACACGATCATCAGGTCGACACACGACTTCATGAGTCTCTGTTCAGTCTCGGCTCTAACTGGAGCTGTAATTGTTCACTGCAGATCCTCAGTATCATCTCCTGTTTGATGAACACAGTTGCAACAAACTTTGCATAATTTTCATCAACGATTCTAAATATTTAATGTCAGTTTGTGTCTGGAGACCTCTCACTTGAGAAAATAACAGAAACCGTCTGTGTCCTCCTTCAGAGTAACAAGTTAAAAGTTCCCTCCTGAGGAAACTCCTCGCTGGCGTCTCGGAGCAGGAGTGTGCAGCGTGCAGCGTGTTGGACCGCTGGACGCACGTTTAGCATTAACACATTCATGAGCTGCGTCTCTCATTAGCCGACTCCCCGCTGCTGCAAACCGCTTCATGTTTTCTTGGCAATGCAACAAACAGCTTCTTAAAGGAAGCGTTATACGGAGCTTGTGCTTGATCAGCTGCTTCAGTTCAGAGACTTGTTTAACTTCTCCAACTTCTGCAGTGAGGAGGAACAGAGGAGGCTGCAGAGCGAGTCGTCTCTGCAGCCGCTGTATCGCTGAGTCACCTCAACTTCAACGTCAGCATTTAGCATCACTGAGCCCCCCAGTGATGACATTTGTGTCCTTATGATGGTTGTAATGATTGAGAGAACAATGACTGGTGGGAGGAAACAGGAAGTGAATGTGACATTTTGGGGTATTTTATTGAATCAATGGATGCTGACGATCTTTTCTGGAGAACAGTCTCGGAGGTGCGAGCTGCACAAATACATAAAGGCCAGTTGGTAATTCGTCCTGTATGTTCGGTCATACTCTGAATGAAATTGTGCTCCGTCCAAAACTGATCCTGTAAAATTTAAGAAAAATATGAAACAAAAATGTGATTCAAAGATATAAAACATAAAGTAGTCGTAGCTTTTAGCGGCTGATTGTTTCCTGCTGACTCACAGTGACTCTGACACAAAGGCTGTCGGTTATTGATCAACCACACGATCAATACTTGCTGTCAGCAGCTGTTGACATCATCCATTAACATGCTTCATTCATAATAACCATCTTCACATTTAAATACTCTCAGAGGGACAGACGTCCTCTGGAGGACGGTGTCTCTCGTGTTCTGTGAGTTCAGCTGTTTTCTGTCACTGCTCATGCTGATGATCATATTTACTCTCACTTCCAAAACTTGATCGACCAAAATATATTTATAATTTACTGAACATTTATCTCAGCAGTCATGTAAAAATGAAAAATGAAATCAGAGTTTATATGAGGTCAGAACCAAATGAAACAAAATTGTTGTAGATACTTTTTCCATCAGTTCTTTATGGAAAGAACGACGATGTTTTCAAAAATATATGTGGAATAACTCAAATTTGCCTTTCGTTCATCCTCAAACAGTCACCAGAAAGAAAATGTTGGCATTGGACGTTTCTACAAACACCAGATATCTTACACATAAGTTATTATGTATCATATCAACATTTCTCATTTGACGTTGGGACATTTCCTGTCTCGTTTGTAGCGACTTAAATGGGAATGTTTTAATGAGTTACCATGACATTTCCAGCTGCATTTGTGGCCACCAAACCGAGTATGTTTTAACAGGACATCAGGACATTTCCAGTCTTGTTTGTGGTGACAAAACTAGGTACGTTTTAATGAGACGTTGAGACATTTCCAATTGTTTTTGTTGCAACCAAACTGGGTATCAGGACATTTCTAGTCGTGGTTGTGGGGACCAAACTGGTGTATGTTTTAACAAGACGTCAGGACATTTCCAGTCATGTTTGTGGCCACCAAATCGGGTCTGTTTTAATAAGTCATTGGGACTTATTCAGCTGTATTTTTGGCCTCCAAACCAAGTATGTTTCAAAGAGACATTAGAACATGTCCAGTCATAATTGTAGACACCAAACCGGTTATGTTTTAACAGGACATTGGGACATTTCCAGCTGTTTTTGCTGCCACCAAACTGGACGTTTTGACGAGACATCGGGACATTGCCAGTCTTGTTTGTGTTGACAGACCCAGGTGTGTTTAAAGACACATTGAGACATTAACAGTCATGTTTGTGGCCACCAAATGGGACAGTTTAGATAAGTCATCCGAACTTTTCCAGCCGTGTTTTTGGCCTCCAAACCGGTACGACGTCAGGACATGTCCAGTCTTGTTTGTGGTGACAAAACTAGGTATGTTATAAAGAGACTTTCCCAAACTGGGTATCAGGACATCTCTAGTCGTGGTTGTGGGGACCAAACTGGTGTATGTTTTAACAAGACATCAGGACATTTCAAGCGGTGTTTTTGGCAACCAAAGCAGGTTTGTTTAAATGAGACACTGGGACATTTCTATTCATGTTTGTAGCCGCCAAAGTGGGTATGTTGGAACGTGTCACCTGGGTGTTCCCAGTCACGTTTGTGGCGACCAAACCAGGTATGGTTTAACAAGACTTTGGGACATTTCCAGCCGTGTTTTTGGTGACAAACTGGGTATATTTCAAGCGAAAACATGTTGTTTTTATAACCACATCCACACTTTGACCACAATCTTTGACAGCATATAAAGTAAACATAAAGAAACATAAACTTTCTTTATATCTGCCATATATAAACGCACAAATGAAACGTGCATGGTTTGCAGAGAAGGACACAGCCAACATTTATTCTGGCAGCTGTGTCGTCCAAAACAAACAGGAAGTATAGAACTCATCACTTTCTGTGAGACAGACGTTGTGTCGCAGGAACAGATTTTTATTCTTAAATATTATTCTATTTTTAAGCAGCATAGTTGAAACAGTTGGTTGAAATGTGACGGCGCTTCGTTAACACGTGGCTCAGTTTTAAAGGATGTGTCATCTTCATCACGTCTCAGTTCAGGAAGCAGCATGTGATGAGGTGTTTTATTTTTCACCCTGCAGGTTCAGAGATGTGTTAAAAATTCACACCTCCTCACACAGTGTCACACACACACTTATAAATATAGCTTCTCTCACAAAAATACCTCTGGATTTTGAATATATACACAGTACACACACTGATCAGCCACTGACAGATGAAGTGATTAACATTAGTCATTTCGTCACAATGCAACGTTCTGCTGGGAGACCTTTGGCGCTGGCATTCATGTGGATGCTACTTGACACCCTCCACCCACCCAAACACTGTTGTAGACCAAGTACCCCCTCTCATGGCAACAGCAGAGCCCCTCCTCCCTTCCCGTAGGACAAAGCAACGTGACAAAGAGCTCAAGACATCGATCTGGCCTTCAGATTCCCCAGAGATCCTGTGGTGTCTGGCATCAAGGCGTTGGATTCTTATGGTCTTGTAGATTTTCACATGAGTTACCGGCACGCACCAGATGTTCGATCAGACTGAGATCTGGTGGCTTTAGGGACCAGGTTGACGCCTTGAACTCTTTGTCATATTTCTTGGGTCGTTCCTGAACAGTTCTTGTGGTGTGGCATGCTGCATGGTCCTGCTGGGGGCCTCTGCTGTTGGGGAGTGTTGTGTAATGACGGGGGGGTTCATGGTCTGTAACGTTGTTCGGTTGGGTGGAGTGCGTCAAGTGGCGTCCCCATCAATGTTAGGACCAGCATGATCAATGTTATTCACATATCTATGATGTTATATTGATTCTTTGGACAACGATCCAATTTCACTTCAATCCAGTTATGATCCTGCCACTCTTTTTTTTCTAAATGACAACACATAAAAATCATAAATGAATGTAAACAGTTAAACTGACTTTATGATCAGAAACATGGAAATCTCATACGTTGCAGCCTTTCTCATAGTTGAACGAAATAACGGATCATTTAAACTTTTTCTTACTCACCATCTGTTAAAGTGACAGTATCTCCCTAAAGAACAGCACGCTTGAATTTCAGCTTGTATACACAATTTTCCAGAGCAGCGTATGTCACCGTAGCGCTAGCAACAAGTTAAGGCCCTGACACACCAAGCCGACGGTCGTCTGTCGACCAAAGTCGGGCCGTCGGTGAGCGTCTGTCGGCCTAGTTTCTGCGGTGTGTCCCGCACCATCGGCACTTCGGCGTCAGCGATTGAGCATGTTGAATCAGCGGCGGAGCTTGTTGGTGAGAGAGATCACTCTGATTGGCTGTTCAGGTTTTATTTCTTCGCCCCTGTAGCGAGTGAATCTGCCTGTAGTGAAACCGGGGCTAACCGCTGCTTCCTCCTCAGGCTCCACTTCACTCAGCTGCCCCACAGACCCGCTGCTTCTTCACACTTTAACCTGAATAACAAACCGGAGCTAGCTGGGAGCGGCTAGCGGAGCGTTAGCCGCAGCATGACCGGAGGGAAGCACAGCCAGTTAGCCTCCGCTAGTCTCTGAGCTAGCCCCGGCTCTCCGTTTGGATCCAACCGGAGCACCGAGCCCTGGTTTGTTATTCAGGTTAAAGTGGGAAGAAGCAGCGGGTTTATCGGGCAGCTGAGTGAAGTGGAGCCTGCGGAGGAAACACCGGGACCGTCTGGATGTAATAGTCCGTGGAGGTGCTGCGGTGCTCGGCTGCACAGATAGGAAACCCCTCGGCTGACAGGATGTACCACTCTCTCACTCCGCTCTCTCTCACGCAGGCGCAGAACGTACGTGCTACTTGGCCGTCGGATGTAGTCCGTGTGGTGTGTTCAAATGCAACTGACACAGGGCGACGTGAGGCGACGTAGACGACGCAACAGTTGGCTTTCGTCGCCGCTAGTTCTTTGATGTCGGTTTGGTGTGTCCGCACCTTTAGGCTGAGTAAGACGACCGACCAGGCAGGTTTATCGTGTTTCCCGAGTGTTTTGTGTCTGTGCTTCGTCTGTTGACTCATCTTCTCTCTGAGATCCACACTGCTGATTTATTCCTGAGTAAATGACCTCATTGTCTTTCTCTTCTGGCCGTTACCTGCCTGCCATTGTTTGACGATGACGCAGATGTGCAGTGGGAATCTCAAAATAAAGGCACATCTCTACGATGATATGGATCAGAGTTTCCACTTTGCATTATTGATGTTGGCTCACTGAATTGATATCGTTACACCATTGTGTGACGTGACTGTAGCTCCCTCTAACCCAGGTTTGGCGCTGTGCCCGCTCAGGCCTCTTTAGTCCAGTGGGTCCCAACTGGTCCAGTCACAGGGTCCAGATTTGTCCTGAGTCATGAGTTCAAGGTCTTGGACATGTGTTGGCCGTGTCCTGGAGCTAGTTTGCTGCCTCTGTTGAGTAGCTGTCTGTTAGTCACTCACTCTACAGCAGGAAACAGCACTTCAAAATAAAAGCTCTATGCCAGAAATTCACTGTACTCTAAAATAAAGTCTGTTTTTACCTACTTGACTCATCCCTGAGTCACTTGCGGTCCACTCAGAGTGGACCCGTGACCCACTTTGGGACCGCGACCCACCAGTTGGGCTCCAGTCTGTCTGTCAGTGTGAATGTTAAGTAGCACAGCAGCCTGCTCCACATTAGCCTCTCTCTGTATGTTGGTCTATTTCTGCCGGAGATGAGTCCTTCTGTCCCACATTGTCATGTGGAGCATCACTTCATGTCTTCGGCCTCCATCATGTTTACGTCCTCACACCTTCAGGCAGGATGCAGGATGTGGGCCGGACACGGACAGGTGTGATGCTGTGTGTGTGTTTCAGTGAACGTATGACGGGAAAATCTGACGAATCAGTGTGAGCCTCTCGTACAGTGACACGTATTTATTTTCTGCAGTGTCACAGAGTGCTGCAATAATCAAAGACTGATAACATGAGGAATGATGAGACGTTAGAGTGAGATGATGTTGCCTGAGATGTGACTCAGTGAGATTAGAGCAGGTGAGAGGAGACGAGGAGAGGAGGAAGGAGATGAAAGGTGACATGACAGAAGAGAAGGGGAGGTGAGCTGTGATGATACAAGATATGATGAGAGGAGATTAGATGAGATTATATGAACTGGGAGACGAGAGATGAGAGGAGACAACAGGAGACAGGAGGTGAGATAAAAGGACATAGATTAAAATAAGGTGAGGTCAGAGGACATGAGATCACAGGTTAAAGGAGACGACATGAGATGACATAAGGTGAGGATTAATGAGATAACGTGAGAAGGGATGAAAGAAGATGATGGAGAGAATATGAGAGGTTAAATTAGAAGTAAAATAAGGGAAGACGAATCAATTGAAACCGGTCGACTGCAGAAGGTTGACCCTCTTGGGGCTGACGTCACGATGACGTCATGCTATCAGCTGGAGGTGCAGCTGCCTCTCCCCCACAGGGCTGTAGGCTCCATAGGAGTGTTAAAATGTGTTTGTCTTGTTGTGTTATTGGGAGCCAGAATAGAAGGAGTCATGGCTCAAAACCAGCCGCCACTGCCCGTCAACAAAAACAAAGACAACTATGGTTAAATGTGATAAGACCAAAGGACTGGACGGAGGCCATCATCAAAAATGCTCACATGTGCAGCGCACACTTCATATCAGGTTAGGGAAAAAGTATTTCCTGTTGTAGGGATGAATAAGGTTATGTGTATTAAGGGTTATCATGTCCACCTCATGAGAAACTGGGGAGGGATTAAGAGGAATATTGGATTTCTCTGCAACGCTAACTTTTTAGCACATTAGCTAACGTTAGCTTCCATAGCAAAACAAACAAGTGTGGTCCTCCTTTGTAAGATTGGCTTCCTGTGACATCATCCATCCACTGAGTGAGAGCATACGGGTCGGCCAGTCTGGTCCCGTTGGTCAGTGTTTGTGTCTCTCGGCTGCAGGAGATGGTTTGCATCCTGTTTATGTATCAATCTAAAATAAAAACCATGATAGCTAAAACATTTATTCTTTCTGCAGCAGAGAGCTGAGGCGTCTGTCGTTCACGTCGACATGTTGTAAACTCACAACGATGTTCTTACGCTACGTTACAGATGAACAGACGGTGGCGCCAGAGGAATGAATGATGAATCAGAACGTCTTTGCAGTCTGCTCATGGAAATGATCGTATCTCTTAAACTAAATACTGCACAGGACACGTTTTTTACTTTTATCAATTATTATGGTTTATTGACATCCATAACTTTGTTCCTTGTGTTGTACATATTTTAATGATGTGAAGCATTTAAGGAAACTCCAAGAAATGACATGACAACAAGCATAGATACCAGTGTAGGACTGGTGGACTGTTTGTGATGCAGAGTTAAAAAGATGAGATCAGTTGAGACGATGAGAGATGACAAGATGAGAGATTGATAATATTAAATATGATAAAATTAGAGGAGATCAAGTGTGAGATAAGATCATGAAGACAAGAGATAAAATGAAAGAAGAAGAGAGGGGGATGAACTGAGGACAGAGGAGATACGATGTTATAAGGTGACAAGAGGTGAAAGAAGATTAAATAAAATGAGATCAAATAAAAGGACGAGAGATAACATGGAGTAAAGATTTTGAGACAATGCAATAAGTGTATTAGCTTCAGTATACGAGCACGAGGTTTAGACCGCGGAGAAGCTGCAGAAGAAGAGTGAGTGAGGTGAGGAGGTCCTCCGACAGCAGCAGCAGCAGCACGTCGCTGCTCTTACATCAAATCCAGCTGAATAATGAATGTGGTCAAAGTGTGTTTAGAGCTGTGATGGTTCTGCAGCCTCTGTAGTGCTGATTCCAAACTACAAACTCTGTGTGTGTGTGTGTGTGTGTGTGTGTGTGTGTGTGTGTGTTTCAGAGCCGCAGCTGAAGGGCATCGTGACCCGTCTCTTCAGTGAGCAGGGCTTCTTCCTGCAGATGCAGCCTGATGGAGCCATCAGTGGAAACAAGGACGAGAACAGCGACTACAGTGAGTCTTTAACACGCCGACAGCTGTTCTCCTCGTCCTCACGCCGACACACGGAGCCGGAGCAGCGACACTGAGAGCAGGAACTGAACTGAGAAATAAAACACACACATTAAAGGTCCAGTGTTTCAGATCTGATGTCAGAAATGGAATAAAACTTGAACATGGCCACGAGCGGCGACTCCAGGGTTCAGTGGACGTTAGCTAGCTGACACGTATTAGCTAACGTTATTCCAGTTAAAGTTAGCTTTAACCAGACAGTTATGTGTCAAAAACAACAGCAGAGGGAACCACCAGGGACGGCCGGATGATTTCTGTGATGCCAAAAACTTTGACGAATTGGATAATAAATTGAATCAATTTTAAAACACTGAACAGTAGAAATGTCGATGCAGTTTTCATAGTGCACAAAAACGATGCCGCTATGCTTCGGTGTCACGTAGCGTCTGTCCTCCGCTCTGTGAGTTTCCTCGAGGGCGAGGATCAGCTCCTCCACGAACACCGACAGGGCCACCGACACCAAGGTGATGGTGGGTCGCCGCCAAGACTTCGCTCTCTTCGCTCCAAAGTTTTATTTTCAACGCCAGTATTTTTTGTCACTGTCCCCCTGACTCTGCACACACACCTCGACTCTGCTGCAGCTTAACAAAGCTTCTTAAAGCTCAGATCATCACAGAAGGGATTTCATGACCAGCTCAGTTTCAGAGGTGTTTCCAAGAAGCATCTAAATGTAAGACTCGTAGATGAGCCGATAACTTGAGCTCACTCCTGACGAACAGAGACGCTCCTGTTAGTTTCATTTATCACATCAGGTCTTAAACACTTTGACAACGTCACAGAGAAATACAGAAATAAAAGGAGGAACAGCTGACATTAAACGACAGATCTGTGTCCTTCGACTGATTCACAGTTTCTGTTGCCTTCGTCTTCCTCCTCATCCTCAGAAACCTTCTGTTGGCGCCGTCAGTGTGAATGTATCTGTGTGTGTTGGAGGAATCTCCTCAACAATAACCCTCTCACATTAATCCCATTTTCTGCTTCTCCTCACGTTCTGTTTCCATCTGTTCTGTTTTTATTCTCTTCTTCTCGTTCTTTCCTGTTTCTGCTCGTACGGACGCAGAAAACAGAGATGATGACAGAATCACATCTATGATGAAGGGCGTAAATATTCATCAAGCTTGTGAGGAGTGTCGCGGCTGATTTGAGGTTTAATTTGAGTTTATCGTGAACACGGAGCACGATCGTTCGTTCTGAACTGACCTCAACCAAGTCACGTGACTCATTAAAGAATATAGACATATGACTTTAAAATGTTAAACTCATCAGTAAAACTCACAAAAAAATCTTGGCATGAGAGGAGGGCTTTTTTTTATTTTGCGTTACGAGAATAGTCGAAATTTTGGAGTCAAACTTTCAGTGCCAGATATACGAATCATAAATCAGAGGACGATAGTTTTTATATATTTCTTTTTATTTGAAGAATAAAGTCAAAATGTGCAGCCTGTAATAAAACACATCCTCTGTGTGTTGCACACATGTGTGACCGTTGATACTTTAGCATGTGCAGCGACCTCTTCAGAGTTTGTTCGCTCTCTTCTTCTGAACAGACACAATTTTTGGCAAAAATCTTTTCAAAGTCCTGATTCTTATGACCACACTGTGTGACTGCACTGGAAGACAAATAATGTCATTGAAATTAAAACTGATTCTGAAGTACGGGTTTACCGATTCATCTACAGGAGGCATTTTGTCGAGGCAGCTGTATACGCTAACGCTAAGTTTGATTTCATCTCAAAAGCTTGACTTAAATCTTGAAACGTGAAGTTTGTTCTTCAGATTTTAACTTTACTTTTTTTGACAATTTATCGTTACTCTTGTGATGCAAATTTTTTTTTAAAAAATCTCCTCTGATTTGCTTTATTCTGTGCTCGGCAATACAATTTAAAGTTTGAATTTATTCTTGACATTTAGACTTTATTTTGATTTTACTTTCAGGTAGAGATGTACCGATACCACTTTTTCCCTCCCGATACTGATTCCGATCCCTGAACCTTAGGTATCTGCTAATACCGAGTATCAATCCGATACCAGCGCGTAAAATAAAAAATGGATGGGATATGAATTGTTGTATGTCTCAACTCCTAAAACTCTGTGTAAAATATTAAGAAATAAATACATAATAGTAGAATGAATGTCATGAAACTTTTATTATTATTATCATCCAGTGTTGACACAGATCAAGACACAGGTTAAAGTGCAGCCACACAATTTGGTAAAAAGACATTTTAAAGGCTACAGTAGAATGTTTTTTAAACTCTGACGTGAGGCTTACGTGGTATCAGATTGGTCATAGGCTGTACTCGCCGATATCCGATACCGCATTTTAGGCAGTATCGGAGGCATTTCCGATACTGGTATCGGTATCGGTACAACTCTACTTACATGGGTTAGGGTTAGACTTCATTCTTGAAATGGTATTTCAACTTTATTCTGAACATTTCGACTTTATTCTCGTCAATCGACTGTTCTTGTAATGCAAAATAAAAAAATATAAAAACATCCTTTGATTTATTTTCTCGTTCCTGATGCTTATACTAAAAATGTGACTTTATTCTCAACCGTTCGTCTTCATTCTTGTAATGAAAAATATTAATTAATGTATTAAAAAAATCATCTTCTAAATGATGTTTTCTCGTGCAGCACTAACAATAAAAATTCAACTTTTTCCCAACATTTCGACTTTATTGGCAATATTTGGAATTTGTCCTGGACATTTCAAACTTTATTCTCATGATGCAAAATTTAAAAAAATCTTCCTCCTCTGATTTCTTAATGCATGGCACGAATACTGAAAGTTTGACTCTGTTCTCAACATTTCAACCTTTGTTCTCGACATTATGACAATTCTCTTTATACAAAATTTAAAAACTTCCTCTCCTGATTTTTTTTTTTTGTCTTTTTCATGACTCTAATAATAAAAGTTCGACTTTATTCTCGACAACTGGTTCTATTCTCGCAATGCAAAATAAAGAAACGGAAAACATCTGATTTATTTTTGTCCTCATGCCGAGCACTAATACTAAAAATTCAACTTCTTCCCAACATTGAAACTTTATTTGTGATATTTTGACTTTATTCTCTTAAAGCAAAATTGAAATTATTATAACGTTTTTCTTATGTTTGGCAATAAAATAAATAAATTCTCAAAATGTTATTTCAACTTCACGCTTGACATCTGAATTTATACTCAGCATTTAGACTTTATTCACGTCATGCAAAATAAAAGAATTATTCTCCTCTGACTATTATTATAATTTTTTCCAATGCCTGGCATTATTACTGAAATTTCGCCTTTATTCTGAACATAACCACTCTCTTCTTTTAAATCCATTCACCCTCATGTGTGGCCCTGACACGCTTCAGTCTGCTTTAGGAAACGTTCACAGGAACATAATCTGATAAAGGTGAAGCTCTGTGTTTGACAGCAGAGCAACATGATTGGTGAGATTTAAATATGAATCAGGAAGTAATCTTTGAAGAAGTGAACGAGGCGATGAATCTGAGCAGACGTCTGACGCTGCGGCTGCTCGGACACATTTCAGTCAGTAATCAAAGACATGAACTTCACGCATGTATCTCAGTTTGTTTCTGTTGAATCTCTGCGAGCAGCCGGATGAGCTCAGGATTACAGATCCTGCTGCTTCTCCTCTTAAATCCTCTGGTTTGGAAACGAGAAGCAAAAAGAGGACAAGTGGAAGAAGAGGAGGAGGAGGAGGAGGAAGAAGAGATGTTTTGGATTCCCCCCTCTCTCTCAGATCATCTCTGTCTCTGAGTTAAATAAAGGAGGATTAACAGCAGCCATCGCCACAGGCCTCTTCCTCCTCCACCTCCTCCTCTTCATCCTCACCCACACTGCAGCTCTCTGTCCCCGAGGATTAAATCACCTCTCATCACTTCATCCCTCTCTCCTCTCCTCTCCTCTCCTCTCTCCTCTCCTCTCTTTTGTTCAGCGGCGTTTTCTGTGTTTATCAGCTGGAAGCGTCACATCCAGCAGGCTGAGGACGCATTTTAACCTGCGTTAAACACTCGCACAGTTTAAAGTGCTGAAACATGTCCGTTTACACAGATGTTCCTTGTTTTAAATACAAAATGGATTCTCTCTGTTGTTTGTAGAAAGTATCACTTTTGTTTCATCATTTTGAAAGAAAGAGATTTTTTTGTTTCAGACTCATTCTACCATGAATTAAGTGATGTATTAAGGTACATGTGACCTCTCTCTACCTCTGCAGTAACCAACACTGTCTGTCTGTCTGTCTGTCTGTCTGTCGCCCTGCAGCTCTGTTTAACCTGATCCCAGTAGGTTTGAGGGTTGTGGCCATCCAGGGAGTGAAGGCTGGACTCTACGTGGCCATGAACGCAGAGGGATTCCTCTATACATCAGTAAGAAAGTCTACCTGTCTATCTGCCTGTCTGTCTGCCTGTCTGTCTCTTATTCACTTTGTGAGTCAGTTTTTGTTTCTAGTTTCTGAGTTTCTTCTCGTCACACAGTAGCTTGAAAAGATATCAGGCTTCTAGCAGAGCTGCAAACTTTTTATGAAAAACACTTTTGATTCTGGAGGCACAGTGGTGCAGTGGTTAGTGTGGTCGCCTCACAGCAAGAGGGATCCTGGTATGAACCCCATTGTGGGGGAGCTCCTCTGTGTGGAGTTTGCATATTCTCCCCGTGTCAGCGTGGGTTTCCTCCAGGTGCTCTGACATGTTCTCCCTGTGTCAGCATGGGTTTCCTCCAGGTGCTCTGACATGTTCTCCCCGTGTCAGCATAGGTTTCCTCCAGGTGCTCTGACATGTTCTCCCCGTGTCAGCGTGGGTTTCCTCCAGGTGCTCTGACATGTTCTCCCCGTGTCAGCGTGGGTTTCCTCCGGGTGCTCTGACATGTTCTCCCTGTGTCAGCGTAGGTTTCCTCCAGGTGCTCCCACATGTTCTCCCTGTGTCAGCGTGGGTTTCCTCCAGGTGCTCTGACATGTTCTCCCTGTGTCAGTGTGGGTTTCCTCCAGGTGCTCCCACATGTTCTCCCTGTGTCAGTGTGGGTTTCCTCCAGGTGCTCCCACATGTTCTCCCTGTGTCAGCGTGGGTTTCCTCCAGGTGCTCTGACATGTTCTCCCTGTGTCAGCGTGGGTTTCCTCCAGGTGCTCCGACATGTTCTCCCTGTGTCAGCGTGGGTTTCCTTCAGGTGCTCCCACATGTTCTCCCTGTGTCAGCGTGGGTTTCCTCCAGGTGCTCTGACATGTTCTCCCCGTGTCAGCGTGGGTTTCCTCCAGGTGCTCCCACATGTTCTCCCTGTGTCAGTGTGGGTTTCCTCCAGGTGCTCCCACATGTTCTCCCTGTGTCAGCGTGGGTTTCCTCCAGGTGCTCTGACATGTTCTCCCTGTGTCAGCGTGGGTTTCCTCCAGGTGCTCCGACATGTTCTCCCTGTGTCAGCGTGGGTTTCCTTCAGGTGCTCCCACATGTTCTCCCTGTGTCAGCGTGGGTTTCCTCCAGGTGCTCCGACATGTTCTCCCTGTGTCAGCGTGGGTTTCCTCCAGGTGCTCTGACATGTTCTCCCTGTGTCAGCGTGGGTTTCCTTCAGGTGCTCTGACATGTTCTCCCTGTGTCAGCGTGGGTTTCCTCCAGGTGCTCTGACATGTTCTCCCTGTGTCAGCATGGGTTTCCTCCAGGTGCTCTGACATGTTCTCCCTGTGTCAGCGTGGGTTTCCTCCAGGTGCTCTGACATGTTCTCCCCGTGTCAGCGTGGGTTTCCTCCAGGTGCTCTGACATGTTCTCCCTGTGTCAGCGTGGGTTTCCTCCAGGTGCTCCGACATGTTCTCCCCGTGTCAGCGTGGGTTTCCTCCGGGTGCTCTGATATGTTCTCCCTGTGTCAGCGTAGGTTTCCTCCAGGTGCTCCCACATGTTCTCCCTGTGTCAGCGTGGGTTTCCTCCAGGTGCTCTGACATGTTCTCCCTGTGTCAGCATGGGTTTCCTCCAGGTGCTCCGACATGTTCTCCCTGTGTCAGCGTGGGTTTCCTTCAGGTGCTCCCACATGTTCTCCCTGTGTCAGCGTGGGTTTCCTCCAGGTGCTCCGACATGTTCTCCCTGTGTCAGCGTGGGTTTCCTCCAGGTGCTCCGACATGTTCTCCCTGTGTCAGCGTGGGTTTCCTCCAGGTGCTCTGACATGTTCTCCCTGTGTCAGTGTGGGTTTCCTCCAGGTGCTCCCACATGTTCTCCCTGTGTCAGTGTGGGTTTCCTCCAGGTGCTCCCACATGTTCTCCCTGTGTCAGCGTGGGTTTCCTCCAGGTGCTCTGACATGTTCTCCCTGTGTCAGCGTGGGTTTCCTCCAGGTGCTCCGACATGTTCTCCCTGTGTCAGCGTGGGTTTCCTTCAGGTGCTCCCACATGTTCTCCCTGTGTCAGCGTGGGTTTCCTCCAGGTGCTCTGACATGTTCTCCCCGTGTCAGCGTGGGTTTCCTCCAGGTGCTCCGACATGTTCTCCCTGTGTCAGCGTGGGTTTCCTCCAGGTGCTCTGACATGTTCTCCCTGTGTCAGCATGGGTTTCCTCCAGGTGCTCTGACATGTTCTCCCCGAGTCAGCGTGGGTTTCCTCCAGGTGCTCTGACATGTTCTCCCCGTGTCAGCGTGGGTTTCCTCCAGGTGCTCTGACATGTTCTCCCTGTGTCAGCATGGGTTTCCTCCAGGTGCTCTGACATGTTCTCCCTGTGTCAGCGTGGGTTTCCTCCAGGTGCTCTGACATGTTCTCCCCGTGTCAGCGTGGGTTTCCTCCAGGTGCTCTGACATGTTCTCCCTGTGTCAGCATGGGTTTCCTCCAGGTGCTCCGACATGTTCTCCCCGTGTCAGCGTGGGTTTCCTCCAGGTGCTCTGACATGTTCTCCCTGTGTCAGCGTGGGTTTCCTCCAGGTGCTCTGACATGTTCTCCCCGAGTCAGCGTGGGTTTCCTCCAGGTGCTCCGACATGTTCTCCCTGTGTCAGTGTGAGTTTCCTCCAGGTGCTCTGACATGTTCTCCCTGTGTCAGCGTGGGTTTCCTCCAGGTGCTCTGACATGTTCTCCCTGTGTCAGCATGGGTTTCCTCCAGGTGCTCTGACATGTTCTCCCCGAGTCAGCGTGGGTTTCCTCCAGGTGCTCTGACATGTTCTCCCCGTGTCAGCGTGGGTTTCTTCCAGGTGCTCTGACATGTTCTCCCTGTGTCAGCGTGGGTTTCCTCCAGGTGCTCTGACATGTTCTCCCTGTGTCAGCGTGGGTTTCCTCCAGGTGCTCTGACATGTTCTCCCTGTGTCAGCGTGGGTTTCCTCCAGGTGCTCCGACATGTTCTCCCCGTCTCAGCGTGGGTTTCCTCCAGGTGCTCTGACATGTTCTCCCTGTGTCAGCGTGGGTTTCCTCCAGGTGCTCCGACATGTTCTCCCCGAGTCAGCGTGGGTTTTCTCCAGGTGCTCCGACATGTTCTCCCTGTGTCAGCGTGGGTTTCCTCCAGGTGCTCCGACATGTTCTCCCTGTGTCAGCGTGGGTTTCCTCCAGGTGCTCTGACATGTTCTCCCTGTGTCAGCGTGGGTTTCCTCCAGGTGCTCTGACATGTTCTCCCCGTGTCAGCGTGGGTTTCCTCCGGGTGCTCTGACATGTTCTCCCCGTGTCAGCGTGGGTTTCCTCCAGGTGCTCCCACATGTTCTCCCTGTGTCAGCGTGGGTTTCCTCCAGGTGCTCTGACATGTTCTCCCTGTGTCAGCGTGGGTTTCCTCCAGGTGCTCCGACATGTTCTCCCTGTGTCAGCGTGGGTTTCCTTCAGGTGCTCCCACATGTTCTCCCCGTGTCAGCGTGGGTTTCCTCCAGGTGCTCCGACATGTACTCCCTGTGTCAGCGTGGGTTTCCTCCAGGTGCTCTGACATGTTCTCCCTGTGTCAGCGTGGGTTTCCTCCAGGTGCTCTGACATGTTCTCCCCGAGTCAGCGTGGGTTTCCTCCAGGTGCTCTGACATGTTCTCCCCGTGTCAGCGTGGGTTTCCTCCAGGTGCTCCGACATGTTCTCCCCGTGTCAGCGTGGGTTTCCTCCAGGTGCTCTGACATGTTCTCCCTGTGTCAGCGTGGGTTTCCTCCAGGTGCTCTGACATGTTCTCCCTGTGTCAGCGTGGGTTTCCTCCAGGTGCTCCGACATGTTCTCCCCGAGTCAGCGTGGGTTTCCTCCAGGTGCTCTGACATGTTCTCCCCGTGTCAGCGTGGATTTCTTCCAGGTGCTCTGACATGTTCTCCCTGTGTCAGCGTGGGTTTCCTCCAGGTGCTCTGACAAAAATTTTTCAATTAAATCTGTAAATGTTCATACGACAGATTTCTGTATCATATGATTCAAGTTTGACAATAATTATACTATATATAATAATTATAATTATAGACTCTTGATGTTTAAACTGCAGTATTGTGCTGCTGCAAAAGCAAATATAGTTATAATTAAAAAACAAACTCTGTAGATATATATGACATTTCTCTGGATCTAAAAGTTGCATTTGAAAACACTCTGTGTTTGATACCAAAAGTTAATAGTGACGATAATTAAGAGACAGCCCTGATCATCAGCGTGCAGTGAAGACAGAGTACAGCTACAGTTGTTGCATCGCTGCTCCGCCTCACTGAGTCCATCCTCCATCCATAATTCATGTCTGCTCCTTCCATAAAACTTTAAAATGCAATTCTTGAGTCGCTGTGTGCACAGCATCAGAGAGGAGCCAGAGTGATGGAGGAAGAGAGGGATGATGGAGATGATACATTGCAAACAGGAAGAGGTGACCTCGGGCAGCTTTTCTCTGAGAGGCAGGAAGCTTCGTTTCAAACATGAGCACAGAGATAAAATGGCAGTTATTATAAATTCACTGTTAACATAGCTGCTGCAATCCTGTTACATCCTCACAGGAAGTGTAACTGTGAGACGACACTTGGACTTGATGTGGCTTTTTACTGAATGAGAAGATCCGTTCCATTAGTCCGATATTATTCCAATATGGTAACACCCCCTCCCCCACTAGCCTTTAGTCAGACAAGATGATCAGAAACAAAGTCTGAAATATCTGATATTATTGTTGTAGTATTGTTGTTAATACTTAAAACAAGATATAAAACAGTATATAGATTGTTTTTAATGGACTGAACGAGTCAGAGTTGATGTTTTGTTGAGGTTTAATTTAGTTTATTGACACTTTTGTCTGCTTTTGGGAATTCATCATTCATTTTACGTAACTGCTCATCGTGTTAGGGGTCGCGGGGCGGCGGAGCCTGTCCCAGCTGACACTGGGTGAGAGGCAGGGTTCACCCAGGACATTCACACCTACGGACAATTTAGAGTCACCAATTAACCTGCATGTCTTTGGACTGTGGGAGGAAGCTGGAGCACCTGGAGGAAACCCACACTGACACAGGGAGAACATGTCAGAGCACCTGGAGGAAACCCACGCTGACACAGGGAGAACATGTCGGAGCACCTGGAGGAAACCCACGCTGACACAGGGAGAACATGTCAGAGCACCTGGAGGAAACCCACGCTGACACAGGGAGAACATGTCGGAGCACCTGGAGGAAACCCACGCTGACACAGGGAGAACATGTCAGAGCACCTGGAGGAAACCCACGCTGACACAGGGAGAACATATCGGAGCACCTGGAGGAAACCCACACTGACACAGGGAGAACATGTCAGAGCACCTGGAGGAAACCCACACTGAGATGCAAACTCTGCGCAGAAGGGCTCCCCCACCCTGGGTTCGAACCAGGAACCCGCTAACCACTGCATCACTGTGACGCCCTAAATCTCTAACTTGGAATTTAATTTAGAGTTTGCACTGATGTGAACATTTTTCTTTCATCTCAGCCGTTCATATTTATCATCTGTGGAATTTAACATAAGGTTTCCCTCGTGCTGGTGACAGCCACATGAAGACCAGTGCCATTTTTAGGGCTCTTTATTTCTAAAATCAAGAACCGATAAAAGAAAGTCTTACTGTACGCAGATGACATGTTGATTTATGTCCTAAACTTCCTGTTGCACTCCTGCGTCTCTGGCAGTGTGTGTTCACTTCTGGTCTTTGCTTTCACATCTGCACGTACTGGACTAGATAACCATGTTGTAGATTCTGTTTTTCTTAGCGGGAAATATTGCACTGTTTACTGCTCTATGTTTATCTGTTCACAGCAGTTCATTTTCAGTTTCAGATTATGAAATCAGAATACAATATATGAATAAATAATGCTGGATTATTATAGATTTTTCCATGACAAAACCGAGACAATGACGAGCTAAAAATACATCTTGATAATAGAAATGAAATCTGTGTTTCATTTTCTTTGACAAGACGTCATGAAAATGTTAGTGGTGGGCAGGCGTTTCAGTGGGCAGTATCCTTGCCACAGCAGCCATGAGCTTGATTCCAGCCTTCGCCCTTTGCTGCATGTCATCCCCTCTCTTTCTCACCCTTTCACACTTAGACTGTCCAACCTAATGAAGGCAACAAGGCCAAAAAAAAACAGCTGTTTTCAGCGGCTTTTAACCTCCAGATGTGGGTGTTCTGTAGTGACCCGCACATTAAACACAGCATTGTTGAAATGTAAAGAAACGTAAAGTTTCAACATGTCCGCTGTGTAATAACGTACAAATGTAACATGTCCGTGGTTTGCAGAAATGCCAACATTTAATCTGGTGACTGGATTGCAGTGACGGAATAAATCCCATTTTTGGGTAAAGCGATGAACATGGACTCAGGTTTTCAGCTGTGGCTGCAGATGGAGGGAACACCAGCTCCTCCTCCTCCTCCTCTTTCTCAGTGCAGTTATGTAAAAACATCAGAGTGGAGCTCCTTCACTCGCTCAGCTGAAAGTTGTGTTGTGTGCTGGGAGGCTCCCGCTGTCTAAACACTGTTCATTTGAATGATGGTGTGTCCTGATATGTGATGCAGGCCGCCTGCTGGTATCCATTCCCTCTGTTTCTTTAACCCTCCTCTCCTCTTCGTCATCCTCTTCCTCCCTCTGACGCTCCATTTCTGCCTTCTCTTCTTTCTCTGCTTCATGTGTCGTCATCAGTCATTCTGCTGTTTGCAGCTCGTACATGATGTATGTGGATGTAATGAACTAATCTCCAGATGTGTTCATGTTGTACGAGAGTGTGTTGAACCTGCAGGAGCCTTAAATACTAAATACAACATTAAAATTATTGTGCTTGTGTTTTATACCTCAGCGCCGTTGATAGCAGCAGCCGAAGGCATGATGTTTTTGGGTTGTCCGTTTGTCCGTCCCATCCTTTTGAACACGATATCTCAAGAAGTGGTTGAGGGAATTTATTCGAATTGGCACAAACGTTCACTGGGACTCAAGGATGAACTGATTGGATTTTGGTGGTCAAAGGTTAAGGTCTGTGTAACCTCATCTGTCTCATTCTTGTGAAGGCGATATCTCAAGAATACCTTGAGGGAATTTATTCAAATTTTGGCACAAACATCCACTTGGACTCAAGGATAAACTGATTAGATTTTGGTGGTCATAGGTCAAAGAGTGTGGTTGCTGTGACCTTGCATCCATCTCATTCTTGTGAGTGCAATATCTCAAGAACAGCTTGAGGGAATTTCTATGAATTTGGCACAAACGTTCACTTGGACTCAACAATTAACTGATTGGATTTCAGTGGTCAAAGGTCAATATGACCTTGTATCTGTCTCATTCTCATGAGCATGATATCTCAAGAACACCTTGAGGATATTTCTTTAAATTTTGGCACAAACATTCACTTGGACTCTAGGATGAACTGATTCGATTTTGATGGTCAAAGGTCCCTGTGACCATGCGTCTGTCTCATTCTCTTGAATGTGATATCTCAAGAACGCTTGTGTCTGTGGAGTTAATCCAGTTTTGGCACCAACGTTCACTTGGACTCAATGATGATTTTGGTGGCCAATTGGATTTTGATGGTCGAAGGTCAATGGTCAAGGTTTATGTGACCTTATCTTCTCATTCTTGGGAACAAGATATCTCAAGAATACCTTGAGGAAATGTCTCAAAACTTGGCAAAAACGGGGCGCCCGGTGGCTTAGTGGGTACAGCAGGCATCCCATATACAAAGGCACTGTCCTACCGGCTCTCCTCCAGCCTGCAGCCCTTTTGTTGCATGTCATCCCCTCTTTCTCTCCCCTTTTCCCGCTTAAACGGTCCTATTTATTGAACGCAAAAACCCTTTTTTAATTGGCACAAATGTTCACTTGGACTCGATGATGAACCAATTGGATTTAGGTGGTCGAAGGTCAGAGTGCTCTTGAATCCTTCTCTTTCTTGTGAACACCATATCTCAAGAACACCTTAAGGGAATTTGTGTAAATTTGACACAATCATCCACTCGGACCAAAGAATAAACTAATTAGAATTTAGTGGTCAGAGGTCAGTGCACCAACAATCAGACTTCTCAAAGAATCAAAACTAAGTTAACTTTAGTATTTACCAGTGATTTATCAAACAAATCAAAGTGTTAGCAGTCAGCTGTGTGATGACTTCCTGTTTCTGACATTTTCTGGACCAAAAAATTAATCACACCTTTTCAAGGCCCTAATTATAACATAACTTTGAAACTATGACACAAATCAGTGTGTCTTTGATGATGTCTTCTTTCTGTACTTTAGAAAACCTCCACTGAGTGTTAAATGTTGGAACAGGCTTCTGCATCATGTGGGTTTGTTCTGCTCTGATTGGCTCTCTGCTCCTCCTGACCACCTGTTATATCCAGAGGGCACACACACACACACACACACACACACACACACACACACACACACACACCTGAGCTACAGAGGGAACAGCAATGTGCTAAATTTACTTCCATCAGAGTGTGGAGTGGATCTGAGTTGGACTCTTTGTACAAACAGAGCTGACATGAACTCATAATTCCTGCAGAGCTGAGGATCTGAACGTGAGGGCCGATACACTCAGTTCATGAGGTCCATTACATTCAGACTGATGCAGTCTAGTACAGTGGTTCCCAACTGGTGGGTCGTGGTCTTTTCACTTGTAATCGGATCACCCAGGATGCCCATGATTATGAAATGTTTGTATCGCAGATAAAATCAAACTATATTGTGGAGTGCCTCAAGGCTCTCTACTGGAGCCTCTTCTATTTCTAATGTCTATACTACTAACCAGGGCTGGGCGGTATATCAATTGTTTACAATATGTCAATATATTTTCAAGCAAGATATAGATTTAGACAACACCTTTTATAACAATATAGGGTCACATAACACAATCCACTGTGCACCTCTCCTCTCTCAAACTCTCCTCACAGCTCCGCCCCCTCACTCACTAACTCATAGTTTCTCCATCAACACTCTGAGTTTATGTGTGTATTCCATTTCTGATTATTATATTTTCTTGTTTTGTCTGTTATATTCTCATGTTTAGGAGAGGAATATAATTTGTAATAGAACAGATTTTAAATTCTAGAGGGGAAGATCTCACCACGAGCCCATTTTGGGTCTTTTCTCTCCTGCACAAACTCTGCCATGTTTATTTTTACATACTTGTTTTTATCACATTTTGTGTGTTAATAAAATTCAAATTAAATTCAATTTGAATACTGCACGTGTGAACAACTTTTTCAAACTTTAAAATATTCTTGTTTTATTTTGGTTGACTTAAACTTCATGTACAGTAGAGGGCTTCAGTAACCGGCAGTCGTGACATCTTCAAGGTTCATTTATTGACATTTGCTGCACACCTGCTGCATAAGAAAAAGAACGGACTATTCTGTGGAGCTCAGAGGACGAAAGAAGAAGAAGCCTCAGTTGATTCTGTTGTTTCTGTCATCACATATTCATCTATCATATTTTCTATCAATGAAAATACAAGACTGTTGTGAAGTGCTGATTTAAACTGACTTTAAACATGATGTTCTCACTGTGTGTGTGTGTGTGTGTGTGTGTCAGGATGTGTTCACAGCAGAGTGTAAGTTCAAGGAGTCAGTGTTTGAGAACTACTACGTCATCTACTCGTCCACGCTGTACCGGCAGCACGAGTCAGGCCGGGCCTGGTTCCTGGGCCTCAACAAGGACGGCATCATCATGAAGGGGAACCGCGTGAAGAAGACCAAACCCTGCTCACACTTCGTCCCCAGACCCATTGAAGGTGAGACCCACGACACACCTGTGGACACACGTCAGTCTCCTCAGTCCAGAGCCACACCAACAGATCTAGATGGGGTTAGCCTAGCTTAGCACAGATACTGGAGGCAGAGGGAAACCGTTAGCATCTGAACTTGTCACTGAGCAGCTGAAGAAATAACACGAGATGTGAGAACTGTATGAGGAGTCTGTGTTCATAAAAATCACATCAACGTTAGAACTCAAAGGGTGTTTTTCGACTCCGCGCTGCACCTGGACTCAGCGTGTGTCGTCAGGTGTGAGCTCTGTGGAGATCATCGCTCAGAGAGGTCGTCCTGCAGGAACTTGCTCTGAGTTTGAGGACAGGCTGAAGCTCTAATATCACAGATGGAGGTTTAACAGGAAACATGAAGCTGCGTCTCTGCTTTCAGCTGCTCTGTGTCTCCCCCTCCTCCTCCTCCTCCTCCTCCTCCTCCCTCCTCCCCCATCTTCATTTAAAAATATCTCTCAACTATCACCTTCCCCTTCCTCCTTTACATCGCTCCATCTTCTCTTCTTCCTCCACGTCCTTCTCCTTTGACCTCTCCACCTCCAACCCCCCCTTTAATGTTCACCTCTCTCAACCCCCCCCCCTTCCTTTTTATTTCACGTACGTGTCGACACATTTTATATTGCATGTGTATATATTTTTTATATAACACAGATGTACATATGGTTTTATTTCATACATGTATATATACTTTATATTTTACATACGTGTACACATTTTATATTGTGTGTATATGGACATATTTTTATGTTACATACGTGTAAATACATGTTTAATATCCTGGTTAATAAAGTCCTCTTCTCCTCCTCCTCCTCCCCCGCCCTGCAGTCTGTATGTATAAGGAGCCGTCGCTGCACGAGCTCGAGGAGAAGCTGCTGAAGTCCTCGCGGAGCCCGACGATTAACAGCGTGGAGCGGAGGGCTCTGGGGAACCAGGAGGAGGAGCAGCAGGAGGACTGCACAGAGCAGGACGGATCATAGCCTGCAGCGCCCCCCACAGGAGGAGGAGGAGGAGGAGGAGGCGGAGGAGGCGAACTCCCATTTTAACACTCCCTTTGTTCAGCAACAAAAGCAACTACAACCACACCAACGACAACAACAACCGCCACGATGACGACGACGGCGACAACGAAAACAAAGAAAAAAAAAGAAGCTTAAAAAAAAACAAAAAAAAAAAACGGGGAAAAATCTTCTTGCTCATGTTGAAATATTTGAAATCTGCCGGGGGAGGGCGAGGGGGAGGGGCTTGTTTGAAAATGGGAAAAAAAAAAAAAAAAATCAGGACATTGATGATGATGAGTTACATTTTATGCAAAAAGCCCTGCTGATACGGCGCCTGGAGGCGAGCACACCTACTCTTCATCGCCACGTTGTAATCATCATCATCATTACTGTCACGACGATGACGAGATGTTTCCCGAGTTGAGCGAGCGCTGAGAACTCTGAAGCTTTAAGCCATGTAGAAACTTCACTTCCTTTCATTTCTTGATGAATGCAAAAACTTTCGCACTTTCAACATGCCGCGCTTCTTCTTCTTCTTCCTCTCCGTGATGTTCCGTCCAATCAGAGAGGAGTTTTTTTTTTCTGTTTTGTGCCACATCCTGTTTGTTTCTCGGGGTCGGGGAGTCGTGGGATTTGTTGCAGACACTGCCGATAAAAAGCTTCAGAGGAGAAGGAAGGACTTCCTGTTGTGTTGGGACCGGACCGATGGCGTCTGTCAGGTGATCTGCGCCGTGTTTGTGGTATTGACACTTCGATCAGAGCGACCTGCTGGTGTCTGGAGACTTCCTGCTGCAGATTACTGACAGTTTGTCTGGTGTCTGACGCAGCATCCTGGTGTCAATGCAGATTTATTCAGCATGAGCTTCACATTCCTACACGTTTAAGAACATCCGTCAGTTTTTATGTTGATTTCCTTCCAGACAGAAATCACTTCCTGTGGAAATCAATGTCAGAGAAGTGAGATTTACTGCAGAGAGATGATCCGTCCAAAGAGTCGACTTTAAAAAAGCAGAATGAAATCAGACGATCCTCAAAAACACAGAACAAAAAAAAAAAAAAAGACAAAATGCTGCAGTTCTATAAATCTAGAAAACAACACGTTATGGTGAACTTATAATTTGTAAATTTAGATGTAAAGTCTCTTCTCAGCCCTGAGTTCTGCCTGCAGGCTGCAATAACACAACAAATTGAGAGGCAAAATCCAGGGCACGATAGCCCGCACACCGCCGCTGCTTTTAGTTAAATTCTGCAGAGTGATCCTTAGAGGGAGCTCGGAGTAGAGCCGCTGCTTCTTCATGTTGAAAGAGATCAGTTGAGGTGGTTCAACATCTGATCAGGATCCTCCTGGGCGCCTCTTGTTAGGTTCAGGTTCAGGTTACTTTATTGATACCCAAGGGTAAACTAGTTTTGCAGTGCTCTGGGCACATCCCACAGGTAGGAGGCCCCGGGGCAGACCCAGAACAGGCTTTGCTCAGCCTGCTGCCCCCGAGACCCGGCCCTGGATAAGGGGGTGAAAATGGATGGATGGATCATTAGAGGTGATCCAGAAGAGCATAAAACTGAAACAGTAAAATACACCTTTAAATCTATTGCATTCAACTCTTTTTGTTTGCTTCATGTGGGAGTACAAGTGAACGCCTCAGTCCATTCATTCCTTTGGAATATGCCTGTGAAACTCCTCCTCTGTAATATTTCGGTCCGCAATTTGCCTCGAATAAGTTAAAAAAAGAAGTGAACTTTGGCAGTGGATTTGAGAGAGACCGTATGACAGTGTGCTAGCTTAGCTAACAGGCTGCTAACAGGCTGATGATTAAAAATAACTTCGTGAATCTGAGTAATGTTACAGGTACAGGCCACAGGTAGTTTCTATCAGGTTTCTATCCATACATAAGGAAATGCACTTCCTTGCGTTGGACACTAGAGGCAACATCTGTATATTTACGGATCTACGGACACCAGTCATATACGTAAGTGGAAACGAGGCCAAAGACAAACCGTAACCAAACAATAAGATGGACGTGAAAATGAAAACACATATTTGGCACAAACATCTACTTTGAGTTAAGGACGAACTAGTCAAAGGTTAAGGTCACTGTGGCCTTGTGTGTTGCATTCTCATGAACATATCTCAAGAACGCCTTGAGGGACTTTTTCTAATTTGGCACAAACATCTGCTTGGATTTAAACAACGAACTGATTAGATTTTGGTGGTCAAAGTTTCACTGTGACCTCACGTCCATTCTTGTGAACGCAATATAACCGGAACCCTTAAGGGAGTTTCCTACAATTTGGCACAAACGTTTACTTGGACTCAAGAATGAACTGATAAGATTTTGATGGTCAGTGGTCACTGTGACCTTGCATCTGTTTAATTCTCATAAGTGCGACTTGCCTTGAGGAAATTTCCTCAAGTTTGGCACAAATGTCTTCTTGAGCTCACAATAAACTGGACAGAATTTGGTGGTCAGAGGTCAAGATCGCTGTGACCTTGTCACTCTCATTCTCGTGAACACATTATCTCAGGTTTTTGATTTAGATTTTGATGATCAAAGGTCACTGTGTCTTTGCATCCGTCTCATTTTTGTGAACATGATATCTCAAGAACACCTTGAGGGAATTTCCTCAAATTTGGCACAAACGTCCACTTGGACTCGACGATAAACTTGATAGAATTTGATGGTCAAAGATCAAGGTCACTGTGACCTCAAAATACATGTAAATTAAGAATTCATACACTAATTATGACAAAATCTCACACAAATGTCCGACAGCATAAAATAATGAAGTGATGTTTTTTTTTTTGTCAAAAAGGTCAAAGGTCAACTTCACTGTGACATCGTAAATTTTTCTTGCCGTTATTCGACGTCGCAACTTTGCAGCGAAGTCCACATTTGAAGCACTGCCCATTGTCATGGCAACATATGAGTCTTGACAGACGTGGATGCAATCTGCAGCTTGGTTCGCAGAGGCAAACAGCCGTGAGGCGGTAATTGTAGTTTATCTTTCTGGATGCAGAATTATTAATATGTCGTATTTCTGAAAGGAGGTTCGGGGTGATGTTTGACACCAGGAGCAGGATGGGAAATAATCTGAACAGGATCTAGTTGTAGTCTGCAGAAAGTGACCCTGAAAGATGCCCAGCCTTTGTAAAATCTTACAGTTAGTGACTAAAACCTTGAGGGTATTTGAACGCACCACAGAGGACAGTGTCAGTAACAGTGTTTGTGACATTTGATCAGAATCACACGCAGCTGACGGATCATCTCTCTGGAAGGAAGCAGCTCCGTCTCAAATCTGCTGGTTTGTAAAATGATCGTCAGGAATGTGAAGCGCTGATAAAACTCTGATGTCTGAACAGAAGCGTCCTCCTGTCTCTGTCTTCACGCTGCGTTCAGGGTCTGAGCAGATGAAAAGTTTCACAGTGCTGAGTGAAGTCGGCAGGCAGAAATATTGCATGATGTATTCTCCAAAAAGTGCAGAGACACCCACGCAGACGTTTGGGAGGGTTGAATGATTTATGGAGACACTAAGAGCCAGCAGTGTTGTGTAACTGTGATCCGGTCTGAACAGGACTGAAGCCGCTCTGTTACCTGCCCCGTCCAGCTCTCACCTCTGTATGATACGATCCAGTGTATGATATGACATGATATGACATGATATGACAGTGTGATGAGGACATTGTGTTGATAGATGACACCGCATGTATCGAGACCCTGACACGTGCACACTCTCCTGAACACGATTGTATGTTTTTGTTCTCTTCAGCTCAGCAGACTCGACCTGTTGTCCTGAAGCAGTCGGGCACGTCGCACTCTGATTGGTGCACTTTTAAAAAAAGGGGTGCGCTGACCCCACCCCCACCCCCCACAATCAGTGTTACAGAAGCTTTGTGATTGGTTCCTTGTTTTAACGGCTGATTATGATTGGCGTCGTTGGGGAATGATCCAATTTTTATTTTCTAAGTGAAGGATCCGCACAGCAGCATCGTCATCAGTGTCGCAGCTGATGTTAGTTTATCATTAATTATAAAAACTAACTTTTTTTATCTCTTTAATCCAAATGTTATGTTTTGTTTTTCTTGGTAAGGTTGTTTTTCATCACTGATCGTTCGCCTTCCTGCCAAAAACACATCTTTAATCTTTAGGACCCAGATAAGTCAGTTTTCAGCGGTTTAAACCTGCAGTCAAACTCATCACATCTTTATGACAAAACAACTGTTTCCTGTTCCTGTTGAAGTCCAGCCCAGTCTGCAGAAGAGCTGTTGGTACTGTACGTTTCTGCAAACTATGGATACGTTACATTAGTATGTTGTCATGTAGCAGGTACCTTGTGTGGCTGCCACGAGTCTTGATAAGAAACAACTGGTTTTTATGGCATTTTTCAGGCAGGAGTGCAGCAGTGTCTTGATAAAATTAAAACAAAAACAGCAGCTTTTTGTGCCACTGTCCCTGCTGGAAAAGCAGCGATGTCCCAGTTAAAAAAGATCCACTTTTTGTGGCATTATCTCCGCTAGAAAAACACTGATCTCTCTCTCTCTTAAGGCCTCTGCACATGATCATCTGTAAAACTGCTTTGCGCTGGCTGTCCCATTGTTTGTCTATGGAGAGGGCGGCAACGCCTGACGAAGCAGCACCGCTACCCTTGGCGTCGCGCACTGTTCGGATTTTCCGCTCGAGCGTTGCACTCAGAGTTGAAATTATTTGAACTTTGACCGCGCTGCTGTGCCGTACCTGACGGTAAGCGAAGCGCGTTGTCCTTATCATGTGAAGGCCGCTTTAGCACAGTCTCCGCTGGAAAGCAGCAATGTCTCAGTAAAAAACAACTGCTGTTTGTGGCTCTACCCTGCTGGAAGAGTAGCAATGTACCGGGAAAAAAACAACCAATTTTTGGGGTACTATTCCCGCATGAAAAATAGTGACGGGCCGCTACAAACACCCACATTTGATGCCAAAATAGCTGCTGGAAACACAGCAATGACTCGCTGAACAAAAACAAACAAACAAAAAAACAGTGGTCCTCAGCAGCTTGGCAGCCATCTTGCCTCAGTGTTACACCGTCCACTGTCCCCTCCACCTCTAGATGACAAACTCAGCTCATACACTTTGTCACTTTAGAAACGTTGAGATGACACGTAACATATTTGTGATTTGCAGAAACGTACAATAACATCTTTTCCTGATGACCGGGATGTAAAGTCAGAGTGAAGTCACATCAGACAGACAGAAATATATTTATCATGCAGAAGCGCTGCGACACGTCCGCAGACTTTCTGCTCGTGATGCATTGAGGAAACCTGGGAAATGGGATGTTCTCTGCCTCTTAGCTTTCCTCTGGAGGCACAGGCAGAGCGGACGCTGGTGCCACAATCATCATGTTTTCACTGGTGGAAAATAATTGTTTAACTAGAAAACAAATTCAGACATATTAAGTCAACAAGTAAAGACCGGTGAGCTTTAGGAGTAAATTTTTAGAGACTGAACGTTAAAGGTAAATTGATGTTTCTAAAGACCAAACTCTCTCGCTTAGTCTTTAAAAACGTTGATTTCTGGGTAATGAAGTCCTAAAATGTTACCGTTTCCTTGCAGGTCCACCAACGTGCGTCAGAAAAAATACTCAGAGTAGATTAAACTGAATAAAGTGACTGATTTTGAAACTTTAAAGTGAGTTTGAAAGACAGACTATTACAGTGTGGATAAAACTATGTGTCTGGCATCAGCGTGCGCTCCTGGTCCACCGCTCCTCGTGTTGTGTTCAGGTGTCGGCTGATGAGAGGATTTGTTGACATATTTAACACTGCCCTGCTTAATTTAGGCAAAAAGCACTGCCCAGAAAACTCTTTCACTCCAACCTCGTCTCAACTTCATGACCGTCACACCTGGAAAAATCAAAAGACAAAAGTTTTTGTCATTTTTTTAACACAGCTGTGAAAGTCAGGACAAACTGCTGCTTTTTATGTCAAGATGAACTTTTTTCAGCCTCGCTGCCAAATCAGTTTTCGGATTGATTTTCTTTGAGTTCCCTTCGGCTCCTTCCTGTAAACAGTTGTGTTAAAAAATAATATGTTTTTCCAGAGAGTAACATTCAGACGGTGAGACGAGTCGCCGCACTGCCCAACGGTCCGACCTGCAGTATGTTTCTTCTTCTCAAACTCAGACCCTTTACTCTTCTGACCGAGTCTCCCAAAAAGCATCTTGAACATTTCCCAGTTTACAAAGATCAACCAGTCGACCTCCACTTCCTGTTTCATGCCTCACACAGAGTTATATCTCAACCCGTCCATCCACCTCGACAACTTCTATCACTGCCTAATAATGAAAATGTGTTTAAAGGTATGGAGTGTGATTAGTGCCATATTTTTTTTACACTGCATATGTTTTGCACAGATTTTAAATTCCGTTTTTATTTTTCAAATTTTACAAATGTGTCAAAGTTCCGTATTGATAATAGTCTGATTTGATTTGTGCTTTTTGCTCAAAACACACCGAAATAAATCCAGATGTTTTCTCTCAGTAAAAATAAAAAAATAAAATAAAAAAATCAGCCATTTACAATTTTTATTATTATTTTTACTTTAGACTCTTTGACGGCTAAAGTTACTGCGCACTATAAAATAGTTTCAGTCCTCAGATCATATTCAGGTTTAAACTTATCAAGATTTTAAATTTACTGAAATAAATAAATTCATAAATTGTACCTGAGTTCACACTTTGGCTTCTTCGCTGTATTTTAGACGTGAAAAGACGTGGACACGTCTTATCAGAAATAGAACTGAGAGCAAACGTGAAAGCCAGATTCATAAACTAAAATTCATAACTTAAATTAGTTTATTTAACCTTTAAAAACAGACGGACGTTGTTTGCATGATCAGGTTTAAACTAAAAGTTTAAAAGTAAAAACCATAAAAACTACAACATTTATTCTTTTTGCAGCAGACAGCTCCTGTTTTACCCGTCAGTACATTGTACTCTTGTGATGATGTACATGTGGTTCTGCACCACATGTACATTACGTTACATGTGGTGCAGAACTCAGTGGCACCAGAGGAACGAATGATAAAACTATCAAAACTCAGATGTTGAAAAGTGAAATTTACTCTGTGTCAGATGGTAAAAACAAAATACAGAAACAATTCAGGATAAAAGAAAATGAACAAAATATTTTCTGTGTGTTTATGAGCAAAGTGATGAACGTGAGCTGCAGACGGATGAGTCGGTAGTTTTGAATTCATGCAGAGATGATCTTTGGGAAACTCGGTCGCCTCCCAGCAGCCGACATCACCTGACTTCAGCCGACACAGGAAACCGTCAGAATAAAAGACGTAAAAATATCAGAGATTTATCGTTTGTAGGTTTTTTGACATCACTAAGATTAAAAAATTTTAAAAAATTGCATGTGGACAAAAAACAATCAGAGACATTATTTCACCCGACAGCTGAACTGTGATGCATGCGCCGCTAATAACCACGCTGCTGTGTCTGCCGCCATTTTAAACTTAGACGTGTTGAAACGAGGGGCGGGGTTAACGAGGTCAACTCTTCTATTTATTCTTTTCTTTTGAGATTTATGTTTTTGTATTTTGTTGATTACAAATGGATGGATGGACAAATGGGCAGATGGACGGACAGATGGACGGTTGTACAGATGGATGGACCGATGGATGGATGGACTAAAGGACTGATGGACTGAAAGAAATGAACCAATCACAATCCACCGTACTGCCTCTGAGAAAGTCTTCCAGTTTGGGGTTTTTGGGGTCGGACCACGAGGATTGTAACGACGGACAGAAACACTGGCCACGTCTCACCGTCTCGTGTTTTGGTCCACAGGGACGTTAAATGTTTGTGAATGCTCTTCACGTCTGTGAAGCTTCGACACACCAAAACACTCGACAGGAATGTTGTAACACGAGAGTCCTTTCTATCACGTCTACTTCTGTACGCCTCCTTCAGGCTCAGAGTCCGACGCATTTTAAATATCTGCTGATAAGATCAACACAACAGCGCCGCTGCCTTCACGTCATGAGAGGAGGATCATGGGAATGAAATTACAAATGTGGAATTTAAAGACATAATGAAGTTTATTCTTGTGTCCTAAAACTCAGTGAGATTTGATATAAAGACACCTACTGATTGAATTTTTTTTTTTTTTTTTGGATCATTTATCATTTTTTGTCTGTTTATTTTTCTTTTCCCGACAAATGCATTTGTGAATTCATATAAAAAATAAGCTGAAAGAAAGAAAGAAATCAGAAAGTTTGACTTTGAGGTCAAGTTTTTAAAAAAAAAAATTATGGAAAAGAAAAGAAACTTTGTGGGAAATATAGAGTCATTTTTGGAAATGAATCCATCGTAGTATTTTAAGAAAATGAAAAATAATTTGAGATGAATTTACAAAACTTTTTTTTTTCTTGTGTCCAAGAATTACTAAGATTTCTGCACACAAGATATAAAAGTTATCACCTTTCAGGTTTTTAGGGGCTTCATACATGCCAACAAAAAGTCTTTAAAACATTTAATTTTAAATGTATGAAAAAATGTATGAAAAAAAGAACCTTAAGTTCTTATTAAAGTTATTAAATAAAGTTATTATTGAAAATTAAACCATTGTAGTAATTTAAGAAAACGGAGACTGAAAAATCATTTTGGGATGAATTTACAAATGCATTGTGAAACTGAGATCAACAGTCACAATATTTTATAAATTAAAAAAAACGCCCTTTAACTCACCCGTCACCTTTTTTTTTTATTATTATTATTATTTGGTAATGGTTGCAGAAAACATTTGAGAATGTCTCAAAGTTTGTACTTGTATTTAAATATGTGTGCAAGTTTTAGGCTTTGTATCCGTCCACAGTCTTTGTGTAATCTCACAGTTGATGAACATCATTTAAGCACAAACGTTATTCGGACATTCTCACGTTGTTTCTGCACAAACCTGCAGAGTTCGTCACAAGTTTGTAAAACAAGCACAAACTCGTATCGCCCATAAACTGATGAAGAACGTGATCAGACATGTTGACCACAAAGAATCCTACCATTACAACCAGGTGGTGATTTATTAATCAGAAAATGGGAATTTGAGAAATTTCCACGACGTGAACGCAGCAGAATCAGATGTGTATTGTTTGTGTCACCTGAAGGCAGCGTCAGTGTGTGAACTGAAGTAGAGAGAGTACAAAGGACGCTCTGCAGTTAAAGTCTGTTTTCAGAGAGGACGGCAGCTCCACTCGCAGGTTTTAAAATCAGACGACTTCACATAACTAACTTTATAATCAGTGTGTATTGGTAGAAACGAAGCCTGTGAGTCGACCTGCTGAACTCTCACTGTAACTTTATCCAAAAACAGTAAGACACTCGGCCTGTTGCTGTTGCATGGAGAAGTTTGCAGCACTGCCGACGTCCACCGGCGCAAAACGATAATGATGTCATTACCGAGCGACAGCGGCCCCTCTGGCGGCCGGTCGGCCCCTTGCAGGTGAACGGAGAGGGGCGGGAGGATGACGAGCTGTTGCCATGTCGAAACATCTTCGTTGAGCCTGAAGTCTCTCGATCTTTCTTTATGTTTGCTGATGTTTGCACCTTTTCTGAGACACCTCCATATAACACATCATATATTAGAAAACAGTCATCGCAAATACGCAGCAGGATGAAAAAGATTATTGAAAAAATAAAAAAGAACGATATAAAAGCTTCAGTGTCTGCGTTGGTTTTTTATTCCTCCATGAAGGTTTTATGTCCACTGCTTATTACAGACGTGTTGAGGTGGGACCAAGTTCAGCCCAAGCACCAGATACATGTTGACATTGTTGTGCAAACCACAAATGTGTTACATATGTACGTTATTATCTAGTGGACACGTTAAAACACCATAGAGTAGTTAACGTGTTGTTAGGTGTAGGCACAAAAACCACTTGGATATGGTGAGGGAAAGAATATTGTTGGGTGTCAACAACTTGGTTTTGGGGGCTCAATCATGGCAGCTGCTTTTCTTGCCACTATTCCTGCTCAAAAAGCTGTAATGTTGTGGTACAAATCAATCACTTCTTTTGCCACTATCACTGCTGGAAAGCAGCAATGTCTTGGTAAAAAACACCTGCTTTTTATGGCATTTTTCAGGCAAGAAATTCATCAATGTCTTGGTAAAGAAAAACACTGCTGGAAAAGGAGCTAGGTCACAGTAAAAAAAAAGAGAAAAAACAGAAGAAGAATTTGCTTTTTGTGGCACTATCCCCGCTAGTAAAACATGGATTTCTCAGTAAAAACAACCACTTTTGTTGCCACTATCACTGCTGGAAAAGCTGTGATGTCCCAGTAAAACATATTTGGTTTTTGTGGCACTGTCACTACTAGGGGAAAAAAGGTGTCTGTAAAAACAACGGCTTTTCTTGCCACTATCCCTGCTGGAAAAGCAGCAATGTCCCATTTAAAGAAAACCCTGCTTTTTATTGCATTTATGGGCAAGAAATGCAGCAATGTGTTGGTAAAAAATAACAGAAAAAAACTTTCTTGACACCATCCCCGCTAGAGGTGCCCTGGAAATCCAGAGTTCTCGCGAGAGCACAATTTGAATTTGCTCAACGAGTCACTCTGACAATCAGTAATGATGCTCATTACCCATGCCCTTGGAGCCGAGCTGCACCAATCACATCGGTGTTTCTGATATAGGAGGGCCAGAGGCGAGCTAAACAGATGACGACAGCGCTGTGTCCGGAATCAGTCAGTAAACACTGCAAGATGGCTACGGATGAACACCAGTTGTTTGAAACGGCTTTGGCCGCTACAATGAACGAGTTAGACTTGGCTTTTTCTCTAAAAGAGGAACAGAAGACGGCACTCGAGTCTTTCCTTTGCAAGAAGGACGTTTTTGCTATTTTGCCGACTGGATACGGCAAGAGTCTAATCTACCAGTTAGCTCCACTGGTAGCTAAGCTCTGGATACGTCACCCCGTGTGTTGTTCTGATTGGTTGTAGTGTTATCCAATTGCGTGCAGTAATATTTCCTAATGCATGCTTGGTGCCGCCCCTAGAGTTGGGCCATTTGCATTACTCGTGGCCAGACCCTAAATCTGTCTAGATTTGGGTCTGGATTTCCAGGCTACGCTAGAGGGGCAGTGGTCTCTGTTAAAAATAAAAAAAAAACGCTTTTTGTGCCACTGTCAGTGCTGGAAAAACAACATTTGCTTTCTGTGGTTTTGTCCCTGCTAGAAAAAAGATCTCTGTAAAAATCAGACGCATTTCTTGCTACTATCACTGCTGGAAAAACAGCAACTGCTCACTATAAATAGAATATGATACACTTTATTGTCCGTGAGGGGAGCTTGGATCAGAGCTGGCACATGTAGCTGCTTACATGGTGAAATAATAATTAATAAATGAAAATACAAATCCAGGCCACATATTGCACATGATGCATCATAACCCTGACACATGATCTGCATGAGGTCGATATAAACACACAAACATACAGTAGTCTTTAACACACACACATCAGTACAGAACCACCATGTTCCTCAACATTAGTGCACGACACTGTCTGCAGCATGCTCAGTGTTTGCCCAGCTGTCACAGCCTCCACCGTCTCCTCGTCCTCACACTGATGAGGTCAGCTCATAAACTACGTCACTGTAGAAACACTGAGATGATTTTTATGAAACTAAGAAATGCAACATGTGTGGTTTGCACTAACGTACAGTGCTAAGATTTTCTTCTGGCGACTGGGCTGCAAAGTCTCTGTTGTGCAAACTGTCCTGCTCAAGTCTCAAGTCTCAAGTCCTGCAAGTCGAGCCAGGCCCTGAAGTTTGTTTCAACCGTACAAGAAATCTCTGTTTCCTTGATGCTGTGTGCAGTTTGTCAGTGGGCTGAAGTCCAACGTGACGTCACATCTTCAGAGTTTGTAAGGTTCAGTCTTATATGAAGTTTTCACCCCCTCAGTGTCGTCTCACAGGACTCTCCTCCAGCAGGAAACACGTTAAAAAATAACTGTCTGAGCTCCACATCGACGTTCCTGTTGAAAGAAAGTTCAGCTTGTTACATGTTAAATGTCGAGCCTTGAAAATTAAATGGTCACTGTTAAATAAAAGATGGGGCACATTTGAAAAAGTGCAGGATAGAGGTAACAGTAAATTAAGGGGGATTATGGAGTTATGTCATCAGGTATGGAGGGGACGGGCGCTTAAAACATGATGTTGATGACGCTGATGTTGTGACATTCAACTTTACAACCAGACTGTCTTTAAACGAGCAGCACAGTCACTCTTCATGCTGACGGAGCAGACACACGTCAGTTTATTTAAAGTTACAGTAACATTAAAGCACTTTGGAGTTAGCGTTCACTGTTAGTGCTGAAAAGTCTTCGCTGAAGTTAGGCTGTGAATGCAGGAGTTTTACTTAAAGTATCCAAGTACATCTTCCACCACTGCAGCTGATGTTAAACTGAAGCTTGGTAACATCGAGTGTAGGTGAATTATCGTTGTGGCGTACAAAAGGGTTGGTTTACTCTCTGTATATCCTCAGAGGTGCTGTCGGCTTTTTATTCCCTCTAAATCTCTAAGTTAATTTTAAAGCATGCAGCACTTGAGTTGCTGAGCCGTGCGGATCAAAACCTGTTTGACTGCAAAAGACCTGCAGGAAGATTTCTCAGACTCTGGAGTGGTGGTGCACTGTTCTACTGTGCAGACACACCTGGACAAATATGAGCTTCATGGAAGAGTCATCAGAAGAAAACCTTTCCTGTGTCCTCACCACAACATTCAGCCTCACAAGTTTGCAAAGGAACATGTGAACAAGCCTGATGCTTTTTGGAAACAAGTCCTGTGGACTGATGAAGGTAAAACAGAACTTTCTGGACACAATGAGCAAAGGTATGTTTGGAGAACAAACTGTTAAACACGGGGGTGGATGGATGATGCTTTGGGCTTTGGTGTGTTTGATATTAAACCAGACAGAATCAGACTGGTTTGTGTTCAGCACCTGCACAGGACGCTGACGAGCAGAGACACTGTGAGGACAGTTTGTGGTTCTGGTCACAGTCTGAAGTGTTTCCGTGGTTTCAGCTGCTGCCTTCTTAAAAGCTCTCTGTTATTCCTGAAGCAAAGTGAAAAACACAGAGTCGGACAGACGGGCTAAAAGCTCACGGAGCATCCATCCACCGTGCCGCAGTATAAATACACTCTGCAGCTGGTTTCCACTTTGCAGACGAGGTCGTCTGATGCTCTGATGTCTTAAGAGCTTCATCCAACTTTAACGAGGAGCGACACAAAAACACGACTCTGCTGCTGCGGCACGAGGCTGAAACCCTCAGCTGACATCGCAACGACAACACGAGCTGAGAGAGACACGAGAGGACCATCTGTCTTTACTCCATGTTGTCTTCATGGACAGACTGATGGACGGATCATTACATCACCTGACAAAGACAACATGCACATGTAGATTTACACCAGCTGTTATTAAAGCATCTGTTTCCCAGGATTCATCTCTGCAGCTGCTTCACAGTGAAACACACCAGGCAGCAGCTCACTGCAATCATTACTGACCTGAGGCTGGTGGTGTGGTCATGTGTTTCAGGACTTTTACTTTGAAAAGACCTTCGAATTACTAAGACTACTAGGACTTTTACTTTGAAAAGACCTTCAACTTACTAAGACTACTAGGACTTTTCCTTTGAAAAGACCTCCGACTTACTAAGACACAGTAACAGGACTTTTACTTTGAAAAGACCCCCGACTTACTAAGACACAGTAACAGGACTTTTACTTTGAAAAGACCTTCGACTTACTAAGACTACTAGGACTTTTACTTTGAAAAAACTTTCGACTTACTAAGACACAGTAACAGGAATTTTACTTTGAAAAGACCTCCGACTTACTAAGACACAGTAACAGGACTTTTACTTTGAAAAGACCTTCGACTTACTAAGACTACTAGGACTTTTACTTTGAAAAGACCTCCGACTTACTAAGACACAGTAACAGGACTTTTACTTTGAAAAGACCTTCGACTTACTAAGACACAGTAACAGGACTTTTACTTTGAAAAGACCTTCGACTTACTAAGACTACTAGGACTTTTACTTTGAAAAAACTTTCGACTTACTAAGACACAGTAACAGGAATTTTACTTTGAAAAGACCTCCGACTTACTAAGACACAGTAACAGGACTTTTACTTTGAAAAGACCTTCGACTTACTAAGACTACTAGGACTTTTACTTTGAAAAGACCTCCGACTTACTAAGACACAGTAACAGGACTTTTACTTTGAAAAGACCTTCGACTTACTAAGACACAGTAACAGGACTTTTACTTTAAAAAGACCTTCGACTTACTAAGACTACTAGGACTTTTACTTTGAAAAGACCTTCGACTTACTTAGACTACTAGGACTTTTACTTTGAAAAGACCTTCGACTTACTAAGACTACTAGGACTTTTACTTTGAAAAAACTTTCGACTTACTAAGACACAGTAACAGGAATTTTACTTTGAAAAGACCTCCGACTTACTAAGACACAGTAACAGGACTTTTACTTTGAAAAGACCTTCGACTTACTAAGACACAGTAACAGGACTTTTACTTTGAAAAGACCTTCAACTTACTAAGACTACTAGGACTTTTACTTTGAAAAGACCTTCGACTTACTTAGACTACTAGGACTTTTACTTTGAAAAGACCTTCGACTTACTAAGACTACTAGGACTTTTACTTTGAAAAAACTTTCGACCTACTAAGACACAGTAACAGGACTTTTACTTTGAAAAGACCTCTGACTTACTAAGACACAGTAACAGGACTTTTACTTTGAAAAGACCTTCGACTTACTAAGACTACTAGGACTTTT
This sequence comes from Epinephelus lanceolatus, assembly GCF_041903045.1. Lineage (NCBI taxonomy): Eukaryota > Metazoa > Chordata > Actinopteri > Perciformes > Serranidae > Epinephelus > Epinephelus lanceolatus. The sequence goes on from NC_135737.1 coordinate 47,959,416, forward strand.
ACTTTGAAAAAACTTTCGACTTACTAAGACACAGTAACAGGAATTTTACTTTGAAAAGACCTCCGACTTACTAAGACACAGTAACAGGACTTTTACTTTGAAAAGACCTTCGACTTACTAAGACTACTAGGACTTTTACTTTGAAAAGACCTCCGACTTACTAAGACACAGTAACAGGACTTTTACTTTGAAAAGACCTTCGACTTACTAAGACACAGTAACAGGACTTTTACTTTAAAAAGACCTTCGACTTACTAAGACTACTAGGACTTTTACTTTGAAAAGACCTTCGACTTACTTAGACTACTAGGACTTTTACTTTGAAAAGACCTTCGACTTACTAAGACTACTAGGACTTTTACTTTGAAAAAACTTTCGACTTACTAAGACACAGTAACAGGAATTTTACTTTGAAAAGACCTCCGACTTACTAAGACACAGTAACAGGACTTTTACTTTGAAAAGACCTTCGACTTACTAAGACACAGTAACAGGACTTTTACTTTGAAAAGACCTTCAACTTACTAAGACTACTAGGACTTTTACTTTGAAAAGACCTTCGACTTACTTAGACTACTAGGACTTTTACTTTGAAAAGACCTTCAACTTACTAAGACTACTAGGACTTTTACTTTGAAAAGACCTTCGACTTACTTAGACTACTAGGACTTTTACTTTGAAAAGACCTTCGACTTACTAAGACTACTAGGACTTTTACTTTGAAAAAACTTTCGACCTACTAAGACACAGTAACAGGACTTTTACTTTGAAAAGACCTCTGACTTACTAAGACACAGTAACAGGACTTTTACTTTGAAAAGACCTTCGACTTACTAAGACTACTAGGACTTTTACTTTGAAACAGCTGGAGAACTTTTACTGTGAAGTGTCTTTAAGACTTTTATTGTGAAACAGTTGGACAAACATGATGTTAACATGATATTCTGACTCAGTGCTCCGTAACAACCAGTGTTTTAACTTTAACATTCAACATACAACGAAAAAATAGCAGAGCAGAAAAATAAACCTGTTGTGAGTGAATTCTCTGTATTGATCATTTAAATGTCCAAAGGTCTGTGCTTTATTTTTACAATTTTTAAACTTTTGAAACTGTATTATTATTTTTAATGTGTTTTATTTATTTATTTTACTGGAGCTGGTTCACAACCTTGATGTGTTGACCTTCAAATTCTGATAATGTGATTTATTTCACAGTAAGTCGTGTAAACAGATGTTTTTGTTTAGTTTTGTTTTAGCTTTAAAGATGTTTTGATGTTCATATAGTGCATTTTAAACTCTGTGGTGGGAGCCATTTTTACTCCTCGTCTCCGATTATTAACATATTCAAATCATAATAATGTAACTGAACAAGGAACTTTATACAGTCTTCACCTCTCTAAAGCTCTGGAAACACTGAATTTTGAGTTTTGTTATAAAATAAATCAGATAATATTTTAATAATATTAAATAAATAATATTAAAATATTTCAACACAAAATAAAAACTGCTTCTGTCAGCCTTTAACCCTTTGTTTACCTTGGTTTATTTCAAAAACATGCAGAAGGCAGCGAGCAACAAAAGAAGAAATGATCCAATAAATCAGCAAGAAATTAGTTTAAAAAAAAGAAAATTTAAAAAACAAAAACAAAAAAATATTTAAAGAAAAAGGAAAAAAGAAAGCCAAACAAACAAATGAGGAAATGACCTGGAAAAGTGTTTTAAAAAGTAAAATGATTCTGTAACATAATTTTAAATATATGATAATAATCATAAATAATGTTTTCCCATAGCTTTTAAAAAATCATTTTCTAAATCTATTATTTTTTTAGTTTGTGGAACATCTTGTACCAACTTGCTCAATGTCTTTTTTACCCATGTGTTTTAAATAAATAGTTGCTCAGGGTTCAGAGCGTTGACTCATCAGCCTGGGTCTGTTGATGTGCGCTTTAGTTGCAGTGGCAGGCTGAGGCCACCAGAGGGAGACATCACACCAGGAACAGATGTGTCAACAGCTGTGTCTGACAAACATGTAAATATTTACAGACATAAATACGTCATCTCAGTATTTATACTCAGCAGCTGAGCACATTGACTTTTACTGACCTGCATCAGTTTGATAACTTTAGTTTAGAGATACAGATGAATATAATAAACTCTGATCAGTGACACATTAATATGTGTTATTATGGATGAAGATCAAACTCTTCTTTTTAACCCTTAGTGAAATTTAAAAGCTCATTTATTCAGTGGGATATAAAGAAATTAAACTGAGCTCCACCTGCTGTGACATTAAAGTGATCCGAAATTTACAATCCAACAACATGAAATTATTGTGAAACAGGTCATTTTGCTTAATGAGGACTTTTATTTATTTTGATATTAATACTTCTGTACTTTAACTCAACCTGCTGCGACCCTGCAGCCTCACATGAGCACGTTACATGTTCACGCTGCTGCACTTTATAGAAGTTCAAGCTTTACATTAAAACTAAAGTTTACATTCAGTGTAATTGAACACTTTGTGCCCCGGCTCTCTGTCAGCTGTTACATCTATAGATGATACAATAAATACAAATATGTTCTCTGAGAGTGAAACAATGGCAACATTTAATAGCAGCACATAGTAAACACATATTATCAAATAATAATGAGACACAAATAAAAATTCAAGTAAAATTCACACAGTTACAAAACTTTGTGATGTGTTGAATTATTTGCATCAAGTTCAGGTGAGAAATAAACAGTGACCTCTGACCCACAGTTACTGGACACATGTTGTTGTTTTGTTTGTTTAATACTTTTATTAATTTGCTGATCCTCATATATATATTTTTAAGATTTTTTGGGGGGCATTTTTAGCCTTTAATGGACAGGACAGACAAGTGTGAAAGGGAGAGAGAGAGGGAGTGACATGCCGCAAAGGGCCACAGGCTGGAGTCGAACCCGGGCCGCTGCGGCAACAGCCTTGTACATGGGGCGCCTGCTCTACCACTAAGCCACCGACGCCCCGATCTTCATATTTTTATTAATTGTCTCTTATTTGTTTTTTAGCCATTTTGAAGCATTTTTCTGTTGTTATAGCGCCACCCAGTTGCCAATTAGAGTTAAATTTCTCCAGTCACCTTGAGGCGTCCTGTTCTACATATCTACCAAGTTTAGTAAAAATCCATATGGCGGTTAGGCCTAGATAAGAAATGAGCTCTCTAGCGCCCCCATTTTGTTTGATGGGGTCAATAATGGAGGGGTCCCCTCAGATTATGTGTGGTCATATGCCTACAAAGTTGCGTGGTGATGGGTGAAACCCTTGAGATGTTATACACCTTTATGTGATGAGCCACGCCCTCCGCAATATTCATTGCCTTATAGAAGCTCAGTTTTAGTAAGTTTTCCAACTTTTGCCAAGAGGGAACTTTAGATATTGGTCCCTAGATTATGTTCACCCAGTTTCATGCAGATCGCTCAAACTTCCTAGGAAGAGATCCATTTGAAGTGTTTTTCAAAAAATTCAAAATGGCGGAAAATCTATATAAGCGGAAGTTATGGGTTCTTGAGGCAAATGTGTTCCTCATGAGGAGAGGCATCTCTGTGCAAAGTTTCATGTCTCTACCACATACGGGGCATGAGATATGCCCATTCAAAGTTTGCCATTTCAATGGGTTGCTATAGCGCCCCCCTTTGGCCAATTGATGTAATATTGCTTCATTGGCATCCTCCCATGACCCTCTACCACTGTGCCAAATTTCACATGGATTGACCAAGTCAGTGACCTCCCTGCAGCAGAAACCTTCACATGTCAGATCTGACCTGGTTCATCAGGCTCTGATTGGACACCTCGTGCTGTTGGGAAATCACACTGATCGATGTCGCAACCGAGGAGGAGGAGGAGGAAGAGGAGGAGGAGGAAGAGGAGGAGGAGGAGGAGCATCAACCGGAATACACTCAACTTTTACTTCCTAAATACACACCGACACACACACAGACACACACCGCTCTGTGCCGCTGTAGCTTGTTTTGTCGCAGATTTAAACACAGAAAGTTTCTCTGCGTCTGTGTGTGTGTGTGTCTGTGTGTCTGTGTGTGTGTGTCACAGTGTGTGTGTGTGTGTGTGTGTGTGTGTGTGTGTGTGTGTGTGTGTGTGTGTGTGTGTGTGTGTGTCCGTCACTTCTCTGTTTTGGTTCCTGTCTCTGATAACTGCAGCACTTCGCTGCCTTTAATTAATTAGTTAATGAGCACGTGGCTTCATCCCGGGGCTCGTTAATTACCGGGACCGACAGGCTCCTCGCGCCACCGCCGCTCAGCTGGAAGATTTCCCGGACCACCGGGGGGACCGCCGCCGTTACTCCCGGAGATTTACAGCCGTGACCGAGCCCTGCCACGGGGCCGTTCATCATCTGCTGCGTTGCTAACCGGAGGGTGTGTGTGAGTGTGTGAGTGTGTGTGCGTCAGCTACAGGACTGTCACACCTCTCTCTCTCTCTCTCTCTCTCTCTCTCTCACTCTCTCTCTCTCTCTCTCTCTCTCACACACACACACACACACACACACACACACACACAGACCCGGGGTACCCCCTCACAGCCCCGCCGGACCCGCCCCGCCCGGTTCAGCTCCGCCCGTCCACCGGGACGCTGAGCTGTATAACCCCGACTGGCTCATCGCGACCCGGCAGACACCGAGCAGACCTCCCGGACCTGCTGTCAATGTAAGTACACCTCCTGCTGTGCTTTATGTCTTAAATGTGTCATTTTCTCTATGGAGTCTGGCACTGCCGCGTGTCGCTGTTGTAGTAATGGTAATTAAATGTTAATTAAATGTAATTGTGTGGTTTGACTCACTGACTGAAGCTCTGAATGAGCATCAACCCGGGACTGAAAATAAACAACATGTTAACCAGACCGGGGTTTGTGGTTCGCTCTTGTCTGGGGTCCTGTGTGTGCGGAATCTCATTCAAAAACCTTTCAATTTATAGTTTTGTCAGAGATTCTTACCAGCACATACAAAGTGACAGCTAAACTACACATTAGCATTAATAATATTAATGTACTCTACGTTTCGGCTTTGAAACACAACACCAGCCTGCATTTAAATCAACAGAAATACAACTTTTGTTAATCTCAAGCCAGTAACCGCAAACGCACCGCGACGGACACAGTTACAGACGGCCAGGAAAGTTTTCTCAAAGCAAAGTGTTGCTAATTTGTGAGCCGAATTATTCACGAGACTCAAAGTATTTGTAAAAATGTCTTAAAATTTGTAAAAAAATTCGGTTCAGTTTGTTGAGACCGTGGATGTGTTTTAAAATGAACGTTTTTTAAATGAAGATCCGCCACACAAATTTGTTTGTGAGCGGAGTCGTTGTTCTCCATCGATCCGCTCTGATAATCAGATTATCGTCACTCACATCAGTTTGGGGGGATCTGCAGCGATCAGCAGAAACACAGCTGAGCACTGCAGTCCACCTGCCTCTTCATCATCATCATCACCATCATCATTACCAGAAACCCTCACATAAATCCTGACATGTCAAACAGAGACCTTCATCACCTGCTTACCTGTGTTTTACTGTTACATGTGATGTGTTTGGATTCATATGAAGCACCAGTGCCTCAGCGTTGTACTCGAGTATTTGGTGAATATATAAACTCCAGCACAGACGAACACTGTAACCTGGATCATCCTAAAACATCCTCCTCAAATTAAACCGTTAACAGGAAGTGTCTCTGTAAACCATCATCATGTGTTTGATAAGATAAGATACACCTTTATTAATCCCACAATTGAGAAATTCCAGTGTTCAAGCAGTCAAGGGGAAAGAGTCAAATTAAAGATTTCAATATTTAAAAACTTAAAAAACTAGGCATGCAGAAAAAAGTACAAAAGATACAAGAAACAGCAAAAAATACTAACAATAACTCTGACTCTGAACCAACAGCTGTGACAAACTGCGCCTGACTGCAGGTATGAATCCAGTCTTAGCTGTTATTGATCAGTCGATCGGGCCTCTCCTGCAGCTGATTGATTGTGGTTTACAGTCTGCAGGTTGTTGCTCCTGCAGCTGAATGAACTTCTTGTCTGAGCTGAGGGAGTGCAGGAGGTCAGGGTTCATGCTGCTGGTTATTCAGGGATGATGTCGGTCCTTATCTATTAGTCAGGAGACAGCTGAGACACAGATTATAATCCAACCGCCAGAATAAATGTTTGTATTCTGCAGATGACGGGTTTGTTACACACGCACATTATAATGTCACAGAAACTTGACACATTCACACAATGATGGAGTGGAACAGCCATCAGGAGCAGTTTGGAGTTCAGTGTTTTGCCCAGGGATACTTGGACATGTGGAGGAGCTGAGATCAAGCTGCCGATCTTCTGATTGGTGGACAACCTGCTCTATGTCTGAGTCACAGCCTTCTGGCCACTGTAGTTAACCACATAACATAACCATTACCTCTGTTAATGGTTAGGAGAAGATCACGTTTGAGCGTAACGCTCCAGTGTGTGGGATTTAAATGGAATATTGTGTTTATTTAATCAGCTGACGATATGAATCATTATGTTTCTGTTACCTTAGAAGGAGCTGTTTAAATTTCTAAAGGGAGCAGGTCCTCATCGCCATGATGAGATCACCATGTTGCCTCAACACGGTCTGATCCCAACTCGTCAAATATTGCTGCTTTGCCTGTGGACTCTAACATCCACATAAAGCATGCAGGGTGTCCTCAGGTGTTGACACTGTGGGACGCTGCATGCATCGCGTCTCTTTAAAATACGCTTCTGTTATTACAGAAATGTGACGGTCTCTGCTCGTTAGTTACAAACAGTCTTCTTAATCCTATACTTTGAATGTCAGTGAAGCACCTCCTAGTTACGTTTACTTCCTTGTTTGGCTCTACATTCACACAGGAAGTGAACAGCTGCCTCCTGGTTGAAAGTCCAGGGCTTGTTTGACCTGAGACTTTTCATCTCCTTATGTTAGATTGTTACCAGCGGTGTTACAAACTGCTGCTGGCTGGTGCGTCTTATAACGCTGCAAAAAGTGCCTTTGTTTGTTGGTGTCTAGATCAGTGACACAGCAGCGGTGGTGGTGTTTGACGTGTTTGGACTGAGAACAGGCAGGAACAGACGAACCAAACACCAGACAGGGACCATAGTTAGCTGCCCCTCCACTGCGAGAGCGTCAGAAAAACGCAGATTTAAAAGTGTTTTATTCAGAGTGTTTCCTGGTGTAAATCAGCTGGTGTGAGACCTCTGTGGATCATTCAGCTCCTCAACAATCAACACTGAAGGAATTCTGACCAGGAGAAGTGTCAGCTGGTTGTAATCTGTAGTCCTCACTGATAGACACCACTAAACCCCCCTCTTACATGTCAGTCCCCGCTGGAAACACAGCAGTGTTTCTGTAACACACAGCCGCTTATTGTGGCGCTAACCCTGCTGGACAAACTGTGACGGGTCACAGAGAAACAGCCACATCTGGTTCCTGCACAGCTCCAGCAGACCTGAGACTATGAGACACATCCACATAAAAACTTTATCTTGAAACAGAAGTGTAATTCCCTGGCTCTTATTCTGAGACCTGGACTCAGTGTAGCTCTGTGTTACAGCGGTCGTCTTCAGTATCTGAACACACTGACGCTCTGCACGTCCAAAACACAACCAAATCCACAATAGTTTTCTACCATTGACGCAGCTCCTGAGGCCTCAGCTGTGTGTGTTTGCACTAATTGAACGTCCCATCCTTTTGTTTGAGAGTCCAAAGTCTGCGTGTCCCCGTCATAAAGTGGAGGAGCAGAGGAGCAGAGGAGCAGAGGAGCAGCAGCTGGACCGTGACAACAAACCTCCACTGAGACGAACGTTGTGATTGTAAATTACAAAGTGTAAATGAAAGACTGCGGCCGGCGGCGTCGATGCTAAATGACCAGATCAGAGTGTGAAATATGATTTTCTGCAGCACAGAGGAAACTGCTGAGTGTTTGTTTGTGTGGATAAGACTAATTAACTACCCAGAATCCTCTGGGGCCGGGCTGCGGCGGTTATTGTCGTCTCCATACCTGAGGCGTATTACACGCTTATATGAACACACACAGGAGGTTTTATTGAGGTGTGTGTGTGTGTGTGTGTGTGTGTGTATGTGTGATGGATGGTATCGTGGAGCAGCTCTGGTTCTGTATGTCCCTCCTGGGATCCACTAGCTCTGCCTGATCGTCCACCATGACACATCCTCTTTCCATCTGTCTGTTCCAGCCTCTCTTCATCTTTCCTCTTCTCCACAGTCTCCTCCTCCTCCTCCTCCTCCTCTTCGTCTGCTTCTCCCAACTTCACATGTCTTTTATTTTGAAATGTAAAACATACGCAGACACCTCGTCCTGTCTGACGTGTCTGAACTGTTCTCTGATAGTTTGGGTGTTTTCTGGTTCTTCCTCCAGAGTTTGGGGGTAAACTCAGTTCTTCAGAGCAGGAAACTAAACTCGTCCATCTTGTGTCACAGATTTCTTTAATCCATCAGTGTTTATATTTGTATATATTTTCATGTCATACGTCCAGTCCTTGTGAACGTGATATCTAAAGAACGCCTGATGGGGATTTCTTCAAATTTGGCACAAATGTCCTCTTGGCCTCTGTCCTGTTTATGGTCAGGTCCGCCCAGTGGACGCAAACCAACAGTGGGTCAGTTTTCAGGCTGGGAAAAAGATGCATGTCCAAAAGAAAAACCCACAGTTGTGTGCAGACGGAGAAACACACCCACTTTCAAACATTGTGAAAGACTTGGAAATGAACAGATATCACCGTGCTGACCTTTTTTTTCCAAAGAAGAAGGTGTTTGAAGGAATGAAAGAAGGAGGCTGTGTTCACACGGTCCAATACGTCCACCACTGTTGGAAAACTGTAAAGAAATGTTGATGCAAAGTGACAAGCAGCAGCTTTTGACGTGATAATCAACATGTCAGGGCACATTAATCACAGTCTGCACAGCTGCATGGAAACAGGAATACTTCTGAAATGTTCATTTCATTACACGTGAACAGCTTAGTCAGAGTATTTAAAAAACTTTGAGATGTCTTGTGTGTGTAAACGCCACTGCTTCGTGTGTTCTACCCCTGATCTGAGGAAGAGGAAACACTCACACGTCAATGAGGTGTTTTTGTAGAATACGATCAGATGTGAGAGCAGCAAAAAGAAGAAAGCAGAAATCACTCACAGAAAGACTTTTACATGAGGTCTTTAGATGAAGAGATGAACAGAGGTAAAGAGAGGTGAAGGTCAGTATCACCTCGTCTCATCTCCCATAACGAGTCTGATTAACTCTGCTGCTGCAGCAGATTTATGAACGAGGGCCGAGACAGAATCCTGGTAGCAAAGAGACGACAGACAGAGCTTCACTTCCTCCTGAAAGCGGCGTTCAAACCATCTTAAAGACGCAATAAAGCTGAAAGTTGGGCGAACAGTTAGATTTTGGCGTTTGTGGGCAAAACTCTGCTGTGTCAGTAAAAGAGCAGCGACTGGTCGACATTTTCTCCTGAAATAAAACGTTAAAGTGATCAAAACGAGCTGATAGGACATTAACAGTCTCTCTGTGTCTCTGCAGGGCGCCCTTCATCTCCACCCTCCTCTTCCTCATCCTGGTGGCAGGCGGCGTTGCACCAGCCGTCAGTCAGTCCAGCAACCCATCAGGTAGGTGACAGCCGCGCTGTGACTGGAGCTTGTTAGAGGACACATTCGATGGCATCAGTTTAACAGCAAACTGAAACCACCGAGGGAGCCGCACCTCACGTTTCACCTGCACTCAAGACTGACTCAGGTTTCATGTGTCGACGTGTTTTACAGAATCTTTACATTGTTTTAAAGTAAATAATCTTGCAGAGCGCTGACAGAGCTGCACGGCTCCGTCTGTGTGAGCACTCTTCTCTCAGGTGAAGGGAATTAAAAACTTGAAATATGATCCTCATGATATTTTTTAACCTTCCACATTGTGCGCCGTATAGAAGGTAGAAAATAAAATAAAATCCTCCCTCGTTCATGTGGTGCAACTCTGCAGAAGCGGGGTTAATTAAAAGCCGAAGCTCTCACCCTGCAGGACGAGGAATGGATGGTCTCAGAGAGAGGAAGGTCATTTGTAACACTGTCTGAGAGTGGAGGGAAGGAGGGAGGCTGTAGAGGGGAGGAGGGGGGGATGGACAGAAGGAGGTGAAGATGGATGGATGTAAAGTGAGGAGGGGATCAGACAGTGGGGGGAGATGGATGGAGCTGATGCTGGTGAATGAAATGAGATGAAACTTGAATGAATCCTTTGGGGAAACTGCGCTATTACACCAACAAACTGCTCGCACGCTCACTGAGCATATAGATCACGTGTTTAATGTCCCGCAGCCTGATGATGTCCCAGACATATATTTAAAAGTCTCTGTGAAAGTTGTACAAATATTAAACCTTCAGGGATTAATACGTGACATCATTGATTTTGCAGTTGCAAATTAGGCTGATTCACGGCTCCATATGTCGACACCTTTACAGATAATGAAACCAGACCTGCTGGGTTCAATGGTTTCAGGTGGCCTGGGACAACTTGGGAAACTTTTTGTACCACATAATGAGGTGTGGTGGGAATAACCGCGGTGCTGCTTCTGTGTTCGGCCTGCAAGAACTTTGAGAGGCCGTAGAAGATGAACCAGCACACAATGACTGATGTAGTCCAGTCACCAGGAGAAAAGGTTGGCATTGAACGTTACATACATCAACGTTTCCAAAGTGACGTAGTATATGAGCTGACTTTGGCTGTGTCTGAATGTTCTGTGTGGAGGACTACACGTCTGCATGAAACAACAACATGAAAAAACACTCAGAGACTCCTCAGGTCATTTTCTCGGCGCTGTTAATGACATTGTGATTACATGATTTAATGTGTAACTTTATGCACTACGCCATTACGGCACAAATCAGAACTAGCAGCGACCCTGCTCGCTAACATTAGCTCGTGCTATTAGCCCTCCTCTGTACAGTGACTGTGAAGCACCAGAGATCACTTGCAGATTTATTTTTATTTCTTCGGGGACCGACGACACATTAAACTGACCGTTTGTTACACAGCAAAGAAAGCAAAATTTCAACGAAAAAGCAGCAGGTCGTTAGCCTGGAAATCCAGACTCAAATCTAGAAAGATTTAGAGTCTGGCCCTCACTGATACACCCTTCCTACCCAAGGGGCAGCACTAACTGAGGTATATTAAATGCCGCCGCACGCAACTGGATAGCACGATGGCCAATCAGAGCAAAAAACAAGGTGACGTATTCATTGCACTAAGCCCCATTTGTTTGCCGAGCAGTGGGGCTAACTGATATATTGTGCTTTTGCCGTATCCCGTCGGCAAAACAGCAAAAACGTCCTTCCTGGAAGCGAAGGCTTCTAGGGCAGTCTTCTGTTCCTCTCTCAAGGAGAAAGATAAGTGTAGTTGGCTTAGCGTTTCTTCCAAAGCTAAACTGAATGGGCGCGGTGCTTCGGCAGCGGCCATCTTGGCTATATACCTTTCGACTCCTGCGGCGCAGCGCTGTCCTCAGCATGTTACGCCTGCCCAGAACCTGCCTCTGTCAGATAGACTGATCTGATTGGTCCGATGGGCGATTCAGTGGGCTCTGCTCGTCGGGGCCAGATCCCCGTGCAGTGCAAATTCAAATTTGCTAGGGGCGGGGCATCTGGATTTCCAGGTTAGCAGGTCATAGATGTGTGATGTACATTTTAGTTGATAAAACATCAAAACATTTAATTTGATGTGTAGGCTGCACATTTTTAACCCTTATGTCAAAGCCACAGGGAGCCAGTTGAGAGGGTCTAAAGAGCCGCAGGTTGCCGACCCCTGGGCTGAACCAAACCACACGTTAACCAGGGTTTTGAAACAAAAAGAAATGTAAAGTTGTAAAGTATCTGCTGCGTGCAAATGTAAAGTATCCACGGTTTGCAGAAACGTACAGTGTCAACATTTTTTCTGGCGATTGGGTCAACTGATGACGAATGACACCAAATATTTTTGTTAGTTGACTTCAGTGAAGTTAAAAGTTCAAATTATTTTTGATTCCAAAGTCGTTGCGCTGAGATGAAGCCTGGTTAAAAATTCAACTCTTCAGATCAGAGAAAAACGTCGTAGGACCAAATTATTTATTTCCTTTGAAACATTTGCATTGAGCCAAAGAACAAAACGGGACCTAACGAAGGACCTGCAATGGGCCGCATTCCTTCCTTGCATCACCACAATGCCCGTTACTGATAATAAGCATGTGACATTCTTATGAAGTTGACATTTTTACTGTTGTCTTTGTAACATGGTGTTTTCAGTCAGTCATTCCTTTATTCAGCGTCATATTCAGAGTGTATGCTGACGATATGAAAGTGTTTGTTTAGTTTGACCTCGCTCAGTTTTAGACTCGTTCTTCTTGTGCATGTGGAGAATAATTAAGATGTTCAGGTCTGAAGACGCAGTAAAAATGTTCAGTTACATTTTTACTGCGTCTCATATATGCAGCTCAATATCCGACACATTTATTACACATCACATCTCGTCTTTATACAGAGCAGCTCCGACTGAAGCTGAAAATAAAAGAATAAAAGAGCAGCTTGTTACAGGATGGATTGATTGTGTGTGTGTGTGTGTGTGTGTGTGTGTGTGTGTGTGTGTGTGTAGGGATGAGGCTGGTGGTATTACTGTAGATGGATGGATGTATAGTGAGGGAGGAGGAGAAGGAGGTGGATGGATGTTGGAGCAGGTTTTAATAGAAAGACTAATACTCTGGGCAGGAAAACCTGACAGGTCAATTACCAACACACACACACACACACACACACACACACACACACACTTTACAGACGATAGAGAGCCTCCATTAATCCAGCGTTCAGTGTTCAGGATCCAGAGAACCAGCCGAGCTGAAAGCGTCCTACACTCTGAGGCTCGAGGCCCAAAACAGGCCGCTGCTCCTCAGTTATCTAATAAACTCTGAATCTTTCTTACAACTTGATTTATTGATCATTTAGATGTTGTAAGTTTGATGCTGAAAAGTTTTTGTAGCTGTGGTTAACTTCCAGTCAGTATGGCTGTGACTAATGATTATTTTTACTAGTGATTCACCTGCCTGATGTTCTCTTGAACTTTCATTATTGAATTTAAGATAAAGATCTGTGATCTAATTTAAGGGGGATTTTAGGGAGTAAGTTGTTTTGAGACACTGGAAGAGGCCGTCTGTGGAGAACACATTAGTCATCATTGTTATTATTATCACGTACTGAACACTCATCGTCTTCATCCTCCATCCATTACTCATCCATTATGAATGAGGCCTTGGAAGGAGTGTGTGTGTGTGTGTGTGTGTGTGTGTGTGTGTGTCTGATTTGATTGATTGATCGGCTGAAGACTGAATACTTGAGCTGAAACCGTTACTCAGTTAAATCAATTGGCAGAAAATTAGCCGGATGATTAATTGTTCTTTGAGTCTTTCTTTCAGTGAAAATCACAAAGTGAAGATTTGCAGTTTCTCTTTTTTAATTTGGTCGTCAGAAGTGTTCCATCTTCCCTCCCGGCTAAATGTTTTGGCATGTAGAAAGGTTATGAATACTACTGTACCCATGAGCCTCAGCAGATGTCGCCATGGAACAGAAGAGCTATGAATTCAGAGTTGTATCATATTCAGAAGGCTACAGTGCTGCACGCAGGAACAGGGTTATTAAAAAAATCTGTCCAAACGTTCTGACTTGACTGTTAGCCCTGTCATCCCCATCAAACTGCCCGCTCCATGGGAGTACGGTGGCTTTGGTGACGGCAGCAACAGAAAGTTTTCCAATACAGCGGGGAGTTGGGACAGTCTGGGATCAGCCCCTTGGTTGAGGATGTTTCAATACTACTCGGTTCTGGCTTTTTTGGTCAAGTATCGATACTTAGCCCCACGCTTCACCCTGCCATTAGCTGCACAGAAATGGGACCTGAAGCTCTCTGATTGGATGTTTATTGCAGCAGCTCCCTCTAGGATTCGTAGTTGACTTCCTACAGATGTTTCTGAGCCATTTCTATGAGCATGTAATTTAATTTACATTTACATTGCAAAGTTTTCTAAGCACTTTAAAAGCAACTGGTCGATAATGTTCAATAGCTTAATGCTGATAAAACAAAAGTCTTTACTTGTGCTCGAACTACCTTCGTCCCTAAAGACGCAAAGACACTGAACACAATCTTGGATGTTGTCTCCACATTTTTGAGCTGTTACAGGTACTTGAAGGACAATGAAGTTCTTGGTATCTCGGAGGAGTTTCCAGTGAAAGTTGTAAGCGTCAAGATTCAGAGTTCCTTGAGGGGGGCCTGGGACTTCTTAAAGAGCTGACTAAAGCCCTTGAAGTATTTCCTAAAGGAGATTCAATCGTCTTTTGATTGGTTCTAGAGGTCTTTTGGTGATTTAAATGCCTAAAGGGCTTTAGAGATCTTTAAAGTGGAGGTTTAAGGGGTTCTTGTGATTCCTCATGTTCAGTTACTTCTTTGCAGATGATATCCAGTTCTACATCTGAATACATCGCAAAGTTGTCTTAGCACTATACAAGCAGCTGGTCGATAATGTTCAACAGCTTAATGCTGATAAAACAAAAGTCTTTACTTGTGCCTGAAGTAGCTTCGTCCGTAAAGACGCAAAGACACTAATCTCATTAATCTTGGATGTTGTTTGAACTCTCACTGCACATTTTTGATCAGCTTCCTACATGACCAGAAAACAGCAGCTTTTACATCCACACTCTACTAATCAACAACTAATTGGTGTTTGTCTTTATCCTTAAACAATAAAAGATTTAATTCATGGGATTTATGTACAGAAAAAGTAACTTGCACAAATGTTAAATGTTGATGTTCCTCTGATTCAGAGGCTTTCCCAGCCTCACGGAAATAAATCAGGGCAGTGTGGGATATTTTCAGCTTTAAGGTCAGGGTCAGGAAACTGTCCACAAACATCAGCAGCCTGCTTACATCTCATTCACTGTGCTCTGTTTGGTTGTTCCTGTGTCAAATGTTTCGCAGCATTTCAAACCAAATTTCATAAATAAAAGCAGCAGCAGATCAGTCTCAGGTGAAGCCTGGTCTCCTTCTCTCTGACTGAGTTTCAGCACAAAGTGTTTAGTGTGCAGCTCAGATGAGTTCCAGTGTTTTAATGGAGCAGCTGCAGTGCTTTAAGCCTTTAATGAGATGGAAGTGTAATAACGTCGTTCGTTTAATAAGGCCAGTTAACGACGACATCCACTAAGCTCTGTTTGATTCCCTCATAAAAACTCTAAATCAGAGCCAGAACAACTGGACCACATCCAGAGAGGGAGAGACATCCCTCCACTCCTCTTTCTATTCACTCCATCATTATATAATGATCAAGTTATAAAAGAACTTCGTCACAACAGCCTCAAGTTTTTCGCTCGTTCGACCTTTTGCTCCGTCCAGGACAGTGATCAGCACTGAAGCGTTTCATTGCACTGAGAGATAATGAAAAACATTTCTGACCATGGAAACGCTAAATAGACTTACAACGCACACTTACACTAATGTTGATGGAGCGGCCATGCGGGACGCTGACCCGTTCACTGGCAGACATTTGGGGTCAAATGTCTTGCTCAAGGACACTTCAGCAAGAGTCAGAGAAATATTCCAGAAATATTGCAGCTCATTTTGCAAAATGTTGTAACTTCTTTCTTGAAGTATTCCAACAATATTAAGACTATTTCATCAGATGTTCAGACTATTTTTTTAATGAAATATTTCGATGTGGTCCTCAAAATATCCAACTTTTTTATTTTTAGAAACTGCTGTTTTTCTGACTGTTTAATCTAAATATTTGGATTTCGTTCAGTGTTCCTGATTTTTTTTGTGTGTGTGATGTTTTCTTAAAGATGTTGTGGTTAAATGTTTTCTTCTCTTGGTTTCATTTGAATCACTTTCACACAGTTGTACACATTGTTTAAGTTTGCAAAGACTATTTTCCCGAGGCTTGTTGTCCACACTACAACTACAAAAATGTGCTACCCTGTGTTTCTAGCGGGGATTGTGCCCCTAAAACTAAAACATGATCTCTTCCTAACCAATGCAGAGAGTTTTTGTGCTTGAACCAAACCACATGTTGAAACGTCAAGTTTAAACATGTCCGCTATGTGATAACAAGTGTAACCAATCCGTGTTTTGCAGAAATACACAATGCCAACATTTTCTCTGTCTCCCTCAGAGCCCACGTGCTACGACTGGGGGGTGTCCAGCGAAGGGGCGGTGTCGGTCATGGAGGGGGAGGCCGGCTGGCTCTCCTGCCCTCTCTTCTCTCACCCCTCCGTCTACAACTACACCTCCTCCCAGAGCGCCGGGCACAACCTTGTCTGGTATCGCGTCCCTGAGGGTCACGATGTGGAGCAGCCAATCCCCTACAACAGGAAGGTCAACAGGTACAACAGGAAGTTCTGATCCACTGATTATTTACCTGTTTTATGCCTCTGTGCCAGCAGTAGTGTGGCCGTCCACTGGTGACTCTAATCTTGAAACTGTGCTGATTGTGCAGATCTTCTGTGTGTGAAGCATCCATGTTTTCACAGTAAGAGGAACTTGACTGGTTTGCAGAGGCGTAAAACTGTGAGGCAGTAATTATAGTTTACTCTCTTCATTCATAAAGTTACAGCAGAGTCACTACAGAGCTGCCGTAGTAGCGTAAAAGGTGGTTAAACTCAATGTTCCTTAGCGGCTCGATCGTGGGCCCTCAGGAAACACGATGGATTGATGCATGCACTTCTCAGTCTCTATTTTAAAAACCAATCTGGGATCATTCAGACTAATTGAGACACTTTGAGAGTAACTGACTGATGAAGAGCGGCGTAACGATTTCCCTTCCAGACAGGATGTATGGTGTTTTGGAGGCGAGCAGCTCGATTAGCGTCACCAGACTTAGAGGAGGTTTGTTCTAATGTCGCTGTAATTGGATCTGATTTACGTTCATTCACAGTCTAATGTGATTCTCATCTGCAGCTCGAGGCTCAGCAGAGACAGAGACAGACTGCTGCTGGAGCCCGCCACCGCCGCCGACAACGGACAGTACATCTGCATGCTGCGGTAAGACGTTCAACTGTCAGGGTGTGCTTTGTTTCACGTGGAGTTTCATTTTGCATGTTAGTGTTTTATCAGCTCTATTGCAACTCCTCTGAATTGTGTAAGTCCCTGGGAGACATTTAACAAACAGCACGGCGGCCACTCAGACGGTCCACACAGCAGCTCAGAGATCAGGCCTGCAGATCCTTCAGATAAAATCAGATGCTGCTCTCTGTTTTGATCCTCCCGTCTCAGCCGCTCGACACTTAATCAGCTAAAGTGTCTCTGAGAGCGTCTTAAAGATCTGCAGCTGCTCGGCTCGCAGGATCTTATAGAAATGGAGACTCAGGGTTTCAGATTCGACCCGTCAGCTGGCGGCGGTCCAGGCCTGCATGTGACAGTTCATTTCCTGAGAAATGAGGTCTGCAGGTCACCGAGCTGAGAGGATGAGGAGGGACGCCTTTAATCACTGCAGGGTTCTGGTCTGTGCAGGGTGCTTTAGGGACGGGATGCTTCATGCTGCATCTTTAGTCAGCCAATCAAAATGCAGCAAATGAACATAATGAGAGTTTTAAAGACGGCGATATGTTGGTTGCACTGCAGCTCTGACTGTTAGTGTCAGTGAGTCGCTCTCTGTAGTGACAGAGCTGACACGAGAACTGATGTGCACACTGTTGTTTCAGGACCTTTCTACTCTCACTGGAGGAAATGAGGCTCACGCAAATGTGATCTGATGAACAGAATTTGTCCACATTTTTCTGTGGAATGACATCACACACACACACACACACACACTGTGAGTCAGTCAGTGTTTTAATGGTAGATGGAGATAAGTCTTCGCTCTCTGCCAGGAAGTGCATTACTATTTCTGCTGAAAGTCACCAGAGATGTTATCAGACATTCAGGCTGATGACGATCTCAGCAGGATGTTTGTTTTTCATTTACTAATAATGAAGAAGAAACGACTGAAGCTTTACTCTCATTTATAATACTCTCCTGCTGCAGGTCAAGACCACTGTCACTTCTCTAAACAAGCACTTCCTCCTGATACAGTGGACGACACACGGTCATAATCTGACTTCCCAAACTTTACTACTGTGACTATTTATTAAGGCCTGTGACTAGGGCTGCCCCCCTGACTAAGACTGTTCCTAGTGGACCGACAGTCCTCACCAGGGTCCATCAGTGGACCAACAGTCCTCATCAGGGTCCATCAGTGGACTAGTCTCCTGCATGTTTCTGATATGAATGTAGTGATTAAATGATATATTTTGGTGGTTTGAGTTGAAGGTGTGAGAAAGAATAGTATCAGTAACAGTAGCCATGTTTCCATCAGCCTGTTTAGATGCGCATCTAGAAGTATCGCATCTGAAAATTTTGGTGGAAACGCCAAAATTCGAATTAAAATCCCCTGATTCGCACAAACTAAAATACGCTCGCTTTAGCTGGGTTTTGGTTGATTTAAAAAAAAATGTTGATTCGCAAAACGGGGGATGGAAACAGTTATGTTCGAATTAAGTCTGACGTAGTGCACCTCTCTCCATGGTGATATCCACACTCCGGGTCGGGAAGGCGGTAATGCATTTACAAGCTGGTTGCCAACCGCCAGAAAACGTAGAAGAAGAAGAATGCGAGACTTGTTTTGTTTCCGGTTCTGCGGAAAACTTGCGCGAGTTTGTAGTTTTCACCAAAGTCCGTACATTTAATGGAAACACACTTTTAATACGCATTTCCCAATGATTCAAATCACTTTTGGATGGAAACACAGCTATAGTTAACACTGTGCTACATTACAGAGAAATACAAAACCGTACTAATGAACCTTCATTAATTGGTTTAAATCTTATTTATCTGATCGTTTTCAGTTTGTTGACGTTCATAATGAATCATCCTTACGTACCAAAGTTTGTTTTGGAGTTCCGCAAGGTTCTGTGCTCGGACCAATCCTATTTACTCTATATATGCTTCCTTTAGGCAACATCATTAGAAATCACTCTATAAATTTTCATTGTTATGCGGATGATACTCAGTTGTATTTATCTATGAAGCCAGAAGAAAGTAATCAATTAACTAAACTCCATAACTGCCTTAAAGACATAAAAACCTGGATGAGCACCAATTTCCTGATGTTAAATTCAGACAAAACTGAAGTTATTGTTCTTGGCCCCAAACAACTCAGAGACTCTTTATCTGATGACACAGTTTCTCTAGATGGCATTGCTCTGGCCTCTAGCACTACCGTAAGAAACCTCGGAGTAATATTTGATCAAGATTTGTCTTTTAATTCTCATTTAAAACAAACCTCACGGACTGCATTTTTTCATCTGCGTAATATTGTGAAAATTAGGCCTATCCTGACCCGAAAAGATGCAGAAAAATTGGTCCACGCTTTTGTTACCTCAAGGCTGGATTACTGTAACTCTCTATTATCAGGTAGCTCTAGTAAGTCCTTAAAAACTCTCCAGCTAATTCAGAATGCAGCAGCACGTGTACTAACAGGAACTAAGAAACGAGATCATATTTCTCCTGTTTTAGCTTCTCTGCACTGGCTCCCTGTAAAATCCAGAATTGAATTTAA
The DNA here is from genome assembly GCF_041903045.1 of Epinephelus lanceolatus. Classification (NCBI taxonomy): domain Eukaryota; kingdom Metazoa; phylum Chordata; class Actinopteri; order Perciformes; family Serranidae; genus Epinephelus; species Epinephelus lanceolatus. The sequence goes on from NC_135737.1 coordinate 47,979,064, forward strand.
AATCCTACTGTTAACTTATAAAGCTCTAAATGGTCAAGCTCCGTCATATCTTAGAGAGCTCATAGTGCCATATTATCCCACCAGAACACTGCGCTCTGAGAACGCAGGGTTACTCGTGGTCCCTAAAGTCTCCAAAAGTAGATCAGGAGCCAGAGCCTTCAGCTATCAGGCTCCTCTCCTGTGGAATCATCTTCCTGTTACGGTCCGGGAGGCAGATACCGTCTCCACATTTAAGACTAGACTTAAGACTTTCCTCTTTGATAAAGCTTATAGTTAGGGCTGGCTCAGGCTTGCCCTGTACCAGCCCCTAGTTAGGCTGACTTAGGCCTAGTCTGCCGGAGGACCCCCCTATAATACACCGGGCTCCCTCTCTCCTTCTCTCCTTCTCTCTCTCTCTCTCTCGTATTCTATTACTGCATCTTGCTAACTCGGCCATTCTGGATGTCACTAACTCGGCTTCTTCTCCGGAGCCTTTGTGCTCCACTGTCTCTCAGATTAACTCATATCACAGCGGTGCCTGGACAGTGTGACGTGTGTGGTTGTGCTGCTGCCGTGGTCCTGCCAGATGCCTCCTGCTGCTGCTGCCATCATTAGTCATTAGTCATACTTCTACTGTTATTATACACATATGACTATTGTCACACATGTATACTGCCAGATATTAATACATACTTTCAACATATTGTACCACAGTAGCCAGAACTATAACTAGGCCCTCTCTGTCTCTCTCTCTCTCTCTCTCTCTCTCTCTCTGTCTCATTGTGTCATATGGATTACTGTTAATTTATTATGCTGATCTGTTCTGTACGACATCTATTGCACGTCTGTCCGTCCTGGAAGAGGGATCCCTCCTCAGTTGCTCTTCCTGAGGTTTCTACCGTTTTTTTTCCCTGTTAAAGGGTTTTTGGGGAGTTTTTCCTGATCAGCTGTGAGGGTCATAAGGACAGAGGGATGTCGTATGCTGTAAAGCCCTGTGAGGCAAATTGTGATTTGTGATATTGGGCTTTATAAATAAAATTGATTGATTGATTGATTAATATAGGCCTATATTTTATCTCCAAGTGCACGTCACACACTGAGCGAGCCGCCTGTTAATGACGCTGTGGGCTAATGGGCATGTAGCTACTTCCATGTTTCACATGATACGTCATGTTTGTAGTCGACCAATGAAGATGAGTTTACATATCACCTTGGGTTCGTCCTTCACCTTCTCAAAATGATCCCACACTTTGGATTTCCTGCCCGACATGTTATTAACTAGCCTGTGGAATAACCGCAGGTACCAGCCCTGGAGATTAACCTGACTCTTGTCTGACTGCTGAGCGTGGACACTTCCTGTGTCTGTCCTTTCAAATTAAAGTCACACATGCTCCAGTCATATAGGTTTGGATTTATGTTGACATGGCGCAGCTCCTCATAGAGTTTCACTTTTTTTTTTTTCCAATGAAATCCTGCAGACTAATGACCTTTCTGGTCAATTGTCACCAAAAATATGTCATCTTATCCTACGATATATGGACATAACCTCGTTGTATGACAAAGCTTCACACAAATGTCTAACAGGATGAAATAATGAAGGTCAAAATGTCAAAGGTCAGCTTGACTGTGACATCATCATGTTTTAACGTCATATCTCAGGAACAGAAGGGGAGACATTTGGTCAGATACTGAATTGGTGACTCTAATCTTGACACTGTGCTGATTGTATAGATCTTCTGTGTGTGAGGCGTCCATGTTTTACAAATTGCAGCTTCTCTGCAGCAGCGTATGAAAGATTGTCTGCCGTCATGGCTGCAGACGAGTCTGAATAGACATGGATATAAACTGTAACTGCACTGTGACTGGTCTGAAATGGTCTCAAAATGACAAGAACATTGTTTATTATAATTCTTTCTGGGACGATCAACGTCCAACAATGAGTTACAGGGTCAGGTCTGCTGTCACTGCTGCTGTGACATTAAACCATTCATTCGGCCCAGTGTGATCTAGTTTTATTTTCCTGTGTGGTCACAAGTCATATCCTGCTTCCTGTCTGACAATGTTCGCTGTTTGATCTCACAGGCAGTTTCATATTTGTGACCCCAAAAACAACGGGTTGGAAATTACAGCTGAAGATGGCATCTTTGGTCTGTGGTCTGTTCGGCTGCACATGTCGTCCTACACTCAGTAACTCATCCCCAGGAGTCTTCATGAGAGACGTCCAATCAGAGAGCTTCTTGCTGTGATGATGGAGGTTCAGTTTTTGTTTGTCTCTGTCTTCGCAGTAACAAGTCGTCCTGCAGTCAGATCGCCATGCAGCTGAAGGTGCTGCGGCCCGACGACGTGGTCCGCAGCCTTGAATGCGAGCCTCCGGTTGCCATGGCAGCCAGCGAGGTGATCATCCCTTTTCAGGAGGGGAAGGTGCTGGACTGTCCAGACCTGGAGGAAGCACGCAAAATGGCCGAAGGAGAGCCGACCGTCACCTGGTACCATGTGAAACTAGGCGGCTCGGTAATCCATCCGTCCATCTGTCTAACATCTGTCTAACATGTGGGTCAGTCTGTGGTCGTAGCTGTAGTGTATGTGGACACCAGAGTGTCGCAGACGCCGGGTGTTGTTAGCCTAGCTTAGCACAAAGCCTGGAATCAGAGGGAAACTGCTCGCGTAGTACCATCAAAAGAGAAAACGATCCACCTCATAAAAATCTCACCGTCTCTCTCCGTCCTGTCTCTCTGTGTCTCAGCGGTGTGACCAGTACCCGTTCCTGGCCAGCAACCGGGAGCAGAGAGGACCCAGCCTGTACATTCACGTCATGTACGAGTTCTATCAGGGTGTTTATTTCTGCACAGTCGACTACAGGAGGAGAGGCAAAGCCCTCAACTTCACCAGGAGCATCAACGTCAGCGCAGTCTGTGAGACAACCACACCACTGCTGACAGCACCACCACTGCACAGACATTCATTTACACCACTGTGAGGTTTAACACTCCGTTTTATTCCCACAGATCCGACTGCTTTGCCCAAACTACCCAGCATCCTCCACCCGGGGAAGGACCAGGTCGTCACTGTCAAACAGGGTGAGTTAACAGCAGGGACACTGTCAGCTGTCAGATCATGAAACCGTTTGAATTAAAATGTGATTAAATTAGCCTTTTAGAGACCCTGAAACAGATCAGCACAATTTGATCACAATAAACTGGATTAGTGAAGATCTACAAACGAGGTTACATCCCCATCAGGTGATGCAAATTCCTCCTGGCTGCATTTAAATCAGCTGTAGCGCTGTCAGTAAAACACATGTAAGCTCACACTGCTTTATAATGTGAAGGCAGTTTTTCCACAGTGGTTGTGATGAGATGATTTGTTGCTGATAGACTGGTGAAAACTCGATAAAATAAACCTCCAGTAAACCTTCAAATTCACAGACCTGTTCACCACCGGATTATTTCCAACACAGCTCTTTACGTTGTTTGAAGATACTGTAAACCTTCAGTTAAAAGCCTCGTCCCAAACAGACACCCAGTCCTGTTTACTAGCCTCATGTAGATACACATTTTGGGACACCTTTTGGTGTCATACATTATGGGGACACGAACTTGTGTGGTACATTATGAGGACACCTGACTTTACATACATTATGAGGACGCCATCGTGTTTCATACATTATGGTTTGACTTTGCGTAACTATGGGCAAAACTTCCTGTGTTATACATTATAGAGACACCTTCTTGTGTCATACATCATGGGGACACTTTCTTGCATCATACGTTATAGAGACACCTTCCTGTGTCATACTATTGGGACACCTGACTTGGAGTCCCCATAATGATATACTCAATCATGTATCATGCATCATGAGGACACCTAATGTAGCATTTATTATGGGGACACCTGTCTGTGTCATACACTATGGGGGACACCTGAGTTTGCATATTTTATGAGGACATATGTCTGTATCATACACTATGGGGACACCTGTCTGTATCATACACTATGGGGACACCCTCCTGTGGCTTGACTGACTTTTCCAAGATGCTGACTTTGCATATATTATTTGGGACACTTGTCTTCGTCATACATCATGGGCCACCTATTGATCAGGAACGATTGTTGGATTAGAACAGAAGGAAAACATGGATCATACATTCACTGTCTCACACACACACACACACACACACACACACACTCATGATGGCGACAGGAAGAGGAGAGAATAATGGATTTTTTAAAGCTTTTCTCATCTGGCGCTGTGGAGGACAGAGAACAAGAAGCTTTTCCAAAATGTCCGACTGTTCCTTTAACTCTGGACCTTTAACTTTCTTTGTGAAGCATCGCAGAGTTTCACTTCTCCTGGAGTCTGATTATCGTCTCTGAGACACGCAGCGTCTTTACGTTAACTCGACCACTCCCAATAAAATAGTTATTCTGGAACTGGAGCAGGTTATGTTGAAATATTTGTTTGTTAGTTTGTACGTGAAAAGCAAACAGGAAGTAGACACTCACATCCTGTCCTGCAGCACAGGCTTCTCCCTCCGTTACTCTCTAAACCCTCTCAGCAGCTCAGTGACTGCAGTGTATCCAGATGGGAGCTTCATCTGCTCCAGCCTCGTTACTGTTCATATTTCCTGTGTTTTTATGGGACCTCCGTCAGCTCCTCCACCTGCAGCGGGACTCTAAGGACATAAAGCTGCTCCGGCAGTGATGGAGAGGCGCCGCCTCCTCTGCCAACAACTTCTTTTAAATTGGTTTTTCCTGAGAGCGGCTCGGAAAAGATTCAACATTCACAAAGTTAATTGTGCGAACAGAACTAGCGCAGGCTGCAGGAGCTCGTCCAATAAAAGAGAACGAGCCGTTAACAAGGAGCACGGAGACACGGCGCCAAACACGTGTCACATGAACATGGATTGTACATCACTGCTGAACAGGCGGTGAACTGCAGGATGTTTAAAGGAAACGTGTCTTGTGCACAAACACTGTTTGATGCTTTATTCTGACTGTGACTGCGGCGGTTTGACCGTCGAGCTCTTCTGTGCACGTCAGGAAGTAGAGTCTCTGCTGTGCCCTCTGAATTAACGCTGTGGTGTTGGCGCTCCAGGTCCTCCTCGATTTGGAGACCCAGAAACCAGACGTCAGAGCCCGTCTCCACACTCAGGCTGATGCTTAATGACTGAATGTCCGTTTTATTCCTGCTGTAGTCGACGATCAGCTCCTTGGTGACTCTAAATTGTCCGTAGGTGTGAATGTGAGTGTGAATGGTTGTCTGTCTCTATGTCAGCCCTGTGATAGTCTGGTGACCTGTCCAGGGTGAACCCTGCCTCTCGCTCATCCTGACTGAAAGTGATATAACTTTAATTCTGTGATATCATGAAACCGCAAATGTTCTGAGACGGTTATCGCACAGTGAACATTTCATACCGTTGCAGCCGTATCGCATTCTGTTTTTAACTGATGTTTTACACAGCGTCCCAGCGTTTTTAGAGTCGGGGTTGTAAATGTGTGTCAATGATGCTGAGTTCTGACTGTGAATCTTCTCCCCCCTCTCAGACACCGAGGTGCGACTGGTGTGCGTTGGTCTGTTCCCCTACCTGAACTCTCCACGGGACATTTGGTGGACCGTTGATGGGAAGAAGTTGGATAAACTTGGTGACCCTCGATTCAACAACTCTGACAGGTGGAAGGAAAACATGTTCAGTCTGAGGTTTTATTAATGTGTTACATATAAAGCTTGCAGCTGCTGTGGTTGTTAAAGAGCAGCTGCATCCCTCACCCTGCTCATAAACTCTGTGATTGTCAAATACTGAGCTTGACATAGAGTGCCGAGCTCAGCAGGTCTCTGCAGAGGGTTAAACATACAGGATTTATGGGTAATAAGTCATCAGTGTTTTACTGCGACTGAGTGTTTGACAGATATGATGTGTGTGTTTGTTTGCAGGGAGGTGAAGTACGACCACGGGGACCGCACATTGGAGAGTGTACTGGTGATCAAGGACTTTCGGTCTGAAGACCTGAAAAGGGAGTATAACTGCTCCGTGAGGAACGTGAAGGGCTTCGAGACCCGCAGAGCTCACCTGGAGGAGGAGGGTGAGGACACAGAGATGAAGCTGATATCCTTTACTGAAAATGTCAGACTGTTCCTTTAAATCTGCCTGGACAGGTGGACGGACAGGTATTAAAGTTCAGGTGTGTTTGTTTTGCGTCAGTGTCGCTGCCGTCGGTGGAGCTGGGCTGTGGTCTCGGTGTGACTCTGGTCCTCATGCTGCTCCTCTTCGTGGTTTATCACGTCTTCTGGTTGGAGCTGCTGCTGCTCTATCGCTCCTGGTTCGGCACAGACGAGCGGCACACAGGTAAGCGCCAGGCGACGCCTCAGGTGTGCCTTATTTTAAAAACCTGTCGCCTCTTCTGATTTCATTTAAGTCTCAAATAAAAGCTGGTGTTCAGATAACGGCAGGGGAACTCATTGGTTGTTCTCTTATTTTAATTTGTAATGTTTGACTCTAATCTTGACGCTGTGCTGATTGTATAGATCTTCTGTGTGTGAAGCATCCATGTTTGAAGCCGCGTCCACTGTCATGGCTCCATGTGAGTCAGGACAGACATGGATGTAAACTGTAACTGTGCCCTGACCGGTTTGTGGAGGCAGTATTTCTAGTTTCTGTGCTGTTCTGCTGCTACCACACTCCAGTAAACCCACAGATGTGTCAACACATTTAAATGATTTAGCACCTTTTTGTATAATTGAAAAACACGTGAGCAGGAAGAAAAACATCTTCTGAAGTATGAGTAATAAAATTGGACCCTTGTCTTCACCGTTTCACCTTCAGCACTTCACATTTTACGTCCTGATACTAAATTTCTTGGGTTTAACGATGGTGATTGTTTCTGTCTGGCTGCAGTTGGAGCATTTAGATTATTAAACCTCACATAGTAGAACAGAAGATAGTTGCTCGTCACGCTGCCAGATTTGTTCATTCAGCCCCAAAAATGTTGTGACACCGTGGACGTCTCAGTGCAGCGAGCCCAGAGCACCGCTGCCAGCTCAAACAACCTCGCTCAACGTTTTTATGGCGAAGCTTTTAACTCAAGACCACAAAACCTGCGTCGGACGCCACTAACATTTACAACATTTACATCCTGTGCATCAAAGTTATCATCTGTGCACAAATTTTTTTGTGTCTAATCATTTGAGTGCACAAGATTTAAAGAATGTCCTTCGCAACTTCAGGGTCTCCGTGTTTCCTCAGTGTTGCTACTTATTGTTCTTCCTCTGGATCTGATGATTATTATTATTATTATTAATAATCAGATGTCGGAGTTTCCATGAACGCACCATCGAGTTTCAAACCCAGCTCATGAATGCATCAGGGGAAAATGAACACAGATAAAAAGTGACAGAAATCCATCTACAGTAAGTTTTGAGTCTGCAGATGGATTTTAACCTCTCTAACTCCACCAGGATGCTCACGTCCTTGCTCCCCCCCTCCTCTGTTAAATGGTATCTCCCAGGCGCACTACGTCATCAAACCATGTGATGTTTGGTATTGCCGGATTCAGGAAGCTCTCGACTTTTCAAAAATAACATTGTTTTTCTTTTATTTATCATGTATTTCGCACCAGAGCAGCCTAAACACACAAAGTCCAAAATCGCGATGAGTGGTGACAAGTCATGTCATGCCGTTTTTCAACGGGAAAAGTTAAAGGATTACTCGCGATCTTATGTGGAGCTGTTAGCGGGGACTTAGCTGGTTTATAAAAGGTAAGAGTCTCACTTCTACCACTATTTTTGGCTGAGATATACCGTCTAGAAAGTGGGATCATAACTTTCACGTTTCATATGGCTTTATTTGGTGATATTTTATGGTGTTTCTGTGTCATAAACAACATCAGCTATCATAATCACACCTGATTTCAATAAGGTACAATGTTTGAAGCTGGCTGAGTGTTGTTTGATCACTGATAGTACTGTTTTGAAGCCAAGTGACCGACTTGTCATTTGGAGCTCCGCCTGGATCTTTTCATGGTAAAAACACTGTAGAATGGTCATACTTTGAGCAGTCTTCTTCAAATTTGAAACAAGTGTTCATTGATAGTGTGCCTACAGCCCCACAGTGTCATTTACCTGCTCAGATGAAGCCACAGACAGTTATTCATCCTGAAACACATTTTTATTTTATTTTAGGCAAAATCTTCAACTTTTTACTGACTTCAGAGGCCCATTACTCTGTCTCTGTATCACCTAGAGTGTTTCTGACACTTTCACAAGAAACTTCAAGGAGTTTTATTTCTGGCAAGACATCATGCATGCATGTAGTCAGAGCGGTTCAGAAGCTACAGTCATTTTAATGTGGGTATGTCATTTTAGGCGTTTTTCCTACAAAATGGGGGTGGAGTGCAAGAGTTAATAGAAACTCATCAGCAGAGACATGACAGATTTTATGTAATGTGTTACAGAGAAAACAGAAAAATACAGCTGTGTGTTCCTTGAACTCATCACAATGTTGAGTGTGAACTTTTCTCTGTGCAGATCAGATCAGAGAAGTTTTTGACATTTACGTCACAAAGGTTTTGACTTAACTTCCTGCAGATAAGGACATGGAAAAAATGTTTTTCCCCGAATGACACCTCCTAATCTGTAATCAATACTGTGTGTGTGTGTGTGTGTGTGTGTGTGTGTTCAGATGATAAGGAATATGACGTGTACATCTCGTACGCGAGGAACAGCGAGGAGGAGCAGTTTGTTCTGTCGATGCTGCGCAGCGTCCTGGAGAACGAGCTGGGATACTCAGTGTGTATCTTTGACAGAGACAGTCTGCCAGGAGGGAGTGAGTACTCACACGTGCTGCAGTACACACTGATACTGCAGGACACACTCTATATGATGGTACACACACACTTTCTGCAGTACAGTACACAGTGATGATGCACTGCACACAAAATAATGCAGAACAGTCGGTCTACACCAGGAGTCGGCAACCTGTGTTACATTTTCTGCCAAATCTAAGAGAAGATTAAAATGTGTTGAGCTGCAAAAAACATATTTGAGCCTCACAGTGAAGGTAACACAGCCTGTTAAGTCTTTCCTTCGTTAATATGTTGAAGTCGGTTTTTAATGATTATGTGGTTCTTTAACTTTGAAGTTTTGGTGTTGAAAGCGAATGAATCTGTACATGCGCTGTTGAATTCTCAATTTCTTTCCCTTTTTTTTGGATCTAGACTTCATAGCTAGCGCAGCGAGGGAGACTCAAGGCCGACCACTGCTATTGAGGTTCGGCAAAATTTAGAGGAAGAGGCTCCAGGCAGGCGACTGATGGAGCACATTTTAGTTGATGAAATGTTATAACCTTTTTTTTATTCAGTGTAAAGTTGGAGAATTTAAGAATCACTAGGTCTCGGGGGCAGCAGGCTGAGCAGAGTATTCTAGACGTCCCTCTTCTCAGCAACACTTCCCAGCTCCTCCTGGAGGACCCCGAGGGCGTTCCCAGGCCTGATGAGATATGTAGTCCCTCCAGTGGGTTCTGGGTCTGCCCCGGGGCCTCCTACCAGTGGGACGTGCCCAGAACACCTCAGCTGACCCTCTGATTAGTCTCGTTCCCAAGCGAAGGAGTTCAAGTATCTCAGGGTCTTGTTCTCAGGGTCTTGTTTAAGTGAGGGTAGAATGGAGCGTGAGATGGATCAGTGGTTTGGTGCGGCATCTGCAGTGATGCGGGCGCTGTGCCAGACTGTCGTGGTTCAGAGGGAGCTGAACTGGAAGGCGAAGCTTTCCATTTACTGGTCCATCTGCGTCCCAACCCTCACCTATGGTCATGAGCTCTGGGTAGTGACTGAAAGAATGAGGTCACAGATACAAGCATCTGAAATGAGTTTCCTCTGTAGGGTGTCTGGGCTCAGCCTTAGAGATAGGGGGAGGAGTCAGACATCAGGAGGGAGCTCGGAGTAGAGCTGCTGCTCCTTCATTTCCATATACTTTCTTTTGAAGTCACAGGGAGCCTTTCGAGAGGGGCCAAAGAGCCGCAGGTTGCCGACCCCTGGTCTGCGCTCTGATACCACAGTACAATACAGTCTCACAACAACTACACATACAACTGCCAGGAGTCCTGGTACTGTTCATATTACTAGCTCTGCTCAGACTCTCTACTGTCACTGCTACCAGTCATATTACTTCTACTAATACTTCTACAACTGTTGCTCCTGCTCCTGCTCATTGTCCTCCTCCTACTTCTACTGCTCCTGCTGCTCCTGCTGCTGCTCTCCCTGCTACTATTCCTACTTAAACCCAGTTCAGACCAAAGATTCACGACAAGATTAAACACTTCCAGAACGTTGCAGAGAAAAGCGTCAGTGGTGTGAACCGGCCGGTCTGAGCTCAACTCAAGCCGGCTGATGGTGTCACCTGACACTCAGCAGACACACCACTGCACAAGTATAAATGCTCACAACGGCGTAGGCTACAGCACACGCTCTGCATAGTATAAATATTCCTTTACACAGCGTACACACACTCCCTGTCAGGCGGGTTAAACCAAACAAGACAGAAACAAAGATAAATTAATAGAAAAGTTTTGTCTGGCTGTCAGACCTTTAGGAAAGTGACGTAAGGAAAGTTTGAATGTGTCATGCTGACGCATTTTTCCCACCATTTAACTGCAGAGTTTACCAACAGCTCCTGTTTTACTCACAGATTGTTAATCAAATAACGAGCTGATGTCAGATCTCAGACATTACGTCTACTGCCTCCACTATTTCTGCCGATACTCGTACTGCAGTTGTGTCACTGATGCTACAACTGCTGCTGCTGCTGTCTTTATTCTGTCTGCTACTTCTGCTACAAGCCAGCAAAACACACTTCATCCATTCATCCATCATCCCTTCATTAACCCTCCTCTCTCCCTGCAGCCATCACTGATGAGACTCTGAGTTTTGTGGCTCGTAGCCGTCGCCTCCTGGTGGTCATTAGCCCCGGCTACGCCTCCCAGGGCTCCCAGGCCCTGCTGGAGCTGCAGGCCGGCATCGATGGCATGGCGAGGGGCGGGCACCTGCGGGTGATCCTGGTCCAGTACAAGCCGGTCCGGAGGCAGGGCTGGGTCAGGGAGCTGAGGAGGGCCCGGGTGGCCCTGGCTCTGGTCCGCTGGCAAGGGGACAAGTCCAAGGAGCTGACGTCGCGCTTCTGGAAGAGGCTAAGGGTGGAGTTACCTGTGAGGAGGGTCAGCAGCAGAGGGGAGAAGGAGGAGAGCAGTAAGGAAGTGGCTCTGATGAGGCTGCACAGTCAGAACAGCACAAACTCCCAAACAGGCCTCATCAGCAACACGATCAAAGACCCGCAGAAGATCCTCAACTCTGCAGCGTAGACACGACAGACGTCTGCGGCATGTTCAGTGTCCACAGAGCTGTCATCACGTCTTTATGACTGAGACCACAGGTGACAGATGTGTGGACAGCCTTCATCTACAGAGATGTTTCTGCCTCTATTTTCAGTCTGTTTTTAACTCTGGCTGAGTTCATCTGGTACCGTCACCGTGCCTGTGACTCAGTTATGATGCCAAAACTGTGCCTTATTAATTTCAACCTTTCCTGCAAAACCTTCATTATAAAACACTCAGCAACTCAAAAAGCAAAGAGAAAAGGAACGAATGAAACAGTACAGAAACCTGTGGTGCTTCTCAGATTAATTTTTCATAAACTCAGCTTCAGTATTAGTCGTCCTCTCATTATCAACATCGTTACCATAAATAATTTTTCATCTGCACACTATCCACTAATTATCACTGTGTATTTCATATTACTGTATTGTCTGTACAGATTTCAGAGCACTGTGTTAAGTCTGGTTGCACACTGGTGTTTGTTTTGAACCCTGGAGTTAGGGTTGAGCTCCGACTGTTTGTCCACAGCAGCCGAGACACCTGCCAGTCGAGGCGAAAACATATATATCTTTCTACACCACGACACATTTCATTTTACTCCATAGACTCAACAGCCTCAGTTGTGCTTAGGTCCACCTGGTTTTTGAGCCAAAGGCTAACATTAGCACGCCTTAGCATGTTTCATGTTTACCATGCTAACAGTAGCATGTTAGCATGTGTTATCAGCATCAGTATTTGTATTATATAATACAGTGTTAGAAGAAAGACCAAAGGATTCACCCTCAGGGGACCATGAATGTCTACTTTTCAGTTGTATTGCATCTTTAGACCAAAGTTGCAGGTTTACTTATTTCAGTTCAGTCAGACTTTTCTCTAAGAAATATCTCCACCCAGTGGCCAGAAAAATGTTGGCATTGTGCGTTTCTGCAGACCGCGCATATGTTACACTTGCACGTTATTTTATTATGTAGTGGACGAGTTGACTCTTTCTGTTTCAGCAGTGCTTGGGGTAATGTGAAGTTAGGTTTAGGCAGAAAAAGCACTTGGTTATGGTTTGGAAAAGATCATGTTTTAGCTTAAAATATACGGTTTGGTGGCACAGTCATGGCTAGAAATTGCGTGAGATTATCCCCACTGGAAGAATGGTGATAGGGTGTTAAAAAAAACACCTGAAAAGTCACTGAGAAAGAGCCATGGTCTTGAACAGTGGTCTGAAGCTTGGCAGGCATCTTGCCTCAGTGACACACTCAACCACCATCCACCTACAGATGACAAAATCAGCTCATGTAGTGCGTCACTTTAGAAATGTTGATATGATTCATATGAAAAATGTAAATATAAAGTGTCTGGGCAGAAATGTGAAAGGCCAACATTTTTTCTGGTGACTGGACTGAGCCTCTGGTGACCATTAGAGGAGCTGCATTTAATACACTTCAACACTCAGCTGTGGTGGTCCCTAAACTTCTGTTAGATTTATTCCAAAAATAAAGTTGGGTGTCATCTGCGTAGAATGACACTCACAGTATCATATGCAACAGCCTTCAAAAGCACCACAGCTATAAAATGTTACAGAGGAAACACAAACCCACCAAAGAGGGATCCATGCACTGCTTCATTTCACACATCAGCCATAAATGAATGTATTTACAGATAAAACCTGATCATTACTTTAAAATGTTGCAATTACTCTGCACTTTGTTTTTTGTATTTTATTCTGTTTGTCACTGCTTCCACTTTTATACCTTCAAAATATCTACAATAAATCAAGTTATATTTTTCTGTAAAAGAATGTAGTATATTCTAGTACAGTGGTTCCCAACTGGTGAGTTGCGGGTCCATTCTGAATGGACCGCAAGTGACTTGCAAACATGTCAAGTTTATAAAAAGACACACCCTATTTTTAAGTGCATTTAATTTTCAGCACAGACTTTATATTTTAAAGTTTCCTGCTGTAGAGTGAGTGACTAACAGACAGCTAATTGACAGAGACGGCAAATTAGTTTGATGACATGGCCAAACCCAAGTACGATGCCAAATGTATTAAACTATGAGCCTTGAACAAATGACTAGGCCCCGATCAGAAAGCGTTTTAGCAATTGGAGGCGACTTTTTAAATTGTTCTTAATGAGAATGAAGCTTCATGCTCGCTGTTTTTGAGTTGCCACATGCCTTGTGTTTCTGCACACTAGGCGCCTGGCATTTTTGCCGGAGCGCTCTGAACACTTGAGATAAAAAAAACTTCAACTCAGAGCAGAAAAGCCTGAGTCATGTCTGCTTTTTTCTCCATTGTCCAGTGGGATGATTTGAGAGGCGGGCCTTCTGTGGTGGTCACGACAACAAGTTTACAGTTGGTAAACAATGGAGGAGAAACTGGTGGTAGTGGTTGCTGGATACCCAGAGCTATATGGCCTGATGATAGACAGCAGGTTGTCAAACTGCCCCTGAGTCGTCCTAAAATCTGCCTGTAAACGTCCATGATGGAGAAGCTCCTGGACCAACTGGTGGTACTCCCCATGATCCAGCCTCTTTTTTAGGGTCTCATGTACCCACACAGATCTCTGTTTATCTGCTGACAGCCTCTCACCCTCAACCAGAGCTACAGACAGCACCCTCTGCCTCAACATGGCAGCAGCTACACACTGATTACTGGAGGATAAATTAAAAAAAATGAACAGTAGATTGATCACACAGGAAGGTTAGGGTACTAAGGTGATGGGGTGGTTTCCTGGCAACAATTAAAAGGCGCAGCAAGCGTAGTGCACCACTTGCAACCTGCAAAGGGCTTTCTGTGTGATCGGGGCCAAAGGAGAAATCCAGACCAGTTGGGATCCACTGATCTAGTGCACAGTGTCGTATAAAGACATTGTGCTATTCATCTTTAACACTTTGTAAAAGAACAGTAATGTAATGGCAGAATGCATCCTGCACCTTGTCATGCTTAAATGTTTATATTTTAGCAGTTTGCAGTATTTCATCTATTTTTGTAAATAAATAAATTGTTCATTTCCACCATGTCATCATCATCATTTTTTCATTCTTCATTTCATGTCTTACATTTGCAGTTACACACAAGCATGGAGTCAAAATTATAATGCACACGTGACCACATATAAATAGTTCCTACGATTATTCTTTTCTCCCCAGAAGTTTAACATGAAATCACAGATTCTTTCTGGAAAACTGTTTGACTCTTAAAGCCATAAACATTCACATTTCATTTTAGAATAAATATGTAATGCAGTACAGAGTTTAGTTTAATCTGCAACTGCATCACAGCGTTAAGATGAATTACAGTTTGATAAAAAATTCTTAACTTAATATTCACCCACTGGCTTTTAATTGAACGTTATTCTGGACAAGAAAAGTTGACAAATTATTGATGGATTATTTGTCTTGTCTTGAGTCTGTATGTTGATTAACGAGTGACAGTCTGGAATTTTAGATTGAGTCTGAGTCTTGTGATAAAAATGTTTTTTAGTTTTAATCCCATTTTACTCATTTTTATCTTTCATAGTTTTAGTCGACGGAAATTCAAAATTTTAGTCATGTTTTCTGTTGGGTTTTTTTATCTTTAAACTAATCCAGTGAGACTATTTCATGTCTCATAAATCAGACTCAAGGTATATAAGATAATGTGTGTGTCATGTCTCCAGCAGTGTGTGACAGATTTAAGGGCTGATTTACGAGCACACACTCACTGATCATCATCTGAAAAGCTCAACATCTCTCTATTTATGCTCTCAACAAATAACTAATGTGAGCCAACTAGGATTTGTCCCCAGGTTCATTGTAAACTCTGACTTATCCATGTGACTGTTAAGAAGCAGAAACATAACTTGTTTCTTCATGTGCAACATGTTAGTCTGGAGGTTTAAACTGGTGTCCTCTCACAGAGTTGGTGATTCAAACTAAACTTTCATCTCTGTCAGAGAAAACTGATCTGAGTTCAGACTGTTTACTTACAGCACAGCTACACTCACAGATAACTGAGCCTCCTACCTGCCTGTCAAACACCATCAACCCACAAACCTTCTCCAGTCCGGACTGAGTGGAGTCCTGCGAGCGGAGCTAGCTGCTAACAGCCACCGCTGCAACTAACAAACTCCACAAATCCATTCAGCAGCTCCACCATCCACAGTCAGACACACACGGCTGATTATTTACTGCTGAATTACAGCTCACAACTCGCACCAACCCAAACATCCTGGTGCAGACTATTTACTGGAGTTTACCAGCCTGTTGTTCATCAGGCATCTGAAGATCATTACAAGCACAACTGTTTTTTGCTTTCAATGTCTGATAGTCCGCTGCTAACATATTCATCACGTCTCATCAACAAAAATGAAACAGAATTCGTCTTAGTTTTTATGATCAAAATCTGTTCTTAGCTCGTCACCATTTGGGGCATGTTCACGCCGTCAATGTGCGTCCACTAAAATGTTTGTTTTTGTCACTGACAGGCTCAGGTTATTATTCTAAGTGTCTGACAGCATTATGAAAGGATCCCTACAGAGATAGAGCTTTGTGTTAAAGAGTAAGATCCTTGTTGTTCAACCAAAAACAGCCCCGTACTTCGAAGCAGCAGCAGCAGCAGGTGTAGTAGCAGCAGGTGTAGTAGCAGGTGTAGTACTGTCGACACCTCCATCATCAGTAAAGCTGCTCTCTGCTGGACTGTACAAACTGTGTTTAATCTGTTGATATTTTAGCAGCTGCAGTTCCTGACTTCCTGTTTGTCCTGTCAGACCTATCAGAGGCCATCCTGCACTCGATGCAGCGGAGCCGCCGCCTCGTCCTCGTCCTCAGCCCCGACTTCCTGGCAGAGAAGAGCTTCAGCCTCCTGGAGTGTCGTCTGGGTCTGTACCTCCAACATGGCCACCAGGCCTCCATCGTTGCTGTAGGTTACCGCTCCATCAGTAAACTGCCCTGCGTGGAGGTGGCTCAGCTCCGGCAGGCCGCCACCACCACCGTGACTTGGCGAGGGAGTCGATCTGAACCGCGACGGTCACGCTTCTGGCTGAGGCTGAGGCTAGCGCTGCCTGTCCGCCCGCTCGCTCTGGGCAGGAGGTTGATTGACAGCACATCGTCTCATTCGGACCTCGCCGTCCTGGCGCTGCAGAGAGCGCAGCGGACCCAGAATCAGAAAGACAGCGCCAATCAGAGTCGTAGAAACAGGCGGGCCCCACCCAGAGGGAGGGGCAGAGTGAAGAGGGCGGACACATGCAGGGAGGGGTGGTCACAGCACAGCACCAGCTGCTCAGGGTGTGGCTGTCAGGTGAGGGACAGGGGGGCGGGGCTAGCAGTAGAAACAGAGATGCAGCAGGTGTCACATGACAGGACTGAGATCCGGTCGGATCCCGTCCCTGAAACAGAGTCCGCCCCAACGCCAGACTCTACCCATGACCCTCAGTCGACTTCTAACCCCTCCCCTTCACCTGACCTGGCCTCAGACCCCGCCCCTGACTCCGCCCTCCCCACATGCCAGCAGGAGGATGGAGGCAGCAGATGATTGGCTCGGGGACTTCTGAGTGATGTCAGCAGTAAAAGGGGAGGGGCTTGTGGATAAAACCGCTCCAAAGAGCCAGGATGTAGCAGAGGCTCCGCCCTGAAATCCTTTTTATACAGACACTGAGTGATGCTGCATTCAAGTCACACAGGAAAGATGGTAAAACAGAACGTTAAGAAAAAATACAGCCGTAAAGCCAAACCCTGTTCTCTTTTCCCTAAACGTAACCATGTGTGTGTGTTGTTGAAGGAAAATAAATGTCAATTCATGGTGTTGTACCGACGTAGTGCTTTTATTTTGAAAGAGACTGTATGCAAACTGTACATTTCCTGTGAAAACAGAAGTGTATTTTGAAAACAGACAATGCATGTAACAGGCTGAAGTTGACACGGCGTCCCAGAACGTCAACAGCCAACACACCCAGGGTACCTTGGACGCCATACGTGGACGTGTCCATGACCAAACGTGGACATGTGACGAGGTCGCAGTGAGGACGTGCTGCTAAGGTCTCGTTTGACAGACTCAAACACACCAGAGGGCAATTGAATCCAACATGACCTGAACGCAGCATCTTTATCAGCAGGTGATGTCATCAGCTCGTGTCTGTGAGGAGAAGACATGAGCGACAGCTGCAGAGACGACGGGACGTCCTTTGAAATAAAATTCACCTTTAATTAATCAGACAGCTGGAAAATGCCTTATTTTATACGCTGACAGTGAAGTGGTCACATGATGATTTATTGTGTTCATCAAACTTTATCAACTGTGTTTTCTAAAGCAGAATCTGCTGAATGTTCTCAGATGAGTTTAAATATGATGCAAAATAAAAGATATAAACATGACGTGTTATTAATCATCTGCTCATGTTATCTTCATCATGACACACGTTAGAACTACAAACTAACAATGCACAGAAATAGCACAGTAAATTCAAAATGGCTGACTTCCTGCTGGGTTTAGGGAACGACTCCAGGAGGCTGTTTGTACATCTTGGGACGTTTAACGTGCCTCCAAATTTTTGTACATTCTTCAGGAAGCAGCTGCGATGAAAGTTTGTGAGAAACACTTCATCTTTCAGGACCTTGAAGGCTCCAAATGTAACACTCTGAAATGTTTTACAGAGTGAGTATTATTTTAATACTTGTAGCACATTTAGCTGATGATACGTATGATGTGCTTTTACACACACACAGTTTCAACAGCAGGACTTTAACTGATTACAGAGTGTTTTATTCTGTGGTGTTGTTACTGTGACTCAAGTAAAGGATCAGAGCACCAGAGGAGGAAGAGGAACTCGTTCTTTACTGGAGTAAAAATACGAAAGTATTAGTATCAACATAAACTTCAAGTACCAAACACACAGTGACAGCTGGCAGCAGGAGAACTTCCTATATTTCCTGTTAAAAAGCCCTTAAAGACAAAATGTTTAACATCATGTTCTGCATCACACAGTCACACAAAATACACAAAAAACTGTTCACTGGTGAATAAAATAAAATAGAATAAAACAAGGTAAAATGAAAAAAATAAAATAAAATAGAATAAAACAAGGTAAAACGAAAAAAATAAAATAAAATAGAAAACAAAACAAGATGAAATAAAATACAAGATAAAGAAACAAAATACAAAACAAAAAAATAATATAAAATTAGAAAATAAAACAAGACAAAATAAAATTAATTAAATATAACAAAATAAAATTAAATTAAACAAGATAAAATACAATAAAATAAAAAACAATAAAACAAGATAAAATAAAATAAAGAATATAATAAAACAATATAAAATAGAATTAAAAAACAAGATATAATAAAATTAGAAAATAGAATAAAACAAGATAAAATGAAAAATAAAATAGAAAACAAAACAAGATGAAATAAAATACAAGATCAAAACAACTAAAATACAAAACAAAAAAAAATAATATAAAATTAGAAAATAAAACAAAACAAGATAAAATAAAAGCTAAGATAAAAAATAAAACAAGATAAACACTCATCTAATTGTTTTTGTTTCTACTGAAGTAAAGTACAAAGTATTAATATCAAAATATACTTCAAGGACCAAAAGTAAAAGCACTCATCATACAGAATAACATGTATGATTGTTTTATAATTATTGATGCATTCATGTATTCATCACTTTAATGCTGCGACTGTTGAAGGTGGAGCTCATTTTAATATATTTATATTTTCATATGTGTTATTTTATAAAGGCTGTGAACTTCTGCCTGAGGATCAACACAGTGTTATTTAAATTATAAAATGTATTTGTTGATTATCTTTTATTGTTAATCAGAATCTGCACAGTAACTGAAGTTGTAAAATAAATCAAGTTTATTATTTCAATCTGAGATGTGCAGGAATATTAATATAAATATTATTTAATATAATTAATAAATGTGGTCAGGCTCCATCTCAGCTGAGTTCCTCCTCAAACTCTCGCGGGTCAAAGTTGAAACAAGAGGCGGAGCATCTCGCGACCGGAAGCGCGTGTTTTCTGCACGCTCCAAATACATGAAGAAGATGCTCAGGTGAGTTTAATGAGCTGATGGAGAGTTGGTACTGCTGTCTGTGTGTCTGTCTGTCTGTGTGTCTGTCTGTCTGTCTGTGTGTCTGTCTGTCTGTGTGTCTGTCTGTCTGTCTGTGTGTCTGTCTGTCTGTCTGTGTGTCTGTGTGTCTGTCTGTCTGTGTGTGTGTGTCTGTCTCATCAGCTTCACCTGCGGCACCAAACACACCTGAAGCTGTGAGAACAGACACGATCCTCCTGTTTAACCCTTTAATGTCCACACACGGTCTCACACACTAACATCAGATCAGCTGATTCCTCTGCTGAGGCTGGGGATTAATAATCAATTAAATATAATCAAACAGCTGAATTAATGTGGCTGAGGGTGAAGACATCAGAGATCAGAGAGACGGGGCAGCAAATTATTATAAAAGTGTGCATTTTGTGACAGATTATGTTTTAATCTCTGCGTCAATCTGCACTTCCTGCTGATGTTTCAAAATAAAACCAATGGAAAGCTTTTAATGTGAAACAGATGGAGGAGATTTTTTTAAAAAACTTTATTGAACAATACAACAGAAAACATCAGAACACAACACGAGAGCTGAAAACATCAGTTGCAATGAAAGATAGTGACATTAAACAAAATTATAATAATTGTAATATCAACACAGAGACGTTCTTATAATAAATAAAGTAAGAATGGACACTGGAGAAAAAACAAAACTACAAACCGTTCATTTCACAGGAGGAAGTTTCATCAAATATCTTTTTGTAATATTCTAAAAACTTTGTTAGAGCAGCAGAGAGTTATTTTTTTCATCTATCTTTTATTTAACCAGGAACCTGTGAACTGAAGAATTTGTGTTTATGAATAAAAAATATTTACAATAAAATAAAGAAATAAATATAGAGGCTGCCGTTGTAAACAGGGAGCTATAAAGTAGTATATATGTTAATTATATATTAATATATAAATTTAAATTAAATAAGTTGAAGTTACCATGTTTCAAACTCGTCTCCTGTAATTTCACTTTATTGCACAGATATTTTTTTTTATGGATTCAAAAATTATGATTTCTTAATCTGTGTAGTTTTTCGTTGAGTTAAAACCATAATTTAACGTTAAAAGCTTTACTGGAAACATGTTGAAACTTATTTTCTCCACTTTATGTCAAAAAGATTTCACAGCTAATCACATCCAGTTTTTATGTACGTTCATACAGAGTGCCAACTTTTTTAGAATCAGGGTGATGAAATATAATTTTATTTTTGTAGTTTGAATCGACTGAAAATATGAAAATATGTAAGTGTATATAAGCGTCTGCACTGACAGTTTAACCCTCACGACTCTTCTCTCACATCAGTCCTGCACCTAAAATGTTCTGTTTATGAAAAAAGAATTTCCCCAATAATATAAATAAATGGTCAAAATAGTTCAGAGACTTCATCATCATCGTCATCATCATCATCATCACAGTGACAGGTTAAATCTTTAAGAGTGAAACAGTGAGTGATGGAGGAGTTTATATTAACGACTGGACACATGACGTCACCGTGAAACTGCATGTTTGAGTCAATTTATTTAATGAAGGCAAAATTACCTCAAAATAATCTTTGAATTATATGAAGATGAGAGAGCAGGGAGACTTACAGCAACAATATATATTTCTTTTCTTTTGTTTAATTTAATTTAATTTAATTTAATTCTATTTTATTTTATTCCATTTTATTTTATTTATTTAATGAATGCAAAATTACCTCAAAATAATCTTTGAATTATATGAAGATGAGAGAGCAGGGAGACTTACAGCAACAATATATATTTCTTTTCTTTTGTTTAATTTAATTTAATTTTATTTTATTCTATTTTATTTTATTTATTTAATGAATGCAAAATTACCTCAAAATAATCTTTGAATTATATGAAGATGAGAGAGCAGGGAGACTTACAGCAACAATATACATTTCGTTTCTTTTCTTTTGTTTAATTTAATTTAATTTAATTTAATTTAATTTAATTCTATTCTATTTTATTTTATTTTATTCCATTTTATTTTATTTTATTTTATTTTATTTTATTTTATTTATTTATTTAATGTAGGCAAAATTACCTCAAAATAATCTTTAAATTATATGAGACAGCAGGGATACTTACAACAACAATATATATTTTTTTCTTTTCTTTTCTTTTCTTTAATTTAATTTAATTCTATTTTATTCTATTTAATTTTATTTTATTTACAAGTGAACAGTTTGTGCTCTGACATGTGTATTCTGTGTGATTGTGGTCTGCAGAACATGATGATTAATAACATGTCAACATTTGAAAAGTTTAAAAAGAAAACACATTTTTAACAGGATAGATTGTGAGCACTCCCTGTCAGCTGTCACTGTGTGTTTGGTACTTACAGTATATATTGATCCTCATACTTTTGTACTTTTACTTCAGAAAAAACAAACAAATCAAAATGTTTAGTTCCTCTTCCTCCTCTGGTGCTCAGGTCCTTCACTGGAGTCACAGTGACAACAGCACTCTGTAATCAGTGAAGTGTTCTCATCAGATAAATGTACTCTAAGTATTAAAGGTAGAGATCAGTTACAGTTACTCTGATTCCTTTGTTTTTACTTCCTTCCAGTGAGACTATAAATCACAGCGTCCAGTGTGAAGCGTATCCCACAATCCACGGCGAGGTGAGGTCACACAGGTCGAACGCCGACAGGATGTGAATAGATATTTCAAGTTAAAACTGTAAAGATGCTTTTATTGTGTTGATTTACAGGCTGCAGGAAGATGCTTTTATTGTTTTATTTTTGGAGGTTTTTATGACTTCCTTTTTATTGGATTTGAGGGGCGTTTGATTTGTCCTTCAGCTGCTCCCTGGGACACACAGAGACACAGGGACACACAGAGACACAGGGACACACAGAGACACACAGACACACAGGGACACACAGAGACACACAGAGACACAGGGACACACAGACACACAGGGACACAGAGACACACAGACACACAGGGACACACAGAGACACACAGACACACAGGGACACACAGACACACAGGGACACACAGACACACAGGGACACAGAGACACAGGGACACAGACACACAGGGACACACAGGGACACACAGAGACACAGGGACACAGAGACACAGGGACACACAGGGACACACAGACACACACAGACACACAGAGACACAGGGACACACAGGGACACACAGAGACACAGGGACACACAGAGACACAGGGACACACAGGGACACACAGAGACACAGGGACACACAGAGACACACAGACACACAGGGACACAGGGACACACAGAGACACAGGGACACAGAGACACACAGAGACACACAGGGACACACAGGGACACACAGAGACACACAGACACACAGGGACACACAGAGACACAGGGACACAGAGACACACAGAGACACAGGGACACACAGAGACACACAGAGACACAGGGACACACAGACACACAGGGACACAGAGACACACAGACACACAGGGACACACAGAGACACACAGACACACAGGGACACACAGACACACAGGGACACACAGACACACAGACACACAGGGACACACAGACACACAGGGACACACAGACACACAGGGACACAGAGACACAGGGACACACAGACACACAGGGACACACAGAGACACAGGGACACACAGACACACAGGGACACAGAGACACACAGACACACAGGGACACACAGAGACACACAGACACACAGGGACACACAGACACACAGGGACACACAGACACACAGGGACACAGAGACACAGGGACACACAGACACACAGGGACACACAGAGACACAGGGACACAGAGACACAGGGACACACAGGGACACACAGACACACACAGACACACAGAGACACAGGGACACACAGGGACACACAGAGACACAGGGACACACAGAGACACAGGGACACACAGGGACACACAGAGACACAGGGACACACAGAGACACACAGACACACAGGGACACAGGGACACACAGAGACACACAGAGACACAGGGACACAGAGACACACAGAGACACACAGGGACACACAGGGACACACAGGGACACACAGAGACACACAGACACACAGGGACACACAGAGACACAGGGACACAGAGACACACAGAGACACAGGGACACACAGAGACACACAGACACACAGGGACACACAGAGACACACAGACACACAGGGACACACAGAGACACAGGGACACACAGGGACACACAGGGACACACAGAGACACACAGACACACAGACACACAGAGACACAGGGACACACAGGGACACACAGAGACACAGGGACACACAGAGACACACAGACACACAGAGACACAGACACACAGAGACACAGGGACACACAGGGACACACAGAGACACACAGACACACAGAGACACAGAGACACAGGGACACACAGGGACACACAGAGACACACAGACACACAGAGACACACAGACACACAGAGACACAGGGACACACAGAGACACAGAGACACAGGGACACACAGAGACACACAGGGACACACAGGGACACACAGAGACACAGAGACACAGGGACACACAGGGACACACAGGGACACACAGGGACACACAGAGACACAGAGACACAGGGACACACAGGGACACACAGGGACACACAGGGACACACAGAGACACAGAGACACAGGGACACAAAGACACAGGGACACACAGGGACACACAGGGACACACAGGGACACACAGAGACACAGAGACACAGGGACACACAGGGACACACAGGGACACACAGAGACACAGGGACACACAGGGACACACAGGGACACACAGGGACACAGGGACACACAGAGACACACAGGGACACACAGGGACACACAGGGACACAGGGACACACAGGGACACACAGAGACAGAGACACAGGGACACACAGGGAGACACAGGGACACAGAGACACAGGGACACACAGGGACACACAGGGACACACAGGGACACACAGGGACACACAGAGACACAGAGACACAGGGACACACAGGGACACACAGGGACACACAGAGACACACAGAGACACACAGAGACACAGAGACACAGACACACAGAGACACACAGAGACACAGGGACACACAGGGACACACAGGGACACACAGGGACACAGGGTCAGACTCAGAGTGAAGCAGCAGGTGTCACCGTTCCACCACTGAACTGTGTGTCTGTCCCTCTGTCTCTGTGAGGACGTCTGTCTGGCTCTTACGTCTCTAAAGCTTATACAGTGTGTCCTCCACTTCCTGTCCAGTGGAAACCACATATCTCAAGATGTGCTGATGTTGAGTGTTTTTGACGAACTGAAGGAGGAAGTGTTTCTTTATGTGCTGCTGGAGACAGGCTGTGCTTCTCACATGTTACACACATGTGATGATCTAATGGAACCTGACGCCTCTCTGCAGATTAAACTACATGAAATATTCATCCAGAAACATCAAATAGATGAGGAAAACATTTAATTAATCTAATAAATCTGCACGTTATTTTTACTTGTGTGGTGGTGTGTCTGTGTCACTCTGCAGTTACACCTCCAAAACACTAGTCGGCGGTGGAGGACTGTGTTAAGAGCTGTAAAGTTTAGTTGATTCAAAACACATATTAAACACACATTAAACACACAGTAAACACACATTAAACACCCATTAAACACTCATTAAACACTCATTAAACACACAGTAAACACACATTAAACACACATTAACCACACATTAAACACCCATTAAACATTCATTAAACACACAGTAAACACACATTAAACACACATTAAACACCCATTAAACACTCATTAAACACACAGTAAACACACATTAAACACACATTAACCACACAGTAAACACACATTAAACACACATTAAACACCCATTAAACACTCATTAAACACACAGTAAACACACATTAAACACACATTAACCACACATTAAACACCCATTAAACACTCATTAAACACACAGTAAACACACATTAAACACACATTAACCACACAGTAAACACACAGTAAACAAACATTAAACACACATTAAACACACAGTAAACAAACATTAGACACACATTAAACACACATTAAACACACATTAAACACACAGTAAACAAACATTAAACACACAGTAAACACACATTAAACACACAGTAAACACACATTAAACACACAGTAAACACACATTAAACACACAGTAAACAAACATTAAACACACATTAAACACACAGTAAACAAACATTAAACACACAGTAAACACACATTAAACACACAGTAAACACACAGTAAACAAACATTAAACACACATTAAACACACATTAAACACACAGTAAACAAACATTAAACACACAGTAAACACAGTAAATAAACACTAAACATACATTAAACACACAGTAAACAAACATTAAACACACAGTAAACAAACATTAAACACACATTAAACACACAGTAAACAAACATTAAACACACATTAAACACACAGTAAACATACATTAAACACACATTAAACACTCATTAAACACACATTAAACACACAGTAAACAAACATTAAACACACATTAAACACACATTAAACACACAGTAAACACACAGTAAACATACATTAAACACACATTAAACACTCATTAAACACACAGTAAACACACAGTAAACAAACATTAAACACACATTAAACACACATTAAACACACAGTAAACATACATTAAACACACATTAAACACTCATTAAACACACATTAAACACACAGTAAACAAACATTAAACAAACATTAAACAAACATTAAACACACATTAAACACACATTAAACACACAGTAAACACACATTAAACACACATTAAACATGGCTTAATAGAGACAGTTTCAAACACAAATCAGCTTCACTATAACTCGCAGCATTCACAGACAAACACTTGTCTTTATCTGGACACATTTTCCCCACAAATACAACATGCTAACTTTATTAGCGCCAGCCTGACACTAACGATGTTAGCAGATTTCCTCTGCTCATATGAAGCCAGGATAAATCACACACAACTTAAAATGCTATTTTAGTGGAGGCTTTACTGTCTAGTGAGAATTTGGTCGAACGAGAGCATAGTAACCAAATAATCAACTAGTCGACCAGGAGATTACAGCCCTACAGAATTGATGGTATGGCAGGAAGTTACCAGTGCTATCTAGTAAATCATTTACAAAAATTATTCAATTTTTCTTAAGTGTTTCCCATAAAAAGGGGTTCACATCTATTAACAGAGTTCAACCATGTAACTTGATCCTGAATATCTTCTGGGGTGTCGGGGGAATACTGGACACTCAACCAAGCCTTCAGTGCATCTTTGAAACAGGAAGAAAGATTTGCTCATGTTTGTTTTATTAACAACTAGTCCATAGCCATTGGTAGCTTTGTCACCTTCTACCTATGCCAGTCCTCAATGCCTATGTGCAGTTTCACATAGATTGACCACGTCAGTGAGTAGAAAAACGTGGGACAGACAGAATGACTGACTGACAGAATGACACACTGACAGTTTCCGTGATTATGTACAGCATACCATACCATGACTTAGTCATACCAAACATTAGAAAACACCAACATTGGTCCACAGGGGGAGCCACAGCGATCAGTCGCATTTTAGCCATTTTGAAGCATTTTTCTGTTGTTATAGCACCACCCAGTTGCCAATTAGAGTTAAATTTCTCCAGTCACCTTGAGGCGTCCTGTTCTACATATCTACCAAGTTTAGTAAAAATCCATATGGCGGTTAGGCCTAGATAAGAAATGAGCTCTCTAGCGCCCCCATTTTGTTTGATGGGGTCAATAATGGAGGGGTCCCCTCAGATTATGTGTGGTCATATGCCTACAAAGTTGCGTGGTGATGGGTGAAACCCTTGAGATGTTATACACCTTTATGTGATGAGCCACGCCCTCCGCAATATTCATTGCCTTATAGAAGCTCAGTTTTAGTAAGTTTTCCAACTTTTGCCAAGAGGGAACTTTAGATATTGGTCCCTAGATTATGTTCACCCAGTTTCATGCAGATCGCTCAAACTTCCTAGGAAGAGATCCATTTGAAGTGTTTTTCAAAAAATTCAAAATGGCGGAAAATCTATATAAGTGGAAGTTATGGGTTCTTGAGGCAAATGTGTTCCTCATGAGGAGAGGCATCTCTGTGCAAAGTTTCATGTCTCTACCACATACGGGGCATGAGATATGCCCATTCAAAGTTTGCCATTTCAATGGGTTGCTATAGCGCCCCCCTTTGGCCAATTGATGTAATATTGCTTCATTGGCATCCTCCCATGACCCTCTACCACTGTGCCAAATTTCACATGGATTGACCAAGTCAGTGAGGAGAAAAACATGGAACACACACACACACACAGAGTTTTCCTCATATAGTCAGATTCCAAGTGGAGACATTTTAACTGTCAGTGTCACCACTTTAAATGATTATTTACAGAAATATTAGCAAACTATTAGTTGCTGTTAACAAACTTCAGTCACTGTTTGAATGCAGGACTTTTACTTGTAGTGAAGTATTTTCACAGTGTGGTGTCAGTACTTTCACTGCAGTAGAGGATCTGAACACTTCCTCCACCTCTGTGTGAGCAGCTAAAGACACGTGCTGCACTGTAGTGGAGTACTTCCTTTTGTTTCCAACGTGGTGTCTGATTCACAAAACAATGTTGAGCACTTATTATTAACTGAAACTTCTCCTGGTTACGATTCCCTCAGTGTTCCCTGCAGCCACTCAGTCATACTGTATCTGTTCACATGCTGGTTTTATATTTCATGTGTTTAATATAAATTACAGTCAACATCTAAAAACAGCCTTTAATGTATGAAACAAATATCAGACAGAAAAACAGGGAAATACGAGTCTGAGCTGTAAACTGTAAATATTCAGAGCTCTGCTGAGAGCATCGTCCATCACATCTGCTGCTGCTGCTGCTGCTCACTGTGTGTGTGTGTGTGTGTGTGTGTGTGTGGGTGTGTGTGTGTGTGTGTGTGTGTGTGGATCAATAGGAAAATGGCAGAGTTGATTAAAGCACTTAAAGTGTGCGCATGCAACAACAAACGATCAATAACAGCTTATTGAAGTGTGTGTGTGTTGATACTTGTACATGCTACATAGTGAGGACCGAGATACACATCATAGCAACAGAGCGAGGACATTTTCAGAAAGCGAGGACATTTTGGCCGGTCCGCACTTCTTCACAGGCCTGTTTGACGGTTCAGACTTGGTTTTAGGGTTCAGGATAGGGTTAGGTTTAGGTTGGGGTTTATATTGGGGTTAGGGTTAGGGGTGAGGACATGCATTATGTCAATAAGGGTCCTCACAAAGATAGAAGCACAAGAACGTGTGTGTTTACCAATATAAAACACCCAGACAGTGTAGTATTTACTATAAATAGAAATCCAATGTTGAGCTGTTATAGATATTTCAAATTAAAAGCCTGCAGGGACATTCAGGGACTCTGCTCTTTAAAAGACTATATGTATATATATATATATATATATATATATATATACATATATATAGACCCATCTCTAGAACAACTGTTAAGAGGAGACTGCGCCAATCAGGCCTTCATGGTCAAATAGCTGCTAGGAAACCACTGCTAAGGAGAGGCAACAAGCAGAAGAGATTTGTTTGGGCCAAGAAACACAAGGAATGGACATTAGACCAGTGGAAATCTGTGCTTTGGTCTGATGAGTCCAAATTTGAGATCTTTGGTTCCAACCGCCGTGTCTTTGTGAGACGCAGAAAAGGTGAACGGATGGATTCCACATGCCTGGTTCCCACTGTGAAGCATGGAGGAGGAGGTGTGATGGTGTGGGGGTGTTTTGCTGGTGACACTGTTGGGGATTTATTCAAAATTGAAGGCACACTGAACCAGCATGGCTACCACAGCATCCTGCAGCGACATGCCATCCCATCCGGTTTGCGTTTAGTTGGACCATCATTTATTTTTCAACAGGACAATGACCCCAAACACACCTCCAGGCTGTGTAAGGGCTATTTGACCAAGAAGGAGAGTGATGGAGTGCTGCGGCAGATGACCTGGCCTCCACAGTCACCGGACCTGAACCCAATCCAGATGGTTTGGGGTGAGCTGGACCGCAGAGTGAAGGCAAAGGGGCCAACAAGTGCTAAACACCTCTGGGAACTCCTTCAAGACTGTTGGAAAACCATTTCAGGTGACTACCTCTTGAAGCTCATGGAGAGAATGCCAAGAGTGTGCAAAGCAGTAATCAGAGCAAAGGGTGGCTATTTTGAAGAAACTAGAATATAAAACATGTTTTCAGTTATTTCACCTTTTTTTGTTAAGTACATAACTCCACATGTGTTCATTCATAGTTTTGATGCCTTCAGTGAGAATCTACAATGTAAATAGTCATGAAAATAAAGAAAACGCATTGAATGAGGTGTGTCCAAACTTTTGGCCTGTACTGTATGTATATAGATAGATAGATAGATAGATAGATAGATAGAT
The DNA here is from genome assembly GCF_041903045.1 of Epinephelus lanceolatus. Lineage (NCBI taxonomy): Eukaryota > Metazoa > Chordata > Actinopteri > Perciformes > Serranidae > Epinephelus > Epinephelus lanceolatus. The sequence goes on from NC_135737.1 coordinate 48,008,914, forward strand.
AGATAGATAGATAGATAGATATGACTAGGGACAAATGCCCAGCAAACTATATTTATAATTATTATAATAATAAAAAATATTTTACAGAATAAAAGGTTAAAAAAAAAAAATCATGTTTCTGTCATGACAGTTTGTTCATGTCTAACAGGAAGTTGCACATCTCTGAGGCTGAACTGTTCCCAAACATACGTACCATAACTCTGCAGGATAACAAACTCTACATTTATATTATGAAGTATTTCTTTTTTGTTTTTTTGCTCATTTTGGTTTTTCATCACCTTCAGTGAACGTACAGCTCACTTTGCATCAAAGGGAAGAGTCCATCCATTTTCATCAGCTTATCCAGAGCCGGGTCACCGGGGGCAGCACGCTTTCCAGCTCCTCCTTGAGGAACCTGAAGGCGTTCCAAGACCAGATGAGATATATAATCCCTCCAGAAGGTTTTGGATCTGCCCCGGGGCCTCCCCCAACAGGAGGCGCCCAGGAGGATCCTGATCAGATGTTGAACCACCTCAACATGAAGGAGCAGCGACTCTACTCTGAGCTCCCTCCAGATGTCTGACTCCTCCCCCTATCTCTAAGGCTGAGCCCAGACACCCTACAGAGGAAACTCATTTCAGACGCTTGTATCTGTGACCTCATTCTTTCAGTCACTACCCAGAGCTCATGACCATAGGTGAGGGTTGGGACGGAGATGGACCAGGAAATCAAAAGCTTTGCTTTCTGGCTCAGCTCCCTCTTCATGACGGCGGTTCGGCACAGCGCCTGTATCACTGCAGACGCTGCACCAAACCGCTGATCCATGTCATGCTCCTTTTTACCTTCACTCATGAACAAGACCCCGAGATACCTGAAGTCCTTTGCTCGGGGCAGTAACTCTCTCCCATCCATCAAGACCCTGAGATACTTGAACTCCCTAACTAGAGGCAGCAACTCTCTCCCAACCCAGAGAGGGCAATCCACCGGTTTCTGGCACGGAACCATGGCCTCAGATTTGGAGGTGCTGACTCTCATCCTGACCACTTCACACTCTGCAAACCGCCCCAGGTCATGCTGGAGGTCACAGAGTGATGAACCACATCAACTGCAAAGAGCAGAGATGTAATTCTGAGGTCACCAAACTGGACCCCTTCATCCCCCCCGGCTGCACCTTGAGATCCTGACCATGAATATCACAGAGAGACCAGGGACGACCCTGATACTTCAGTACTCTCTACAAATATTAGGTTTTTATACAGTCAGAGTAAAAAAATAACATTTGAAGGAAAGTAAAGCCAAAGTTGACAGATGTTGTTTCTCCTGACAGACCCACTCTTTTGATTTGCTGTTGAACTCCTGAGACGTCACGCACAGAGACAATAGTTGGATCGATATCAGCTACATGAGAGTTGTTGAACATCGTTGTCACCGTGACCTTTCCTCCCTATCTGTCTCTACCTGTCCTCCTTGTTGTCCTCTCTAATAAAGCAGAAATGGCTTTTAAAGAAAAACCGCCTCATCAGCGTTTATTAATGCGAGCTGCAGCTCGGCCAGACGGCGTCCTCCTCCTCTGCCGAACATCCGTCATTACCTCAACGCTGCCAGACAGGACGCCTCATCTACACATCGATCAAAAGTTTAGTCTGGAGGAGATTTCTCTGGCAGCCTCGCACATCAGTTTATAATCTGTGTTGGGTTTTGCAGGAGAACATGAGAGCGGAAGATCTGATCTCCTCAATCCTGAACATGTTTGTTTAAACAGGGACTTTTTTCTTTAGTGTATAATCAGCTGAGAATAAGAATCGTTGTGTTTTCGTTACCTCAGAATGAGCTGTTTATATCAACACAGGGAGCAGGTCCTCGTCTACAGAGATCACCATGTTGCTCTGCCATGTTTCTACAGTAGCCCAGAATGGACAATCCAAACACTGACTCCAGATAGAGACATTCATGTGTTCACGTTAGGTCACCATAGTCAGCAGCACCTCTGTGGTGAGGGCGTTGGAAAAACACAGCTGTGTTTGCCTCTGTGCTGGTGATAGCCGTGGCCGGAGGCATTATGTTTTTGGGTTGTCTGTCCGTCATTCCCGTTGTTGTAAACACAATATCTCAAGAACACCTCAAGGGAGTTTCTTCAAATGTGGCACAAATGTCCACTTGGAGTCAGTGATGAACTGATACAATTTTGGTGGTCATAGGTCAAAGGTCAAGGTCACTGTGACCTTGTCTGTCTCATTCTCGTAAATGCAATATCTCAAGAACTGCTTGAGGAATTTCTTTAAACTTGGCACAAATGTCCACTTAGACTGAAGAATAAACTGATTAGAGTTGTGTGGTCATGGTTTTGGCCATGACTCAAGAATTCATATGCATATTTATGACAAAACTTCACACAAATAATGATAATAATAATCGTTCTTTATTCATAGATAAACAGAGTTACAACGTTCTTTACATGGCAACAGTTAAAATAGACAAGACATGAAAATAACAGCTTTTATAAGAACTGGTAAAAACACTTTATTGTATAAAACTGATGAATTAAATTTAAGTTTAAATGAAGGTAAATTCAAGTGAAATCAGGAAAGGCTCCCTGATTAAAGTTTGTTTTAAGAAACGACTTAAAAGAGATCACTCACTCGGCAGACCTGATTTCCTCGGGCAGATTTGGGGCCTGGACAGCAAACAACTGTCTAACAGGATAAAATACGGACTCAACAATGGTCAAAGGTCAAGGTCACTGTGACCTTGTGTCCATCTTGTTAGCATGAATGTGATATCTCAAGAAGGCCTTGAAGGATTTCTTTTTCTTTAATTTAATTTGGCACAAACGTCCACTTGGAGTCAGCGATGAATTGAAAACATCACTGTGATCTCAATAACCATGTTTTTGGCCATAACTCAAGAATTCATACACTAATTATCACAAAATTATACACAACAGGATAAAATAATGAAGGTCAAAAGGTCAAAGGTCAGCTTGACTGTGACATCATCATGTCTTAATGTCATATCTCAGGAACAGAAGAGGAGACATTTGGTCAGATACTGAATTGGTGACTCTAATCTTGAAACTGTGCTGATTGTATAGATCTTCTGTGTGTGAAGCATCCATGTTTTCACTGACATGGATGGAGACTGTCAGAGACACTTGTCTTCATTCAGTGTTTTCACTGGTTTGAATCAGCTGCTCTGTTTGTTTTGGAGAGGAGGAGACCTCTGTTGATAATTCAGGTCCTGGTAAAAACCTCCTGAACATCTGGATCTTACGTTATCAGACAAAAACATACAGACTTGATGAGCCTGAAATCTGATTCTAGAAACTGTTGAATATTTTTTGGCACACGCCATTTTTGGCTTTTGTCCGTGCATATATTGTTAGTCTGGATCCTACGTGCTGTTTTATAAACGAGACCCCTGATCTGGTTGTTGTGGAGAGGGAGACCTCTGGATCATTCAGCTGCCGGTAAAAACTCCTGAACAATGAACATTGAAGGAATTTCTAACCAGGAGAAGTTTCCCTAAAGTCTCCCTAAATCTGACACGCTGGACCTTTAACAACATATTTATATGTCAGTTTGGTGGGAACAACGAAACACAGCAAAGACGTTTTCACTGCAAATATACTGAACTCCAAATCAGATTCTACAGCAGACGAGTCTGAACACAAACCAGATTTATTTCTACGTGTGCTGTTATTGGTCGAGGCTGTTGTGATCGCTCCGTCATTATTTCAGTGTGCAGCAGAACGTCTGTGTTCACGTGTTTTAAATAAGGTCATTTTCACGTAGTGACAAAGAGAACCAGTTTTCATCATTTGACCGATTTGTGACCAAATCTGACGTGTTTGGTGTTGACATGGTGAATCAGAAGGGGGCGGGGCCTGACTCAGGAATCTCAGCGCCCATATCAGATTTAACAGTTCATGATGACTGTGTGTAATCCAGCCTGCTGCTCTCTGTGTGGACTGGTCCAACTGGTTATTAATTATAACTGTTTGTTAGTGAGATCATAGCTCAGTGTGTGTGTGTGTGGGTGTGTGTGGGTGTGTGCGTGTGCGTGTGTCAGTGTGTGTGGGTGTGTGTGTGTGTGTGTGCATTGTTAACACCACACCGAGGCTCTGTGCCAGTATCACATTAGGTTTGAGGTGTGTGTGTTTGTACATGACTGAGTGTGTTTGTGGCGTTGTGCCAGAGGTATGTGCCAGGTGTGTGTGTGTGTGTGTGTGTGGTGTGTATGTGGAATGTACGTACACACACACACAGACACACACACACGCTTAGAACACGCGACTGCTGTTATTTGATCCTCTGACAGAAACACCCGCCACTCGCCGCTGCTCACAGTTCATGTTCTCGTTCTTTATTGTAAGTATTGTTTTTTAGCTCTTTGTGTTCTTTTCTGCTTCATTAACTACATTTCCTCTCCTCTTCCTCACATTACATCATTCCTCACATTTCTCTCATTATACAACCACCCAAACAGTAAAGAGGGGACACACAGCTGCAGACAGGACGTTAGAAATACTGATCGCTGAAAAGAAAAGAAAAGCAAAGGAAAGAAAAACCTTATTGAGTAGATACATTGAAACTCCAGCTTTTAACAGCATTGTGGTAAATGTGTGGTAAGATTCAGACACGAAAAACACTTGGTCATGGTCAGGAAAAGATCATGTTTTGACTTAAACTACACAGTTTTGGGGGCACAGTCTCTGCTGGAAACGCACCAGTGTCTTGGTAAACAACCACTTTTCATGGCACTGTCCCCGGTGGAAAAGCAACAACATGCTGTTAAATAAAACACCTGTGTTTGGGGTGTTAAAAGAACTGAAAAAACAGCCAAGGGTTGATAAAGAACACCCATGCTTAGCAGCAAAAAAATGCAGGAAAAGCAGCAACATGTCACTAAAAAACAACCATGTTTGGAGGCTAAAAATACCAGCTGGAAAACAGCCACTGGTCGTGAAGAAACACTCAAGCTTGGGGGCTAAACAGTGCTGTAAAAGCAGCCATAGGTTGCTAAAAATACCAGCTGGAAATACAGCAACAGGTCATTAAATAACACCCAGTTTTGGGTGCTAAAAAGCTGCTGTCAGACCAGCCACAGGTTGCCAAGCAACATCCAGTTTTGGGGGCTAGAAAAATGCTGGAAAAACAGCCACAGCTCGCAAAGAAACACTCCAGTTTGGGGTCTGAAAAGCCGCTGGATAAACAGCCGGGGGTTGCTAAAATCATCTACGTTTGGGGGCTAAAAAGTGCTGTTAAAGCAGCTACAGGTCTCTAACAAATACCCACATTTGGGGACTGAAAACTGCTGGAAAATCAGCCACGTGTCTAAAAAGTGCTTTAAAAAACAGTCAAGGGTTGCTTATAAACACCCATGTTTGGGGCCCTAAAAAGCCACAGGAAACCCAGCAACAACTCGCTAAATAACACCCATGTTCGGGTGCTAAACAGCTGCTGGAAAAGCAGCCATAGGTCGCGTATAAACACCCATGTTTGGGGGCTAAAACGCTGCTGAAAAAACAGCTACACGTTGCAAGGAAACGCTGACGTTTGGGTCTAAAACAGCTGGAAACACAGCAATGAATTGCTAAAAATCAACCGGTGTTGTTTGTTGGTGTTAGACAGTGGTCTGGTCCCTCTAGTCCCTCCACCTCCTGATGACAAAGTCAGCTCATATACTACGTCACTTTTGAAACGTTTATATGACATGAGTGACACGTTTAAAAGCAACATATGGTTTGCAGAAATGCCATTGTGTTCTTTTGAAATGTGAGTTAGTCTGGAACCTTTCAGTTCATTTTAGATTTCTTTGACATGTTATCAACAGCTGGACTGGAGACCTAAAATCGACCAGAGCAATGGAACATGTGACGTGGTACTGAGGGAAGGAAACACATCTGTGTTCTCAAGAAAAACTTTGAAGGTCCAGTGTGTAGGATTAAGATGGATCTATAGTAGAGATGAAATATGTTTTATAAGCTCAGAATGATGCCTTCATATCTACAGAGGGAGCCGGTCATCTCTCATGGAGTGCCGTGTTGCACCGTCATGTTTCTACAGTAGCCAAATGCTGGCTTTAAGAGCACCTTTTGAGTTTCGTCTTTGACGTGCATGAACGCACCTCAAGGCTGATGAAGATTCTTCTTCAGGGAAGAAAGGGAGCGGTGAGGGACGGGCGCTTCAGTTGGTTGCAATCTGCATCTTTACCACGAGATGCCACGAAACATTAACTCTACATCCTGGTTGGTTAAGTGCAGTTGATTCTTCTCTTTATAGAGAAAATGTATCGTCATTCGCTCACTGCCAGCAGCATCAATGACAGCAGCCATCTTGGTTAGCTTAGCCTTAACGCCGCTCCTCTTCTCCTCTCCTCTCCCCGGCACTCTATAAACCATCGAGTCTCTGAGTTCATATTGGAGTCTTCAGTACTATGTGATTTACATTCTGCGTGTGTGTGTGTGTGTGTGTGTGTGTAGGCACTCATTGGGTTAATTGTTGAGCAGGAGACTGCAGCAGTTAGTATGTTGGTATAAAGTTACTCATCTTCACACAGAACGCCATAAAGACTCATTAACCATTAAACTGACAGCACACACACACACACACACACACACACAGATACAGTGTGCTTCCTTTGAGGTTATAGCTCAGTCGGTCTCAAACAGCGGTCCTTGAAGGAATTCCAGGGGTCCCCAAAAAAACTGTAATAGTCTTTCTGGCTCGGGCGCTATCACAGTATCACAGTATCACAGTATCAGTGTTACAGGACACCACAGTATTTAGAAATCTTCAAGGTATAGTTTTCAATACTGTCAAAAATACAGTTGTTCCTCTTTCTATCAAACTCATATGGAGATGCTGTATTAAGGATGTTTTGTACGTAATGCTCATCACACGCCACCAGAGGTCAGTCTTTACTGGTGGAACAAACAGCTGCGGCTGAGAAAGATGTCGACTGTGAGTGGTGGGGATAATGTTACAGGACTTAAACAAGAGAGACTGAAGGGAAGAACAAGATATTTTCACATCAGACTCTGTAAATGAAGAGTTTATTTCCACCAAACAGAGTTAGTGATTGTTGGAACAGTGGACTAACTGTGTGACTAACAGGACAGTTTTAATGAGTTTTATTTTGTTTCTGTCAATTCTGAATGAAGTGTTTAACAATAAGTTAAAAGGGTAATTAAGTCAGTCGTAGTCCAGCACATCCTCACTGTGACCTCGTCACATGTCCACATCTGGTCATGGACTTTCCACGTCCACATATGACGTCCAAGGTACCCTGGGTGTGTTGGTTGTTGACGTTCTGGGACGCCGTGTCAACTTCAGCCTGTTACATGCATTGTCTGTTTTCAAAGTACACTTCTGTTTGATTGGCTGTTGAAACAGGTGACATGCTTTAAAACCAGCCGCCGGCCATTTGACCAGCTGAGTGTCAGGTGACACCATCAGCCGACTTGAGTCGAGCTCAGACCGGACTATTCACACCAGTTTTGTCTCGTCACCAATCTTTGGTTTGAACTGGGCTTTAGAATTCCGTCTAAAGGCCCTGACACACCAAGCTGACAGTTGGACATCGACCAAAGTCGGGCTGTCAGTGAGCGTCTGTCGCCCTAGTTTTTGGTGTGTGGCCCACACCGTTGTCACTTCAGTGTCGGCGGCTTTTCGGCCGATTGAGCATGTTGAATTGGCGGCGGAGCTTGACGTTTGAGAGAGATCACTCTGATTGGCTGTTCAGGTTTTATTTCCTCGCCCCTGTAGCGAGTGAATCTGCCTGTAGTGAAACCGGGGCTAACCGGTGCTTCCTCCTCAGGCTCCACTTCACTCAGCTGCCCCACAGACCCGCTGCTTCTTCACACTTTAACCTGAATAACAAACCGGAGCTAGCTGGGAGCGGCTAGCGGAGCGTTAGCCGCAGCATGACCGGAGGGAAGCACAGCCAGTTAGCCTCCGCTAGTCTCTGAGCTAGCCCCGGCTCTCCGTTTGGATCCAACCGGAGCACCGAGCCCTGGTTTGTTATTCAGGTTAAAGTGGGAAGAAGCAGCGGGTTTATCGGGCAGCTGAGTGAAGTGGAGCCTGAGGAGGAAACACCGGGACCGTCTGGATGTAATAGTCCGTGGAGGTGCTGCGGTGCTCGGCTGCACAGATAGGAAACCCCTCGGCTGACAGGATGTACCACTCTCTCACTCCGCTCTCTCTCACGCAGGCGCAGAACGTACGTGCTACTTGGCCGTCGGATGTAGTCCGTGTGGTGTGTTCAAATGCAACTGACACAGGGCGACGTGAGGCGACGTAGACGACGCAACAGTTGGCTTTCGTCGCCGCTAGTTCTTTGATGTCGGTTTGGTGTGTCCGCCCCTTTAAAGTTAAGACTGGGTCCTGATAAAGATAACAGTGATTCACAGAGTATCTTCATCTTTATATTAAGAGAGATCGTAAGGTACAAAACTGTTGGGAGCAGGAGGAGGACTTTAAGAGTTTGTTAAGGAGGAGAAAATGGCAGAAACACAAAGAGTTGGTAGAAATATTCTCCAAAGACTGGAAGACAGTGAGTCAATGAAATGCTACAGATTAGATCCTGCAGGTATAATATTTGCTCTTGCTGCGCCTTTTTATTGTTGCCAGGCAACCACCCCATCACCACCTTATTCTAACCTTCACATGTATCTATCAATCTATCGTTTATCTCTTGTCATATTCCACAGTAATCAGTGTGTAGCTGCTGCCATGTTGAGGCAGAGGGAGGGTGCTGTCTGTAGCTCTGGTTGAGGGTGAGAGGCTGTCAGCAGATAAACAGAGATCTGTTCAGAGATCATGGACGCTTACAGGTGGATTTCAGGCCCTGACACGTCTGCAGGAAGAACTCCTCCGACATTATAACGTGTCTTTATACTGTACCATACAGGACAGTGTTCCGTCCATCTGTCCACAGATCAGAGACTGTGTGTGTGTGTGTGTGTGTGTGTGTGTGTATCCACTCAGGCCCTTATTTCCTCATTGTCCCCTGAATGCACATTAACTAACTCTCCTCTGTGCTGTCAGTGTTCTCCCTCACTGATCAGAGGTCAGCGGCATCCACACACTTATACATGACGCATTACCCAAAAGCAATTAGTGTGAAGACACGGTGGACGCTCGGTCAATCTGTAACTCTGTGTGTGTGTGTCTGTCTGTCTGCATTCCTGACTGTGATGGTTCCCTCATCAATCAGCCAATTACAGTTAGAGACTGATCAATACAATTTCCACACACACACACACACACACACAAGCTGAGAGCAGCCGCCATGTTTCTACAGTAGCCCTGAACAGACAAACCAAACACTGACTCTAGATAGAGACATTCATGTGTTCACGTCAGGCCACTGCAGTGAGCAGCTCCTCTGTGGTGACAGCGTTGGAAAAACACTGATTTTTATTTTCTTTTTTTGTTCGTCACTTCCCACACAATAGTCGTGATCAGTGAAAACAGTCATGATGGGGGAAATGTGAGCCAGGCTTAGGAACATTTTGGAGACAGGAAACTGGCGCCGCAGACGGTGAGGTGGAGCCTGACTGTGTCTAATAAATGTTTGGCTTTTGTCCATATGTACATTTTTATTTTTATTTTTTATCACTTATTTTTTATTGATATTTTCTACGTCCACACACATACAAGACATACATAAACAACCCACAATCAAAACAATACAAAATAAGAATAATATTTGTTTGGGAGTTACATCTTCAGCTATTCATCCTTTGTCATAGTGTCTTCATCTTGATCAGCTGGTTCTGTCTGTCGTCTTCGTCGCTGTTTTTGGTTTTGAATAATGTCCATTTCTCCCACTTTTCTTCCAGCTGTGTTTGTTGTAGTCTCAGGCGATGTGTCAGTTTTTCCACTGTGTAGATTTCTTCTACTATCCCAATCCACTGATCCTGACAAGGAGGATCCACCTTACCCCACTTCCTCGTAATAGCTTTCTTACTGGCTATCAACAGTATTTTGATCAAATATCTATCCCTTACTCTTATCGTCTCTCTAATAGAATTAAAATTACAGAGATATAGTACCATGTAGCTCATAGGAATATCATACCCCAGTATCTTTTGTATAGTTACGTGCACAATTCTCCAAAACTTCAGTACTTTATGGCATTTCCAAAATATGTGTGAGTGGTCTGCATCCACTACTCCACATTTCCTCCAACATGGCAAGTCTGTGCCCTTATACTTATTCTTGACCTTGGGTGTAATAAAAAAATGGATCAAATTTTTCCAGGAAAATTCTCTCCATATCCGCAAATTGGTGGATGTCTGATGAGTTTTCCACATGTCTTGCCAATCCTCATCCAATAATTTCCTGTTACTTTTATATACTTAGTTGAGTGTTTATTCATCATCAATTTTTGGTATAAGGCAGATATGATTTTGATTTTTTTTCCATTTTAGGAATTTATTATAATTTGAATCACACCATTCGTTTCCACGGAGGGATCCATCCTGATTTCTTTTTTGTAATAGTCTCTTAATTGTAGGTACCTGTAGAACTCATGCTTATCTAAATCATATTTGTCTTTCATGTTCTGGAAACTCTCCAGCTCCCCATCCTTCTGTAAAGTGTACCATGCTGTGACTCCCTTGTTTATCCACCGTTTGAATCCTTTATCATACACTGCTGGTTTAAAATTACTGTCAAATGCTACCCATCTAAGCACATTTGTTTCTGTCTTTATCCTGTACTTTTTTAGTAATCTGAACCATAACTCCAGTGTAAACACTGTAATTGAATCCATATAATTTTTAATCTTCTTGTATGTGTCTTCATCTCCAATAATACTCTGAACTGGGTATTCTCCAAACTCTTGCTCCATGTCTTTCCACTTAGCTGTATAATCTGGTGTGCACCAGCATATAATATGCCTTAACTGGGCAGCATAAAAGTATTCTCTCAGTTTTGGGAGACCCATATCCCCTTTATCTTTTGGTAGCTGGAGAGTTTCATACCTAACTCTAAGTTTTTTGCCTCCCCAAATAAACCTTGATATTACCTTGTCCCAGGTCACAAATTGCGTTTGGGGGACCTCTACTGGCAAGGACTGGAATAAATAAAGAAGTCTTGGCTGTACATTCATTTTGATAGTCTCGATTCTTGAGTTAAGGTCTAGGGGTAAAGTAGACCATCTTTCAATGTCTTTTTGTATCTCTTGACTTATCTTATTATAATTTGCTTTGTAAAGTTTAGATAGTCCTTTAGTGATGGTAACCCCCAGATATTTAATTTTCTTTATATTCCAATTGAAGTGATACGATTCCTGAATCTCTTTTGATGGAATTTGTGTTTTTGAGACATTAATTTTATATCCCGAGTGATAACCGTACTTTTCTAGAAGATTCATCAATACAGGTAGTGATTTATTTGGTTGTTCAAGGAAGGCTACGACGTCATCAGCAAAAAGTCCTATTTTATGTTCCTTGCCATTTACTATAACTCCTTTAATTTCTTCATTTTGCTTTACTGCTTGCGCCAGAGGCTCTATAAAGAGAGCAAATAGGGTAGGTGATAAGCAACATCCTTGCCTAGTTGATCTCTGTATACTGAATTTGTCAGTCAGGTTTCCATTTATGTTGATTCTCGCAGTGGGCTGGTGGTATAATGTCTTTATGCACTGTATTGATTTACTACTGAATCCAAATTGTTTATATAAGAATTCCCAATTTACCAAATCAAATGCTCATACGTACATTTTTAGGATTAATCCTACGCACTGTTTCATAAATGAGACCCCAGATATTTGTGTTCTTGTTGAACAGAGAAACATGATGAGTGGAGATCTGATACTCTGGTTCAACCATGGTGAAGGTTAATGAGGGGCATTGTGGGATACGTCTCTGGCAGACGGGGTGACATCATGGAGGCGGGGTTTGGATTGTGGGGGTGTGGCGGCTCATTAAGAGTTAATGTCAGGTTAATGTGCTCTGTTGGAGTGTGTTGTGGTCTGAGTCTGTGCTGTTAATGTTACACCTACACCTGACTGACAGCTGCTGGCTCCGCCCACCTCTCACCATCTATGATGGACCCAGAATCCTCTGGTTCTGACCTCTGACCTCCCCCTCACCTCCTCTCTGCAGACAGCTCCAGAGTTGGGATCAACCGTTGTGTTTTCAGGGATAATATCAGTCCTGGTTATTGATCAATGAGAGGAAGGAGGAAATAGAGGCGGAGTTACAGATGCCAGGTGAGACACCTCACAGGTTACACACACACACACCACAGTATATGGTGCCCACAAAACTTTAGGTTATTTTCAGACATTTTAAAATATTTTTCAGATATTCTATCAACATTTTTTCTAACATTTAAATATTATTTTCAGAATATTTCAAGAGCATTTTTCAGACATTTTAATAATTTTTTGGAACATTTTATGAACATTTTTTGGACATTTTAACTTTTTTTCCCCCGAAAATATAAATGTATGTTTTAAAACTTTTAAAAACATTTTTCGTACATTTTTTAAAACATTTTTTTCAGACATTTTATTAATATTTTTTCTGATGTTTTATCAACATGTTCTTAGACATTTTATAAACACTTTTTGGACATTTCAATAAAATTTCACTGACATTTTATCTACAATTTTGTGTCCATCTTTTAAAACATTTTTTTGGACAATTTAATAATATTTTTCTACATTATGTCAACATTTTTTCTCTCTGAAGGACCTGACTTGAAGGACCTGTCCTACCAAGGAAGCATCCTTGAATTTGAGAAGCTGCTAGTTGGTGTTGGGGTTTCTATGCCGCTGTGTTGTTTTTGTGAAGTACAGTGAAGTTTGATTGATTTAATTAACTTAAAACACACATATGAAACATGGCATAAAACATTAAATAAAAATATAACATTTTGCCCTTAAAATACAACATGCTAACAGTCTTAGCATGAGTCTACTTCAATTCCAATTGTATAAATTAGCCTAGCAGCTATCAGACTTTTCCTCTGCTCATATTTCAGCCAGGATAAATCACACACAGGACGTAAAATGTGACTGAGGGCTTTATGTCTTCACAATTTAGTGTTTCTTATCTGTAAAATTAAAGTAAATCAAAGCTTTGTTTCCATTGAGGGAAATGGTTTCAGCTTACAAAAATTAGCGGGAGGTCTGCGTCGCCGCAAGGTAGGTGGGGAGGTGCACATCTACGGCGTCTACGTGTCTACACAGAGCCGTAGGTACGGTGTCAAAGCAGAAGTTTAAATCCTGCTTTAGTGGGATCAGTTTATTGTTGGCTTGGGTCTTTTTATGCTTTTGCACCATCATTAGAGGTTTTTATGTTTTCAGTTGAACGCCGTATCTCAAGAACGCCTTGAGGGAGTTTCCTCAAACTCGGCACAAACGTCCACTTGGACATAAGGAGGAGAGGAAGTACAAGTATTTCTGTGACTGCAGGTGACTCTGAAACCTGAGCTCCGCCTTCCTTCAGGAAACTGTGGAGGAAAAGCTGAAACAAGTGGCTCTCTCTGGGAGAGGAGCGGCCTCATTATCTGATGTGTTTGAGGTGAGCCAAGCTGTTGGTTTCTGCGAGAACACGGCGATGAGGCCGTTCCCCCGATCAGCCGGGGCGGATAGAGTTTCAGCCGGCCGGCCTCCTTAATGACCCCTTTCCCTGGCCGACACTCAGCCCGCCGACAACAACAGAGCCTGTGATCCGGAGCGGCCCTCCTTTCACATTCCTGCCAGACTCCGGGACCTCCCTGCCCTGAAAGAGCCTCCAATCTGTCGGACATCTGCAGCCGGTCTTACCTTGTCATTAGAGATAGACCACTCGCTCGGCCCGCCTCGGACACAGCTCGCTCCCAACTTTCCCTCGGCCCCGGCTCGCTCTCAGGGGACCCGGGGCAGGGCCGGGACCCTGTGTTGGGAACCCCCAGGGAGAAGAAACCCCACCATCTCTACCTGTGGGGGGCGGATCAGGGTGGAGGAGGAGGTGGAGAGGGGCGTCTCCAGGGAGCCGCTGGCCTCCTTTTGTTCCTGAGAAGAGAGGGAGCTGAGGGCGAGGAGGAGGATGGTCAGACTGGTTTAACTGGTAACTGAGCTGAAGACTGGAACGAACAAGTCCCGATTTACCCAGGTGACCCTGAACGTGACACGTGTGACATGTTGAAGAGAAACAGACCCGAACGAAATGTCACTTAAATAAAGATCATATCTGTTTTCAAAGGCTCAGGATACACAGCTGCGGCCAAAAGTATGTGGACAGCCTCTTCCTGTCCTCGTACGTTAGTGTACTTTCAGTCTGTGTCTGTCCAAATGAAGGGGAATTTTAACAGCATGCAATATTTTACACCAGTGGCTCCCGTCATGGGGATCAGGGTCTCCTCGAGGGGTCACAATATAAATCTGACGCATCATGAGATGGTTAACTTCCTCCTCTGGACTCCCTGTAAATTACCAGATAGTTTTATCTCTTCGGTTCTTTTTAAATAATGTCACATGCAGTAAGACATGTGGATATGCTGATGCATGCTTTCCTGTTTGCAGTCAGTTCTGTGAACTCGTCAACAGTTTTTAAGGCTGGGGTAAAGATGCACGGCCAAAGGAAAAGCCCACAGAGTCCAAATCTGAGGTCCTTCTTTAGGTCCACCAAACCTGACCTCTGACCTAAGAAAGAACGTTGGGAACCTGTCCTCCGATGTAAAGCACTCTGCGTCATCTTTGACTCTGAGCGCTGTTTCAACCCTCAAATAACCAAAGTCGTGCGATGGTGCTTCCTTCAAACTGGAAACATTACAAAGGTAAAACATTTTTTGCCTCAAGAGGACCTTGAAGGAGTCGTCCATGTTTTCATCTCGTCACGATCACTGTAGCTTCCTGTGTTCAGGGCTCAGCCCAGGAGCCATTTCCTGTCTCCAGCTCGTTCAAAACTCAGCTGCCAGACTTTTAACTGACTCCAAGAGACACGACCACCTCACTCCCACCCTGCAACGCTACACTGGCTACCTGTTAGGGTTAGAAGTGATTTTGAACTTTAACTAATAACTTTTAAAGCCCTCCATGACCTCGCTCCTACACACATCATACATTTACTTCCACCCTGTGAGCCCAGCTGCTGCCTGCGCTCCTCAGGTACGACCCTCCTCTCTGTCCCCTCAGCCAAACTAGAATTACTACCTCACAGTCTTATGCCTTCACAAGCCAGTCAAGTTGCAGTTACAGTTTATATCTGTGTCCGTCCAGACTCATATGAAGCCGTCAGAGAAGCTACATGTTTTAACACATGGATGCTTCACACACAGAAGATCTATACAATCAGCACAGTTTCAAGATTAGAGTCACCAATTCAGTATCTGACCAAATGTCTCCCCTTCTGTTCCTGAGATATGACGTTAGAACATGATGATGTCACAGTCAAGCTGACCTTTGACCTTCTGGATATAAAATGTCATCACTTCATTATTCTATCCTATCCACCTTATTTTCAAACACGGAAGTAAATAATGATCAACTTCCGTTGTTTTTGTGCGTGACTTCCGGTCAGCCGCTTTCCCTCATGCTTTCCCTTACCGGAGCTAACGGTGCAAGCTAATTTTTTTTTCAATTTTCAGTTGTTTATGTTAGTCAATCAGTTAGTTAGTTAGTTAGTTAGTTAGTCTGTGTATTTTGTATAGATAACTGTGCCCCTCTAAACGCGAATAAATCGCACGTCAATCATAAACTATGAACCAAAAAAGCACAATCTATCCCGAGTGAGACAAACTGCTTGATCCCCGTCTCCAGTGTACCAGCAGAGAACCTGCAGAACCGAATCAGTGAAAAAACACACCGGGCTACACAGCCTCTCTACCTGAGCAGCTGAAGCTGCGGCTCACACCCTCGACACACAGACACACAGACGGTGCTTCTGCATGCCAGCCACACGTGTGCACACCTGTGAGAAATAAATATGTGAGGTGTACGCTGCTTTTCTGTCTTTTTTTCCCTTTTCTTTCTTTCTTTCTGTCAACGACATACACTCCTAACACAGGACGGGCTGTTTTAATTGACTGAGTTGATCATTAAGCCATAGTGATGCGCGGATCGGCTCTGATAGCGCCTGAATCAGCATGTACGCATCAACCATCCAGCCGTTACAACATGATTGAGCTAGCAAAGCAGTTTTGTGTTGCTATGTGTGGTATTTATTCAGTTTTGGGAAATCACGATGTCTAGAAAGCATCAGTGGCTGCAGCTGACAGGGACAGCTAACGTTAACACTAGCAGCAAAGCTAACATCAGGATCGTCATCCGTTAAAAGCCTCCCGTTGTCGGATACGACATGAAACTACTCCAATTAGCTCAATCATGTTGTAACTAAGACATCCGCTGGAGAAAATATTTTTTTCATGGGCCACTTTGTGAGTTAAGTGAGTTATTACAGACACGGCTAACGGCTAACAGCTAACGGTTAGCCCAGCTAATCTACGATAACCATGTTATTAATTATACACAGAGAAAATACTAATGTTTGTTCAGTCATTGTGTTTATAGACTTTACAAACATCAGATTAGTCTAAACGGTGATATAGTGACGTGAAAAATGTGATATATACATATATATAGCTAAACTCAGCAAGGTAAACAACAAGGCGATTCCCATTTACACAGTGGTAAGAGTGCTGGACCGGAAGTGTCGCACAAAAAAACGGAAGCTGGCTGCGTTCTGTTTTGCCTCCGTGTTTCCGTGAAAAATAAGGTGGATAGTGTACAAATTCTTGAGTTATGGCCCAAAACATGGTTATTGAGATCACAGTGATGTTTGTAATCAATTTGTCACTGAATCCAAGTGGACGTTTGTGCCAAATTTAAAAACAAAAAAAAAAAAAAAAAAAAATCCTTCAAGGCCTTCTTGAGATATCACATTCATGCATCACAGATGGACACAAGGTCACAGTGGCCTTGACCTTTGACCATTGTTGAGTCCATGTGGACGTTTTTCCAAATTTGAGGAAATTCCCTCGAGGTGTTCTTGAGATATTGCTTGATACTATCAAATCAGTTCACCCTTGAGTCCACGTGGACATTTGTGCCAAATTCAAAGAAGACATTCTTGAGATACAAGCCATGACGACAATAAACCATTCCACTTTTCCATATTTTGAAGTGATAAACGACATGTTGGGACACATTAATCAGAGTATGCACGAGTGCTCGTAAATGGGAATAAGTGAAACATTCATTTTCATTTTTCATGTAAACAGCTCAGTAGGAATGTCGTCTTTTACAAAACAGGGGCAAAACTAGCCATTGCTTTATGTTCTGGACTCACAGGCCAAGACATTTGGGATATGTGTCCACATGTGGCCAGGTGTTGTAGTTTATTAACCGACTGTCACTTGGATATTATCTGCTGGTAGCTTCATCTCTCCAACACTATGAACCTTATTTAAGAGTCAAACTCCATATTGTTGTGATTATATTTACCTGCATGGATTTCACAATAAAACTCTGAATATGGTCAAATATCACAGTTGTAGCCTTTAAGGTGATAATACTGTAATTTATTGTGAAATGTTACAGTTACATATTGTAACTGTATGGAAATAATTTGCAGTGTAACGTAGAAAATGATGCAGGGGTGAAGTCAGTGTGGTGATGCCCTCCTCCAGGAGTTAGAGCGTGATTGGATGTTCAGTTTGATGAATGAATGAATGATGAGAATAATCCAGGTAAGGGTTATTGTCTATAACAAAGCTAATATTATGCTTCTGTTGCTTAATAAAATCTGTCCAAACCAGATATGTTTTATTATATGTACAATACTGTATCTGCAGGTCTGCCTCTGATTGGTTAAAGCGGTCAGGTGACACTTTAGTTTAGCTAACAGCAGCTAACGGGGCTTCTACGTGGTGTGATCTCGTCCCAAAGAAAAGCTTTGAAACCACTGAAAATCACAGGCCGAGATCAAGAGTGAACTCAAACATGAAAAGAGACACGTTAACGTTTGTAACCCCAAAATATATTTGTCAAAAGCACATTAGTAACACGTACAGGTCATTTTATGAGAGAAGGTGAGGATTGTAAAACAAACAGAGACGACTCAGACGTGTCCGTGTGTTTTCTGTTAGTCGACAGTTTACAGTCAGTTACAGTTTCCTCATTACATTCTGCACACGTTCATGTACAAACATTACAGCACACAAACATCCTGTTAGACATTTAAAAGCTCATGAAACATGAAGACTTTGACACAGTCTTCACGTTCCCTTCGAATGTGTTCGGCAGCAGTCACACCAGCAATTTTCTGCACCGAATTCAACAGCAAAAAAATTTAATCTTAAAGTTTGTAACGTGGCAAAGACATTTAACATGTAGGCACATGTCACCTTCAGGTGTTTTACACATTTTTACAAATTATAAGAAGCACATTTTACATGTTAGTCCTGTGTTAAACATCCTCAGTTGTAAAGATGTCACGCATACATACGGGCAATAACTCAGACGTTCACGACATAGACACGTTATTTTCAGATATGTGACGTTAAATACACAGCACATGTAAAAAAAAAACAATTCCACATTGTAATAAAGGTGAAGCTTTACACATAGGAATAATCCACATTTAGGCACATGTGGTTTTTACATCATTTCCTGTGATGAAATAAAATATGTACACAAGTAGTGTTTTCAGCTCATATGATGAAGACGTGGTTTTCAGATTTAACGTGATTTTTTTAAAGGGCATATTAAAAATGTTGTTTTTTTATGCAAACCATCCCGGATTTTAAATCACCCAGATCTGATGTATGTAAGATGAAACATCTGAAATCACCTGAACGTCTCCAACACAAACAAACAATCGAGCCGTCAGCTGTGTTGTATGGAGAGAGCTTTACGGAGCAAGTCCAGTAAATGTGTGGCTGATATGACGAACGAACAAGTAATAGAACCACTAAAATAAATAATCTGTAAATCTGATGACCTTTAGATAAGCTTTGATAAGATGCTTAAGAGGACGGTTGACGGTTTGGAGAAATCATTGGACAAGGTCATGCAGGGGAGCCAGAGGGTGCTCATGACAGAAATGAAGAGATGTTGAAAAGAAATGAAAGACGGGCCAGCTACAAGCGCGCCTGGAGACTCTGGAGGAAAATATAACGATTTGATCATGTGGTGTCACTGATAATATGTGGCCTATGGTGTTCAGTTCATGAAGTGCAATTTCCAAAAACCACGTCTTTGTGTAAAATGTGATATTACATCATCAGCGTCTCTGAAGAATGCATCGTCACGGAACGTGAAACGCTGATGTTTCTGAGATACTTTCTTTCTCAGTACGGTGACGACATGAAGTCTTACGTTTAACGTTGAATATCTGAAAACCACAGATGCAAGTACATGAATGAATCACATGTGAAATTGTGTTTTGCAGTTATAAAAAAAAATCAGGTGTTTTTGTTAGCATACTCTTTCAGCTACTGTTGTGTTTGAATGCTAACGTCAGCTAACGTTTGGTAAAATGAAAACTAGAGTGCAAAACCTTGTGGTGTTGGTCACAGATTCAGTCGATGCTTAACTTGTGTTCAGAAGTGCTTTCTGTTACGCTGGTCAGATGGTGTACAAGCTGCCGGCTGGAGCGTTTACAGAAGTTAATTTACAGTAATATCATTTAGGTTTTGTACTAATTTGTACCAGTTTGCTGGTGGTGTGAAAACGGGTCCATGTCATTGGTTCGACATCCCATTAGTCCGACTGTCCGCGGTGCTGATCGGCTCGCGGCGGGAGCATGGTGCGCCGCGACCGGCTTGAGGCGGAGCAGGCTCACGGCTTATGTGTTTGTCACTTTCTTTTTCATTTTAACCCACACCATGATCTTTTCCTGACCCTAACCAAGTGGTTTTTGTGCCTAAACCTAACCAGACCTTAACCACAGGGCATCATGATGATTTTGGAACGGACTTCGGAACAATGAGTTTAATATGGTCGGAACAATGGGATGTCGAACCAATGGGCTGTCGAACCAATGGGCAGTTCCCATGAAAACAGGGTTGGCAACGACGGCAGTGACTTCTTTCAGAAATTCTGCTTTGTTTTTGACAATCAAATAATATGTCCACAAGGGTCCGCTTTGGTCTGTGTGACGTAAATGTCATGACCCGTCCAGGCCCGTGAGCATCTGCACAGACTCCTATGCAGTGCAGTCCGTTTTTTGTAACTACACGGACTGTACGCAGAACGAGACTACACATGCTTCAAGTACAAAACCCAGCGTTGTCTTCTTAGTTGTAGTTTCACTGGACGTTGGCAGTAGGAGGACGTGAGCTCACATCCTGGCCCGCCCTTTGTTTGCTGGAGGCTGACGAGGACCTTCAGCTGTACTTTGGATGAAACAGCACAGACGTCACAGTAACCGCACTTTAAGTGTGGAAAATACGTCCGCGCTTTAAACATCAAAGTTTTTAGCACTTACTTTAAGCTAACATGTAATCTCTAATCACTTTTCTGTATCTGCTAAAATCAGTGCAGTTTCTGTCTTTAGTTCGGAGGCAGTTTGCTTCGTGGCACCATTTTGTTTTCTTCCAGTCTTTGCATTTGTTTATTAATAGTGTAACAAGGGACACAATGTGGCGCAAGGGACATTGCTGACCTTTTTACGTGGCAGTTTCACACATGAACTGAATAAAAACTTCAACATTTACAAAACAGTTTAGGCAGTCCTACGGCTACATGACTAAAATGTAAAATGCTGCGTAGCGCCCACAGTTTGGCTCTAGATGTAAATCCTAAAACAAGCTGGTTAGCCTCATCGTACCTCAGTTTAACAATTCATCATTAGCATTTTCATGTCCTTTTGTATTCTGAACTTTCGCAGTGATGAAAGAAAAAAGCAACACTGCTCTTTTATTAATGTCACGATCATCAGGTTTGACTGGTCTTTTGTGCAAAACCGTATCATAATAAAGTCTTTGAGGGGAGTTCAAGAACTGCATGTTTGTATGAAGTGTCCGTGCTGCCTGCATTGTCTTGTATAAACAGAACCTCTTTGAGGGTCCAGGACAAACAAGACGTCAACAAGTTCAACATGGAGTCCTGAAAGCTGGCCTGGGACACTTGTTCAGGTACCAACGACATGTAATGTGGAGCTTTCTGAGCTGCCTATGGTCCTTGTTTGGGCACCCAGGTGAACTTCCACCTTCCTTCAGTGTCCTTTCTGACAAAGGCTTGTCCATGAGGGAAGCTGTGGGTCTTGACACTGTTGGACGGGCTGAGGGACATACTGAACGCCAAATCCGTCCGGCTGTGAGGTGTCTCAGGCGTGGCAGGAGGCTGAGATCCCACTGACGGACTCGTTGGGCTGCTGCCGCAGACAGGTGTCCGCACCTGGGTCATGGCAGGACTTGAAGACGAAATGGGAGAGAAATGGAGTCTTCCCCCTGGTGGACTGAACTGGATCGTGTCCTGTGATGGTGTCCGGCTGCTTCTCAGTGGAGACCAGTAAGCCGGATGTTTCGCTGGGTTTCCCTCCAGAGTTTGGACTCGACTTGAGGCAGTGATGGAGCAGATCTCTGCTCTGACTGGTGACTGGGTTAAAGGTAGTTCCTCTGTAGGTGCTGGAGATTGGAAGGCAGTTACTGTGTCGTAGCTCCTGATCACTGCTTCAGGAGCTTCGTACAGTCCGGTCAGTCCGGTGGCAGTGAAGTCAGAGCGTTGACTCTGAGATGTTGTGCAGTTCTGAGGTGAGTTGGCAGCATTACCACAGTTTACTTCTTGGCATTCGGCAGCACTGTAGCTATAATCAGCTCGCTGTGTGGGTCTTTGGCAGTAGCTGTGGACAGAAGAAGGCGTAGAAGTGGCGACTGAAGGGCTGAAAGAGGAGTTGAGGGTGTATTCAGAGGATGAGGAAGACGTGATTGCTTCATCATACACTAAACTGCTGAAGCTGTATCCAGACGAGGAGGAGGAGTCGTTGGATGTATCGATGGTGTCTCTGTCCTTCAGTCCCAACGTTCGTAGAACCCAGAGGTCCAGGTTTGGTTCTGAGGAGGAGGATGTCTCGGAGGACTCGCAGCTGAACTCGGCAGTGAGGTTCCTGCAGACTCTCTTGCTGACCTGCTGGGAGGTTCGGAGCTGATGACTGCCGGACTGGAACGATCCGTCATCAGTGTGCTTCAGGTTTCTTTTCAGCTTCCTCCTCCCGTCACAGGTCAGTTTCTACGAATGGAACAAGGACAGAGGAAGAAGACAGATTTACACTTTTCTGTTTTTGTCAAACTTATATCACCCTCGTTATGTTCAGAAGACCAACTGTGAGCTGCACAGAGGTTTATTTTTGAATATAATATGGACTGAGTCTGAGTTTATGGTGACAGTAAACGGACCTTTGCCTTTTGCTCCAGGTTCCTCACAAACGAAGAGTTGAGGAACTCTCTGAGTTTGTTGTTCTCGTCCTGCAGTCTGGCCAGTTCCTCCTCTCTCTGCAGCAGAGTGTCCTGAAGCTGGAAGAGGGTTCAAACATATTGATGCTTAAGTCAAAAACTTTTGCTCTGGAAATAAAAAATGTGACTGTACAAGTCACAAAAGTTGATTTCACTTTGAACTCCTCTGTTTTAGCCTCATACCTGTTTGTTTCTCTGGAGGTGAGGGGAGAGCTGCTCAGACCACATCAGACCAGCAGGGGGAGAGCTGTTGTAAACACACTGAGACTCTGACAGAGAGACAGACAGACAGACAGTATATTGTTACTTACATGTCATGCTTTTGTCTCCTTACGAACGCAGATGTTAAAGACTTTCTGTTTGGATGGTGCAACAATCACAACTGAGTCAGTCAGGACAAAATCACCCTGATATCTCTGAAAACTTTCTCAAAATCAGGATGAACAGTAAGAGACATTTAATAAGCAGTGAAGTGTGTCACTTCAGCAGCATCACAATAAAGGTTCAGCATGTTACCTGCTTTATGTCAAAGTACAGACGGACCTGTTTGAGCAGCCCAGACACCATGTTCTTTTAGCCTGTGGTAATCTTTGTAATTGTTGTGTATTTTGATGTCTTTAGATTATTGGACTCATTATTTGGTGTCCCTCGCATCATATGTTGTTTTTAAGCTTATCTTTTATTTATATAATGTTTCATCTGCTCGAGTGCTTTAACTTACAGGATCATTTCCTCAACATTTTGTTTTGATGGCAGTAAGTATCATTAAGTATAAATATTCAGGTAAAGTAAAGTGTCTCCAGATGTCTGATTAAAGAACCACAGTTAATGTACTGCTACCTCTCCCCACTCTGACTGAGCTGCAGAGAGCACGACCTGTTTAATATGCGCATCAGTGCAGTCAGAGTTGTTTGGGAGCATCTAGTGGACACCAGAGGAACTGCAGCTTGATTTTCAGCTGCAGCTCAGCCGTTCAGGAGAAACTCCCTCAGATTACATCTCAGATCGATGATGAATTGAACTCTCTGAGCGAGGAGACGTGGAGAAAATTAAAAGATGAATCTTAATATAAACTGTTCCGGATATTTCCATCAGGACGGATCCGCTCACGTGGAACCTGCCGGAGTGTTTGGTTACTCAGAGTTCACAGGGAAACCTGGGGAACTCTTGTGTTTGATGAATGAGCCGCCGCCGTGCAGAGTCCCACTCTGCTGAATGTGGCATTTAGAGAGAAGTAGAAACATCCCTCAGTCAGCAAAGTGAAGCTGCGTTCAGAGACACAACTCTGAGCGGGTGGATGATAGTTCACTGCAACTGTTGTTAAAGTCTGTAATGTAGGTTTGTTCCTCCTCACATACTGAAGCAGCTGCTGCCTCGTAGAATTAAATGAGTCTTACTGTTATCCTGAAGTTATTAAAGGAATAATTCCACATTTTGGGAGACACCCTCATTACATACAAGATGTTCAGATTGAAAACACTCACATAAGCCCAGTCGCCAGAAGAAAAGATGAGTGTTTCTGCAAATCATGTTTGCCTCTTCTTCCTCTACAGCAGCTTTTAGCCCACCAATGTGTTTTTTAGCGGCTCATACTGTTTTTCAAGCAACTTTTTAGCCCCCAAACTTGAGTGTCCTTCAGCGGCTCATGGCTTTGTTTCCAGTGCCCCCAAATGTGTTTCTTAGTGACATGTGGCTGTTTTTCCAGCAGCTTTTCTAGTGTTTTTTTTTCACCCCCAAATCATGGGTGTTTTTTAGCAACCAATGGCTGTTTTTCTAGCATTCTTTAGCCTTCAAAGTTACGTGTTTTTAGCGACCTGTAGCTGTTTTTCCAGCACTTTTTAGCCCCAAATCATGGGTGTTTTTTAGCCACCACTGGCTGTTTTTCCATTGCTTATTAGCCCTCAAACTTGAATGTTTCTTAGCGACTAGTAGCTGTTTTTCCAGCAGCTTTTTAGCCCCTAAATTTAAGTGTTTTGTAGCAACCCATGGCTGCTTTCCTACATTTTTTACTACCCAAACTTGAGTGTTTCTTAGTGATCAGGGCTGTTTTTTTAATCTCAGATATGGGTGTTTTGTAGCGACCATGGCTGTTGTTGCTTTTTAGCCTTCAAACTTGAGTGTTTCTCAGCGACTAGTAACTGTTTTTCCAGCAGCTTTTTAGCACTTGAATGTGTTTTTGGCGACCTGTAGCTGTTTTCCGGCAGCTTTTTAGCCCCTAATCATGGGTGCTTTTCCAGTGCTTCTTGCCCTCAAACTTTAGTGTTTTTTAGCGACTCATAGCTGTTTTTCCAGCAGCTTTTTACCCCCTCAGCATGAGTGTTTCTTAGCGACCCATGTTTGATTTTCAATGGCCTTTTAGCCTCTAAATAATGGGTGTTTTTAGCCACCACTTGAGTATTTCTTGGGGATCTGTAGCCGTTTTTCCAGTCGCACAAAAAGCAGCTGTTTCTTTACTTAAATACTGCTGTCTTTCCAGCAGGGATTGTGCCCCCGAAACCAGGTATTTTGAGCCAAAACTTGATCTTTTCTGAACCATAACCAACTGTTTTCGAACCTAACCACACAGTAACCACAGCACTGTTGAAACATAAAGAAATGCAAAGTTTCAATACATCTGGTATAATAACATGCAAATGTTACATATGTGTGGTTTGCAGGGACGTGCAGTGCCAACAATTTTTCTGATGACTAGGCGCTGTTTTACTTCTGTTTACTTCTTAACTTTCTGTTTTTACACCTCAGTATTTGCACATTGTGAATTAATGAGATGTCTCATGTTAATCAGTGAGCTTTACAGGTCGATGTTCTGATGACTAGGCGGAGCCAGGCTAGCTGTTTCCAGTCTGAACATTTGAGGGCTCATTTATATTCCCTCTGAAAATAGATCCGTTCATTTCAAATAGTGGAAACATCGCTGCATCCTTGACATACGTACATCCACTAGATGGCACTAGAGTCAGAAGTTTCTATGTATCTTCTATTATATTACCAATTTGTGACTCAGCTGTTTCTGAAATGTCTTTGTCGTGTCCTACAGTTGAGTCTTGCTTGAGTTACGCTACGCTAGCTACTCTGCTTCGTCTGTAAACCTTCAGAAAATGTGCACAAATTCACACAAAATGAACGCAGAGTACGAACAGAAGGCTCCGTCTGTGTCAGTATCTAACGTTGAGCATAAATGAGCCTGAACTCTGAGAGATTAAGAGAAGAGGAGAGGAGAGGAGAGGAGAGGAGAGGAGGATTTGACCAGATATCAAACTATCACTTTGAATACATCGGTGGAAAGTAACTAACTACTTTCACTCAAGTGAAGCTTAAAGGAACTTTTACTTGTGTACTTTCATTTTATTCAGCTTTATACTTTTATTTCACGACATCTCAGAGGGAAAAGTTCTTTTCACTGCTCTGAAGTTAAAGTTCACATTAAGATTTTACTGACAGAACAAAATAAGATTATAACATATTCTGTTTTTCTCTTGATTTAGCTGCTCGACAACAGAACATGACGGAGGTTAGATTTTCTCCTGAAACACTGCGTACACGTTCATGCATCAGTAATAATGATCCATCTGTATAAATTATGTTAAAGTACTTTTACTTTTGATACTTTAGGTTTCTCTTGCTTAACATCAGCAGACTCACCCCAAACGGATGACTTCTCTCCGAGGTCGCTGAGGTCACAGGGGTCATGGACCCAAACGGAGGCCAGGGTTTCCATGGAAACGTCAACAGTGTCAGGGCCAAGGGCCAAGTCCTGGAGCATGAGGTGATGATGATGATGAGGAGGAGGAGGAGGAGGAGGAGAGGGATTCCCTACAGAGAGAGTTTGTGTGTGAATGAAGGGAAGGGAGGGTGTGTGTGTGTGTGTGTGTGTGTGTGTGTGTGTGCACTCAGCAGTGCCAGCTGACTGTGTGTTGATATGGTGATGATCAACACTTCAGTTACTTTTACATTTTCAGACAAAAAAACCCTCCTCTCAGTTTCTCTCAAACTTTTAACAGAGAGAAATAAAACACGTCACTACGTGGCCAAAAGTATGTGGACACCCTGATATGAGCCCTGTATCAGACAGCAACAGCATGTTTGTTAATGTGCTGCTGTAACAGTTGAGTTCTTCCGCACCAAAACACATTTTCTTGATGGAGCTGTCTCGGTGCAAAGCTGCTGTAAAATCCAACTGTGTGCTGAAGCATTTAAACGTCTCTTCAGTGGAACTGAGGAACTGTTTGTTAGTTATCAGAGGAGACGCAAAATCATTTGTTAAACACTGAGGAGACATTCAACCTCAAATGGTCGTATTTTGTATTTATTTTAAATCCGAGAACCTGCAGGAGGGTTTGAAAGGTGTGTTTGTTTCTTTGTTTGTTTGTTTGCATGAACCAGATCCTGAAAATAACGTCAGGCTAAAATTCTGAATGCATTCTGTCATTAAGGTTTTTGTGTTTTCAACTTTTAACTCCTGATCCTTAAAGCTGAAGTTTTTACGCCTCAGCGCCGACATCACATCCTCACTGTGACCTCGTCACATGTCCACGTTTGGTCATGGACTTTCCACGTCCACATATGACGTCCAAGGTACCCTGGGTGTGTTGGTTGTTGACGTTCTGGGACGCCGTGTCAACTTCAGCCTGTTACATGCATTGTCTGTTTTCAAAATACACTTCTGTTTTCACAGGAAATGTACAGTTTGCATACAGTCTCTTTCAAAATAAAAGCACTACGTCGGTACAACACTGTGAATTGATGTTTTTTTCCTTCAACAACACAAACATGGTTACGTTTAGTATTATCTACATGTGGTGTGGATATATAGTTGTTT
The DNA here is from genome assembly GCF_041903045.1 of Epinephelus lanceolatus. Classification (NCBI taxonomy): domain Eukaryota; kingdom Metazoa; phylum Chordata; class Actinopteri; order Perciformes; family Serranidae; genus Epinephelus; species Epinephelus lanceolatus. Next base: position 48,036,106 of record NC_135737.1, read on the forward strand.
ATGGTGGAGGGAGCGTCATACGTTGTGTCCCTGTCACTAAAGGGGCTCAAGGAAATTATTTGTAGCTCTGGGGTTCAAGATTTAAAAAAAATAAATTAATTGAATTAAAAAGAAAAGTCCCCCCCCCCCCCTCCTCTGATAAATAAAGAACAGTCCCTCAGAAACCCAAACCAGGAACAACAGACAGTGTCCACAAACTTTTGACCACATCAATCCAACAGACCGTCACAGATACGTCACTAAAAACTCACTGCAAGTCCCTGAAGTAACATAAATAAGAACTAAATAAATAAAATTATAAAACAACGAATAAAATCAGTAAAAAGCTGCAGCTGATCATTTTTATAAATTAGATATTTTACATATTAAATTACAGATAAAATAATAAATATATATTTATGTGGATTCATCAGAAAAATAAAATGAAAACTTGAATATTGAATTGAAATAATAACATTTCTTTATTTTAGGACGCATCTGTAACTTTATTCTCGTGTGCATACATTCTGTGGATTAACGGGTTAATAATGAAATGTCCGCTGTCACTTCTTCTGTTCACGTCCTGCTCATCACGCATTTTACAGCTATACAGAAAGCCGCATTTCTTTCCCTAAACTTCTCTTCACACGTGGATGAACATAAATGTATTATTTTATCTTTGACCGCAGGACGCTGCTCCACCTCTGCGCTCCTCTCTCCACCTGTTGCGTCTCACCTGTCTCCATCCAAACACCCCTCCAAACATCACACTGACCCAGACTGCACTCCGTCACCAAACTGCCCGCGTGCACATCAATCTTTTATTAAATCTATTATTAACTGAGACATGAACTCACCGAAGACGCGCCGAAATGTTCCACGGATCCGTTTTTATTCTGCACGTGCTGCGTCAGGCTGTGCGTAAATGCGCGCTGCAGAAGTTCAGAAAAATAAGCGCGTGGAAAAATGAAATTTAAAAATACAAAAAAAAAGTTTAAGGCAAGTTTTGTTTATTGCGCGTGAAATCTGAAAGAACCCGGATTATTAATAAAATCCTGAGTTAGACTGAGGAGAGGTGAGAGCTCCTGAAGTTCCGCTGAGGACTCAGCTCCGACTGAAGCCGAGAGACACACACACACAGACAGACAGGTGTGTGTGTGTGTGTGTGTGTGAGAGAGAGAGAGAGATGACAGATCGGTCTGTCCAATCAGCTCGTTGGACGGAGCTCGTGACGCTGCCTCAGTCTGAGCTGCAGCAGAATAAAAGCCAAAGGTGTGAGGTCACTGTCAGGTAGGAGAACCGGAACTGGACCAGTCAGAGATGACTTCCGGTACTGTAGGTGTGTGTGTAGGAAAAAAAAAATAAAATAAAGTCATGTCTGGTAAATTTCCCCAGGAATAATGACTTAATTGAGCATCTTTAGTGTCACCAGCACACACACACACACACACACACACACACACACACACCTGATCGTCTGCTGAGTTAAAGTGTAATCTGACAGCAGGTCAGTTAAACTGCAGCAATAATTAGGAATCTAATTCACAAACTGACATACCAACAAGGTGACTGATTAACAGAGGAGAGGAGGAAACGAGGAGAGGAGGGAGGAGATGAGAAAGGGGAGAAAGGAAAATGAGAGGTAAGGAGAGGAGACAAGAGAAGGAGACAAGAGAAGGAGAGAAGAGGATAATAAGGAGATGAAAGCAGGAGAGTGCTGTAGATAAACTCTGATTTAACAAAGTCTGACTCTAAGGAGATGATCTGGATCAGCTGTCAGGAAAATAAACATCCCATAATATGTAACAAACACTGATCTCTCCTCCAGACCAGAGGTCAAAGGTCAGTGGTGACATTTGCAGCAGACATTTCTTCAGCTCCGGCTGAGACACAGATCTGTTCCCTCCCTCACGACCATTAAATGTGACTTTGCCCATCAGCCTTTGTGGCTGGTTAAGTGGTCGTGCAGGAGGTTAATCACCTCCGCCAGCCGCTCCGCCGCACGTCAAATAGCAGCAGAGCGAACGCAGCAGCAGCCGTATGTGGCGTCTGCAGGACAGGGGAGGTGATCGGGAGGTTTGAATCCTGGGAGCAGCAGAGATGATGTCAACTGCTACTGTGGCACCGTCCGCCTCACATATATGTGTCAGACCCTTACGGTAAACATAAAATGTCTTAACATGTCAAATGTGCGTTGAGACGTCAGAAAGCGGCCTGTTAACTTGAATGTTTCTGACCTCCTAAGACGGATAATATTGGGTGCAACTATTTCACCATTTTCGGAGGCAAACGGATGAAAAAATATTCGGTATACACTGAAATAGTGTACGTGTGTTTTGAATCAACTTAACACTTCACAGAAACCTTTGCTGCCAACTAGTGTTTTGGAGGTGTAACTGCAGAGTGACACAGACACACCACCACACACGTATAAATGCTCACAACGGCGTAGGCTATGTGCGAAGGGTGAATCCCTCTTAACAAGAGCCCACATTGGCCAACGCAGTTGCTACGTCAGAAAGGGGCGGGTATGTTGACACGAACTAATGGCATGGATGCTTTAATGTTCTAAACATCTTGAGACGTCAGTAATGTTCCTGTTAACAGTAAATGTGTAAAGATGTTACATATTTACCTGTTAAGACGAATGAATTTTACTGATCAATACGAACATCATATGGCTTTTATATATATATATATATATATATATATATACATATATGCCACACTAGAGGCTGATGCTGTTGTGTTACATGTCACGGCTCTTTTGCTTCCACGATGTCGGCACACTGTTTAATATCATACACTAGACCAGCGTGATGCCACCGTCGTTTGGTTCTGTGTCAAAATGCAAAGGCGGCATTAAGAAGTGACTTCACAGCAGCTCTGTAGCGCCACCTCTGTGTAAGAGGTGTTACTGTCTCCTGAAACACTTGAGACTTGAAAGCAAAAACTTTTAAATGCCGTTTTACAAACATTAGCAGATCATTTCTGTATAATAAAACAATAATGGTCCCAAACTTGACCCTTGAGGAACACCAGATTTCTGAAACCACACTGGTGAGGAAAGGTTTTCTTTAGTGTGTGTGTGTGTGTGTGTGTGTGTGTGTTTGGCAGGGGGTGTGTATGGGAGTGTCGGTCAGCAGGTCGTCCTCTTAGCTCCTCTTTGATGTGTCTCTGTTGTTGCCCGGCAACCTGCTGAGCTCTCATTTGTAGCCAGTAGGTCAGAAACGCCCTCTGCCAATTAAACCGAGCCTCCGGGTTGCCGTAGTAGTTAACCAAAAACCTGAGCGGCGGCGGCGGGCAGCAGGTCGGAGGATTACTGACCCTCTGTAGCCTCGAGTTTCAGCAGCCAGCTGGTTCCATTTAGTCTCTGCTGAGGTGCCTTTGAGCCAGGCACAGAGGCTCTGACTGCTCCAGAGACACAGCAGACTGGTCAGACTGGGCTGCTCCCAGCACAGCAACACTGTGTGTGTGTGTGTGTGTCTGTGTGTGTGTGTAGTATATATTTGTTGTGCATATTCATACATCATGGCTTTTCCTTTAGCACCACGTCAAGCTGTATTCAAAGTTTTAACACTAATAAGGATGTAAAAATAAAGTCTTAGAAATAAAGATAACATGAAAGGGCCACACAGCAGCTGAATTTAAGGATTGTTCAGGGCCACTGATTATGAAAAGTACAACTTTTCAAGTTCTTTTCAGCCCAGTCGCCAGAAGAAATTCTTGGCATTATACGTTTCTTCATACGATTATGTTACATTTGTATGATTCATATGTGTCATGTCAGCATTTCCAAAGTGACGCAGTATACGGGCTGTGAGATGTCAGAGCACTATTTGAGACCAACAAACAACAAAACTAGTTGTGATTTAGCGACTTATTGCTGTGTTTCCTGAAGCTTTTCAGCCCTCAAACGTGGGTGTGTTGTTGTGATCCATCGCTGTTTTTCCTGCTGGAGTAACACCACGAATGGCGGTTGTTTTTTATGGAGACATCGCTGGTTTTACAGCAGGGACTGCACTCCCACATGATCTTTCTCTAACCATACGCATTTTTTTCAACCAGACGTTTGTGTATTTTCTCTAAGGATATGTTCGTGAAGGTTCTCAGTCATCCAGGTCATGGTAATCCTTAGTGCTATATCGTAGGCAACTGGACTTGCTTGGATGAGAGGTGAAACGTCTTCAAGAAACTCAACCAAGTCCAGGTGCCTATGAAATATCACAAAGGATTCTGCCTGGCACAAAAAGTGTTTTGTACCAAGACATTGTTCCATTTGCTTCGGGGTAAGAAGCACGAAATGCAGTTGTTTTTTACTGAGACGTTGCTGCGTGTCCTGCCAGGATAGTGGTGTGGAAGACGGTTGTCTTTTACTCCGACAGTATTACATTTCCTATCGTTACAGTGGCACAAAAAACATATGTCTTTTACCAAGCTGTCGCTGTGTTTCCTGCCAGGATAGTGATTGTTTTTTATCTAGACATCGCTGGTTTTCCAGCGGGGATTGTACCCCCAAATTGGGTATTTTAAGCCAAAACATGATCTTTTCCTAATCGTAAGCTTTTTTTTCAACCAGACATCTGTGCAGTTTCTGCCGGGATAGAGGGAATTGGCTTGAGTTTTTTTTAGCTGTACTTCTGAAACTCAGCATAAGGCTAAAGACTTTATGATTAAAAAACATCCATAAAAGATTAAAAATTTACTATAAAAAATTACAAATATGTGATCTAAGTGTACACTGGCAACTTTCATCTCAGAATTTTTCCCCTGTAATATTTTTTACACTTTTTCTGAATCTTATTCTGATTATTATTGAGTACACCGCTCTACATTTCACTGTATAGTTTCTATTCTATGTTTTAAATTTGGATTTGCCACAAGACTTATAAATCTCCACAGGGACTTGATCTAAAAAACAAAACTATACTTTTTACAGAATATTCTGATGAGGTTTGACAGACCTGTCACTGGTCCTTAAATGTCCTAATCTGTACAGAGTAATATTAACCCGTAACATGTTAGTGTACACGTGGTAATGGATAAAATATAAGTCAAAGTTTTACAGCAGACATAAAGTGAGTTAATGGTGACAGACACTTAAACAAACAGCCTCCAGCCCTGGCAGCAGTTAGCAGCTAATTACCCCTCAGTGGGGCAGCAGGAGAGGAGGAGAGGCAGAGGGCTACAGGTGGGCTACCTGGTGGTCTAACTCAGGTTCAGTGGGACAGATGTTAAACCCCCCTTCTTACTCCTCCTCCCTGCTGGGATCCTAATAACAGGGGGACGGACAGCAGGATTTGTTGGACAACAGCGGCGGCTGCCCGACTGCCGACAGCCTGCTCTCCACTGGACGTCCACACACACACTGACAACCCCTCCCACCAACACAACACACTTCGTCTTAATCTGACTTAACTGGTCTTTAAACAATCTGCAGTCGAACACGTTTACATATAAAACCTTAAACAGGATCTTAAAGCCACCGTATGAAAGTATTACCCAGACTGTCACCATTAACCACCACAACACCTTCAAACCTCTGTTACAGGAACTGAAACCACTTTTCAACCGTTAAACCACCTCCAGTCCTCATACAGTAACCACAAGCCCCAACACAGTGACCATAAACCACTGTAGAATTCCCATAAGTCCAAACGAATCAACAACATGTTAGTCCGTCTCTCAGTACTGTCTGACTTCCTGTCTGTGTCTCACAGCTCCAAACCCACCGGCTCCTGCTGAAGACGTAAATCATTGAAAACACAAATCTGTTAATGTAAATCTGATTTGTTTGTGGCTGCAGGACGGTGTATTTAGGAGTACTCGGACAATCAAAGAATCATACTCTTCAAATAAAGCCAACTGCCAGAAAAAATACCACAAATACATTGACACTTTATGTGTCTTTATGTTTGAACGACCCTGTAGTTAATGTGTGGTTAGGTGTAGGCACAAAAACCACTTGGTTATGGTTCAGGAAAGATCATGTTTTCGTTTTAAATACCCAGTTTTTGTGGCACTATCTCCGCAAGAAATGCAGCGATGTCGTCTGTAAATCAGCAACAGGTCACTAAAAAACACCCATGTTTGGTGCATCTTTGCAGAAATAAAAAGCAGCCGTGTTTGGTGGTTGAAAAGCTGCTGGAATAACAGTGACAGGTCGCTAACAAAACAACCGGTTTAGTTGTTTGTTGGTGTTGAACAGTGGTCTACAGCTTGGCAGGCGTCTCTCCTAGGTGCACACCATCCACCGTCCCCTCCACCTCCTGATGACAAAGTCACTTTTTAAACGTTGATTTAATTTAATTTTTAATTTTATGTACTTTATTAATCCCTGTTTGTCAATTACACACAGGTCCGAACACACACATGCACAAACTGGACTTATACATGCACTAAGTGGAGAGATGTCAGTGTGGGCTGCCCATGACAGGCGCTCTGAGCGGTCGGGGGGTTCGGTGCCTTGCTCAGAGGCACCCCGGCAGTGTCCAGGAGGTGAACTGGCACCTCTCCAGCCACCAGTCCACGCTCCATATTTTGGTCCGGACGGGGACTCGAACAGGCGACCCTCCGGTTCCCAACCCAAGTCCCTATGGACTGAGCTACTGCCGCTGATATGATACTTATAAAACTTACAAATGTAATATATTCATGGTTTGCAGAAACGTACAGTGCCTACGTTTTCTTTCGGTGACTTTGCTGCCTCAAACACAGAAAAATGGGACAGACATGACTGAGTGCGTAATACACAGGTGTGTGTGTGTGTGTGTGTGTGTTAACCTGCCTAGTTAATTCTGAGTGTGTTTGTCCCCCGCCGAGATGAACTGAAGACAACAGGCCGGAACGCCTGACTTCTGCATAGGAGGTCACTACACACACACACACACACACACACACACACACACACACATTAACTACCCCCCTCAAAACACAAACATGGACACACGGGACATGTAATGCGCCCTAACACACACACAGAATCATACGTGGTGTGGCTGGCCGTTGGCCTCGTGCTGCTAAGCTTCCTTTATGTCCACAATGGCGACCTGCTGAGAGCTCAGGGCCAATTAAAGCCCTGAAACAGGGAGAAAAAACACCTCCAGGCCTCTAACCTCGCTCCCTCGCTCGGGGCTCCTGTCACATACTGAGGGGGACAAACCACCTGGTTCACATGCTGCAGACACAAAGTCATTAAATCATATTCTCATATTTCTTTCACAGAATAGAGTGAAATGTTAAGACCTCATCTCCTTTTTTTCTTCTCCCTTCCCTTTCCCTGTTTTACCAGACATAAAACCAACTAACATCTGGCTTCTGTATTTAATGGGGAAGGTTACAATCAGCTTTCACTCCTGCGACAAATCACTCTGCAGTAGTCACAGATACTCATCGACTCCAGCTCTGATCGGCCGCCAAATACCTTCCATCTCCATCCAAGCTGCACTCAAACATCGTTCGGATGTATATAAAAAGTTTTATGTTATATGGAGTTAAGGAGAGCAGAGCGCCCGAAGCATATCAGCCCAAGGAGACTTTGACACAGTCCAAATGTGAGACAGCAACTTAACTTTTGGTAAGCAAAGCAAGTTCCCTTGAAGGAAGATAGGTCATTGTGCCCATGGGGAAATTTGACTTGGACATAGCGAGACCCGTCAACACATATGGGCACACAACACCAGCTAACAGAAAGAAGTACAAACATTCAAGACAAATAGTACCAAAGTACAGATACAAAAATTCACACCCTGAGGTAATCTATTACTTACTGTCTTTTGTTCAGACTCCTGATTTGGTCGACTCTCCTTTATGCTATTCAATAGAACACTTTTTCTGTGACCACAGAGCCCAAGGAGGTGATTTCTACTTTGGATGAACTATTCCTTGAACCAGCAGCATGGTGGTGCAGTGGTTAACATTGTTGACTCACAACAAAAGGGTTCGAACCCCAGGGTGGGGGAGCACTCCTGTGAGGACTTTGCATGTTCTCCCTGTGTCAGTGTGGGTTTCCTCCAGGTGCTCTGACATGTTCTCCCTGTGTCAACGTGGGTTTCCTCCAGGTGCTCCGACATGTTCTCCCTGTGTCAGTGTGGGTTTCCTCCAGGTGCTCTGACATGTTCTCCCTGTGTCAGTGTGGGTTTCCTCCAGGTGCTCTGACATGTTCTCCCCGTGTCAGCGTGGGTTTCCTCCAGGTGCTCTGACATGTTCTCCCCGTGTCAGCGTGGGTTTCCTCCAGGTGCTCTGACATGTTCTCCCCGTGTCAGCGTGGGTTTCCTCCAGGTGCTCTGACATGTTCTCCCTGTGTCAGCGTGGGTTTCCTCCAGGTGCTCTGACATGTTCTCCCCGTGTCAGCGTGGGTTTCCTCCAGGTGCTCTGACATGTTCTCCCCGTGTCAGCGTGGGTTTCCTCCAGGTGCTCTGACATGTTCTCCCTGTGTCAGTGTGGGTTTCCTCCAGGTGCTCCCACATGTTCTCCCTGTGTCAGCGTGGGTTTCCTCCAGGTGCTCTGACATGTTCTCCCTGTGTCAGCGTGGGTTTCCTCCAGGTGCTCTGACATGTTCTCCCCGTGTCAGCGTGGGTTTCCTCCAGGTGCTCCAGCTTCCTCCCACAGTCCAAAGACATGCAGGTTAATTGGTGACTCTAAATTGTCCGTAGGTGTGAATGTGAGTGTGAATGGTTGTCTGTCTCTATGTGTCAGTCCTGTGACAGTCTGGTGACCTGGTGTACCCGTCTCTCAAGGGTAGCAGAGACATTCGAGGCTGCCAAGCTGCAAACTATCACTGTTTGAGATCAACAAATAACAAAACCGATTATGATTTAGCAAGTCATCACGTTTTTGTTTTTTTTTCAGCTGCTTTTTAGGCACCAAATGTAGGTGTTGTGTAGCGACCTGTCACTGTATCTTCAGCTGGAATAATGGCGTGAAAAGTTTGAATGTCTCTGCTACATAATAACATACAAATGTAACATATCTGTGGTTTGCAGAGACGTATAATACCAACATTTATTCTGGCGATTGGTTTGCACAGTGAATGTAATGTCCGTTATTACGCTGATGACACTGTCTTGTATGCTATCAGCTCTCCAGCTTACACTCTGCTTTTGACAAGCTGTTTCATTCATTTAAAGTTGCTTCTAAACTCCTGAAAGACAAAAAGGTTGCGTCTCGCGATGTTCCTGCTGCCATCTAAACCCTTGATGGAAATCTATCTAAAACAATTCAGCACAGGTAGCCAACACGGTCACGCTCCGAAGTCGTCGAAAGCCGGAGCTTGGTGGTCAGTGACTTCTAGCGTCAGACACTGACTAAAAGAGACTGTATGCAAACTGTACATTTCCTGTGAAAACATAAGTGTATTTTGACAACAGACAGTGCATGTTGGTATTTAAACACTGAAACGTCCCAGCACTGGTGTACACCACCTCCTGAGGGGAATATCTGTTGATACTCTCAAACACAAAGTTCAGACTGTGTTTCACTTTCTGAGTTTCGTCGGAGCATTTAACGGTCTCGACATCACCTTTTCACCTCCGCGCAAAAAAACCTCTATTGTTACATTTGGTGACAACATTAAAGCTCTGCCAGGTCAGTAATGAGATTATGTTGAAAATGAGTGACAGCTAATGATACGTTACTAACACCTCCAACAGTAGAGAGGAGTCAGGTGTCGCCAGGCAGCGTGCCTCCCTCTGTTCTCGCAACAATACCCCGACAGTCACCTGGTGACATCACCGGCTATGGGCCCTCTCATTGGCTGTCTGTGGGGTCACAAAACACTCAGGAGAGGTCAGTGTGTGTGGGTGGGTGAGAGTGTGCCACCACTGAAGCGTTGTAAATGTTCTGTGTTTGGACAAAGCGTTCTTTCTGGTTAGTGAAGTGTAAAGAGAAAGAGATTTAATATTTCCTCCTGCGGATGTGTGTGTGTGTGTGTGTGTGTGTTTTGTTCTACATTGTGGTAATGCCAAGATCTTGGTGTGAATATTCACTGTTCTTGCTCTGAATGCTGGAGAAGATCACTGAGCCAAACCCCATTCAAAATACTCCTTATTTAATGATGCACTCAGCCACAGCGGCAGAACACGACCCGTCATCTTTATCGACACAGAGGTGTGTGTGTAGAGGTGTGTGTATGCGTCATAGCTCATGATCTGTGGTAGTAAAAGTTGGATAATCAGACCGAATCGAACAGCTCAAACAGCTCCTGGTTTCAGGACTGCAGACTGTGAATGTCTAAGACGGGAACCTCAGGTTGGAGTCGAGGACTGACTGACGGACTGCCGGTCTGTTGTTCTCTCAGCAGGTTCCTTCGCTCCACAAACTAATCTGGTTTAATCCCAACAGGAATCCAGCAAACTAACGCCTCTAAATCTAAAATCTGATCACACAACTTTTCATTACTTCCATATTAGTGCTCTGCTCTAAGACGGCTCGATTTAACGCAGCGGTTAATGTCCTCAAAACAGCCCAAAATATCCCAGTGTGGGAGTGTGTGCATGCACTAATGACTTTCAGTCATTAAAACAGCATTTAGTCCTCAGAGCGCCCCCTAGAGGCCGCAGTGTACAAAACAGCAAACCCAGCTTTACCTGAAGTTGAGCTGAAAAATGTGGAGTGTGTTCTGTGGGTGGTTTCTCAGGAGAGGTTAAGAGGTCATGAAAAAAGAGACACCAAAGTCTTTATAATACAATTTAAACTTTCCAACACCTGGAAACACACGCTGATGTGGAGGAGCGTTGGAGTAACCCTTTAAAGATCGTATCAGTGGCGATTGCTCTAAGACTGCAAGGGAAGCTCAGCTTCCCCTAAAATGTCAAAAAATAAGTGGTCAAATATGTACTGTTGTGTTTACATTTCATTGACTAAATATGTGCTAGAACGCGTTCAACTTTTGTTCAGAATCAGCTACTTATCACTGACGCGACTTTCTTCTCATTCATTCCCGTAGCGTCACAGTGCATTAAACAGTGGAAGCTCAGCGTCCAAAGACTTCAATGGGGAAGCACAGAGTGGGTTGTTCCACTGCAGTGAAACTAGACAGTCATTGGATAAATGCTCGGTTTTGTCCCGCCCATCAGGACAAAGAAATGAGCGAATCAGCGATCTTGAAATATAAACCACCACCGTAGCATTTTTCAAGTTTCGTTCTGTTTTCCTTCCGTTGATCTGGAGACGTTTCCAATCCTCTTAGTGACTTTTTCTTTGTTAAAAATGACTAGCGACAAATCTAGCATCTTTTTCTGGTGTTATTGGAGACTGTACTCGTGTTTGGAGACTCTGACTTCTGTCGCTCTGCAGTTACTGTCCCCAACAAGCAGTGGGTGCTGCTGTGAGCCCCTCAAAGCACTCACAGGTGCTCACACTAGCCTCGCGCAGCAGCCCCATCTAGCGAGTGAGCTAGCAAGCTGCACATAGAATTTACATATAAATAAACGGACACATTTTATGATGTAGGAAAATGAGCTTCCCCTCCTTGAAAGACCAGCAGCCGCCACTGGATCGTATGTGACGGTGCTGTCGTCAGATTCAGAGGCCGACCCAAAAAACAGCATCACTGTGTGTCTTTGACTTTACCTGTGGTTACAGGGAGCAGCAGAGACTCCTCGAATCTTTGGGGCCTACTGGGGACACATTTGTTCTTTATATCAACTAAATAGCCGGCAGCAGCCACAGAATTTATAGACAAGGACAAGATCAGAGACTTCATCATCTGAGCCTCTCCCCAAACCAAGAAATGTCTTTGAAAGAAAGGGACAACCACTTTCCTTGTCACTATCCCGGCTGGGAAAAAAGCGACAGGACAGTAGGAAATACCCATATTTGGTAGCTGAAATGCAGCAGGAAACACAGCAGTGACTCAGTCATAGCAGTGACTCAAAGCGCTTTTTCCACTGAAAACACAGCGAGGATTCAGTAAAAAACAACAGCATTTTGTGTCACTATATCTGCTGGACATACAGTGACGGGTCACTACAAAACAAAAGCCACTAGAAAAAAAGCAGGCTCCTACAAAAAAACCAACAACATGTTTGGTGCCTACAAAGCAGCTTTTTGAGGCACTATATCCGCTGGAAACACAGCGACGGGTCGCTACAAAACATCAACATTTGGTGTCTAAGAAGCCGCTGGAAAAACTGTGACAGGTTGTGACAAACACCTGTGTTTGGTGCCTTAAACCTGTGGAAACACAGCGCTGACTCCCTGCATCCCAACCAGTGTTGTTGTTTGTTGGTCTTGAACAGTGGTCTGCAGCTTTGCCTGTGTCATGCCGTCCACCATCCGCTCCACCGCCTGATGACAAAGGTAGTTCATTTACTACGACACTTTAGATGACACTTTTCAATGCCAACAGTTTCTTCTGGTGACTGAGCTGCTGTTCTCTGTATGAATACTTTATAGATATGATCAGTAAATGTGCAGTAAAACCAAAAAGACATCTGTTGGAGAAGCTTTAACTTGTCTGCTCTTTTTTGTCTTTTGTTGTCAGATGTTTCTCTCAGTGTAAAGCTGCATGTTTTATATAAAGTGCTGAATCTTCATGTTTAATCTTCTCTGTCAGCGTCCTTCAAGGTGAACCGAGGAATCAGAGCACAAAGACCCTGATCGGTGATGTCATGAGGGGACAAACCATGGTACTCTTAGCGGTGACAGCAGACTTGTAAGTCCAAGACTGGCACACACACACACACACACACACGTTATCCCCTCAAAGAACCAAATGCAGCCGCCGCTTCAAAAGCAGCCAGACACAGAGCAGAAAAGGCTGAGAGCAGGACTGTTGGTGGCTGTTGTGTCTCTAAACCAAACACTGTGTGAAGGGGGGCGGGCGCCGGGAGAGCTGCGCCGAGTGTCTGAACAGCAGCCAAGCCTGAAGGGGCAGCCGGCGAGCCAACAACGCTGGTCGTCATGGAAACAGTAGTAGTAGTAGTAAAAAGAAGAAGCCGAACTATTCAGCGAAGTAGTAATGTGTCTCAGTCATGTATCAAACAACATGTGATGAAAACACGTGGAAGTTTCCTTTCAAAGACACACCAGTGTTCAGTGATTGTGGTTAAAGTACAGACGTGCACGTACCTGTCTGTGTGCTGTGAGTGTACCTGCAGGACTACAGGGTGAATCCAGCAGGAGTCAGATCAGCTCTGAACTCCTGAAATGATTTTTCCTCCTCAACTTCTGATGTGGGTCAAAGAAACCACACAGCCTCAGGAGGAGGTGACTGTGGAAACAAAGCCTCATCTTCACTGCACGGTACATCTCAATTCTTCAAACTGTTCTGTTTTGTTTTTCTATCATAATAAAGTTGCATATAATATCCAGTACTTCTTTGGTATCAACTCAGTTGCAGCTCAGTCGCCAGAAGAAATTGCTGGGATTGAATGTTTCTGCAAAACGACAAATACTTGATATTTGCACATTTCATACGATTCAACGTTTCTGAAGTGACGTAGTTTATGAGCTGACTTTGTCATCAGCAGGTGGAGGCGATGGTGGATGGTGTGACACTGTTCAAGACCAACAAACAAAACATTTGGTTGTTTGGTATCGCCTCGTCACTGTTTTTCCAGCATTTTTTTGGCAGAAAAGGTGGGTGTTCTCTGTCACTCAATTGCTGTTTTTCTCACAGCTTTTAAACTTCAAACACAGGTGTTTTGTTTCAACCCATGGCTGTTTTTCCAGCCGCTTTGTAGGCACCAAATATGAATGTTTTTTAGCAACCCGCCACTGTTTTTCCAGGGAGACAATAAAACAGGTCATGTGGTTCTTCTTCTTTTGTGACCTGTTACTGTTTTTCCAGCAGGAATAGTAGCACATTTCCATGTGGGGATCCAGGAAGTGCGACAGGAGTCCTGGTGATGTAGCTAACTCCTTTTATACCTGACTACGTGATGTTTTGTGGAAATCTGACGGAGTTGACAAAAATCTGGAACACATCTTTAAAGGGCCAACACTGTCAGAAAAAATAGACTTTAAATCAAAGATGATTATAGCAGTACATTTTGACACCGATGTTACCACCCAGATAGCACACATACATCTGGCTGACGTCGGCCTGAGGACGACACATCGACACCCTGAATTTATAACGTCTGACAAGCGTGGGTCGCATGGGCGGATATCATTAAATTTAATACTCTTTTGTCCCAGCTCATCAAACGTCTCTGTTACGTCGGCTTTGGGTCGGCCCAGTGCCGTAGAACGTCTGCCCACATACGGAAGTCACCACAAAGGCCGAATTTCATCTCCGCAGTGTTTGTTTGGAACTGAGCTCGCAGCACACAGCATCTCATCGCAGTTGCTTTCAGGTAAGCTAACTGGAATAAATTGGCAGAAAACAGCTTTGTTGTTTCTTCTGTGACCGTTAAAAGAGGTTCCTGGTGAGTGGCGAGGCATGACTGGGTGTATATAGCACATGTCCCCACCAGCTAACGTTATCTTTCGTTAGCTGTTAGCTAGTTTAGCGGTTTAGCTCATGTTAGCTAACAGGCTACAACTGTGGTGTTTTCATTTTATTTTCCCTAGTTGACGTTATGTGCTCATCTGGTTATCGTGAGCGCTCGTTTTGGGTTAAAGTGGAAGTGCCCGGAGCTGCCACCCGTGGTCCCGCGGCCCCCCGGCCCCCCGGCCCAACCTCTGGGGCCCTGGACGTGTGATCAAGTGTCTGGGAGAGGAGCGGAGAGGAGCGCGGAGGTAAAGCGGGGCGGGCTGACACTGTGTATCCCAGAACGGGTGTTCACGGGATTTGCGCGGAGCACATGGATCTGTTCTGTACGACATCTATTGCACGTCTGTCCGTCCTGGAAGAGGGATCCCTCCTCAGTTGCTCTTCCTGAGGTTTCTACCGTTTTTTCCCCGTTAAAGGGTTTTTTGGGGAGTTTTTCCTGATCAGCTGTGAGGGTCATAAGGACAGAGGGATGTCGTATGCTGTAAAGCCCTGTGAGGCAAATTGTGATTTGTGATATTGGGCTTTATAAATAAAATTGATTGATTGATTGATTGATTGATCAGGTAAATGATACAGCACAAGTAACAAAACAACACATTTGAAAGATAAACAAGTGTGCATGAGGAGTATGAATGACAAAAATTGAAACAGACGACAGACAGTTGGCTTGTAGTGCTTTAATTACCAACAGAGCAATGAAGCAGCAAAGAAAACTGTGGCATGCTTGTAAGTGATGATGAAAGAACCAGTAACCAAAGAGAACGTGTCCTAAGTGCTTTTGATTCAGTTGTGAACAATGAAACAATCAGGCCCACAGATGTGTTTCTGTCACAGTCTGTGAACAAATGTACGGTGGCTCAGAGGAGTGAATCGTTACTGACATCACAGCATCGTCCTGAGCTCGGTAAATCCACAGGCTGCTGCCTCATGACGTCCTTCACAGAAAAAAAACAAAATCGAAAGATTTATGCTAAAAACACGACATCATCCATCCCTACTTTTAACATTTTAAACTGTTTGAAGTTATGAATTCTTGTCGGGGACGAGGCTGTTTTCTGACACAGGGCGAGTTTAGAAACAAAAGCAAATCAAAACAATTTTTAATTTTTTTTATTTCATGTATATAAATCATTTCAAAACAATGTTTCAGCCCAAATATAGAGGTGGTGTGTTATAATTTAAAGGTTTATTTTCATATGACTTCATGTCTTTGTGTCAGAATTTAGACCGAACAGTGTTTTTACGTATTTTTGAGCGTTTGAAACATAACAGTGTAGAGAAGTGAATAATTCCACAGACTTCTAAAATAAAAAATGTCTCAAACTAAAAAGAGAAACTGTAGATACCATGTGCTCAGAATTTTACAGTGAACTGACGCACTGGGAATTTACTACTTACAAAATAAAATAAAACAATCTGGACAAAAATGTACGACAGAATAAATATGGAGATGAAACAGGAAATGACTCAGCAGCTGAATAATTAGCAAATGAAAATAGAAAACGGATGCAGCAGTGAAGGTGAGGAGGTTAGAAAGTTTGTGCTTTTTGACGAGTGAGGACATTCTTAGAGAGCGAGGTCGTTGTGTTTGGTCCTCACGTCCTCACAGAGGGTTAAAGTTTGACGGTCCTCACAAGTACAGCGGTAAAACTGTGTGTGTGTGTGTGTGTGTGTGTGTGTGTGTGTGTGTGTGGGTCTCTTGTCACCGCAGCGATGGAACCAGGCCAAAGTGTCCCCAATGAGCACGCTCAGACCAGAGTGAGATCCACCAATCAGAGCGCTGCCTGTCGCAGGGGGCTGCTGGCATCAATCGGGTCCTCAGATACCTGCCAATAACACACACACACACACACACACACACACACACTTTGTTGAGCCCTTCATTTCTACAACAAACGTTTGCAAAGGAATTCAGTGAAAGCAAATACTTCATATTTTAAAAGTCACAAACAAAAGGAAAAAGAGGAAGAAAAAAAAAGATGGATAAAAATAAGTCGGATGTCCTCAGTAACTTCATGTTCATCACAGAGCTGTAAATTAAGGACGTGACGTCATTCGTTGGGCACAAATTTGTAGGACATCATATGAACCGTTCTATGAGGATACGTTGGTGACGCAGCCTTCAGTTTGTGCTGCTGTCATCACACAGCTTCACTAAGGTGACATCACAGCTCAACAAGTCTGTCTCACGTTTGTCCCCGACTGTTTCTCGTGATGAAGCATCTGTACATGTTGTATTTTTGCTTTAGGAGATGATGTGAGCAGTTCGTCCAGCTCAGAGACACAAATCTGTAAAACCTGCAGTAATAAAAGCAAAAGACACCGAGTCATTAACAGAGAACAGGAAAAGGAAACCAGTGATGAGCATGTACGACAGTGACATGTTAATGGTTCGTTAAACTCATTAGTTATGACACATTAATGTCTCTGACGTCACAGGACATGAACTGCTCCATCAAAACTTGGTATTCACAGTGTGATACTGGGACACACACACACACACACACACACACACACAGTGACAGTAGAGGCCATCCATCCTGTTGAAGTGTCCTTGACGAGTTGCTGGACTGTGACCTGTCACACGTTCGATTCCCCTGACGGACGCTGCTGTCACCAACAACCTGTGTGTGTGTGTGTGTGTGTGTGTGTGTGTGTGTGTGTGTGTGAGCTGCTGCCTGCATCTCTAACTGACGTCAGGTCACAAACAGCCTGCAGAGCTGCTCCCGTATAATAAAGATAAATCTTGTTGATGTTGAACTTTGACATCACAGAACATCATATTAAGTTCTCTACAATCTAAACTCCATTAACTATAAATGTAACTATAATTCAGGATTTTATTTTTTATTCCTGTTGATGGTTTTCTGAATCAGGTCAGTTTTTAGATTGATTTCCGTCCTCACAGGCCGCCCGTTGTTTCAGATCATTTACAGAACATTAAAGTTATTCAGCAGACACTTTTTTCTAAAGCTCGTCAGTGCATTTAAATGTGCAGGAATCGTGCAAGTTTAATAGTTTCGTTAAATGTGCTGAGTTTTTCTTTGTTTTATTTTATTTTTTATTTTCTAATGGGCCCAGGTTCAGTCCCTGAACCTGAGCTCTAAAGGCCCTGACACACCAAGCTGACATTCGGCCGTCGACCAAAGTCGGGCCGTCAGTGAGCGTCTGTTGCCCTAGTTTTTGCGGTGTGTCCCGCACCGTCAGCACTTCGGCGTCGGCGGCTTTTCGGCCGATTGAGCATGTTGAATCAGCGGTGGAGTTTGTCGGTGAGAGAGATCACTCTGATTGGCTGTTCAGGTTTTATTTCCTCGCCCCTGTAGCGAGTGAATCTGCCTGTAGTGAAACCGGGGCTAACCGGTGCTTCCTCCTCAGGCTCCACTTCACTCAGCTGCCCCACAGACCCGCTGCTTCTTCACACTTTAACCTGAATAACAAACCGGAGCTAGCTGGGAGCGGCTAGCGGAGCGTTAGCCGCAGCATGACCGGAGGGAAGCACAGCCAGTTAGCCTCCGCTAGTCTCTGAGCTAGCCCCGGCTCTCCGTTTGGATCCAACCGGAGCACCGAGCCCTGGTTTGTTATTCAGGTTAAAGTGGGAAGAAGCAGCGGGTTTATCGGGCAGCTGAGTGAAGTGGAGCCTGCGGAGGAAACACCGGGACCGTCTGGATGTAATAGTCCGTGGAGGTGCTGCGGTGCTCGGCTGCACAGATAGGAAACCCCTCAGCTGACAGGATGTACCACTCTCTCACTCCGCTCTCTCTCACGCAGGCGCAGAACGTACGTGCTACTTGGCCGTCGGATGTAGTCCGTGTAGTGTGTTCAAATGCAACTGACACAGGGTGACGTGAGGCGACGTAGACGACGCAACAGTTGGCTTTCGTCGCCGCTAGTTCTTTGATGTTGGTTTTGTGTGTCTGCACCTTTAGGCTGACACAGAGGATGTGTCGAGTTCCTGCTGTCCTGATATCAGTGGGGAGTTTGATCCACAGTCCAGTCGTTGGAAGAAAATGTTGTCATTCAATCTGGTCTCACGTCGGTGACTTCCAGCGTCAGACACTGACAAAAAAAAGCCATCCTTTCACATCGGCATGATACGCAGCTGGTCGCAGTTATTGTTTAAAGCCACCCGAAAGGTCCAAGTAGGGCAGGTGTGAAGGGAGGTGGATGGATCCAACAACCACGGACTTTCACCAGGAAGCCGGTGTTCACTTCCTGTAAGACTGTGAAGCCCAAACCCTGTTCTGGGCGACATTACAGACAGGACACCTGCCAAGCTTCAGACCGTTGTTCAACACCAACCAACAACAGAACTGGCTGTTTTTTATCCCTCAGACGTGGAGGTTTTGTAGCAGTCTGTCACTGTGTCTCCACTGAAGTGGTGGCATGGAAAGTGGTTGCTCTTCACCGCGACATCTCTGCGTTGCCTGCCAAGGTAGTGACACAAAAAGTGGCTGTGTTTAACCAAGACAACAGTGCATTTCCTGCCGTTACAATGCCACAAAACCTGGTTGTTCTTCAGTGCAACATCTCTGCATTTCCAGCCCAGACAGTAACTAAGCATTTTTTGTGTCCTGAACCTAACCACATGTTAACCACAGCATTGTTTAAATGTAAAGTTTCAAAGAATCCACTACATGTTAATGTGCAAACCTGATGTGTCCATGTTCTGTAGAAATATACATTTGGTTTGTCAGGTTGCTCAGAGGATTGCAGGCACGGTTTCTGGAGTCTGTGAGGAGGTCGAGTGGTTCTTGAAGAGATTTTCAGAAAGACTTGGTGTCAAGATTCTGTAGTGGATCCAAAGCGTTCCTGTGGATAACAAAGGTGGTTTTGAGGAGCTTTGGATAGTTCTTCAGGGAAACTTGATGTGGATGTGAAGCAGAATGTTTAGGTACCTGTGCAGGTAGCAGGTGTAGACGCTCCTCTTGTTTCACGTTGGCTGAACTGTCACATTTTTAAACATTGTTTCATCGTCTAAATATTTGCAGCAGTGTCGTCTTTCTAATCCCAGCAGGGTGGGTTGGCGTCAGCCTGCTGTCATCAGCACCCTCAGTTTTTCCTGCCATCATGTTTTTACATTCACGTTAAAAACCTACAAGTCGTGTGTAAAGCTCAGAGGGGGCGGGACTTGGCCTGCAGCACGCCACTATCCATCAAACGCTCTGAAATCAGGTTGAGGCTGCTGTCAGCCGTCAGCTAACGTCGCACTGCCGCCTTCATCTCCTGCCAGGAGCCGCCAACCGCTCGCTGATTGCAGCATTATGTTTGCTTTTAACCTCTGCGACATCACAGCGTGTACCTTTTTAAACTGTCAGGTCTTTAAAGGCAACAGATACTGCATGTCAACGTCAGATTATCAGACAAGCAGAAATACTTAAAGGAGTGTTTCTTTGAGGGATTGATGCCGATGTCAGATTACCACCGAGATAACTGCGTTCTTAAAGTGTCACCTGACCAAACAGATTAGTGCTGCAGCACAGACTTGTTTAGTGTCACAGTGAGAGACGGGGAAAGTGTAACTGCTGTCAGTCGAGTCAGTTTGTCCGTTCAGAGACCTCTGAGAGAGGCAGGACTTTAGGCTTCGTTCACAGATGAAAGTTTGCAGAATCAGATTTCATCCTTGAGACGACAATCTGATGTCAGCAGCAAAACATCTCTTTTATGGATTTTTGATTTATTAAATCTGGAGCATCTATGGTCCAAAGTGTTGCGTTAATGCGTTCCCAGACCAGATGAGATCTATAATCCCTCCAGTGTGCTCTGGGTCTGCCCCAGGACCTCCAGCGGGAGGCGCCCAGGAGGATCCTGATCAGATGTTGAACCACCTCAACATGAAGGAGCAGCGGCTCTACTCCGAGCTCCCTCCAGATGTCTGACTCCTCCCCCTATCTCTAAGGCTGAGCCCAGACACCCTACAGAGGAAACTCATTTCAGACGCTTGTATCTGTGACCTCATTCTTTCAGTCACTACCCAGAGCTCATGACCATAGGTGAGGGTTGGGACGGAGATGGACCAGGAAATCAAAAGCTTTGCTTTCTGGCTCAGCTCCCTCTTCATGACGGCGGTTCGGCACAGCGCCTGTATCACTGCAGACGCTGCACCAAACCACTGATCCATGTTATGCTCCTTTTTACCTTCACTCATGAACAAGACCCTGAGATACCTGAAGTCCTTTGCTCGGGGCAGTAACTCTCTCCCATCCATCAAGACCCTGAGATACTTGAACTCCCTAACTAGAGGCAGTAACTCTCTCCCAACCCAGAGAGGGCAATCCACCGGTTTCTGGCACGGAACCATGGCCTCAGATTTGGAGGTGCTGACTCTCATCCTGACCACTTCACACTCTGCAAACCGCCCCAGGTCATGCTGGAGGTCACAGAGTGATGAACCACATCAACTGCAAAGAGCAGAGATGTAATTCTGAGGTCACCAAACTGGACTCCATCTTCCTCCTCCTGCCCGGCCCTTGAGATCTCCAGCTTTGTCACTCTTTTTTTCCTTCACTCTTTGCACGCCCAGATGTGACGTCCAAGGTACCCTGTGTGTTTCCTTCCCCTCTCGTTTGTCCTCTGTGCTTCATAAAGCTTGTCTTGCTTTTCCCCCCAAACTATTTGAATAGTGTGATTTTATTAAGTTATATACAGAATATCTCACTATTGTTTTAAAGCAGTTAAACATTATAATCTAAGTAAAACTGACACATTTGAACTGAAGCCTCTCAGACCTGCTTCTCCTGCGCTGTGCTGCCTCTCTGTGGTTACAGCTGGAACTGCAGGTGTGTGATGGAAGAACAGTCACAGGGATATTACTCTGAACGTGGTGTTCTTTCATCCTATGTGATGATTTGTAAAGCTGAATTCAGATTTTTATCTAGTGTGTCTTTGTTCATACAGACACAGCACGTTCAGTAAAGCATCAGTGTGTCACAGACAAAAACACCAGCATGTTCTTTTGATTGGTTTCTGCCTCTGGTCCTGCGGCGTTGAAACTTCCTGAACGCTCTGAAGTGCCGGGCGGAGGAAACCAAACTCCAGCTGAAGCGTTTGATCACCGAGTTTTTACTGCAGCTCCCGGGGGATGCTGGGAAAGAGGAAGAGAGGTGTGTTTTCTCAGTGCTGATAGGCTGCCTGCTCCCCTTTTGTTTGTTCTCAGTAATGAACCAATCACACGGCTCATTGGCACACCCACACACACACACACACACACACACAGTGGGCCTAATTGTGGGGAAAATGAGGATAATGTGTGTGATGTGAAGCAGCTGGTGGAGCAGAAATAAACTCTCCTGTATCCGTCGCTCCTCTCCTCCGTCTGACATCGATATTATGTGATAATTTCCCCAAACTGTAAAATGTGAGACGGCAGCAGTGACGAGCATCTTTCATCTAAGTTCTGGCAAAACACAGATAGTGAAGAAATGCTGTAGCGCCACCATCAGGCCACTGAAGTCTCGCTGTGTCCATCAGAGCCACAAGATGAAATAAAATCGTGATGATTTGTCTTTTGGTCGAGCTCTGGTCCCTCCAGAGTTTCAGACTTTATTTGATTGTTGTCTCCTAAAGTGACTGAGCTGGTGTCATGGCAGCCTTTTCTTCTTTCAGTGAAATTGCAAAAATAGTTGCTGTGTTTGGAGGAAAAATCATGAGGTCATTAAAGTCCAAAGGGTTCATCCTCTGGGGGTTCAAAATTCAAGATTAACTTCATTGTCCTGCAAAGTGGGAAGTACCTGTGACTGGAGGTGAACAGGGTGGAGGAGGGAGCAACATGGCAGCTGAGAGGAGAACAGATTTAAAGTTTGGCAGCAGCAACATGAATGGCTGAACGAGATCAGGGCAAAGTTTGAACACCCATGATCAGCTGATTGGAGGAGGCGGTGGATAGAGAGAGAATTGTGAATTGATATAGCACAAAGAAAGTCTTCCTGATTGAACGTACACTAACCTTCATTAGTCCAATTAAATGTCCTCGTCCAGCTGTAACCGTAGCTTCACCTATCTGTGCATGGGAACGTACTGACTGACAGGGTGTAATTACTCTTACTGCCACAGGGGGGAGATAAAGTTCTGCACCGCAGCTTTGAACCTGGTTTTCATGGTTTCAACCTTCATTTAGATCATATTTGTCAAACATACGGCTTGGGGACCAATCAGAGTCCAATCAGGCCCACTAGATGACTTTGTACTCGTCATAGTGATGCACCTGTGAAGGCTGAGAGGTGTCAGGTTTTAGGAGACAGTGAAACCATGAGAAGCTTTCGTTATATAAACTTAACTATGGCGGCAGCTTGTCTCAGCTCACGGGGTCCAAGACAAATTTCCCTTCGGGGACCATAAAGTATCTATCTATCTATCTATCTATCTATCTATCTATCTAAAGTGCTGCCGCTGAGGTTTTTCCACGCTGACTAGAATTCAGTTTTCTGAAGAAGCAGTGCATGTAAAATGCAATGTGTAAAATGTTGCCCACCAGCATCTTTAGTACAAAAGAATCTTATCTTAAATCAGTACAGGTGGAACCATATTGTTAAGACACTGCTGAAACTTTTGATTTGTAAATGGTTAGTGAGGCAGGGGATTGCTTAGCCTGCGGCGGAATTCATTCATTTGTGTTCAACGAGAACCTAGCATCTTGGGCGACCTGGTCATCAGCTGCGTGTCTTGGGCCATCAGAGCGGCTCAGGAGGGGAATTAAAACTCATTTAACTTCATTGTAATGAGCTCTGACGCGGTTCGGCGACAACCAATCAGAATGCTGACGTGCTTCAATGAAGTGGGTCCCAGAGAACAAGCCATGTAACTTTGGTTCCTACAGCACACTTGTTCCGACAATGGATAGGGAAGTTTATTACTTGTGTTCGCGCCCACTCAGTCCTTTATAATGTGTCACTGTTCAGTTACAGAGATAAAAATAAAAAGAATGAGGCTTGGGACCGTGTCACAGAGGTAGTTGGTTGGTCTGGTGAGTTTTAAAGTGTGTAATGTTCGTAATAGGAGAGAATGGTAGGCTAATGTTGCGACGTAGCATGTAAGTCTTACTTGCTTGGTTTCTGTTTTCACTGATCAAACATAACTTTCTGTAGCCATGAGCTTTGTGACTGGACAACAACAAGCAGCAACTACGCTGCTTTCAAACCAGTCACTTTGCGGCTCCTTTAAATTGACAAGCACGATCGAACGTTCAGCGATTCACGTGATGAGCGACTCGAGCAACCAAAGCTGCCACAAATATTTTTGACTGTTGTGTTACTTGGGCGTCAGCGAGAGGCTTTGGCTCTTGGGAAGCTTCTGGTGTGAACGTACAGTAAAGAGAGTGAGTTTCTTCTGGAGACATCACAGGCTGTTTGTCATCTTTTTTGTAAATGGATGAGCTTAAAACTAAAAAAGGAAAGAAACCTGGAGGTGTTTGTTATCTATAGGATATAATGCAGTGGTTTTACTGGTCCGGCCCACCTGCGATCAAATCAGACTATGTGGCCCATCAACTAAAACCAGTTTGACACCTCTGATTTAGATCGTCTGAATAAACTATTGATTCTTCTTTTAGTGATGTCAGCAGATCTTGGTGAACGCAAGCTTGTTGTAACAAGAATCGTACATCAGGTGAAACACAGTTTTGTGTGAACTGTCCCTTTAGGTTGAGCGCAGAGTTCCAGGCAGCAGCTGATGGCTTTCACAGGTGTGGGTCGTGTTGGTGTGTGGGACGGGTCGACTTGCGGTCACAACCAGGAAGTCACGACTGAAACATTTAAATGGAAGCATGAGGGAGCTTCAGCTGGGAATTACCCCCCCACTCATCCCCTCCACCACCCCCAACCACACCACCATCACCTCCATAGCCCCCACTGACTGTAATCTGTCCTTTTCCATCAGCCTGTCCAGCGTCCTGCAGCCTTCATTACCACAGACGCACAAAACAAGCGCTCCCTCATCTGCAGAGACTTCATTATGTTTGTTTCCGTCTGTTGACCTCATCAGGTCACGAAAGAGACGTTCATAGAGAGTCAGACTGAGGGAGCGTGAGGGGAGTCAGCGTCCCAAAGAGCTTTGACTTTTAGTCATAGTGTTTTCTATCTGTTTTTTATCTTTAAACTAATCCAGTGACGAACTAGCAGCTCACAGCTAGCTGCTAACAGCCACCGCTGCAACTAACAAACTCCACAAATCCATTCAGCAGCTCCACCATCCACAGTCAGACACACACGGCTGAGTTACAGCTCACAACTCGCACCAACCCAAACATCCTGGTGCAGACTGTTAACCAGCCTGTCGCTCATGCTGCATCTGAAGATCATTACGAACACGACTGTTCTCGGCTTTCAACGTCTTATAGTCCACCACAAACATTTTCATCTCGTCTCATCAACGAAAGTGAAACATAGATTTTGTCTAAATATTTATTATCAAGGTCTATTTTTAGCTCGTCATTGTCTGGTTTTCTTCACAGAAAACAAGGTCGTCGTTTTCGTCCATCCATTTTCATCCGCTTATCCGGGGCCGGGTCTTAGGGGCAGCAGGCTGAGCAAAGCACCCCAGACGTCCCTCTCCCCGGCAACACTTTCCAGCTCCTCCTGGAGGACCCCGAGGTGTTCCCAGGCCAGACGAGATATTTAATCCCTCCAGTGTGTTCTGGGTCTGCCCCGGGGCCTCCTACCAGTGGGACATGCCAAGAACCCCTCTAACAGGAGGCGCCCAGGAGGATCCAGATCAGATGTTGAACCACCTCAACTGACCCCTTTCAATGCGAAGGAGCAGCGGCTCTACTCCGAGCTCCCCCCGGATGTCTGAACGCCTAGGTGAGGCTTAGGACGTCGATGGACCATGAAATCGAAGGTTTCCAGCTCAGCTCCCTCTTCACCAAGATCCGTCCAGCACAGCACCCGCATCACTGCAGATGCTGCACCAAACCACCGATCCATCCATCAAGACCCTGAGATACTTGAACTCCCTAACTAGAGGCAGCAACTCTCCCCCAACCCAGAGAGGGCAATCCACCAGTTTCCAGCAGAGAACCATGACCTCAGATTTGGAGGTGCTGACTCTCATCCCGACCGCTTCACACTCCGAGTGAGAGTTTTAGTTCACTTTATTTTTCAGATCAGAGCTTCCTGTCGCAAAGTTTGTTTTGAAGTAGTTTTTGTTTTGTTTGTGTGCACATTAAAACAGGCCAACCAATGAAATAATGAGTTTTGCTCAGGTGGTCGATACATTTTCTTGGATGTCGTCATGTTGGCCAACGTCATGATTCTGTCACTCATACAACAGCAGCCTGTCTTCATGTAATGTATAAACACAATACAGAAATGCACACACAACACTTGGTATAATGTCCTATAAGTTAGTGTCCCATGGATGATGTTACAGAGGTCTATGCTGTCTACGATGCTTCAGGATACAAAAAGTCTGCTGTGTTCTTTTGTCTGTTTGGTGCTGAGCAGGTACTTTACAACAGGTTGTTACAGTTTCTTTCACTGAAAACTTCTTCCTGCTGCGCTTAAAGCAAAACAGTTCTGCGAGGCGTCATGTCGGCCGCTCAGATCTGAAGCACAGAGAGTTAAATCTCAGAGTAAACAGAGAGTTTGAGGAAACCTGGAGGCGAGAGACGGAGGATGGTGGGGAACATCCAGGGGGAATCCTGCAGGCTTGATTTGGCCGAGAGAAGCTTCACTCACAAGATGTGAGTCATCTGACCTCTGAGAGTCATCAGGTGTGATCTTTACATCATGGATGCAGAGTCAGCAGGACGGAGGCCTGACGGGACCAGGACCAGAGGGTTCATGGGTCAGATCCTGCAGGGAAACTGATGAGCAACACTTTCTTTTCCTCCCTCAGAGCTGGCGGCTCCTTCGTTGGAAGCGTTGGCTGAGAGAAGCGTTTTTGTAGAGGGGTGAAGTGAGAGTGACTGGAGCCACCGGTACCTGGAGTGCTCTTCCTCACCGTGAATCAGGAGCCTCCCGCTTGTTTCATAGAGTTCTTTTTAGTGAAGGTAATCTGTGGTAAACCAGCTGATACAGATAGTTTGAGCCAGCAGGACTTCAGGTTTCATCCTCTGCATGAATCTCAAGAGGAAACCTCATCAAAATATTCCAGTAAACTTCTCTGGATAAATCTTTACTCTCAGGCCATTCGAGGGATTGAACCGCGGTTGTGACCGTGCTTTTTGCCAGAGCATTTGTCAGCCATGTTGGCTCCATAAGTCTCTCCATGGCCGTTGCTATGAGTGACTGTGTTGTCCCTGCAGCCACAGTGAGGACACTGGTCCAAATTTAAAGGCCAGAAAAAAAGACTCTTAAAGCAGAAGTCTTGCGTCACCTGTAGCTGTATTTATTTCTCACCTTAATAGCAGGTTATGTTAGTTTGAACTTTAACATTAACTTCTGATTCCCGTCCAGCCTCAGCAGCCAAGTCAAACCTCGGAGACATTTGGCTAACAGCTAACAGAGACGCTAACAGTGTTCAGCTGCGGAGCTGATACAAGATGACAGGATTTTATCGTGTGACGACTTTAATTAAATGACTCCGCTGAGCCAAACTGGAAATGTCGGCACTTTGAGTTTCTGCATATTTTACGTTTGCATGTTTCATATGATCACATCCGTGTTTCTAAAGTGATGTAGTATATGAGCTGATGGTGTGTCATGCCTGTCAAGCTGCAGAAACACCAACAAACAACAAACTGGTTCTTTCTGAGCAAGTTATCGGATCAGTACCTGGAATAAAGATTTTTTTTTTTACTGAGAAATAGCTGTTTCCTGCAGAGATAGCGCCACAAAAAGCAGTGGTTTATTACACAGGCTGTGTCCAAAATCACTCACTACATGGTCCACTATAAAGAGTTCGCCATTTTGTAGTGCTGTCTGAATGTCTAGTGGGAATTATTATACCCTATATAGTACTGGGGTTTGAGCCAGGAACCCTCTTGCTGTGAGGCGACAGTGCTATCCACTGCACCACCGTGCCTTCATTCTGTGCACAGTTTATTTTCATTTCTTCAATTAAAACAGTGATTAATTCACTTTTTATTTCTCTGTTTATTTTTACTTGTTGACCGAAGTTGTAATACATTTCTCTGGTTGTGACTCTTTTGTTGTTAAAATTCCATCAGTTCATCTTTTTTATTTCAGTTTACGATGATAAAACAAGACAAAGCTCCTCACTCACCACGTTAGCAGATTTTAGAGCTTTTCGTTGTATTAAGACATGATTGTTTTATGTTTACGAAGCGTTTCACACTGCATCATGTTCTCTGCTCATATGGCAACAGTGAGGGTGGGGGGGGAGGGGGAGGTGAGGTGAGGTTGGGGGGTAACATGACATCACCTGGAGCTGAGAAGGTCGTCACTAATTAAAGGGTGAGCGGACGGGGGGGGGGGGTTGGTGGGGGTGGGGGGGGGTGTTTCCGTCATTATTAGCCTGTTAGCCACGGTGTCATTACTGTTATTAACCCAGGTGTGTTTTCTCAATGACCCAATCCTCCGTCCTGAATGAATGGAGCGAAGCATGAATGGAGCGATGGAACTGAAGGTCGTCTGGTCCCCTGAGGGGAACGCCGACCATGTGGGAGAGGGCCCCGTCGCCCTTAGCAACAGCAACACAAAGAGAAAAAAAAAAAAAAAGTCATGCGGGAGACAAACTGAGGCTCCATCAGCAACTCAGACACACGTCAGAATTCATCCGAGCTTTATTGTGTCTAACGTTTAGTCTTTGGTACAAAGTGAGGAGAGTTGGTGTGGAGACGATCGGGTACGTCAGTAGCTCTAATTCAGTCTGTGTATCAGCAGAGGTCAGTAACTTTCAGACTCACCTGCTGGTTTTGGTTTAGCGTCTGAATTTTGTACCCTCTGCTCAGACGCCATTTTTGTTTCGACACATCACGTGAACGGCAGCTGTGAAAATAAATTCAGCCACACAACTTTTAAATGTTCGTTTCTCTTCTTTCTTCAGTCCATCGTTCATGTTCACTGCTTTTAGTTTGGGAAGGTTGTTTAGCCGTAACCAAAGTTTGTGAAGGGCGCCTTTCATGCTTTTCCTTATGCTCTGTCATATATATCTATAACGCTACCCTGTGAGTAAAACCATCCGGCTTCAGACCGTTCTGAATACTCATCAGCTGGTGACGGATTTCTTTGTATGCTCATCTGCTTCAGGCATGCTACTACATGTGTTTACATTACATACACTACATGTAGCCACATGCTAACATCAGGGAAATGTCATCTTGGTTGCTGATGTTGATTTTGGATCATATTTCCTGCTGGAACATCATCTGGTTGTATTTAGAGGCCTTTATTGGTGATTTTCCACAGTACAAAGTGCAGCTATTCTTCGTTACAATCATTTCCTGGTTGCATGTACACTGCTACATGTAGCTACATGCTAATGTCAGGTAAACATCATCTTGGTTGCTGATGTTGGTTTCAGATCACATTTCCTGCTTGAGAATGTCTGGTTGTGTTAAGAAGCTTTTACCAGTGATTTTCCACAGCTATTCTCCGTTACAATCATTCACCAGCTGCAAGTACACTGCTACATGTAGCTACAGGCTAACGCCATCTTGGTTGCTGACGTTCCGATCATATTCCTGCTGGAACATGTCTGGTCGAGTTTTTTTTTTTTTTTACAGTAGAAAGTGCAGGTATTTCCCATCACAGTCGTTCTCTGGCTGCAAGTACACTGCTACATGTAGCTCCATGCTAACGTCAGGGAAACCTGTAATCTTGATGTCTGGTTGTGTTTAGAAGCTTTTATCGAAGGTTTTTCACGGCACAGAGTGCAGCTATTCTCCGAAATAGTCATTAAACGGTTGCAACGACGTAGCAGAGACAACGAGGTACACTGAGCAATCAGAGCAGACTGGAACTACAGGTGTTGCAGCACAGACTGTATTAGGAAAATAAAATGTTTTTTGAACATGTTGTAGTCGAGACCTGAAATACAAGTACTGACCTGAAAATGAACTTCTCAAACCTCATACAAGACGATAATAACGTCCCAACATCTGTACTTCCTAATTAACAGCGTCTTATCTTGTTCCTATTGCTAAAATTGGTCAATTTTGTTGCCACATCAAACTACAAACTTTATTAAACATAAATAAACAAGTTTCAACCATAACATGTGACCAGGTTTTGGACCTCGCACAAAAGTGTCCATGATCGAGGACAACAGGTCTGAGTTCAGCAGAACAAAGTATAAGGTGCAGTAAACCCAAAATGTATCGTCCACATATGAAGACGCAGGGTCTCAGGATGACAGAAGACATTTCTCACACACTCAGAACCTTCACACTCTGCAGCTGGAACACAGCACGTACTCAACTGCTGTTATACTTATTCTGAGTAGTATGTGAGGATGAGATTTTAAACACAGCCTTGGGGACATTTTCTGTCTCTGGCACAGGAAGATGATGTCGTTAACCCCGCCTACAAAGCTCTGATTGGCTCGGTTGTTTTTCCAGCTGAGGAAACATCCAGTCAGTCAGCTCAACACCACGAGCATCTGATTTTAAAGGACCTGAGACATGAGCTGCACCTCAGCTGATTTATAACACAACCGTCACAGTTTGACCGTCCAGGACTGAAGTGTGTGTGGAAGATATAAAGTGTAAATGTTTTAACTTTAAAGACTGAGAGGGGAGAGGAGCTAAGGAAGGACAGAATGGTTGAGGAGGAGGAGGAGGAGGAGGAGGAGGTATGATTGCTCCCAGGAGGTTTCATTAACAGGTAATGGTCCTGATGATGAAATGCCACAAAACATTCATGTGGAAAAAAGTAGGGAAGCACAGGAAGTGATGTCACAGGAGCGGAGGCAGCTGATTGGACAGGAGATTCCCGGGCAGCTGCTATAAAACCTGACGTGAAGCCACAACAAGACACAGAAACACAGAGAAGAGACGACACAGCGGGACGGACACACTGAGAGAGACTCGAGGTACAGAGTGTGTGTGTGTGTGTGTGTGTGTGTGTGTGTGTGATGCAGATGTGCACAGGTCCAGAGTCCTGCAGGTGTTACACTGTAAGAAAATGTCCTCTTTTTTTCAGCAGGTGATTTTTAATTCTTTTTATCTCTCACCGTTCAAACTTCAGATTCTGTGTCTGACACGTTCGCTATTTTCTTTTTCTTTTAACTTTCTTTAATGAATCTGGTACTAAAATTATAATTTATGACTGTGGCGTCACTTTAAGCTGCTGTCTGCTTCTTGATTTTTATGATTAACGACACTAAATTAGAATCTTTGATGTTTACTTTCTTTAACTGAAGTTGTTGTTTCAGGTTATGTATTAATTATCTGCATGGTTTCAAACAGCTCTTTGGTTGTTTGAGTGCAGGTTGGGTTGTTTAAGGGTAGAATCTTTTATATGTTAAATTATCTTTTACGTTATTTCTCTTTAATTCTGATTCATGGCATATTTTCAGCTTCGTCTGTGCAGTCGTTGCTGCTTATCTGAGTCAGAGAGTTTTAATGTTAATGATGCTTTTTTTAAGTGTAATAAATTAAAGTCTTGAATATGCATCAAAGTTTAAATTTCCCTGAATGTCAGCAAGATTTTTGCACAGAAAAACAGTTTTGAAAATCCCCACATGAGCAGGTTTTAACACAGTTTAAGTAAAAATGTTGCGTTCAGGTGCAGATTCTGACGTCGGTTTGTCCTGTGAACATGAAGGTGTTGGGGCTGCTGCTGGGCTGCAGCGAGGAAACATGGGGTATTTTTGTGAATGGAAGAATTTGCAAAGTGTGTGTGTGTGTGTTATATCCTCACACGTGCATGAATGAGAGCTGCAGTACGTCAGCATCAGCAGTGGTGTGAATGGTTCACCGTGTGTGTGTGTGTTTGATTGTGTACACGTGCACAATTGTTTGTGCATCATCAAGAATGTGTGTGACGTCGACAACAAGTGTTTATTTGCAGGGATGGAAAATGCTAAAATTAGCCGATGTTGCTGGACAATACGGTTCACCCGTCAGCTGAGCTAAAAGTGTTCTCCTCTGTGTGTGTGTGTGTGTGTGTGTGTGTGTGTGTGTGTGTGCACTAACAGCAGCAGTGTGCAGGTTTTCAGTCTGTTGTGTGTTCACACTGGAAATGAGACTAATTGAAGTGAACTGAAAATATTGAGACTAAAAAAAGTCTTTTGATTTTTGAAGTGTGCAGTTTATGGATCATTGTACCCATAATGCATTGCACAAAGGAAATCACAGCTGCAAAACAAAACAAACAAACAAAAACTAACCAAAAGGATTTTATGAAGCAGGATGTATTGAACTATTTGGTATAAAGGTTTTAAATTTTGAACTTTAACTGCACAAACAAATATAAAGTCCCAGTGTCCTCAAACGAGCACTTCCTCCTTCACAGTGTCAGCTGGTCACTGTTGCTGAAATTGGTCACATTTCAAACTTTATTAATCATAAATAATCAAGTTTCAACCATAACATCTGATCAGGTTTTGTCCACTTCTGTGTCGGGATTGGCTGCAGACTGACTCGGCTGAGATGGCCGCCATGTTGTTTTTACATGGATCAGTGTGTTGTACTTTTGCTGCCACTCGATGGCACAAAAAGTGTCCAGGGACGAGGACGACAGGTCAAAGTTCAGCAGAATGAAATATAACGTGCAACAATCCCAACAAGTGATGTCCTCGTATGAGGACGCAGGGTCTCGGGGGGGGATACAGGTAGTGTGTAGTCTGGGGTGTGACCTCTGACCTCGCTCCTATTAATGAAGCTTCTGTTGCATTCAGGTGCAGCTGGGAAAGTCTGCATGTTTTCTGAATGAAGAGACTGATGACAGGATGAGATGTGATTCCTGTTGTTACAGATGCAGTTCTGTGGCTGTTTGCTGTTTTCCTGCCTGCTGCTCATCACGCTGTTGCACTGCAGCACTGACGGCTTCAGAGTCCAACAGGTCTGAACACACACACAGAACACAGCTTTAGTTACTTCCTGTCCAGTGAAAACCTGATGTCTTCATGTTGAATGTTTCTGATACACTGAAGGATGAAATGTTCCTTTATGTGTTGACAAAATCCTCTCACCTCCTGAGCTGAATAAACTCTTTGAAAACCCTCTTCGATCATGTGGAGAAGTCGTCATCACAAAGCTGACAACAGGCGGCTTTTCTGACTTTGTAGAGTTACTTGGTTCTCACAGGACAGCCACGCTATAAGCACATGATGAAATTATAGAATATGATGCAATTTACTGAAGTTATGAGATCTTCTTCCACCACATGAGAATCAGACCAAGCTGTCTGCAGTAGTCTCGAACTGACACAGCAGAGTCGCTCCTGGATCAGATTCTGGTTCAGGCGTGGCAGCAGCAGATCAGATTGTGTCCTATCAAATCATCCCAAGGGCCAAAACAAACGGCCCCTCCCTCAGCGGGCCCCTGTGCCGATATCAGATGATGTAACACGTCTGACGGGCTGCAGGGAGACGAGCCTGAAGGTGTTTTCTGTTTAGTCTGGATGATATGTGATCGTGTGACTCATCAGAGGCAGTGGGCGGACAGGAAGTCAGAAACTGCTCGCTGTCAGGGTCGTGATGTAAGAGGTGATTCGCAACGTGGAGTCCTGACGTATGAAAACACCAGGCGAGGTGGAGACACGGAGCAGGGTGGCCGTCCTCTGCTGAGGTCAATATTTTCTATACGGAGACTCCCTTATGGAAAATAAAATATGGAGGATCAGTCGTGATAGTTTCACACAGTGGTGGAGGAAGTGCTCCGACCTTTGACTTAAGAAGAAGTAGCAACACCACAAGGTAAAACTACACTTGTACAAGAAAAGGTCCGGCATTGAGAGTAAAAGTACAGACGTATTAGCATGAAAATATACTTAAATTACCAAAGAGAATATATAATTGACATTTTCGTTCATATCCTGATCCCATCCCGTCCTTGTGTTCCAGCGTGTAGACCGGCGCACCTTGAGGGCTCCAGCACATCTTCAGCCTCGCCCTGGAGCGGTGAAGGCAGGGGAGGAGCTGACAGCCAAGCTGCTCCGATTGGACGACCTGGTGAGGATGGAGAATGATGTCATGGAGCCAAAGAGGAAGCGGAGTTTCCCCGGTAACAATGCCCCGCTGGACCGCCTGTCTGTCAGCTCCATGGAGATCAAACAGGGAACGAACAAGCAGAGGTAGGACGACAGGTTGTGTCTTTTAAATTCACTAATGCAGGAACTCAAAAACCCAGAACCTGAATTTTAAAAACTGTATGAGTCTTTGGTGCAAAGTTCCTCTTGTGCTTCCACCGTATTCCACTTGATTGTCAATGCGTTATATCTAGCTCCTGCAGTCCAAAATTAGTTTCACAAAGTTGTCCCCAAAGATGCAGGGAAAAAGATGGGAACAAAGCCAGAATCAGCGAGAGAGGAAACGTGTTATTACCATAAGTTTCTGCAGTGGAAAACATATGTAAGGGTCCTACTGGTTGTAAGAAAACAAACGGCATCTGAAGCCCCAGAAGCCACACATTAACCACTTGTTGACAGATTTTTGGTTATGTGATTACAGGATATACTGCAGGAATCCTGAAGAGAGATATATTATCCTTAAATGCCTTTTTTAAAGACCCTTTCCATGTCCTATGGCTTTCGGAAAAAATCATAGGACAGTATGTCGAAAATGCTCATACTATAGTATGTCGGAAAAAGAAAAAACTGTTTACAAAGTCATAGTATAGCATGATGAAAAAAGTCATAGCGTAACATGTTGAAAAAACTGTCAGAAAAGTCATAGTACATAATGTCGAAAATGCTCATACTATAGTGTGTTGGAAAAAGAAAAAACTGTTTACAAAGTCATAGTATAGCATGGTGAAAAGAGTCATAGGATAGCATGACGAAAATAGTCATAGTATAACATGACCAAAATAGTCATGGTATAGCATGTCTAAAATAGTCATAGTATAGCATGACGAAAATAGTCATAGTATAGCATGGCCAAAAAAGTCATCGTATAGTATGTCGAAAATAGTCATAATATATCGTGTCTGGAAAAACTGAAAATAGTCATAGTATGGTACATCGGAAAAAGTCAGTATAGTATGTCAAAACTACCGTTAAAAAAGTCATAGTATAGGATGTTGAAAAAAGTCATAGTATAGGATGTTGAAAAAAGTCATAGTATAGCATGTTGAAAATAGTCATAGTATAGCATGTCGAAAAAAGTCATAGTATGGCATGTCGAAAAAAGTCATAGTATACCATGTCGAAAAAAGTCATAGTATAGTATGTCGAAAAAAGTCATAGTACAGCATGTCGAAAAAAGTCATAGTACAGCATGTCGAAAAAAGTCATAGTATAGTATGTCGAAAAAAGTCATAGTATAGCATGTCGAAAAAAGTCATAGTATAGCATGTCGAAAAAAGTCATAGTACAGCATGTCGAAAAAAGTCATAGTATAGCATGACGAAAAAACTCTCAAACTGGTCATAGTATAGCATGTCGAAAAAAGTCATAGTATAGCATGTCGAAAAAGTCATAGTATAGCAT
This sequence comes from Epinephelus lanceolatus, assembly GCF_041903045.1. Taxonomy (NCBI): domain Eukaryota; kingdom Metazoa; phylum Chordata; class Actinopteri; order Perciformes; family Serranidae; genus Epinephelus; species Epinephelus lanceolatus. The sequence goes on from NC_135737.1 coordinate 48,071,014, forward strand.
GACGAAAAAAGTCATAGTATAGCATGTCGAAAAAAGTCATAGTACAGCATGTCGAAAAAAGTCACAGTATAGCATGACGAAAAAACTGTCAAAATGGTCAAAGTATCGCATGTCGAAAAAAGTCATAGTATAGCATGTCGAAAAAAGTCATAGTATACCATGTTGAAAAAAATCATAGTATAGCATGTCCAAAATAGTCATAGTATAGCATGGCGAAAAAACTGTCAAAATGGTCATAGTATAGCATGACGAAAAAACTGTCAACAGGGTCATAGTATCGCATGTCGAAAAAAGTCATAGTATCGCATGTCGAAAAAAGTCATAGTATACCATGTCGAAAAAGTGATAGTATAGCATGACGAAAAAAGTCATAGTATGCCATGTTGGAAAAAGTCATAGTATAGCATGTCGAAAAAAGTCATAGTATGCCATGTCGGAAAAAGTCATAGTATAGCATGTTGAAAAAAGTCATAGTATAGCATGACGAAAAAAGTCATAGTATAGCATGTTGAAAAAAATCATAGTATGCCATGTTGGAAAAAGTCATAGTATAGCATGCTGAAAAAAGTCATAGTATGCCATGTTGGAAAAAGTCATAGTATAGCATGACGAAAAAAGTCATAGTATAGCATGTTGAAAAAAGTCATAGTATGCCATGTTGGAAAAAGTCATAGTATAGTATGACGAAAAAAGTCATAGTATAGCATGTCGAAAAAAGTCATAGTATAGCATGTTGAAAAAAGTCATAGTATGCCATGTTGGAAAAAGTCATAGTATAGCATGTTGAAAAAAGTCATAGTATGCCATGTTGGAAAAAGTCATAGTATAGCATGACGAAAAAAGTCATAGTATAGCATGTCGAAAAAAGTCATAGTATAGCATGTTGAAAAAAGTCATAGTATGCCATGTTGGAAAAAGTCATAGTATAGCATGTTGAAAAAAGTCATAGTATGCCATGTTGGAAAAAGTCATAGTATAGCATGACGAAAAAAGTCATAGTATAGCATGTCGAAAAAAGTCATAGTATAGCATGACGAAAAAAGTCATAGTATAGCATGTCGAAAAAAGTCATAGTATACCATGTCGAAAAAAGTCATAGTATAGCATGACGAAAAAAGTCATAGTATAGCATGTCGAAAAAAGTCATAGTATAGCATGACGAAAAAAGTCATAGTATGCCATGTCGGAAAAAGTCATAGTATAGTATGTCGAGAAAAGTCATAGTATAGCATGTCGAAAAAAGTCATAGTATAATATGTCGAAAAAAGTCATAGTATACCATGTCGAAAAAAGTCATAGTATAGCATGATGAAAAAACTTTCAAAATGGTCATAGTATCGCATGTCGAAAAAAGTCATAGTATAGCATGTCGAAAAAAGTCATAGTATTGCATGTCGAAAAAAGTCATAGTATAGCATGTCAAAAAAAGTCATAGTATAGCAGGTCGAAAAAAGTCATAGTATAGCATGACGAAAAAACTGTCAAAATGGTCATAGTATAGCATGTCGAAAAAAGTAAAAAAAAAATCATAGTATAGCATGTCGAAAAAAGTGATAGTATAGCATGTCAAAATGGTCATAGTATAGTATGTCGAAAAAAGTAAAAAAAGTCATAGTATAGCATGTCGAAAAAAAGTGATAGTATAACATGTAGAAAAAAAGTCATAGTATAGCACGTCGAAAAAAGTCATAGTATAGCATGACGAAAAACTGTCAAAATGGTCATAGTATCGCATGTCGAAAAAAGTCATAGTATAGCATGTCGAAAAAAGTCATAGTATAGCATGACGCAAAAACTGTCAAAATGGTCATAGTATCGCATGTCGAAAAAAGTCATAGTATAGCATGTCGAAAAAAGTCATAGTATAGCATGTCGAAAAAAAGTGATAGTATAACATGTCGAAAAAAAGTCATAGTATAGCACGTCGAAAAAAGAAAAAGAATCATAGTATAGCATATCGAAAAAAGTCATAGTATAGCATGACGAAAAACTGTCAAAATGGTCATAGTATCGCATGTCGAAAAAAGTCATAGTATAGCATGTCGAAAAAAGTCATAGTATCGCATGTCGAAAAAAGTCATAGTATAGCATGTCGAAAAAAGTCATAGTATAGCATGTCGAAAAAACTGTCAAAATGGTCATAGTATAGCATGTCAAAAAAAGTCATAGTATAGCATGACGAAAAAACTGTCAAAATGGTCATAGTATAGCATGTCAAAAAAAGTCATAGTATAGCATGTCGAAAAAAGTCATAGCATAGCATGTCGAAAAAAGTCATAGTATAGCATGTCGAAAACAGTCATAGTATAGCATGTCCTAAATAGTCATAGTATAGTATGTTGAAAAAAGTCATAGTATAGCATGTCGAAAACAGTCATAGTATAGCATGTCCTAAATAGTCATAGTATAGCTTGTTGAAAAAAGTCATAGTATAGCATGTTGAAAAAAGTCATAGCATAGGATGTCGAAAAAAGTCATAGTATAGCATGTCGAAAAAAGTCATAGTATAGCATGTCTAAAACAGTCATAGTATAGCATGTCGAAAAAAGTCATAGTATAGCATGTCGAAAAAAGTCAGTATAGCACGTCGAAAAAAGTAAAAAAAAGTCATAGTATAGCATGTTGAAAAAAGTCATAGTATAGCATGTTGAAAAAAGTCATAGTATAGCATGACGAAAAAAGTCATAGTATAGCATGACGAAAAAAGTCATAGTATAGCATGTTGAAAAAAGTCATAGTATAGCATGTCCTAAATAGTCATAGTATAGTATGTCGAAAAAAGTAAAGAAAAAAGTCATAGTATAGCATGTTGAAAAAAGTCATAGTATAGCATGTCGAAAAAAGTCATAGTATAGCATCTTGAAAAAAGTCATAGTATAGCATGTCCTAAATAGTCATAGTATAGTATGTCGAAAAAAGTCATAGTATAGCATGTCGAAAAAAGTCATAGTATAGCATGTTGAAAAAAGTCATAGTATAGCATGACGAAAAAAGTCATAGTATAGCATGTTGAAAAAAGTCATAGTATAGCATGTCCTAAATAGTCATAGTATAGTATGTCGAAAAAAGTAAAGAAAAAAGTCATAGTATAGCATGTTGAAAAAAGTCATAGTATAGCATGTCGAAAAAAGTCATAGTATAGCATCTTGAAAAAAGTCATAGTATAGCATGTCCTAAATAGTCATAGTATAGTATGTCGAAAAAAGTCATAGTATAGCATGTCGAAAAAAATCATAGTATAGCATGTCGACAAAAGTCATAGTATAGCATGTTGAAAAAAGTCATAGTATAGCATGTTGAAAAAAATCATAGTATAGCATGTCGACAAAAGTCATAGTATTGCATGTTGAAAAAAGTCATAGTATAGCATGTTGAAAAAAATCATAGTATAGCATGTTGAAAAAGTCATAGTATAGCATGTCCTAAATAGTCATAGTATAGTATGTCGAAAAAAGTCATAGTATAGCATGTCGAAAAAAGTCATAGTATAGCATGTTGAAAAAAGTCATAGTATAGCATGTCGAAAAAAGTCAAAAAAGTCACAGTATAGCATGTCGAAAAAAGTCATAGTATAGCATGTCCTAAATAGTCATAGTATAGTATGTCGAAAAAAGTCATAGTATAGCATGTCGAAAAAAGTCATAGTATAGCATGTCGAAAAAAGTCATAGTATAGCATGTTGAAAAAAATCATAGTATAGCATGTTGAAAAAGTCATAGTATAGCATGTTGAAAAAAGTCATAGTATAGCATGTTGAAAAAAATCATAGTATAGCATGTTGAAAAAGTCATAGTTTAGCATGTCGACAAAAGTCATAGTATAGCATGTTGAAAAAAGTCATAGTATAGCATGTTGAAAAAAGTCATAGTATAGCATGTTGAAAAAGTCATAGTATAGCATGTCCTAAATAGTCATAGTATAGTATGTCGAAAAAAGTCATAGTATAGCATGTCGAAAAAAGTCATAGTATAGCATGTCGAAAAAAGTCATAGTATAGCATGTCGAAAAAAGTCAAAAAAGTCACAGTATAGCATGTCGAAAAAAAGTCATAGTATAGCATGTCCTAAATAGTCATAGTATAGTATGTCGAAAAAAGTCATAGTATAGCATGTCGAAAAAAATCATAGTATAGCATGTTGAAAAAGTCATAGTATAGCATGTTGAAAAAAATCATAGTATAGCATGTTGAAAAAGTCATAGTATAGCATGTCGAAAAAAGTCATAGTATAGCATGTTGAAAAAAATCATAGTATAGCATGTTGAAAAAGTCATAGTATAGCATGTCGAAAAAAGTCATAGTATAGCATGTTGAAAAAAATCATAGTATAGCATGTTGAAAAAGTCATAGTATAGCATGTTGAAAAAAATCATAGTATAGCATGTTGAAAAAGTCATAGTATAGCATGTTGAAAAAAGTCATAGTATAGCATGTCCTAAATAGTCATAGTATAGTATGTCGAAAAAAGTCATAGTATAGCATGTCGAAAAAAATCATAGTATAGCATGTTGAAAAAGTCATAGTATAGCATGTTGAAAAAAATCATAGTATAGCATGTTGAAAAAGTCATAGTATAGCATGTTGAAAAAAATCATAGTATAGCATGTTGAAAAAGTCATAGTATAGCATGTCGAAAAAAGTCATAGTATAGCATGTTGAAAAAAATCATAGTATAGCATGTTGAAAAAGTCATAGTATAGCATGTTGAAAAAAATCATAGTATAGCATGTTGAAAAAGTCATAGTATAGCATGTTGAAAAAAGTCATAGTATAGCATGTCCTAAATAGTCATAGTATAGTATGTCGAAAAAAGTCATAGTATAGCATGTCGAAAAAAATCATAGTATAGCATGTTGAAAAAGTCATAGTATAGCATGTTGAAAAAAATCATAGTATAGCATGTTGAAAAAGTCATAGTATAGCATGTTGAAAAAAATCATAGTATAGCATGTTGAAAAAGTCATAGTATAGCATGTCGAAAAAAGTCATAGTATAGCATGTTGAAAAAAATCATAGTATAGCATGTTGAAAAAGTCATAGTATAGCATGTTGAAAAAAATCATAGTATAGCATGTTGAAAAAGTCATAGCATAGCATGTCGACAAAAGTCATAGTATAGCATGTCCTAAATAGTCATAGTATAGTATGTCGAAAAAAGTCATAGTATAGCATGTCAAAAAAAAGTCATAGTATAGCATGTTGAAAAAAGTCATAGTATAGCATGTCGAAAAAAGTCAAAAAAGTCACAGTATAGCATGTCAAAAAAAAGTCATAGTATAGCATGTCGAAAAAAGTCAAAAAAGTCACAGTATAGCATGTCAAAAAAAAGTCATAGTATAGCATGTTGAAAAAAGTGATAGTATAGCATGTCGAAAAAAAGTTATAGTATAGCACGTCGAAAAAAGTAGAAAAAAGTCATAGTATAGCATGTTGAAAAAAGTCAAAAAAGTCATAGTATAGCACGTCGAAAAAAGTAAAAAAAAAGTCATAGTATAGCACGTTGAAAAAAGTTTAAAAAAAAGTCGGTATAGTATGTCGAAAAAAGTAAAAAAAAGTCATAGTATAGCACATTGAAAAAAGTTAAAAAAAAAAGTCAGTATAGTATGTCGAAAAAAGTAAAAAAAAGTCATAGTATAGCATGTCGAAAAAAGTAAAAAAAGTCATAATATAGCATGTCGAAAGAAACTGAATAGCACTTTATAAATAGAGGTTATTTAATATTATTATCATTTTCATAAAAAGTCACAGTTTGAGAAAACGAGTAAAAAGAAAAGAAGTGCTCCGACTCGTTTGTTTACTTTTGTTCTCCTTTTTGTTTTTGTAGCAAGGTAGTTGAGTTGCCACGGCGACGAGTCAACCCACCTCCCGTCGACAGGATTGGAATGAGTCGTCTACCAAACAGCCGAGGATAGGCCACGCCCCCTCCCTCTGACAGTCTGGCCCCTCTCTACAGCGCCCTCCTCTGGACAGGTGCGGCACTGCAGTCGACTCACATTCCCCCAAAACACTGAAATGATTCTTTCAACTCTTCTGACGCTGTTCTCTCTCCGCAGAGGAGTCACCACAGATGCATGAAACACAGCCAATCACCAACCGCCACGCCCACCACCTGTCAATCATCTACCTTCACTTCACCTGGACACCCCCGACCCCCACAGTGATGAATGTTTAGTGACGGTGCATTCAGGTGCTACTTGGTAAATTTATGGCACGTGTCTGAGAATGTCAGGACCAAATAATTATTGATCAGATTTCATGTTTACGTCTTAATAGGAAACCTCAAACTGATAATTGTCACATTTAAAAAACATTCAATATCCGTCTTTAGATTTTATAATTCCATAACATCACCGTCTGAACCTAAACATCTCAACGAAAACTGCCACACCAAAACATTGTGGCAGAAGATTAACTTTTATTATTAATTTAAAATTTCATCCTCCATTAATTTCTGTCCTGAATAATCAACTGTGGTTTCAAGATAGCTCCTAATTTTAATCCATTTCAGACTGTTTTTCTTCAGAGTTCGTCTACAGCAGTTTGTGTTAGGCAGTGGTGAAAAGTAACTAAGTACATGTATTTGTCAAACTGGTACAGATATTTTTAAAAAACTGACTTTCACAGTTATGATGAAACATTCTCGCAGTTTTTTTTAGAGTGTCACCTGAATGCACCATCACTGCCCCTCCCTGCCTCCTGTGACCCTGACTGGAGGCGTCTGTCGCCTCAAACATCCGACGCGACTTGACTCGAGTCTCTGCCTCGTAGTGCAGCAGGTCTGTTTACAGCAGGACGACATGCTGAGAGACGTCTCCACTGCGCCGGACATCACGAGAACTGGACCGACCTCCACTGCAAATAAGTGACGACCATGAAGCCAGTGAGAAAGAATTTAGGGTAGAGATGCGCCGATTTATCGGCTGATCATCGGTATCATCCGACATTCACCTTTTTAACCGCCATCGGCCACCAGCAGTTAAAATGACAGTCACTGATGGCCGATGCTTTCTGTTGTGTCAGTTCAGTTTTTCGCAGGTTAAAAATTAGTGGCCGGTTGCACAGAGCACCTGAAGTTAAGATCGTCCATTAAATAAAATCTGTTGCACAAAACATCCTTAAGTTTTTCTCCTTATCATGTTCACAAGTCAACGGTGTGCTGCGTCATTCGCCGGGTGTCAGACGCCCTCACCTGTCTACTGAACACCGTGCTGAAGTTCCCGTCCAAACGTCGCAGTTTCTTCCCACATTCGTGTTATTTTTGGATCAAATTTATTTTTCATTTTGTTCTTGAATTTATCTAGATTTTTTCTTCCTCTGACCAATTTGGTTTTCGTGTCTTCTTCTACCATTTTTCTTAAATATCAGGCGAACTCTGAGAATACGTAGGCGCGACAACAGGTAGCCGCTATAGCCAATCAGCATTGAGATCCTCTGGGGATGAATGACGCCGAGGATGTACTGGTGGAAGTTCATTAATCGATTCAGAGATTCATGCGCGTATGACGTGAGTCAGTGCACAAAATATTGTAGTGAAAATTCGCATTGCATTTTGTGTGAACACAACATAAAGAGGGGACTTAGTAGCGGCTCTATAGCGCCACCTCTGTGTGAAAAGGGTTTTAAACAGACATGAGACTGGTATCTGTCTGAACATGTCACTGTAGGAAAGAAAGAAAAAGCCAAGCATGTAGAACGATTCCTTCCAAAACAAACCGGGTCAGATGGACAGTTTATGTAGTTCCAATTTAATGGACTACAACACGTCATATTATCTGGAATATTCCTTTAAAACCTTGACCACATCATCACAGCTGTGTTGCCTTCACAGTCAGCTGGTTCAGGTTCATACGAGTGCTGCTTCAGCACATTACTGTGCGACACTGAACGGTCCAGGACGACACGCCGGCGCAGTGGAGATGGTTTCCTCGTCAGCCAGAGGTTTAAAAAAGAAAAAAAAAAAACTGATCCTGTTTTTAAAATGCTTCTTACTGCCTTTAAGTTTAATTGTGCTTAATAAAGAGTTAATGATCACGCTGCTCGAGGTGTCTCTTTTATTCTGAAGGTCAAACGAGACAAAAAAATTATTTGCCTCCAGGACGAAACAGAATCCATCTGGTGATGTGTATTTTAGCAGAATAATTAGAGTTCATTTCACAGTAAATTCTTTGATATTTTAAAATATATTTTCAGCATTACTGAAGAGTAAAAATCAAAAACCTGAAAAATAAGGTTTTGTCCTAATGTTTATATCAAAAATACTACATCGTGGTTTTTACATCAAAAGTACATTAATTTTACTTTTATCACCACGAGGACGCTGACCTTCAAAACAAGTCCGGTTGCATTCTGGGATTGACAAGAGGGGGAGGGGAGGGTTAGACAGCAACCATTTTTACTGTGAAGAGGAATAATGTAAAAGTTAATGAAATCTGACCTTCAACCAACAAATTCTAATCAGTTTGTTTGTGAGTCCAAGTGAACATTTGTGCCAAATTTGAAAATTCCCTTAAGATGTTCTTGAAATACCCCAATTATAAAATAAAACGGCTGCAAGGTTGGAGTGACCTTCCACCATCAAAATCTAATTTGTTCATCCTTGAATCAAAGTGGATGTTTGTGCAAAATTTGAAGAAATTCCTTCAAGGTTTTCTTGAGATACTGTTTTCACAGAATCAAACGTACACAAGATCACATTAACCTTGACCTTTGACCACCAAAGTCCAATTCATTCATTCTTGAGTCGAAGTTGATGTCTGTGCCAAATTTGAAGAAATTCAATCAAGGTTTTCCTGAGATGCCGTGTTCACAAGAATGCGACAGACAAGGTCACAGTGACCTTGACCACCAAATTCTAATCAGTTCATTTGTGAGTCCAAGTGAACGTTTGTGCCAAATTCGAAAATTATCTTTAGGTGTCAGATACTGTATTCACAAGAATGCTATGGACGCAGGGTCTTAGTGACATTTGACCACCAAAATTTCATTTGTTCATGCTTGAATCAACATGGAGGTTTGTGCCAAATTTTAAAAAAAAATTCAATCAAGGTCTTAAGATGCCATGTTCACAGTGTCCTTTGACCACCAAAATCTAATCAGTCAACGTTTGTGCCGAATTTGATAATTCCCTTAAGGTGTTCTTGACATACCGAGTTTACAAAATTAAGTGGACACAATGTCTCAGTGATCTTGACCTTTGACCACCAAGATCAAATCAGTTCATCTGTGGTTCAAAGTGGATGTTTGTGCCAAATTTGAAGAAATTCCTTCAAGGTCCTCTTGAGATACTGCGTTCACGAGAATGGGACAGACGAGCGGCCAACCTGAAAACATATTGCCTCCAGCTACGGCTACGCTGGCGCAGAGGCATGAAAATGTTGAGTATGGCACAAACACAAAAACAATCATGCAGGAAAAGGATAACATATATTATTATTACATTTATTATAAACATATGAACTCAGAGGGCAGAGGTGAGTTTCTGTTGTCGCTTTATTAAGAAAAGTATCACCTGTTCAGAACACAGTGCACACACACAGGCCGATTCACAGTCAACACACATCGAGATCTGATGCCCACTGTGTTACCTGTGTGAACTCAGCCCTGCAGACACTTTACATACTTCTGTACAGCCGCTATGGGAGCAGAGAGAGGACAAAAAAGACTGAGGAGGAAGAAGAGGAAGAGGAGGAGGAGGAAGAGGTCTGTCCAGCCTACTAGCAAAACACAAACACCTTCACATTCAGAAACAAAAAGGGCATGAGGGAAGATTTTGTTCTCAAATCCAATGTTGGAAATTTTAGAAAATGTGACGGTGCTTTGGACAAAATACTCACAAAATGTCACTGAAACGATTTCTGGATCAGCTACGTTAGGTTTTACTTTGAACCAGCAGGGTCAAAGATGAGACTGGTTAAGAGTTAAGCTAATGTAGCTGACTGCTAACTGAGTTAGCTTGTAGGTAAAGCAAATAAAGTGCTGGCATATGCTAACATGACTGCTAACATACGTTAATGTACCCACTGCTTTTGAGTTAAGGCTAACACAGCTAACTGATAATATTAACTAATGTAGATTTTGCTAGTTTTGAGAAAGAGCTAATGTAGCTGACTGCTAGCATTAGTTAGCTTGGATGTAAAGCTCACATTTGCTGGCATTTTGTGCTAACATTAGTCATCATTGAGGGCCCTGTTGGTTTGGAGCTAAAGCTAATGTAGATAACTGCTGATATAACATTAGCTAAAATTATAAAACTAGCTTTATCTTCAAGTCCATAATGCTAAAGCTAATGTAACTAACTGGTATTATTAGTGTCAAGCTGACATTAGCTAACATCATGGACCCAGCTGGTTTGGAGCTAGTGCTAATATAGCTAACAGCTAACATAAGCTAATGTTGTGAGAGAAAATTAACATAGCACACTGTTAACATTAGCTATAGTAGTTGGCTGTAGGTTCAAAGATAAAGCTAACTGCTAACATGACTTAATGTTAAGATAACGGTATAAGCTAATGTTGGAGATTTCGCTAGTTGTTAGACACAGCTTATGTAGCTGACCGCTAAAATTAGCTTTATTTGTTGGCTAAAGCTAAGACCAGCGAGTATTATGGACTTAGTGTAAGGCTGACTGCTAACCAACTTAACTCTGGGGTAAAGCTAACGTAATGCTTACACTGGTTGACGGAGTTGAATGAGTCATGGCTCTTGCTAGTCTGCTTGCTTAACATAAGGCTAACAAAGCTAAGTGACAACATAAGCTAATGTTGTAGATTTTGCTAGTTTTTACCTTTTGTAGCTGACTGCTAGGATTAGCTATATTAGTTGGCTTAGGCTAACACTAGACAGTATTATGGACTTGCAGATAAGGCTGTCTGCTGACATTACTTAACTTTGAGGTAAAGCTAACATAATGCTAACACTGGTTGACTGTAACAGAGACTAGAGAGATAGATTTTGATCGTTTTTAAATATAGCTAACACAGCTGAACACTTCCATTAGCTATATTAGTTAACACAGATGTAAAGCTAGCATTAGCTAACATTATGGACTTGGAGAGAAAGCTACATTTAACTTAGGTAACGCTAATTACATTAGTTAATGTTGTAAATCCAGTTGGTTTGGAGCCAAAGATAAAATGTGGGAGATAAAATGAACATAGCTGAATGCTAGTTCACATTAATAGCAGCTATCTATCATTCTGTGGATTAGATTGAAAGCTTTTACATGATTTAACCAAAGACCAGACGAGTTTACAGCAGATATTCACATTCTGACTCAAGTCAAAGTGATCTGACCTCAGCCCTTCAGTAAGGCGAGCTGGACCTGAGGAGGAGGAGGAGGGAGGGAGGGCAGGAGAACAGAGGGATTGTTCAGGAAGCAACACATTAAAAAGAAAAACAACAACAACAAAAAAAAAACTATGGAGGTTAAAATCAGAGAGGCATCCGGTTGCCTTCAACGCTGATTTTAACAGCGTGACCCGGCTTCGTCAGGCGGCGGATGTCAGCAAATCTACGCATCTGTTTATCGACACGGGACATACCCTTCTTCATCGGACCCTGCGGGAAGACAACAGAAACATAGGATTAGAAAGCTGCGACACGTTAAGGGTCGTCTTGTGCGCTTAACCATCTCCGCCTTTGAATAAAAAAGGAAAAAGTGATGAAACACTAAATCTGTGACGTGTTTTAGAGATTTTAGTTTTATAAAGATTTAACAGCAGTGTATTTTTAGCCAGTGTTTCATCACTCTTTGGCCCCGTGTACACGTATGCAGATATTTTTGAAAACTGATATCTTCCTCTACGTTTTGGCCTCTCGTCCACAGAAACTGAGTTTTACCTGCTGCGACCCTCAACCCCTCATGAGGACATTAGATTTTAGGCTGCACATTATACTTTATTCTGCTGAACTTAGACCTGTTGTCCTCATTCTTGGACGCTTTTTTGAGCCATCAAGTAGTGGTATTACGCACTTGGAGATAAAGCTAACAGTTAACATCACTTTGAGGTAAAGCTAATGTGATGCTACCATAATAAAATCCACTTTGTTAACTGCTAACACATGTGATGGCCCCTGCTAGTTTTGACTTAAAGCTAAGATATATTACACATCTACATGGATACAAATAACGATCCAGCTACCTGGATCGATATACTGATCAAATGATCAACGATCCAATGTCATCGATGCAATGGGAAAACATTGATCCATATCGTCATCTTTAGGAAATGCTTTTATTTTGATAGCCTGTCACCATAAAATAGCAGCAGGCAGATTGTCAGCAGCTGAGAGAAAAGATGATGAAGGTAATGTTATTTACTCAGGAATAAATCAGCAGCGTGGAAATATTTTGGATTTCGGAGAAAAACAGCGGTCAACAGACAGAACACATGGCGTACGTAAACAATACTGTTACGAGATAAAACACGACGCAACGTTTCCTGCCTGGACGATCATCTCATTCTGCTAACTTCTCTCTTCAGCGACGTCAGCTGCTGTTTCAACTGCGCTCCACTCAAAAAATGTGTGACATCTCCTGACAGAACAGCTCTGTTGAACTTCAGCCTGCTGAAGTTCAACAGAGCTGTTCTGTCAGGAGATGCAGAGACTTCAACTAACAGTGAGTATGCTGTAAAGCCCTGTGAGGCAAATTGTGATTTGTGATATTGGGCTTTATAAATAAAATTGAATTGAATTGAATTGAGTATGACTAGCAAAAAAACAACTGTTTTATTTGTGAACCTGTGTTGAAGTTCGTACGGAGCTAAATTTGAGACTTTTTTAAAATGGTCTTGTTTTATGGCTGGAGAAGTTTGTCTTCAGGGCTTTAAGACAGAAGTTTGTCTTCAGGACTTTTAGACAAAAGTTCGTCTTCAGAACTTTAAGACAGAAGTTTGTCTTCAGAACTTTTAGACAGAAGTTCATCTTCAGAACTTTAAGACAGAAGTTCGTCTTCAGAACTTTAAGACAGAAGTTTGTCTTCAGGACTTTCAGACAGACGTTTGTCTTCAGGACTTTAAGACAGGTCGACTTTTAGTTTTAGGAAACAAGTGATGTTTTATTGTTAGTGGAGTCAGTTTGAAGTCAACTTTACTGCACTTGAGCGATTACATCTATTTACATTTTTCCATGTGTTGTTTTTATCTTTTATATCCAAAAGAAAAAGGAGGCAGTTTCTTCTGTAATCGACTGTGTTCAATGGGCAGATAATATTATTTCATCACGATTGTAGGCCCCTGAATAACAACAAATCTAACTCATATCATGGCGGACTTTGACTTTGGTATCTTGATGAAACTGTTGATTTACACCCCTAATACAAGGTACCAAGAGTTTTAACAACCTGCACCTCGGAGGGCGTTTTTAAAAACCTCCATTTTAGTGACCTAAAACTCAGTTTGTGTGGACGAGAGGAAAAAACTGAGGAAAACTGTTATCGCTTGAAGTCATTTTTGCATTTTAGTGTGGATGGATATATTTTGTAAAATGGACGTTATGTGGACAAATATCTGTTTTCAGAAACATCTGCGTATGTGTGGACAGGGCCTTCAGCACAACTCATGTCTCCAGGGTCATGCAGGGAAGAGTTTAAACCCTTAGAGGTCACCAAGCATCCCAGAAGTCATAGCCTCAACCCCCCCAACATGTTTGTTAATCAATGTGTGTGTGTGTGTGTGTGTCCGTTGAGGAAGAGGACGACAATTCAAGCCAAACACACACCAACAACAGCTGAGGCGAAATAGTTCAATAATACATGAGTCAGCAGGCTGTCAGACTGAAAGGGTTAAAACTACCCAACAGGCTGCTTTGGTTCAGGTGAGACAATAAATAGGTCCAGTCTGAGTAACAAGTCATTAATGTGAAGGTTACAATATGAACAGTGATCCTCCATTAACGGGCACCTGCTTGTTTTTCATTGGCAGAACTGGATGATGTCATGTTACAACAAAGAGGCACCAGGACTGCGAGTGTGTTCAGATCAGAAACGTACTTTAGAAATGTACGTGCTGGCGGAAGGGAGGGGTCAGGGGATACATCTCAACTTAATGGAGGAAAGTTAGATCAGTGCTGGTCCCAGTGGTCACAGATGAGTCAGAAGTCAGAGGTCAGTTTTCAGACAAAGATGGTTGCCCGCAGAGAGACGCTCTACTCCAGAGAGCAGCGCGTCTTCTCCAGAGGGAAAATTCTTTGCAGACACCTCACACAGCTAACTGAACCATCACCGCAGACGCCTGTCACACCATGCACAAGGACTTACTGCCCCCCACAGGCCAACAGCAGGAACTACAGGGGCATTCTGTTTCCCTCTATGCTGATCTTGACAGCTCCCTGCGGACGGCCCATTTTCCTCTTCTCTGCAAAGCGACGCTTGTGCTTCTCCAGCAGGCTGATGCCTTTCTTATAGCTCTACAGAGGACCAATCACAGCTCAGCTGAACACCTCACTTCCTGTGTGCAGACGGCCCTCCATACCAGAATCAGACTCCACAAGTCTTTTTTTTTTAACAGAATTTTTTCATTCTCATTTCTGTCATTACTGGAAGTTGAGACAACTTACACACCTTAACACCCTGTGGAGCGACACTGCAGAAATATGATTTCATATACCAACTCTAACATGTGAATAACCAACAATAGGTATGATGACAATAACAATAATTATTATAACAATGACAACAACAACAGCAGTTTTTATATTATTATGTGAAAATGAAGTGAATCACTTCTACATGTTGACGTCCACTAAAATATCTCTACACTGATAAATTAAATAGTTCTCAACTGAAATACAGGCAGTACAGATTTATCTATCTATGAATATTTTATGGATTTCAAACATTATTTATTATAATTATTAAAATGATTCATATGTATTATATTATTATAACTTTATCTATTTATATTATAGCTTAATTAGATTTTTGTTATTTGTTTGTTTTAATTATTTATCTTTATTATTTATTATATATTTATATATTATTTATTATAAATTTAGTTCTTTTTAGTTTTAATTATTTATATTTGTTATAATATTTATTATTTATCATAAATGTATTAATTTAGTTTTCTATTATCTATATGTATTATTAAATTATATTCTTTAATTATTTATCATAATCATTGTTTGTTCTAATTATTTATATATTTATTTTATGATTATCACATTAATAATTATTAATATTTATTATATATTTTTAATTATTTATATTGCTATTATATTGTATTATTTATAATATATTTATAATTATGATTTAAGATAGCTATAACCATGATTTATTTATTATCTATATTTTCATCTCTGCAATACTGTACAATATACAATACCAACTTGAACATAATCTGTGTTTTAATTCAGCTATACAAAACCCTTCTTATTTAATTCTTGCATTTATATTTAGCACAATTGTAGCATAATGCAAACTTTTTCTTTTCGTACTTCTCATTTTTATTTCTCACAGTTCTTTCAGTACTTCTGTTTCTGATAATAATTATTACTCAAATATTTATTCAACCAGAGAAGTAATTGTGTATTTCCTGTCTCACACATTCCCACCTGGCTTTCTCCCCCTCATAATAATAACCTCCACATGAACACCTACTAAGTGTTGATGTAATAAACAGGTAAGAGATGCTGACGTCATCCTTTAAATTCAGATTCTTTTGTTGTGTTTTATATTTTGATGGTGACTCTCAGCCTCTACAGGTGAGTTCACACCTGGAGACTGAGGAGTAAAAACAGACTCACCCTGTTGGACTCCATCTCTACGTTCCATTTGGGTCGTACCACGTAGTCTTTGTTGGAGGGCATCGGCACCCGAGCCCTGGCACAGAACCCAGGGTCACCTGGTCTCAGAGCTCTGTGGAGACGGGGAAGAGGAGGAGGAGGAGGAGGAGGAGGAGGAGGAGGAGGTGGTACTCAGTTATAATAATGCTGAACCCTCCATGTGATTCTAGTAGAACAGGCTGTGTTAATCTGAACTTACTTCTCCTCCCCGGTCAGCTGTTTCTCCAGGTCTCTTCGAGGCGTCTGACCACCAGAGCTGGAGACAGACAGACAGACAGACAGACAGACAGACAGACAGACGGGGGGAGCAGAGAGACACTTTGGTTAACACCAGGACAGATTATACAGTGGGTGAAATCACTGACTGAGCTGAACGTCCACAGCTGCTGAGACACACAGAGACTGGCCTCAGCACAAACACCACCAGCTGAGCCTCCATGCTATTATTAGCATTCTCCACCTCACAGCAGTTAGTCAGCATTTCAGTGCAACAACAAGAAAATACCCGACACCTCGGCTGATTCCTAACGTTCTGAGCTGAACCGTACTGAACTGCTCGGTGGAAACGCGGCTTTAAATACATGAACTCACCTGGAAACATGATTTTTGTCTCAACAGACAGATTTACATCAACAGTAACTGACCCCACGATACTTGACAGACTGGGGGGGGGGGGGGGGGGGTTTACAGGAAGTGCTGACCACAGTTGAGATGTCTTGCTTCTTTCTATTTATTCTGTTTCCACTGATTTTTTGGATAATTAATCTGAATCTGTAAGAGGTAACTTGCAGCTGAAGCTGTTTCCCTTTACAGGTGCCTCTAAACTGTACTTAAACAAGTGAACGTTTCCTCACACTGCCTCCATGCTGAAACACAACCAGAGCAGAGATGTAAATAATGTTCTGAACACTAAACACAGCACAAGCTTCAGGCCACAGGGCGCCTCGGCCGGAGACTGACAGTGGTCGTGTTAGGAAGTGACCACGTCACATTCAGCTGCTGCGCCCAGAGAGTCCGTATAAACCAAACTGTGTGCGTTTAACCACAGCTGTCTGTAAGAGGCGGGACTCGCAGTGACACCATGCAGTTTTGAGACTGAACCTGATTGGTGGAGAGAAGACGTCAGGTTCCTCCGCCCTCTCCACCTTCTGAGGCTGACTGGGGGGAGTAGGAGGGGAGGAAGAAGAGGAGGGATGAAATGGAACGGATGAAGAGGAATGAAAGGAGAAAAACTGAAGGTAGAGATTCAGAGAAACAACAAAGAGGAAGGAGGGAGAGGCTGGAAGGAAAAACACAGCGTGATGATGAGAGGATGAAAAGAATGACGAGACCTCAACGCCATGGTCAGGTCACCAGACTGTTCCACATGGACATGATGGTGTCTGACTCAGACTGGTTTGATCTGTTTAAATATTCATTATTAAAATACAGGAGAAGACACATCAAACAGCTGATCACAGCAGCAGTGTCTCCAGGTGACACATGGTACCAACAAATCAACACACAGACGATAATCAGCCTCGTGAGGTGCTGAACTCTGACTTCTGTCTAAGCTTTAAGTCTTCTGATTCAAATCAGGTTTGGGTTTAAATAAATTCATTAAAGAGCTGAGCTAAGGATGTTTTTAAACAAAGAACTTTTAAAAATACGTAAGCTCATCTCTGCCGATGTGATGATGACAAAACATATCCTGTAAGTCATAAAGAAACAAACTTATTGACTCAGTACCTCAAAATAATGACTGAGTATCTAAATATAATGACTTAATATTTCTTATTATGTCTTACAGGAGCTTCTCTTTTCACCACACTGGCAGAAATGGGCGGACATAAAAAAAAAATCAGCTGACTGTGTGTTTCCTTCCTCTCCACAGAGTGATGATGAGGGTTGTGTCAGAGGAAGGTAAAGGTTGTGTCACGTTGTCAGGAGGAAGTTTTACCTCAGTCGTTGTCTCTGAGGCATCTGCTGGTCCAGATCTCTCTGCTGACGCTCCTCTCTCGTCATCCCCTTGTAGTTGGACGTCAAGCCGAAGATGGGCCGCGACCACTCATCTGGACACACGACAGAGATTAACACTCTTATCTTAAAACACCCATCACTGCTCAAAGACAGAGCGGTCCTTACTGATGAGTTTGAGAGCGAGGTCTTTGTTGGCTCGAGATTCTTTGGGATGTTTGTACAGGAACATGACGGAGCGTCCGATCCCGCTGTGCTTCAGAGTCTCCTGACTCACGCTGGGCAGCTGCAGAGAGCAAACAGTCAAACACTGAGCTGAACAGACTCATCAGGAGGAGAGTTTTATCGACGCATAAAGGAACACTATGGTTACATCCCTCCACGGGTGCGTACTCACTTCCTGTAGGATCCTGAGTAGCTCCTCTCTGATTCTGAGAGCAGGCAGTGATTTGTCTGGAAGAGGACTGATCCACTCTTTAATGGCTGACATCACACCGCTGTCGATGAACGTCTCCTTCAAGTCCTGTCTGAGGGACAAACACCACCACCAGTTAGTTACTGTTGTTACTGCTGCTCATTAATCAGTTGTGTGTTAATAATCAAAGTAACTAAAGGTATGAAATAACCGACGTAAAGCAGTGAAGAGTAGAGATGCAGTGGACCACTGGAGACTGACAGGTGTGAGGCGTTCTTACTTCTTGAGGTGCATGACGACTTGTGGCAGCAGAGTGAGTTTTTTCAGCGCTGGTTTCTTCTGACTGTTCAGAGTTCGATCTTCCTGTAACCAACAACACACAGTCGTTATTACAGTGAAACACAGACAGGAAATCATTCAGTGAGGCTTTTATTTTGACAGGCCGACCTCTGCTGCTTCGTTCATCTTGGAGATCATGGCGCTGACCACATCATCGGCGTCGCTGATGAACGTCCCTCCGTCGCGGTGCCGCCGCTTCCTGCTGTTCATGGCTTTCCTCCGAGCGAGCATGATGTCAAAGTCTGACATGAAGGAGGTGCTGAACGTAGAGACACACACACACACACACACACACACATCACAGCTTAGACATTGTTCTAACACTTCAGTTTTATAACAGCAGAAATAAATGATAATAAAATATAATAAAAAGTGTTTTCATGTGAAGATGTTGCTCGTTGATTCAGTTTCTTCACAACATTTATCAGAAAATGGAGTCTGAAGCTGAGACAAAATTATATTCTTACTTTTTACTTTGATTTTTTTTATCACTGTTACCAGCTCTATTTTAATTCAGATGAATCTTTACTTTTCTACTGTAGTTATATCTGTAATCTAATTTTTTTTATTAGTAGTAGTAGTAATTTAAAAAATTCACATATTATTAATGTGAATAATTTTCATCACATCTTTTTTTATTAATTTTTATTATCAATCTTACTATCTCTTTATTTTACTTCATTATTATTTTTTTGTATTTATATTTTTAATCATTTTTATTATTAACTACTTTTTTCCATAATCTTTAATATCACTATCTCTATTTCATTTTTAACATTTATCTTCATCTTTTGTATTTAGATTTTTAATTAATACATTTTATGATTAGCATGATGATGATTATTTATTATCGTTTTTTAACTAAGTATTTTTTCCTTAATTCTTATTATCACTATTAGCATTTCTCTGATTTAATTAATTTTATCTTTATTTTCTAATTTATATTTTAATTAATTAATTAATTTTAATAATATTATGATTAGTATTTTATATACATCATATAACATGAAAATCTCAAGTTACAAACCTTACAAACATTTAAATATGTTAAATTAAAAAAGAAAACTGAACACATCTCCGGCTGGTCGTCTATAAAGAGACTCCTCCTTACTCTTGGCCGCTGCGGTCGACTCCTTCATCAGAGTCAGACTCCTCCTCCACCTCCTGCTGCTTCTCCTTGGACTCCTTCTTCTCCCCCTCCAGGTCCTCCTGGTTGAAACCCTGCAGGAGGAGACAAGACAGTTTTTAATCAGCTGACTTTGACGCTAACAAACAGTCTGCAGGAGGTTTTACTTACCGTGAACTCCTCTTCCTCTTCATCTCCAGACTCTCCAAAAATGTCTGCGATCATTTTCCTGGAGGAAACACAGAGGTCAAAGGTCACACCTGCAGCGTTCACTTCTGGTTCTACAATGTTTCCACTGACTGCAACAACAGATTCTGACTGAGCTTCATCAGATGAAAATATTCTACATGTCCCTAAAGTCACAGACAGGTTCGACTGTAAGACGCAGGGAGGAGTGCAGTACTTACTCCTCTTCATCACCGTCTCCAGAGTCGCTGTCGCTGCCAAACAGCGCCTTCTCGTCCTTCTTCCCCGTGGCCGTGGCCTTCGACCTCTCGTCGTCCTCGCTCCCGCTGTCCGAGCCGAGCTCTCTCAGTTTGGCGGCCAGACTCTTATCGGGACCGACAGAGCCACCGTCGCTGTCAGAGTTCTCGTCATCTGACACTGCACGACTCCTCTTCACTGCTGAGGAGGAAAAAACACACGAGACCGAGAGATGGAGCGTTTCTGGGACAAACTACAAGGCCACAAGTTTGTGGACACGGTGAGTCCGGTCTGGTGTTCCTCAGGGACCATATATGGGACATTTTTACATGTACTCATTATTCCGATAATTACAATTATAGCAGATAAATAACGCCGATAACATGAAGCCAGACTGCTTCTACTGACTTGCCAAGGGCAGCATCTACACACCGACACAGTGGGCGGAGCTACATGTACCTTTAAACTTGGTTTGCGAGCCGCCAATAGACACAGAGAAGAACAACAACTGCAGCAGCTGTCGGGAGGGCGAAACATGTTGCAGTGTGGACGTCTTTCACAGCTCCAGAGGACGACAACAGGACGGTGCCGAGGGTCTGATCTCTGACTGCCCGACACTGGTCACACACAGCGCTGAAGGACCGTCTCCAGAGTGTTAGCACGAGCTAGTTAGCAGCAGCGGGCGGCTAACATCCAACACTGAGCTTTTAAAGGTTCCACACTGTTGGTAAACTTATTAATAACTGCTAACCATGTGATGCTACAGTCGACGTGTAGCGTACGACATAGCTACAGCGTTGATTCAACTCAGGTGACACAAACTACAGGTTATACTAAATACAAATGCGAAATCATCAGTTGTCATATCGGTTGTAAATATCCATATCTGTGCGTCCCTCGTGTTCCAGTTCATCCTACAAACAACCAGCATGTAACTCAAGTGTGGAGATCGTGTCATCTTACCTGGTTTGTCTGCTTTCTCCTCATCCTCATCCTCACTGTCTGACAGGATGGCCTTCTTCCTCTTCACTGCAAACACACACACAATAAAACACAAGCTCATGAAGGACGCCAATCAGTGGCCAGCAGCCAATCAGGTTTAAAGGCACGGCTGATGTTTCTGCAGCTGGCCTCAGGTCAGTACCTGGCTTCTCATCCTCGTCATCACTGTCATCTTTCTGCTCCCTCTCCTCCTGCTGCTGCTCTCCATCACTTCCTGCTGAAGCCTTCCTCGTTTTTCCCTCCTCCTCCTCGTCCTCACTGTCAGACTGCATCACAGCCTTCCACTTCCCTCCTCCTCCTCCCTCCGCCTTCTCCTGCTGTTTCTCCTCCTCCTCCTCGTCAGAGTCTATCTGTGCCGCCTTACGTCTGGCAGGCGTCTCTGTGTCAGAGTCACTGTCTGCATTGGACCGGCGGGCAGGGGACGCCGCAGGTTTGTCCTCCTCATTCTCCGAGTCGCTGTCTGCGGCCGCTTTGGGCCTCTCCTCTCCTTCCTCCATGTCCGAGCTGCTCCCCCTGCGTTTGGCGGGAGGCGACCTTCCCCCCTCCTCGTTGTCTGAAGCTCCGTGTTTGACGGGCGACTCCTCCTCGTTGTCTGAGCCGCTCATCCTGCGTTTGACCGGCGAGTCGTCATCATCATCGCTGTCAGCGGGATGTGAAGCCTCCATCTCAGAGTCACTTTTGTCATCATCTCGATGGCGACCCCTGGGGGCCTCGCCTTCCGAGTCGCTTTTGTCGTCGTTGTGGCGGCCCCTGCCAGCCTCACCGTCTGAGTCACTTTTGTCGTCATGACGGCGCCTGGGGGCCTCACCCTCTGAGTCACTGTCGGCTCCTCGGTGTAACTCATTGTCGGAGCCGCTGGCC
Organism: Epinephelus lanceolatus; assembly: GCF_041903045.1. Taxonomy (NCBI): domain Eukaryota; kingdom Metazoa; phylum Chordata; class Actinopteri; order Perciformes; family Serranidae; genus Epinephelus; species Epinephelus lanceolatus. The sequence continues at coordinate 48,092,917 of NC_135737.1, forward strand.
GCCCCGCTGGTCTTCATGGCATGGGGGGCGTCTTCATCATTGCTGCCGTCGTCCTGTTGAGACAAACAATGTCAGAGTCACAGTCTCATCAAAGAGACTTAGAAAAAGATCTCAAGTTTTGGGGCAGAGGTTAGTTGACATTCGCTTTTTTTACCAAGTAGCTGAACGACAAGTTGTTTAAAATTGTCTTTACCAAACCCACCAGACTCCATTCAAATAAACAGTAATTTAAGCCTGTATGGATGCACCGTGCTGTCACATCTGACTGAGGGAATTAAGGGTTCATTTCAGCCAAACCAGAGCTGGTGATTGTTGCAACAGCTGAAAGAGGAACCAAAGCAGCTTCTATGAGTTTTATTTTGTTTCTGTCAGTTTTGAATAAAGTGTGTTTAAAGATGATAAAATGAGTGTTTATTCAAATGGAGTCTGGTGGGTTTGGTGATGGTGATTTCAGGACTGTTTCTGGTTAAACAAAAAGGATCTGACTCTTTAACACAAAGCTCTATCTCTGTAGGGATCCTTTCGTAATGTTGTCAGACACTTAGAATAACAATCTGAGCCTGTCAGTGGCAAAAACAAACACTTGCAATGGACGCTAACTGACGGTGCATAAATGCCCAGAGTGGTTACACTGCAGCACTCTCTCTCAATACTGGACCAGTTTCAAAACTGTTGTTGACGTCAGTCGCTTAGACACAAAAACATGGGAGTTTAAAAGATACTGAGCTCACTCTTTAAACTACAGAGTTGTGTTTACATCTTGCATTTTGTCTTTTCAACAGTTTTTGGAGGCATGAAGACGTAAAGTTCTCCGGTCTAAGTCTTGAGAACGTTCTGAAAAACTTCACAGAATTTTGTGTTGCAGAAAAGTTTGTTTTTTTATCTTTAGCGTCATGTTGTGACTCTGAAGGCTCTGACCTCCAGGTTGGGAAGTTATAATATTCTGGTATATTTTGGTGCACAAATAATATAATAATAATTAAAACTCCCAGCTGGGTTCCTCCGTCATATTCTGCCCATTCTGCTCCACTGAATCCCAAAGCAGGCTCTAAGAGAAGCTGCGACACATAAAGACGACATGCAGAGCTGGTGTTGAGCTGGCGGTGAAGCTGCCTCGCTCTGACCTCAGACTGATGTCCGTCGCTCCTCGCCTCCTCGCCATCTGATGCCGGGTGTTCGTCCTGAACTGGCGTGCCGCCTCCATCATCTGCAGGACACAACAACAGGTCAGTGACACACTTCAGCATCTCAGTGTTATCACACAGGATATGTTGATGTCAAACATCTGCAGAGTTTTCTAATAGAAAGATGTGTAGATGAGACAGGAAACCCAGTTCTACTGGACCATGACACCCCTTGTTATTGTCATGTTTTTATTTTCTGTATCTCTAATTAGCTTGTGAACACCAGCAGAGACAAGGCATCCCGTGGGAGAGAAGGAAGGAGAGTCTGGGGCTTGGAGACACTAGGAGGACCTGCAGTAACCTGATTCTGGTTGAATCTACAGCAGCCAATTGGATTGAATTTACCCTCAGAGGGATTAATAAAGTATATAAAATAAAATAAACTGAGATGTGGGTATCAAGGTGGTTTCCTGCACGGGTCAGCAACAGGTTTGCATTTACTGTGGTGCTTTCAGAGGGAAAATCTTCTTAAGAAACAAACAGATACCAGGATCTTTTAATCTGTGAACCAAACCTCATTCAAAAGTCATGCATTTTAAGGTTGACGGGTTAAAAACAGGCAGCAGAAGACAGTTTAAGGAGCTAACTGACTCACCGGCAGTTTCAAATCAGACCCATGTTTATTACTATCATCATTAACACTGCTGAAGCTCATCATGTCACAGACACAGATTTTAAACCTGCCTTAAGTTAAAGAGAAACAATATTATGGTTGTCATTCGCCAGCAGTGCTGCTACAGTAGCTCCCCACATCACACTTGTGTTGTAAATATCCTGTAGATGATCTCGGACCTGGTCCACAGGAGGCTGACTTTATCTCAATCTACGGCAGCCGTACTGGGTCTAATGTGTGGGTAAACTCAATTTAAAAACAGACAGACTCCAGGCAGCTTCACAGCCTGCACACCAAACTCCATGCAAATATCAAGCATTTAAAGGTTGACGGGTAAATACCACATAGTATTAAGATATAATATAACAAGACAACATTGGTAGATATAATATTTAGGTCTGTTTTTCAATTCGGCATGCAGCCAACACCTTTATATCCAAAGGTCCATGATTTTTATTCTATTTTAACCCAACGCTGCTTATCCAGAGCGGCTCTGTCCGCATGGTGCTAACCGACAGGAGGCGGCTTACAGACGGATTCAAGTCGGACTGGAGCCCCCGCTTTACCCAACGCTGTATGAACATTATCCATCAAACACTTGGCTTTCATTTTGTATTTTGTTTTAAACTTTAAAGGCTAAATGCAACCGATGAGCAGGGCTGTACATCCGCCTGCGCACCGCTCCCGAGGCTAAAATTAGACCCATTTCCTGGTTGTTTCTCAGCAGCACTAATGCTAACACCACAATAACACTTCTTCACACGCATCGTGCTGATAAGATGGTGACTAACAGTGTGTCCGACATGTTCATCACCTGAAACTTCACCTGACACCCACTTATAACCAACACATGTAGCCGTTAGCTTGTTAGCTTGTTAGGAAACAAAGCAGAGCAGTGTGTTACCGGAGTGGCTCGCGGACATGAAGTCGTCCTCCTCTCCGTCCATTTCTCAGACGAAGAAAGACTCAGGTTCAGATCCGAACACCGGAAAGCTCTCCGGTAACGTCAACGTCTGATATCAGAGCGGGAAAAATAAACCCGATCAAAGTAACGATGCGTTGTCGAAAGCTAACAGCTAGTTAGCGAGCTACTGTAGCCCGGAGATCCAAAATGGTGTCACTTCCGTAATATACGCATGCGCAGATGTGCTGTCGACACGCAGGGACGAGATAGCAAGTTGTTTTTTTAATCCAAAAAACTTTATTATTAATACGAACAATTACAATTCACAATAATAATAGAATTTATTTATTTATATATTTATTTATTTATTTTTATTGAATAAATTACAAATGTCTCTCATTTTGACAGTAACAATAACCATAGTGCAAAAAACAAGCCAGGCGGTTTAGGTTAAATAAAATAAAATAAAATAAAATAAATACAAAGAGGAAAAATAAACTAAAGTTAAGAATTTAAGAATCACGGCCCATATTTAACTCATAGATGTAACATAAGCGTCTTGTTTTTTATCCAGTCCAAACATTGATCCAAGAGAACAGTTCCTTCACAACAGCTTAGATCACATTTTAATTACATATCTTACAGTTAAACATACTGGGACAGTTTTTATGGCCTTTTTTTTATTGGTACATGATTTAATAGTATTTATGTCATTTTTAAAAATCTCTGTAAACCACAGTAAAAAGGAAGCAGCAGAGGTGTCGGTGAGTTGCCTTCTTCGTCCAGTTAAACATAAAACTGTTAATTGTCATTAGAGTATTTAGAATCATGTCTCTCTACCTCACATTGCGTCATTACACAGAACCACGATATTTAAAAGTGTAAATTCAGACACAACAACATACTAGCAGTTCCTGTGAACACTTTCAAAATAGAAAAAAAAAAAGTTTCAGGGTGTAGTTACGGACTGTGCCCACAGCAGGGCGGTGTAGACACACTGCTGTAAACACTCGAACAGCATTTAAGTGACCAAACTTTTTATTTATTTTTATAAACATTGTTTCAGTGTTAGTACATTATAATTACAGTTTTTCTATAGTATATTAATATAGTATGTATTTTTTTAGTTTATCGTGATTTTTTTCTTGGCTATATTTATGTTCGTTTTGTTGTAATATGACAGAGGTATATATATATATAAATATATATATATATATATATATATATATATATATATATATATATATATATATATAAATATATATATATATATATATATATATATATATATATATATATATATATATATATATATATATGTAGGTGTGTGTGTGTGTAATATTTATACACAGTATATTACTCATTTTAAACAATGCTAGTTTCTCAGCAGATGAAGAGCTCATAATTAAGATTTTATTCATGATATAAATAATTTGGCAAAAAAAGAATATCCGTGTTTCATATTTTTAAAGATATCTAAATTATTTAAATTATTTATTTTATTGAGAAAAGTAAAGGTGTGGAAGTACATTTTTTTTAAAAAAAAGAAACAAAAAAGAATGTTTATAGGAAATATTTAAAGTGTACACATAAAGGAAATAAGAGAAAATTAAAAAGAAGAAAACAGCAGAACTGAGAAAAAATAAATAAAAAAAATCAATTTATTAGTTCATTAATTTTTAACTACTTTACTTTTAACTAATGTTTAAAACATATTAAACTACTTTTGAAATTTTACAACTCAAAAACTGTAAATTGGCAAACAACAATAACAATAATTATAAAATAAAATAAAAAGATTATTTTGACATTTCAGTTTTATTCCATGTGTTTGGCAGACCCGAAATGTTTTTGTTATGTTTCTTTCTTTACCAACATTTTGTTTATTTGTTGTGCAGTTGAATTTATTTTTATGTTATTTTTATATGATAAAATATATTTTCTACATTTTATAATAAAATCTAAAATGTTGGTTCCCTATAAATTAAATGTGTTCAATAAAGTTAAGAGAGAAAAAAACACATCAGTTTCTGCTGTGTTCAATAAAGTTCATTTAAAAACAGAAAACACTGCGGTGTGACGTAGTCAAAGCGCGACACAGTCCTCAGAGGAGGGCACGTGTGTCTTCTGGACTCGGAGCCGCTGAAATCCGGTTTTGTATCCCGTCTTCGGTCCCATTAGACCCGGTGTGATGGGGGACACGAGCCGGCTGTGCTCCGTGTGGCTGGGCTCGGAGACCGGCATCCTGAAGGGGGTCAGTCTGTCCCGGAAACAGGCCTTCAACTTCTGCAACACAAGCCACCTGAGCCGGGACCAGGAGGTCCGCGCTCTGTGCTGGGGCGACCCGGCGGAGACCGAGCTGCTGGTCGGCTCGGTGGACGGAACCGTGAAGACCTTCAGCACCGAGAAGGGCGTCTTCACCGAGACCCGGCGCTGCGGAGACCCGGCGGAGGGCTGCTTCACCGGGCTGGCGGCGCTCAGCGGCTCCGCGCTGGTCACATGCGTGGAGTGCGGGACGGTGCGCGTGTGGAGGGAGGACAGCAGCGAGCCCGTGACGGAGCTGAACGCGGGGAAGAACGTGTGCAGGATGCGGCAGAGCCCGGTGCACCCGCACAGAGTCGCGACCGGCGGGAAGGAGAACGGGCTGAAGATCTGGGACCTGGAGAACCCCGAGAAACCCGTGTTCACCGCGAAGAACCTGCGGGACGACTGGCTGGATCTACGGCGGCCGCACTGGGTCAGAGACATGGCCTTCATCCCGGACTCGGACAAAGTGGTCACGTGCACAGGTTACCATCAGGTGCGTTCGCAGTGCGGTGCTAGAAGTGGGAAGAATTAACTGTGAAACAGAGATCCACCAAACTCCATTCAAAAACTGTCAAATTCAAAGTTGAGCTCTCTGTGAGCTAATTTGCACTTTATTGAAAAAACTGTCCTGCGTGAATTATGTACACTAAAATGTCCTGATCAATTCGGCACACAACAAATACACCTATATTAAAGGGACATTTCGAAAACACAATGTCAACAAAGGGTCGCTCCATCTTCTAGGCTAAATGTGGAGGGAAAACATAGCTGTAAAACAGAGATCTCCAAGTCCCAGAGGCCAAACTACATTCAAAAACTGTCCATTTTAAAGTTTACTTCTCTGTGAGCTAATTTACACGTCATTGAAAAAGTTTTTATCCCTTGATTCATGTTCACTGAAATGTCCTGTTTAATTCGGCACACAGCAAATACGTTAATATCGAAGGACATTACGTAAACAAAATGTTTCCAACAGGGTCGCCCCACCATTCAGAGAGAAAACACAGGACAGAAGCCTGTCGTCATTCAAATCTGACAAGTTTACGTCGTGTTAAGTATGTAACTCTACGTTAAGTTCACAACGTGACGATGCCCAACCATGAGTCTTTACCTAAACCTAAACTTTCCTATACTTTGCCCACGTAACAGTAGTTCCTAAACCCAACCTACGTAACTTCACATTCCTATATGTAACGTTACTTCCCAAAGCTAGCCTACGTAACTTTACTTTCCTGAACCAAGTCTACGTAATGTTACTTCCTAAACCCAACCTCCGTAACTTAACATTCCTATATGTAACGTTACTTCCCAGAGCTAGCCTAAGTAAAGTTACTTTCTAAATTCAACCTACATAACTTTACTTTCCTGAACCAAGTCCACGTAACTTTACTTCCTAAAATCAGACTACGTAACTTTACTTTGTAAACCTAACTTATGTAAATTTACTTTACTAAATTGCAACTTTACTTCCTAAACCCAACTGCCGTAACTTAACATTCCTATATGTAACGTTACTTCCCAGAGCTAGCCTACGTAAAGTTACTTTCTAAATTCAACCTATGTAACTTTACTTTCCTACACTTAATTTTTTTAACACGCAGACAAACAATATGCAACAAAACTATTGCTACAGTTTGTGATGTTTTCTTAAGCGCTGAAGTTTTGTTTGCATTTGTAATGACCTTGAACGCACCACAACTGTCAACTGTGTGTCTGAGTTTTTCTGTCACGCAGCTTTAACATAATTTCTCCTCCGCCAGGTCCACGTGTTCGATCCCTCCTGCCCTCAGCGGCGTCCCGTGCTGGAGGCCGAGTACGGCGAGCACCCGCTCACCGCTTTGTCCCTGCCCACCGGCGGTAACACGGTGGTGGTGGGGAACACTCACGGCCAGATCGCCCTGCTGGACTTGAGGAAAGGTTTGGTGCGTGGCTGTCTGAAGGGGCTGGCGGGGGGCGTGCGGGGGCTGCAGTGTCACCCCTCCCAGCCCGTGGTCGCATCCTGCGGCCTGGACCGCTTCCTCCGAATCCACAGCCTGGAGGACCGCAAACTGCAGCACAAGGTCTACCTCAAGTCCCGCCTCAACTGCCTGCTGCTCGCCAGCCGAGACCTGGAGGATGGGGGCGGGGCGGCGGCGGGGTCTCAGGAGGTGAAGGAGGAAGATGAGGATGACGAGGTGTGGGAGAGCATGGAACGGGTGGAGGAGAGGCCAAAGAGAAAAACAACAACAGAGGAGGAGGAGGAGGAGGAAGAGCCGCAGAAAAAGAGCAAGAAGAAGAAGAAGAGAAAGAAAGGACAAGACTGAGGGGCGTTTGTGGCCTCATCAGAGTGTGGGACATTTGACTTCTGTCATTCAGACTGAAACACGTGAAAGATAAAACCTGTTTATCTTTCCGGGACAGGATGTTTTGTTTATGAATCTGTATCTACAAATGTATTTTGTAATATTTACTCAGCAGTTTGAAATCTTTATTAAAATAACAGCTTGTTTGATTCATTTTAACGACAGACTCTACTTTTTCTTTTTAAGAATCAGATCACCTTTTCTCACCTGAATGTTTCAGTAAACGATGGCAGCAGTTTAAGGACAGTAACTAATGAGCTGCTGCTGCTAAATGTGGGGAAATAAGTGTAAAACAGAGATGTGCAGTCCCACAGGCCAAACTCCATTCAGAAAGTGTTCATTTTAAAGTTTACTTGTATGTCAGCAAATGTGCAGCCAGTCTAAACAGTTTTCACCCATTGAGTTACAATCTTCAAATTTCCTCTACAATTCTGTATATGTCCAATATGTCGTCATTAAAGGGACATTCCGTAAAACAAACGTCAAGAGAAGGTTTACCCACCATCTAAATAAAAAACCTGCTGTAGTCTCAACATTAACTGACATGTATTTTAATGGAGACACAAACAAAAAAACAACAAACACCACGATTAATCACGAAAGAAATAATCAGTCCAGAATTCTCCCTCGTCGTCAGTTCAAGGTCCACACAGTTTCATTATTCAGAGTCATGCTTGTGTTCGGCAATGTCGTTGAGCTAGTTTGTTGTCATCGTCAAGTTGGTGTCTGTTATGTTGTGTTCACACCGCTGAACGCGTGTTGACTCGCTTAATTGCTGAATTGGTTGATAAACTTCCACCGGTACTTCGTCTGCGCCATACGTTTCTGGAGGATCTCAATGCTAATTGGCTATCACGGCGTGAATTAGTCATTGACGTTAAGCTTTTTCAACTCTTGCTAATAAGTGTATGACGCAAAATCACGCTACTCGCTTCTTTGGCACCATTTGTGTCTTATCCATCATGCCGCCTGGCGGGAATTCGCATCTAATCGCATCTTTACATTGACTTTACAGAAATTGGTCAGTTCATATTTTTCAGCTCCCGAGTTAGCGTAACACATGAAATTGCGCTACTTGCTTCTTTCTTGTTACTAATTTCCATATTTCACGTCATTCACGTCGTGTCCATCATGCCACCCAGCGGGACTTTGCATGTAATTCACGCATGTGAATTGTTTTATCCATGCCCGGTGTGAACACAACATCACTCACTCACTCCACAGCAGGAAACAACACTTCAAAATGAAAGCTCTGCGCCGTTAATGAATCAATAATTATAATCCAATAATATAACGTATTATTCAGAATGAAGTGTACTTTTACTTCCAGTACTTAAAAGTATATTTTGATGCTGATACTTTTGTACATTTAGTTAAATTAAATTTTCAATACAGAAATGAGTCAGATATAAATTTAATCAACATGTTATATTTTCTGCTGTTATATTTTCATCGTCAGATTTTATCGTTATTTTGTGTACTATTATAATCAACACTGTTGTGATTCTTAATCAACAAAAAGGTTTGTTTTCTTATATTGTACCAAAATGTTAAAATACCTGACAACGTTCAACCATGATTCTTTTTCGTAAATTTACTTTCAAAAATCTAACTTAATAACTTTACATTAAGTACATTACATTAAGTATGATATGTGATGACACCCAAGCACAATTCTTTTCCTAAACCTGACCTACATAACTTTATTATATTAAGTACGTAACTTTACGTTTAGTACATAATGTGATGACACCTAACCATAATGCTTTTCCTAAACGTAACCTGTGTAACTTTGCGTCAAGTACGTAACTTCACGTTAGGTACATAACATTGACGATGCCCAGCTATGATTCTTTTCCAAACCTAACCTATGTTACTTTAGGTTACGTACGTAACTTTACGTTTAGTAGGTAATGTGATGGCACTGAACCATGATTCTTTTCTTAAAACTAATATATGTATCAAAATCTATCCTGTGTAACTTTATGTTGGGTACGTATTGTGATGATACCCAACTATGATTATTTTCCTAAACCTAGCCTACGTTACTTTATGTTAACTATGTGAGTTCATGTTAATGCAAAACTTTACGTTATGTGCATGACGTGATGACGCTCAACAATGATTCTTTTCCTATACCTAACCTACGTTATTTGAAGTACGTAAATTTATGTTAAGTACAAAACTTTATGTTAAGTACGTAACATGATTTAACGTAACATGATGATGCACAGATGATTTTCCTAAACCTAATCTATGTTACTCTACGTTAAGTACGTAATGTTATATTAAGTATTGAACTTAACATTAAGCACATAACATGACGGTGCCCAACTATGATTCTTTTAAGTAACCTTATGTTAAGTACATAACTATAATTAAAGCACGTAACGTGATGGCGTTCAACTGCGATTCTTTGCAAACCTAACCTAAGTGGCAGGGGCGCTGAGTCGTGGGGCGCTAATTTGTTAAATGTCAAACATACAGTTGTGCATGTCTGTCAGATATCATAGGAACCATTGAATGAGGATATGTTAAATATTCAAAGAACGGCCGAGGCAAACAAAAAGGTACGCTCTATGTAACCAATAGGGTGGGAACCTACTAACAGCTGGGAACAAATTTTGGGGGAACTAAGTGCACTGCAGTGGAAGATAAAGGATTCAGGGCCAAATAAAGAAATTTGAAAAATGGAAAAAATAAGTTGTCTTAACAATCATCGTTGGGTTCATTTGGATCAGGTCTCTCGTGTAATAATTAATACATGAACTTTGGGTTCATGAATTAATCACAAGTCCGTTTTCAGATCGGGTTCAAAATGAAGACCTTTGATTCTGACTTTTACAAAATATTTCTGGGTGCTGTGAGGCAGTGACGTGTTTGCAAACCTTCCGCAGAGTCTCCAGGAGAATGTTGCAATCTTACTTCACTCTTAAAAAATTTCTCTTGAGTAAATCAGTTTTTCAGTTGAGCATCGGTGTTCGTTTGACTTCTTCCTCACTGAATCAGTGCGGTTATAACACTTCAGTGTCCCTCTGTCTTTCAGATGTCTGTCCCCTGGTGGCCTGCAGAGACACAACAGCACAGTTACTGAATCACTCCTCTGGGTGAATATATCAGCCCAGAACAAGATGTTAGCACTGTACGTTTCTGCAAATCACATATATGTGTTACATTAGTATGTTTTATACGCATCATATCAAGTTGCACCAAAACAGGGTTTTTCAAGGTGACGTAGGTCTGATGTATCTAAGTCAACTTTCTTATCTGGAGGAGAAGCGGTTGGCAGATGACGTGAGACAGAGGCAAGATGGCTGCCAACTACACTTCCACTACATGACTTACTGACTAACTGTTTGGGCTCCCCTGGTCAAAATTTAGTTTACTGTGAGTAGTTCAGTCAGTAGAAGATGAAGTGATCTCTGAAAGACAGGAAGTCAAAGATGAAACATTTCTGCAGTTTCAAAATAACAAAAAATGAAAAGCCAAAGTTTGGGCACCCTGCATGGTCAGTGCTCAGTAGCGCCCCCTTTGGCAGGTACCACAGCTTCTAAACACTTTGTGTATCCAGCTCAGAGTCTTTCAGTTCTTGTTTGGAGGATTTTCAGCCATTCTTCCTGCAAAAGGCTTCTAGCTCTGTGAGATTCTTGGGCCGTCTTCATGCTCTGCTCATTGAGCTCTATCCACAGATGTTTAATGATGTTTAGGTCGGGGGACTGTGAGGGGCGTGGCCAAACCTTCAGCTGGCTCCTCTTGAGGTCGTCCATTGTGGATCTGGAGGTGTGTTTAGGATCATTGTCCTGTTGTAGAAGCCATCCTCTCTTCATCTGCAGCTTTTTTACAGATGCTGTGATGTCTGGAATTTAACTGAATCCATTCTTCCCTCTACCTGTGAAATGTTCCCCGTGCCACTGGCTGCAACACAAGCCCAAAGCATCATCCATCCACCCCCGTGTTTAACAGTTTGTTCTCCAAACATACCTTTGCTCATTGTGTCCAGAAAGTTCTGTTTTACCTTCATCAGTCCACAGGACTTGTTTCCAAAAAGCATCAGGCTTGTTCACATGTTCCTTTGCAAACTTGTGAGGCTGAATGTTGTGGTGAGGACACAGGAAAGGTTTTCTTCTGATGACTCTTCCATGAAGCTCATATTTGTCCAGGTGTGTCTGCACAGTAGAACAGTGCACCACCACTCCAGAGTCTGAGAAATCTTCCTGCAGGTCTTTTGCAGTCAAACAGAGGTTTGATTTGCCTTTCTAACAATCCTACGAGCAGCTCTCTCACAAAGTTTTCAGCTTGACCTCCACAGTTCCTGTTAACTGCCATTTCTTACTGACATGACCAACTGAGGAAACAGCTCCCTGAAAACACTTTCTATCTATCTTCTTCTTCTTCTAGTCTTCATCAGGTCTTTTAGTTTTCAGAGTGCTAGGCAGCTGTTTAGAGGAGCGCATGGCTGCTGATTGTTGGGACAAGCTTTCAGGAGTCAGAGTCTTTATAAAGCTTTGAAATGAGCATCATCTGGCCTTTGCTAACAATGACTGTGAACAAGCCAGAGCCCTAACAAGCTCATTAAGCTCTGAGACCCTGGGAGAAGTTGTCTGAGAGCTCAGATGTCTTGGAGTGCCCAGACTTTTGCATGTTGCTCCTCTCATTTTTTTTCACTTTAAAATTGTACAAAACAAACATAATACACTGAAATGTTGAAAAGCATGTTTTATCTTTAACTTGATGCCTTTTGGAGATCAGTTCGTCTTCTACTTTTGCTTCTCTCTGTATGTTTAAGCAACAAACAACATTGGTTGTTATTTATTGACACAATCCGTGTTTCCAGTGGTGATTGTGGCACCAAAGCCAAACAGTTATTGTTTAAGCCAATACGTGGGGCCAGATGCATAAAACTGTGTCAGTCAGAAATATGCAGACACATTCTTTTTGTCATACATGAGGCCGTGGTTTTGTTTTCTAAATTTCTGTGTGTGAACTGTACCTTGCAAGATGAATAAATGCCAGTGAAGAACAGCGTCAAACTCAGCAACAGAAGAACAAGAGCAAAGATGAAAATCGGTGGAAACGCTGAAACAGAATCATCACATCACATCAGATCATAAATTAGAGTTGTAAGTTGTCCTCAACATTTTAAAACCATTAAACTACAAACTCTTTAACAGGAAGTTCAGCCATTCTTTAAAAATAAAAGTAACATGATCGACTGACAAAAATCAAGAAACTGTAAAAAACTCCTGCATATTGTTTCCATGTCATGCTGAACCGATCATATTGTTGATATTGAACATTTTTACGTTCACACTAAACAGTGTCAGACTTTTGGTTTGTAAACCGAACCAGTGAACATTCAGTGAAACCAACATGAACATTTACCTCTTTGACTCGGCGTCACATTCTCCTCAGACACAGTGAGAGACAGCAGACGGCTCTCAGACGAGAAGTTTTGAAAAAAAACGTAGACGTGATAAACACAGATGTAGCTTCCTTGGTGGGCGGGCTCTGCAGCAGGAAAGAGGAAGTGGGCAGAGTGATTGACAGCTGGCTGGGTGTAGTTGTAATTGTGTGTTGAGTTGGAGGAAGTGAAGCTGAGCAGGAAGGAGCCTCCTGGGAACTGTGGCTGGATGGAGCAGCTGACGGTGAAGTTGGAGCCGCTGAGCACCTGAAGTCCCTGCTGCTGGGCCTCGGAGACCCCGTCCATGGAGGACACAGATATGTTGGGCTGAACCAGCACATCTGTAAACAGAGCGGGATGATACTGTTGGCTGACACAATATGTCACAATAAAGCACAGAGGAAGGAAGAAACACGGGCGAAGCTCAGTAGTCTGTGTTACCCGTTTTCCTCACTCACGTGCTGGCTTGGTTTGGTTTGATTTAACTCGACACATCAGTCCAGTGCGGCAGGGACTTGTGTCTCCATTACAACAGGGCTACCTGCTTGAAGGTCTGTCTTAAACTAATGACGAGTTTTTCTTGAGTGATGAAGTTTTAAAGCAGCGGGCTGATGTTGGAGGTGAGCTGTTTGCAGAGGTGCAGGAAGAGCCTGTTGTCTGCAGCTCTTCTTCACCTTCTTACTGTGGCTGTTTTTGATTTTACTCTTCCTCCCTACCGAACCAGTAGAGTTGGTTTTATAATAGAAAAGCCACTAGCTGCTGCAGTTTTTGGCATGTGCTGGCTTAATTCTTTAGCTCTGGAGGTTACAGCTTGGGTAAGACACTCAGTTCACGTGACCTATCTGTCAGTTTTGTAAAAGTTGCGTGAATTCTGATGACTGTTCGGACTGGGGTCGTACTGCAAAAAAAATCTGATCTGTATCCAACTAAAGACCACGTGGAAAAGTGGCCCAAATTAGATATAAAATAATCAGGTTTCATGTGATTTGTGCTGTTCACACTGCATAAAAAAAATGACATATAAAGCCTCATTTATGCTCAACGTTAAATACGGATCCGGTTACGGACGGAGCCTTCTGTCCGTGCTCTGCGTTCATTTCGTCCGTATTTCTGCACGTTTCCATAGTAGTACCACCGGGAACCGTGGGGGCAGTGTTGCTGTCACTACCTGGTATGTAGCTCTAGTGAGACACGAAGAAGAAATAACAATTCAATTTCTCTCATCGGCAGTACAAGAGAAAAGAATTCTCCGTCCTCCAGTCGCGATGTATTTAACGGCCTCACCGACCACCGCCTCCTACAACGCTGCCTCGGTTTTTGTCTTTTATGCAAGAGGTACATTATCAATATCTCCTCCGCAGTCGCCATGTTTGTTTTTGAGTTTGTTGTTGTCATAAACATTTGACGCTGGGCTGCCCCCTGGTAGATATATTGGTTAACATCCATGCCAACGTAAAGAACACATGGAAGTATGTGGGCAGTGACGGTAACATCGTTTGAAACGGACGTAAACATTTTCGTACGTAAAGGGAGCATAAATGGGCCTTTAGTCACCTGAGACCTTCAGGATGTCACTGTCCTGGATAAATTCACAGTTCAGTCCATTGGAAACCACTGAGAGAGGAAGGACTACACTGGAAACAGTACTGTCAGAGATTATATCACTGATGGACTTACCTGAGCAGGTGAGCACCCCAAAATAGAAACTGAACTGTGGTATTACACAGTCCCTCAGAGCATATCCAGAGCCAACACATCCAGAGTTCATCATCCATACGAGTCTGGCTGAGGACTCATTTCTCCATCCCATAGAAACAGCTGAGCCACAGTTCAGTTCTCTGCAGAATAAAGCTGCTTCCCTCAGGGTCCACTCCTTATATGTATCATATACTGGTCTCCACTCGTTCTGGTGTTTCATCTCCAGTGTTCCTGCACAGCGACTGGATCCTCCCACCAACCTGACAGGCTCTGAACAGAAACCAGAGAGTCGTCAGTAAAAGAACAAAGTGAGTGTAAGAGAAATGAACCAAATCAAAGCTGCAGCTCCTCTTCTACCTGAGCAGGTGAGTCCAACAGCTTTGCCAGGTGAGCAGGTGTTTCTATCTGAGCCTGAGCTTCTACAGTCCAGGAGAGCAGACTCATGGCCTCCACACTGGAACTCTTTGGTCCACATTGGAGCCTCCACTTCTCCATAGAGCGCCCCCTGGAGGACTGAAGGAGCCCCACAGCCAAGCTCCCTGCAGACCACCTCTGCATCCTGCTGGTCAAAGTCAGCTTCACACACTGAGGACCACCTCTGGTTAGACTGGTTAGACTGGTTAGACTGGTTAGACTTCACCTCCAGTCTGCCTGAACACAGACTGGTCCCATTCACCAGCCTGACAGAGTCTGGAGACAGAGAGAGAGATTGTGCAGATTGTTATGTTGTGATTATGGTGAAAATTACAGGGCTCATCTCTACAATTGTCTTATTAGGTGTTAGTGTTACATTTGACACCACTGATCATCACATCCTATTGCAGAGACTGGAAAATTTAACTGGCATCAAAGGAACCACACTAAGCTGTTTGGCGCTGTATTCATCAGACTGTTCTCAGTTTGTACATGTTATAAACAATTCCTCCAAGTTATTCACAAAGTTTCACAGAGTTTCTGGCCTCAAGCACCACCGTAGGGAATCTTGATGTAATCTCTGATCACGCTATGTCCTCTAACTCCAAGAACAGACCTCAAGGACTGCTTTTTTCAACTGCGTTAGATTGCAAAAATCTGGCACATCCAGTCTCAAAAAGGTGCAGGAAAACTAGTTCAAGCATTTGTTACTTCTAGGCTGGATTATTGAAATTTATTATTATCAGGTTGCTCCACTGAGTCTCTACAGACTCTCCAGCTGAATCCAGAATGCTGCAGCACGTGTACTGACTGGTTTTAGCTTCTCTGCACTGGCTTCACTTAAAATACAGAATTGAATTTAAAATCCTGGCGGCATGGTGGCACAGTGGTGATCATTGTCACCTAACAGCAAGAGGGTTTAAACCGCAGGGTGGGGGGTTTCAAATTCTGGGGTGGGGGAGCCCTTCTGTGTGCAGTTTGCATGTTCTCCCTGTGTCAGCGCGGGTTTCCTCCAGGTGCTCTGACATGTTCTCCCTGTGTCAGCGTGGGTTTCCTCCAGGTGCTCCACACTGTTCTTATACAAAGCTAGTTGAAAATCGGCAAAGTACCTTTTTAAAGAGTTGGCTTAAAACTTTCCTCTTTGATAAAGCTTATAGTTAGGGCTGGCTCAGGCTTGCCTTGAACCTTGCCTTGAAGTACTGTAATAATATAATGTCGGTCAAGTCTGACCACACAACATCTTTTGCATATCTGTCTGTCCTGGAAGAGGGAGCCCTCATCAGTTGTGCTTCCTGACATTTCTGTACTTTTCTACCTGTTAAAGATTTTTCTTGGGGTGCAAGGCTGGACGGACAGAGTGTGTCATATGTTGTACAGTTTGTAAAGCCCTCTGAGGTAAATTGTGAATTTGTGATATTGGGCTATATACTATAAATAAATAACACTGAAGTGAGCTGAAGCACCTCCAAGTCTGCGGCCATGGTTCTCTGCCAGAAAACAGTGGATTGCCCCTCTGGGTTGGAAGAGAGTTACTGCCCCAAGTGAAGGAGTTAAAGTATCACAGGGTCTTGATCACGAGTGAAGGTAAAATGGAGCATGAGATGGATCAGCGGTTTGTGGCAGCTTGTGCAGTGGTGTGGGTGGGTTCCATTTACTGGTCCATCTATGTCCCAACCCTCATCTTTGGTCATGCTTTGCGTCCTGTGCGAAAGAACAAGATTGCGGATACAAGTGGCCAAAATGAGTTTCCTCCGTAGGGTGTCTCAGCTCAGCCTTAAAGATAGGGGGAGGAGCTCAGACATCCAGACGGAGCTCAGAGTGCAGCCGCTGCTCCTTTGTTTCAAAAGGAGCCAGTTCAGGCAGTTCAGGATGCATCCAAAGCATCTTCCATTGGAGGCGTTCCCTGTACATTCGAGTGGTAGGAGGCCCTGGGGCGGACCCAGAACACACTGAAGAGATTATGTATCTCATCTGGCCTGGGAACGTGGATGTGGATGGATGAAGATACGTTGTTATACAGTAATATGTAATTTCACTTTAGCAATAATGTAACTAACATTTACACCCATGATTACTGTCAGAGATGATATCACTGATGGACTTACCTGAGCAGGTGATCTCCCGGCTGGAGAAACCGTAACCTTGCAGTACACAGTCCCTCAGAGCAGATCCAGAATCAATACAGTTATATTGGGTCTGCCACACAGTTCTGCCTCGGGACTCTCTTCTCACGTCTGTTGAAACAGCAGAGCCACAGTCCAGCTCTTTACAAATTTGTGCTGCTTCCCTCAGGCTCATGTAAGAGTCATATAATGGTCTCCACGCATTCTGGTGTTTCATCTCCAGTGTTCCTGCACAGCGACTGGATCCTCCCACCAACCTGACAGGCTCTGAACAGAAACCAGAGAGTCGTCAGTAAAAGAACAAAGTGAGTGTAAGAGAAATGAACCAAATCAAAGCTGCAGCTCCTCTTCTACCTGAGCAGGTGAGTCCAACAGCTTTGCCAGGTGAGCAGGTGTTTCTATCTGAGCCTGAGCTTCTACAGTCCAGGAGAGCAGACTCATGGCCTCCACACTGGAACTCTTTGGTCCACATTGGAGCCTCCACTTCTCCATAGAGCGCCCCCTGGAGGACTGAAGGAGCCCCACAGCCAAGCTCCCTGCAGACCACCTCTGCATCCTGCTGGTCAAAGTCAGCTTCACACACTGAGGACCACCTCTGGTTAGACTGGTTAGACTGGTTAGACTTCACCTCCAGTCTGCCTGAACACAGACTGGTCCCATTCACCAGCCTGACAGAGTCTGGAGACAGAGAGAGATAAAAAGGTCACACCAATCCACAAAGAAAACTCTTTTAGAAGTGTTTCTGACGTCTCGCAGAGAGAATGAGAACTTATCAGTCCACACGACTCATAGATCCCCCATGATTTTTTTACCGTTTCGAGGGCCAGATTTATCCTGTCGCATCAGTTTCAGGAGTCACTTTCTCCCAGTTTTTCTTATGTCAAATCAAGAATCTAAGCTTTTAAACCTTTTATCTTTTGAACCAGGAACTCCAGTGCTTGGATAAAGTAACTCAGATTTCATAGTCTATGGCTGATTTCATTTACTGTACATATTTAATCAACATTTATGCAAATTTGTGTATCCCAGGACAGATGCTCGTGTGGTTGACAGAGGAGCGCAGAGGACCGGCAAACTGCAGCCTCCGCAGCTTCACCTTACTCCCACCAGTGTGCACTTTAATGATGTCATATAATACTCCTCGTGGGGAGGCACTCATGTGACTGGCTGTAAAGGAGTGAGACATCTGATTGGCTGCAGACAATCCCGTCTTAGAAAAAATGCATTTGTGAATCGAGTCACGTCAGGAGAGTCTCAAAACTCCCACACACAAATGCAGGGAAGTTTACAAATTAAAAGCACTTTGTAAATGCAGGTTCAACAGTTCATATATCAATGTAACAACTTCCAAATATGTATTTGATGAAAATTGCAAATACTTTTACATGTGTACATCTGTGAATTTCAATTGCACATATTTAAAACAAGAAATATTTGTGTGTGTATCACAAATATGTTTATAAATCTTATTTTTTATATGTGGATTTTCTTTTACTTATATTTGGAATGAAACATATTTTTGTGTGCATTGAAAATGTGTTTGTGTTCCGAGTCATATATATATATATATATATATATATATATATATATATATATGTATATATATATATATATATATATATATATATACATATATATATATATATATATACAGCACGGCACTGTACACACAGTCAATGGAGCGGAGCCTGTGTTGCGTTCAGGTGTTGTCGCGTAAATAACAAATTCCAGTACTTGGATAGGCCATAGCACAATAGCACAGCACTGCTGCTGCTGCTGCACGCCGGCATTTTTTTGTTTGAACCAACGCATCGATGCTAATAATTCGCGTCAACGTATTTATGTAGTCGATGACGTCGACGACCTCGATGCATCGCCCAGTCCTAAACAAGACCACTTCATTAGGATATCATTGCCCTGACTAACTTTACAGTTCAGTCCAATAACAACTACTAACTGTCACTGTGACAGAGGGAGGAACACATAAGACACATTACTGTCACAGATGATATTGTTGAGGGACTTACCTGAGCAGATGATCACCAAGATGTTGGAAGAGGAACTTGGTGTTACGTAGTCCTTCAGAGCATATCCAAAGGGGGCATGCTGAGATATCATCCAAACAGGTCTCTCTAAGGACTCATTGGACTCCTTTCTCCATTCTGCTGAAACAGCAGAGCCACAGTCCAGCTCTCTACAATATACAGCTGCTTCCTTTGGGCTCCAGCCAAAGCCATGCACTGGTCTCCACTCTCCCTGTTTCACCTCCAGTGTTCCTGCACAGCGACTGGATCCTCCCACCAACCTGACAGGCTCTGAACAGAAACCAGAGAGTCGTCAGTAAAAGAACAAAGTGAGTGTAAGAGAAATGAACCAAATCAAAGCTGCAGCTCCTCTTCTACCTGAGCAGGTGAGTCCAACAGCTTTGCCAGGTGAGCAGGTGTTTCTATCTGAGCCTGAGCTTCTACAGTCCAGGAGAGCAGACTCATGGCCTCCACACTGGAACTCTTTGGTCCACATTGGAGCCTCCACTTCTCCATAGAGCGCCCCCTGGAGGACTGAAGGAGCCCCACAGCCAAGCTCCCTGCAGACCACCTCTGCATCCTGCTGGTCAAAGTCAGCTTCACACACTGAGGACCACCTCTGGTTAGACTGGTTAGACTTCACCTCCAGTCTGCCTGAACACAAACTGGTCCCATTCACCAGCCTGACAGAGTCTGGAGACAGAGAGAGAGCTCACAGTTCACTCTGAGACATCATCTGTCTCCAGCATCACATATACCTGCACAGAAACTCACCTGGACCACCTTTCAGTTCACTCACATGTTCTGTATATGTAATGGATTAATAACAATTAGGGCTGTCATAATAATGCGTTAATTTCAATTAATTAATCACAGAAAAAAATAACACTTCAAAAAAATTAATGCTGATTAATCATGTTCCTTGGTGCCACAGTGTCTTTGTCACATGATGGAGGCAGATGAGACGACGCTGCTCGGCCCTGTGAATGGAACATTAACATTTAACAAACACCCAGATGGAGCTGTTGATAGGAGCACTGTTCTCTGCAGGTTCTGCATGAGGGAATTTTCACATCATCGAAGAACTTCAGTCTGAAACATCACCTCAACACAAAGTATTTAGCAGCGAACCCAGAGGTCTGAGCTAGCACAGCCTCTGATGCTAACGCTAGCAGCCAGCCTCATCATGCCACACTGGACCAGGTGTTGAGACACAAACTGAGTCAGTCTACCTGTGACCGACTCACTGACTCCCTCACAGAATGGACTGCAGACCAGTTTGAGTGGTCGAGGACAGGGGGACAACTGTGTCCAACATCCAGCCGCTTTACTACAACACATCTGACGACATTCATTTGAACTGAAATTTTTTAAATACTTTCACAGCAAAAGTTGATGCATACAATTAATTTAGATTAATTAATCACAGAGCATGTAATTAATTAGATAAATCATTTTAATTGCTTGACAGCCTGAGTGAAAATCCTACCTTGCCTAAAGCTGCTTTCACACCGCCACACAGTAACCACCCTGACAACTGCCGACCTGCAGGGGGTTTTCCCCAAAAAGCAAAGCATTTTTAAAATGCCTCCACAGTCGATAAGCTATGACGCTGTTGCCATGGTCCCCAGTTGTGCTGCTGGGCAGGTGCTCTGGTGAACACTGGCAGAATTGCATGCTACTTGTAGCTGCATATTGTAACAAGGCATCAGAAATCACTGAGACTACCAAGGCTTTCTACATATTTGGGCGATTTACCAGTCATCTTAAGTTTGGCAGAAATGTTACCCTAGGCCCAGTTTTCCTTCTGGCTGTCCTTATAAGTTGCTAGCACTGTAATTCTGGGTTGTCAGACACTAACATTATCAGCTCCTCCATTTTGTCTTCTTTTAGATTCAGTCATGCCTTCTATTGGATCGGCTATAGCTAGGCAGCAACCACAAGTTCAACTCGGTGAACTCAGCCCAGCAGAGCAAAATGTGTGTGCTTGCATGTGGGTAGTAACCACTTCATACCCCAACTGTCTCATGCTCAGCCATTGCCGCCTTGCTCTTGTTGACATAACAAGGTGGCGAAATACTGTGTGGCAGTGTGAAAGCCCCTTAAAGTAAAAATCAAACAAACTACAGTCATATTTTTCAGTATTTCATCTCCACTTTAAGGTGGTGTTGACGCACTGAGTTTCCAGAAACAAGACCACTTCTGTCACTTATGTCGTTGTTCTGGAAACTTTACAGTTCAGTTAATTTACAGAGGAAGGAACACACTGAAAACATTACTGATGATATCACTGATGGACTTACCTGAGCAGGTGACCTCCAAGAAAGTGGAAGAGGAATATGATGTTACACACTCCCTCAGAGCAGATCCAGAGTGAACACATTCAGATGTCATCGACCATGCAGGTCTTCTCGTGGACTCCTTTCTCTGTTCTATAGAAATTGGAGAGCCACAGTCCAGGTCTCGACAAACTACTGCTGCTTCCTTCAGGCTCCAGTCATCACCATCCACCGGTCTCCACTCTCCCTGTTTCACCTCCAGTGTTCCTGCACAGCGACTGGATCCTCCCACCAACCTGACAGGCTCTGAACAGAAACCAGAGAGTCGTCAGTAAAAGAACAAAGTGAGTGTAAGAGAAATGAACCAAATCAAAGCTGCAGCTCCTCTTCTACCTGAGCAGGTGAGTCCAACAGCTTTGCCAGGTGAGCAGGTGTTTCTATCTGAGCCTGAGCTTCTACAGTCCAGGAGAGCAGACTCATGGCCTCCACACTGGAACTCTTTGGTCCACATTGGAGCCTCCACTTCTCCATAGAGCGCCCCCTGGAGGACTGAAGGAGCCCCACAGCCAAGCTCCCTGCAGACCACCTCTGCATCCTGCTGGTCAAAGTCAGCTTCACACACTGAGGACCACCTCTGGTTAGACTGGTTAGACTGGTTAGAATTCACCTCCAGTCTGCCTGAACACAGACTGGTCCCATTCACCAGCCTGACAGAGTCTGGAGACAGAGAGAGAGGCCTTCTTACACAGAGATGGGGCGATAGAGCTGCTAAAATCCCTACTTTACACTGCCTTTGCATCTTTACACAGAACCAAACAGCGGCGGCAGCATGATGGCAGCGCAGAATCAAAAGAGCATGACAGGCGTGACATGGAACACACCTGCATCATCATCTAGTGTGACATAACATATGCACCAGCAGCGCTTTATAAACAATAACAAAAACAATCATTTAGCGTCCCTGTTATATGGCGGCTGATCTCGTCCTCTGCTCGGAGGGTAAGGAGCTCCTGGACCTCATTGATTTCACTATTTGTGGACATCTGCAGCTGCTGTTCTTTATCTTTGAGTTTGCCGCTAACTGCTAACAGCTCATTTTTTAATCTCCCGTGATGGGTCGCACACAGAACACAAGGTCAAAACGCCATCCATGATCCTGACCTGCCAGCTGTCCCATTTGTAGAGACGTCATTCTGTTACACAAGACAAGACAACTCCGCCCCCCATTTCATGATTGTACCTTTTATACAGAACGGCAAGGCGACATAACAGTGTGAAATTTCTGCCTTAAAGAACCAGTGTGAAGGAGGCTAGAAAGAGAAAACAAGGAAGAGAGAAAGGTAGTGTAACCAGTTCGTACCTGAGCCAAACTGCCATCAAGAAGAGCAAACTGTCATCGTACAGGCAAAAAGCATTCTCTGTCTGAACATGGCGCATGCTTGTATTACAGCACTCTCAATATCTTTTCATTCTCGCTATCCACACAGATGACACCACAGATGAATCCTGACACATCCTGTACAACCACAGACTCAAAGCATGAAACATCAAAATCAAATGGTAAAAATCTTTCCCCTCAAACATTTACAACCACAAATCGTATCATACCTTTGCTGTTGTTGTCATCAAAACCTGTGTCTGGTTGCATAAAACTGCTAGAAATGTGTAATCCAAAGCCTCCGGGCCGTTTTCAGTTTACTACAGTCAGTGAACACCATCTCTATTAACTTGTACTGCCAGGGGACAGGAATGAAGTCCGCTAACTCCTGAAGTTTAAAGAGAACAGCCTTCATTTCATGGTCTATGGTTCGTTTAGATGGGTCTGAGCCCACACATAATACGTCCTAACAGCTATTAAAGGGTTATTCAATCTACTGATTGTAGTTTCCTATGGATGAGAATAAGTATTGAGGTCTGATTGATTCATTTTTCCAAATCAAGCCAACAACAGTTGTTTAATGATGGAATTAATACCTATAATGAAACATAAGTGGAATTACATGAGTGTTACAGTTACCTCAGGCTGCTGTCAGCCCTAGAGTTGTCTCCACTGGTCTGAATCAGGGACTCATGTTGTTCCAAAGTTGTATAATTGCCTAGAGTTGGTTCGTGTTCATCAAATGCCTTGTGTGAGAAAGCTGCTCTTGATTGGTCAGAATTTCCATGTGGGAAAAATCCAGGAAGTAAAGCAAACGTTGAAGAAGAGTACACTTGCAAGATAAATGTGACACTTTCTAATGTCACAATGGAGGGACAACTACGCAGGTTGATTTTAGCGCTGCTCATCGTGGACTATATTGCTGTCATTGTTCATTTTAGTCAAACCATACAGTTTGAAAACGAGGAGCGGCTCCAACTAGAAAACAATGTTTTGATGCATTGGATGTGCTGAATGTGCATATTAAGGCAGTACAGGAGGAGGTGCACATTAATAATCCTCCAGGACTGTAACATGCTCATGTTTAACCCAAACAATGTGTCATGTGACTGCAGTTGCTTCACATCCAGGTCGGAACACCTTCTCACCACAAACCAACCGCACCAGAGTTCATTTGGAACCGGACTGAGACCACCTCTTCAAGAAGGTCTCAGTCTGGTTGTTTTGGTGTGTTCACACCTGCACAAATGAACCGCACTGAGGGGGCAAAGGAACTTGAGTTCAATTGAAGTGAACTAAACAGGGCAGGTGTGAACGCAGCCTCAGAGGTATGGATGGTACACGTTTACAGTATAAATCTTAAATGGCTTATTTGGTGATTTCGCCTTCATATGCCTGCCTGTCCTAAAACCTTTCTAAATTTGCTCATCATAGCACCACACTAAGGTGGTCTCCTGAGTCTTTCTGCAACCTGCCCCCCAAAACAATCAGTCACAGAAAGCTTTCACTAGGGATGCATGACAATATCGGCATGTCATCAGTATCAGCAGATATTGGCTTCACAGTGAATGATTAGAATCGGCCAACTTGTTTTTTCCCATTTTGCACAATGAATGAATATTACATACATTGAGAGGCATTCAATGTCATGTCTCCATCTACTGGTGGGCCGTCATGATCAGAGTATACATGCATAATATGATGTTAATGCCACTACTGATGATCACTAAAATGAGGTGGAGAAAAAGTGGATACACTAACATCGGTTATCGATCAAATGAGATGTTGCATATTGGCAAAACATATCATGCATCCCTACTTTTCACCAAACTGGTTCAACCTGCAGAGAACAGTGCTCCTATCAACTGGTTCTCTAGGCTGTTAGAGGAGACACCAGGTCTTACACAGTCCTTCAGGACATATACGGACTTAACACAGTATTCACTGACACGCCACACATAGAGTCTGAGTGAAGTCTCTTTCTCTTGTACTGAAACAGCAGAGCCACAGTCCAGTTCTCTACAGACTGCAATTGCTCCTTTTAGGGTCCAGTGATCACCATATACTGGTCTCCACTCGTTCTGGTGTTTCACCTCCAGTGTTCCTGCACAGCGACTGGATCCTCCAAACAACCTGACAGGCTCTGAACAGAAACCAGAGAGTCGTCAGTAAAAGAACAAAGTGAGTGTAAGAGAAATGAACCAAATCAAAGCTGCAGCTCCTCTTCTACCTGAGCAGGTGAGTCCAACAGCTTTGCCAGGTGAGCAGGTGTTTCTATCTGAGCCTGAGCTTCTACAGTCCAGGAGAGCAGACTCATGGCCTCCACACTGGAACTCTTTGGTCCACATTGGAGCCTCCACTTCTCCATAAAGCGCCCCCTGGAGGACTGAAGGAGCCCCACAGCCAAGCTCCCTGCAGACCACCTCTGCATCCTGCTGGTCAAAGTCAGCTTCACACACTGAGGACCACCTCTGGTTAGACTGGTTAGACTGGTTAGACTGGTTAGACTTCACCTCCAGTCTGCCTGAACACAGACTGGTCCCATTCACCAGCCTGACAGAGTCTGGAGACAGAGAGACAGTTTTTACTTCCCTCAGAATACTTTTACATTTACATAGACATTGCAAAGATAATGTAATTTTTAACTGCTTAAAGCGCTTTTTTAACTCGGACCCATCCAAGTCATTCCATGACTTGTGTCTTTTTAAAATACACTTCTGTTTTAACAGAAAATATACAGTTTCTGTACCCTGGTAAGAACATCCTGATGATGTGAGCTCAACACTTCTCTCTCTGTATCAGTCTGGGCTCACTGCCGCCTCAGACACTTTCCAGAAATTCCAGTCTGGGCCAATCAGGGACTGTGTTGTCGTTGATAAGATAAAATGCAGGCCACACTTTGCAGAACAGTAATGGAGGACCCCGATGCAACAAGCGCTAACTCTAACGTTAGCATAGTAAACACAGCAGTAGGTGAAGTCTTTGCAGAAAACGAGTTGATAACGATTAAAGAGAAACAAGAGTTTGACCTCGCAGAGTTTCTCTGAAGAAAAGACGTTTTTATAGTTCCTCTGACTGGATTTTGCAAAAGCTTGATTTATCAACTGTTGGTGCTGAGGAAGATGTTCTCGCGTGTTTTGTTATGCTGATTGACTGAAGGAGTTTGTCTGTCAAGGTCAGTCCTCACGCCCACTGAAAGTGTTTGCGGTGCACCAAGTCCAGACTGATACAGAGAGGGATCATCAGGATGGTCTTACCAGGCTCCTGCTTCTGCTTGTTGCAAGTCCTTTCAAAATAAACCTACAACGCATGTAAAACACTTCAGTTGTAGGTTGATTTTTCTTAAGTTTAGGCAGCAAAAGCACGTGGTTAGGTTTTGAAAAAAACATCATGGTCTGGCTTGAAATTCATACGGGAGCTGAACAGTGGGCTCCAAGGTGAAAGTCCAGGGTTTGATTGACCCCTCCCTCCCTCCCTATACAACTTACAGTTGGCAGCATTACAAACCGCTGCCAACTGGTGTGTATCATACCACTGTGAGAGGTGCCTCTCTGCGTCTGTTTCTGACGCTGATGTCCACTGATAAAGCAGCAGTACTTGAAGACTTGGGTTGTTGCCTGTTGTCTCTAAATGCGTGCCGCCACAAATGTGCCTCTGTGCTTCAGTGTCTGAGGCCGAGGGTTGCGAGTGAGAATGGGTAAAAACATCTCCAGTAAAAACATCTTAAAACGTCTGTTGCAGTGCATCTAATTTCTCTGTAACACACCTGCTGTTCAAAGCAACTCATCCTCACTGCGACCTCGTCACATACCCTGGGTGTGTTGGTTGACATTCTGGGACGCCGTGTCAAGTTCTCTTCTTTCAAGATACACTTCTGTTTTCACAGGAAATTTGACATTTATAGTCTCTTTCAAAATAAAAGCACTACATTGGTACAACACCATAAATTGACATCTTTTTCCTTCAACAACAAAAACATGGTTGGGTTTAGGAAAACAGAACAGGGTTTGGCTTTACAATCTTACAGGAAGTGAGCACCACCCCCTCGTTTGACAGTCAGTGTTTGTTGGAACCCATCCACCACCCCTCCTGCCCACCCCACTCGGACTTTCACCGTCTTAACCTTTGTCCGTGTCCTGCCACATTTCCCCCTGATGCCACCAGCACCATTAACCTATAATGGCAACCAGCTGTGTATCATGCTGATGTCAAAGGACTGGATTTCAACGACGTCAGAGTGAGACCGGGCTCTTAAAACAGTGACGCAGCTGCCGAGTCAGTCAAACAGTGACACATATCACATATGATATATGACATAATCAAAATAAAGTTAATTTTTCTACCATTTGTTGTCACATTACATAATATTACTGTCACAGATAGACACTGATGAGCTTACCTGAGCAGGTGATCTCCAGGCTGACAGTGGAGGTATCGAAGCTTAGACAGCGCCTTGGAGCAGATGGAGACCAAGTACATATAGGTCTGGCACTCCACACATAGTGTGTGTGTAATGAAGTCTTTACATGTCGTATTGAAATGGCAGATCCACAGTCCAGCTCTTTACAGATTATAGCTGCGTCCTTCAAGGCCCACTGCTCGCTGTACACTGGTCTCCACTCATCCTCACCTTTCAGCTCCAGTGTTCCAGTGCAGCGGCTGGACCCTCCCACCAACCTGACAGATTCTGAATAGAAACAATAGAGTCGTGTAGTTTTATTGGGAATTAAAAAAGGACATGTTTTCTCATGTAATGCTCTGGGTCAGCAGTGTACAGCTGAAGTCACTAAATCCAAATTTGGAAGTGAATTCTGGTCCAACTCCTCCTGGTATTTCAGAGCCTATTCAAGAACACTACGGCCTCTCGTAATCTGCAGATCCCACCCTAAGGTGGGCTCTAAGGCCTCAATAAAACCTGCACCATACCTGGAACATCATCCCTGAAGGCAGTCAGATCTTCTGGTGCTACCAAGGGCTGGTTTAAATGGACAAAAATTCATATCGCTCTATTTTCAGGCTCACTGGCCATACACGATATATGTCTCAGTATTCACTTCAAAATGAGCTCCATGTTCAGCTGCAGGTCAAAGCTACATTTGAGATGTCAGGAGCACTTTTATAAAAACAAACTGATCAAAATAAAAAGCAAAGACAAATTCTGTTCTCTGTTTGAAAATAAACAGCTGCACAACATGTTCATGTAAAATGATATAGAATAAACAGCAGAGCTGTACGTTAATGTTTCTGCACACAGCACTGGAGCTGCAGAGGTTTAAAGGTCTGCAGCTCAGGACACTGAACTATAACATGAGTGTAAACGGATCAGGTAGGTTTGAAACAGTTAAAAATCTTTGTGGGCGGAGTTAAAAAGGTTTTTTGGCGTTTCAAATTAATCTAGTGCTGGAAAATGACTTAAATCATTAATCTTGTTTCTACATAGAGCGTCAACAGAGAGGCCGCAGGAGGGACGGAGACACATCTGCGTTTTTGTTGCATTCTTTAAACACATCTGTCGTCTGCGTCCAGGCGCCGTCTCAGTGTCACACATCAGACTACAACTACCAAGAAGAACAGTGATGATCCACCTCACACATAAACTAGCAAACGAACGCTCACCTGACACAGTCAAGCAGCTCTGTGTCCCACACATGCAGCGCAGCGCTGTGCTGACATTTCTGTCTGTTTTCAGTCTCTATGTCAGATTACGTGATTGTGGAGTCATAAAATCGTGCTGTGACTTAGCCGACAGACACGACAGACTAGATGTTGGTCAGTGACCAATCATCCCCGGTCGTCGTTCACAACGTGCGCAATGTTTATTCATTTATTTATTTATTTATTTGGATCCCCATTAGTCACTACCAAAGGTAGCAACTATTCTTCCTGGGGTCCACAGAAGTAAAATACATTGCAGTACAAAACAATGATCTATTTAAAATTCAGAGACAAAAAGACAGAAAATAACCAGGAAAAAAAAAAAAACAACAATAAACTCCATCTACAAAATAATCAAAACAAGCAACAGTGAATCAACAGTCAATCAATCAATCAAATTCATACACCATATCCAAGTCATCAATAAAACATTCAATACAGCTCAGAGAGACAATAATACCAAAAAACAGTATGAAAATGACCACCAAAGTTCCTCAGTGCTTATCAGAGTCAAGTATGCAGCAAAAACATGTTATATCTGAAGAGGGCTGGTGTTCTGTACCATCAGGTATCTCTTCAAACTGCTTTTAAAAACTGCTTTACTTGTTACATGTGTTATATCGGATGGCAGGCTACTCCACAATTTCATTCCTCTGTACATAACAGTGCGTTGCCTTGCATTCGTTTTTAAGACTGGAAGTTAAAAACAACCTCTTAATGCATGTCCAGTATTGAACTTATGACCATTACTACTGTATGCAAACTGATGGTACACGACATTTGGGATTTTGGACATTGAAACATTTCTTATAAAACAGAGCAGAGAGATAATCATTCTGTCCTTGTCCACCAATGGCCAACCTAAGGCTCTGTGCATTCTGATGATATTAGCTCTTATGTTACAGTTCAGAGCAAGTCGTGCGGCTCTATTCTGAACTAACTGTAATTTTTCTAAATCTCTATTTGGTGCACTTGACCGCACTACTGGACAGTAATCCAAATGAGTAAGAACTAAAATTTAGCACATCTCTTAATAACTGCCACCGTTTTTTCAGTCTACTTTGACCACTCTAATCTGCTATCTAAAATTAACCAAGAAGTTTTGTGTCATCTACCTGCTCCTCAGGCACTCCCTGTACAGACACATTTAACTGTGGTTTATGTTTAAGTTTTAAGTTAGATCCAAATACAATACTTTTTGTTTTTGATATATTAAGAACCAACTTGTTACTCCATACCCACCTTACTACTGACTGTAATTCCCTGTCCAAAACACTAGACATGTCATCGGGTTATTCTTGTCCTGTTTTATTACTATTACTATTATTTCAGTCGCTGTGTCTGTTCATGTCTCAGATGAACTGTTGTCGTAGTGAACGTAATGTCAGCTGGGATAGGCTCCTCCCCCCCACGACCCCTAACAGGATAAGCAGCTATGGAAGAAGAATGAATGTTTTCAGCTGTAACTGATGAGGCTGGCAATGTTGGGTCATACAGAGCCTTTGCTCAAAACCAGTAGCTTACAGACTCAAAGGTAAATTAATCAGTTGGGATCAAACAGATTTATCTATCTATCTTTTGGAACGAGAAGATTTTCATAGTTGGATCAGAATCTTATACACTTTCTTGACTGCCCATATCCTTAAATTTAGAAATCTGTAACTAAATTTAAACTCTGTGGATGAAAATGAAAGAGATGCTTGCTTTTGCAATTGCTGTTCGCTTGAGTGGAAAAAAATCTGCACCCATACAGAGATTCATGGATTCATTTTGTCGGAAAAGAAAGCGACCCAAATGTTTGATTTCCAGATGTATTTTAAGAAGAATACACACAGGAAGTATCTCTACATTTATATTTATTTATATACACACCGTTGTGGTTGAGTGTTTCCTCTGCCTGGAGACCTGAGTCAAGAAAATGGACAATAAACATTAACATACATAACAGTGATAAAATGATTTGAACAGAGCTGTCATCCTCAAATGCAGTAACTCACTCTCTCTGTGATGCGCTGTCTGTTGGAGCTGGATCAATGAATGATTCATCACTGATATATTATCTGAAGCCTCATTTTGTACTGGTTTAGATAAACAATTTGGTCATGTTGCCCATATCTGCTGAGCGACAGTTTTGTGTGAAGGGAATTAAAGGCCTGTCCCAGATATAGGCCTGTTGACTCCAGTGATTTAAGCAAACAATAGCCCGAGCTGCTAATGGAAGTTTTACAGGTATTTGTTTATACAGGAAAGGAACTGAAAGTAACGTGAGGTGTGTTACAGTTAAAACTGGCCTGACTCAGCGACACAAAAACAAAAACACCTCACAATACAAAATATCATCAGAAACAATCAACACAGGCAAAACAAAACTTGTTTTTGTAGAGTGGTACAGTCCTCATCCAATGACGCATGAGCATGAGTCGTACCTGAGATCCAGAACAACACCAGGAGCGCCATCAACCTGTGATCCATGTCCAGCATCATCACAACCACAGTATCACTGTCTGTCTGTCTGTCTGTCTGTCTGCCATCGTCTGTCTCTACTCCTGGTTGTCAGCTCTGTTCAGCTGGGCCTCCCGTGCTGTGAATCCGAGACAAACAAAGTTACACAGCCCATAAAAACCTCCATACATTTTCTCCGACTTCCATGTGACCTCACAGTGCGTTCGCTGTGATCCATGGAGACAGGCTGAGCTGTGCTGTGATATATTTGTATATATACTGTATGGTGCAGGTTTACTGCATGTGACTGCAGCACACCCTCAGCTGGGATTGCTCAGATAACGACCGGAGCTTGTAAACCTCGTTTCCTCACAGATTAGGCTGATTGACTGGAGCTGTGATTGTGGCTGTCGGCCAGGGTCAAGGGTCATTCATTGTACAACACAGGGCTGCACAACATAATGCAGTTACAGTCCCTCTGTACAACACAAGGAGAAAAAACCAGTTCAATTTGATCTGTGCAGCACATTTCATACACAGTGAACACTTTGGCTGACATTCATGAAATGTTGGTAAATCTGTGAGAAGATTTGCACATAACAAAGCTCGGTACTAAAAACCGACACCGGATTCATGAACGTCACAGAAAACTCAGATTTGATCGTGTGTACGTTCACGAAAGCCGATCAGTCGTAAACTTCCAGCGCGCTCCTGCTAGTCAGCAATTAGCCACATTATATATGTGTCATTTGATTATTTTTATTGTTTTCATCTTGTGTTGTCAGCAGTTTGGTGTTTTTATTTTGTATTACTGTAAACGATTCGCTGTGGGGCAATTAGTTGCCAATCGTTGCTTATCTGCCTCAGTGACGGTATTTTATTTTCATTTTTTGTTCTTTGTGTTTTCTTAAAATTGTCTCATTTTATTTGCTTGAATTCGGCATTGTTTTGGGATCAACCATGTAAAGCACTTACACCTTTATTCTGAAAAGCGCTTTATAAATAAAGTGCGTTACAGTGTAGGAAAAAATGACCTGTGTGGTCCTGTGGTTTGGACGACATGTTGGGATTAAGCTGATCCAAGTAAGCTAAACAATGAAGATATGTTTTCTTGTCTACTGTTTCGGTGCCCCGACTCATGCTGCCTCACGTCTGCAGGCTCAAGTGTGTGCAACACAGCTTCAGTTTGTTTATGTGAGCTTGTCCTGTCTTCTGCTGTTTATGTTGAGCAGTGTTTGGATCCTTCACTTCAGTAAAAGAACTAATACCACACTGTAATCTCTGTGGTTTCCGTTGGACTTGTACACGCTGTTGGGAAGTTAATGACAAAAAAATAATATTTTATAAACTCCTCGTGTGTTTAATCTGTAAAAACCTGAATTCACTCAGTGGCTTTAAAAGAAAAACTCAAGTTAAGTACATGTACCTTGAATTTACACAGAACAGACAGACGGGGATTTACTAGTTAAATCCAAACTGCACTCAAATAACTGCATCTGAGCAGCAGCAGATCTTGTATCAACACTTTTCTCTTTGTGCTTAATAATCAGTGTCTGATCAGTTCATGTTCACACAACTCCACATGTTCAATAATTCAGTCAGTAAAGAGAAACGTACCTCGAGGTAAATGCAGTGAGACGGTCCAGAGCGAGCTGACAGGGAGGAGGGTTACTTCATTCTGTGCTGCAGCATGTGAAGCACCACATGAAGTACAGTCCATCACACTGCCTCAGACTCTGTGAAGTTAGTGCAAAGACACACATGTGGGCACATCTGGCTTTCAAAATAAGATAAGGTAAGCTTTCTTCAGGGGAGAAATTTAGATGTTGAAGCAGCATGATGACAGGAATAAGTTCAGATAATTAAAGGAGCAAAATAATTAAACTACATAACTGTGAATAGAAGTTAAAATAGAAACTACAGAAGAAACATTCAATACAAAATTGGGAGGTGAAGTGATGTGAATGGCAAAAGTAAAAATGAAGAACATGAGGGCGGGCAGCAGGTGAGACCAAAAATCTATTCTTTATTTTTCAGAATACAATGCAGTAAAAAGATGTGCAGTATATGTGTAATATATTGACATCTAAATCACTATTATCAAGACGCAATTCCTTTTATTTTGAAAGTCAGTGACACAAGTGGAACCTTTGACCCCGTGGTCACATTCAATACTGGCGTGGAGGACTCCAGATATAAACACAAAACTGCTCAGCCAGCTCGGTCTTGTTAAGACTAAGATATATAAAAGCTAAACAAGCTAAACAGATTTAGCTCCTACATCCACAGACACATGTATTTTTAAGCTAGTAGCGCCAAGTCACCGGCACAGCTGATGGAAGACGCCAGGGGATGCCTGTTAGAACCCAAAAACAGCACCGGGGACAGGTGGAACAGTTTGAGCTTTAATGCACCACTTCAATAAGTACAGTGAGAGCAGACAGGTGAGGCAACAGAGAGTCAGTGTTGAGTGTCAGATTCCCCAGGGGAACAGAATCAGGCTGCAGCTCTCCACGTGGAACACTGTAGCAGCACACAGGTGAGTTGACGAATGAAGCAAACCACAGCTCAGAAGATCTTAGGTGACTGGACCGGTAAACTCATTTTGAAAAGTTGGGTGACGTCACAGGAAACAGGCTAACAGGCTAACAGGCACCAGGAGGGCAGAAGCATAGTGGTTGAAAACAGAAGGCAGAGTGGTTTACTGGGGAGCAGACGACTGAAAGTCTTGCACAGAGGCGAAGAACAATCTGGCAAGGAGAGTCTGTGACAACTGATGATGATGTTCTTCTTCAGCCTCAGTGTTGGTGTCCTTTCTCTGTGGTTCAATCCAAATCTCCACCCTCTGGACCTGCACACTGAGCCCTCGCAGACTTCAGGCGTGCATAATGTGACGTCTTCACCGTCATCACGTGAAGTCTGCGAGAGCAGGAGTGTGCAGCGTTATAAAAGGAGCTAAGAGACAGGCTTGGAGTCATTTGAGAGACTGCATATGGTGATCACTGCAGCAATCGCCTACGTGATCAGATTGCACAGCTTCTATAGGTTAGGCTGCAATATTGAAATGCATATTGATTACCTCTATAGCCTATACTGCTACATATATCTGTATCATGATGTCGTTGAATTTTATATCTGGCCAACGTTATTCAAGTAACGTTTTAATGTTACAATTTATAATAAGTTTATGTGGTTTTGTGTGTGCGAGTGTGTGTGTGTGTGTGTGTGTGTGTCTGTCAGCAATTTAGAAAAATTTAAACGTCACGTCCATATTGCAATGAATTGTGGGTAATTAAACTCATGAAGTCTGTACCCCAAGCAGGCTCTCTGAAGTCCGCAGAAAGTCAGCTTGAGGCCCCTTGTGGACTGAATGAATGGTGGACTTGGAGCCCTACACACTCCTGGACTTCCCGTGAACACGCCCGCAAAGTCCATGAGTCTGCAAGTGCAGTGAAGTGTGAACATTTGGATTCAGCCTTCGTCTCCAAGTCCTAAAAATCCTGGATCAGATCTAATCAGTTGAGCATCCGTGTTCTCAGGTCTTCTTCCTCTCTGAACCAGCAAGATTAGTGTCCCTCTGTCGTTTAGATGTCTGCCTCCTGGTGGCCTGGAGAGACAAGACAGCACAGGTTGAACATGACTCCTCGAGAGGTTGAGTCTTTAAATAAACTTATATATGTGAATTTAAGCCGTGAACAGTGGAAGGAAAAAAAATGACACCAGATTATAGTTAACAGCCTCCTTAACACGCCGTTGCAAAAAAAATTGCACTTCAAAGTTTGCATCCATGTCAGTGAAAACATGGATGCTTCACACACAGAAGATCTAGTCACCAATTCAGTATCTGACCAAATGTCTCTCCTTCTGTTCCTGAGATATGACGCTGACTGATGGCCAGTTGTTTGTCTGTTGTTTGTGTGTTTTTGCAGAACATTATGATGTCACAGTGAGGTTGACCTGTGACGTTTTGAATATATATACATTATTATAACCTATAAGACATTTGTGTTAAAGTTTGTTATAATCGCTGGATGCTGTCTTGAGTAACGGACAAAAATATGCTCTGGATGGTACCAACAGAAGTGTTCTACTCTGCCCTGTTTTTCCTCACCTCTCTGCTGAGATACCTCGCACACTGATCTGAAACTGAAAGGTGGAGCTACAAACACTGCAGTCCATCGATTGGAGCAGAGCACAAAGCTGCCATTTTAAAATCCATATAAATATCTTCTTTTTGTTCTGAAGACGGCGTGCAAGAGTGGTAACAACCAGCAGTAACAACCTCAACTTAAGTCTCGTCTGTTATTTCCCAGCTGCTGGAAAAGTGAAGGGGGCTAGCTGGATGTTGAGGAGGCTGGCAGCTGAACAGGCTAACAATGCTAACAATACCACTGTGCTGCTCCAACACTGGCTGCAGTGCAATTATCTCTTTCAGAAGCTTTGCAATCCAGCCTGCAGTTCTGCAGTGTCTTTTTGTCAAATAAATTCAACACTGAATGTCTTCTGGGATTATTTATCAATTTTTCCACGTTGAAAAAAGTTGTTATTGTCGTTAGCTGTTCACTGGCAATCCCATGATGTCTTGGGGTTAGTGTGTTGACCCATGTAGAGGCTGTGTTCCTGACGGGGCATGTGTATGACAGCTCTGATCTCAAATGCACTGTGATGTCCTCATCACTGCAGTAACGTCATGTGACTGAATTATTGCAGTAACGCTATCATCATCACAGCCCTAACTGTCAGAGATGAGATCACTGATGGACTTACCTGAACAGGTGATCTGGGTCATCAGTGTGTAGAGAGAGGGGTACAGCCTTACACAGTCTTTCAGAGCAGGTGCAGAGTGCACACAGCCAGATGTCATCGTCCATACAAGTCCATCTGAGAACTTGACTCTCCGTCCTACAAAAACAACAGAGCCACAGTCCAACTCTTTACATGTTAGAGCTGCTTCCTTCAGGGTCCACTGAGAGTTCCAGGCGTATACTGGTCTCCACTCTCCCTGTTTCACCTCCAGTGATCCTGCACAGCGACTGGATCCTCCCACCAACCTGACAGGCTCTGAACAGAAACCAGAGAGTCGTCAGTAAAAGAACAAAGTGAGTGTAAGAGAAATGAACCAAATCAAAGCTGCAGCTCCTCTTCTACCTGAGCAGGTGAGTCCAACAGCTTTGCCAGGTGAGCAGGTGTTTCTATCTGAGCCTGAGCTTCTACAGTCCAGGAGAGCAGACTCATGGCCTCCACACTGGAACTCTTTGGTCCACATTGGAGCCTCCACTTCTCCATAGAGCGCCCCCTGGAGGACTGAAGGAGCCCCACAGCCAAGCTCCCTGCAGACCACCTCTGCATCCTGCTGGTCAAAGTCAGCTTCACACACTGAGGACCACCTCTGGTTAGACTGGTTAGACTGGTTAGACTTCACCTCCAGTCTGCCTGAACACAGACTGGTCCCATTCACCAGCCTGACAGAGTCTGGAGACAGAGAGAGAGAAAAATGGTTAAACTCTTGTGATTATATATTTTGCTTTGAATGGCACCTATGAAACGTAATTTAAATGTAACACGTAATTTATCTTTGGAAATAATGCAACTGAAACATTCACACTAATCACTTTGTTCACATGCACAAAATATGCTGGTTTTCGCCCTTATTCTGGAAAACACAATATGAACAGATACAAGAAGAGGCCAACCAGAGCGGGATCTAAAAAGGCCATCAGCTTCATTAATGTAGGAGCCAGGCCTTTCTTAACTAAAACACCAAAGCCCATCTTCCGCAGACTGTCAGGCCCTGGCAGATAAGGGTTGACGTAGGGAAGAGGCTGCTGCTCCCAGAGATGGTGCACACATCCCAAGGCCTGGGCACTGTATTGTGGTCAGCAGAAGACAAGAACATCTCTCTTGTTGAACAGACGGTGCCATGGGAGGAGAAGGGTGTGAGGCCCATGAGAGAAAAGCCCTGAAGTACCAGGGGTGCACGGACAAGGGATGGCAGGCATGGTTGTTCCCTGTGGAGATCGGTTGCAGAGGTTGTTGTCAGCTCTGGGCCTGGACGAAAGGAGCAAGAGACAACCAACTCGTAGGATGGGGGAGGAGGCAGAATGAGCCCCCTGCTGGATGTGGAGTAGGTGTGAGGAGGGAGGCTGGAAGCCAGGAGCAGTAATGTAGACGGCATGGTGGTGCAGTGGTTAACATTGCCGCCTCACAGCAAGAGGGTTACTGGTGGGGGAGCCCCTCTGTGCAGAGTCTGCGTGTTCTCCCTGTGTCAGCGTGGGTTTCCTCCAGGTGTTCTCACATGTTCTCCCCATGTCAGCGTGGGTTTCCTCCAGGTGCTCTCACATGTTCTCCCTGTGTCAGCGTGGGTTTCCTCCAGGTGTTCTTAAGCTCTTTGGACTGACTGGATTCAGTCCAGTGGAAACCACTGACTGTCAGTGTGAAAGAGAAATGAACACAGTGGAAACATTACTGTCCCAGATCATATCACTGATGAACTTACCTGAGCAGGTGATCTCCAGGATGTAGGAAGAGAAATCTGGTCTTACACAGTCCTCCAGAGCAGATCCAGATTGAACACAGTCAGATGACATTACCCACACAGGTCTGCGTGAGGACTCCTTTCTCCATTTGACGGAAACAGCTGAGCCACAGTCCACCTCTCTGCAAAATGTAGTTGCTTCTGTCAGGGTCCAAATATATTTCCAATTGTCCACTGGTCTCCACTCCCGCTGTTTCACCTCCAGTGTTCCTGCACAGCGACTGGATCCTCCCACCAATCTGACAGGTTCTGAAGAGAAACCAGAGAGTCGTCAGTAAAAGAACAAAGTGAGTGTAAGAGAAATGAACCAAATCAAAGCTGCAGCTCCTCTTCTACCTGAGCAGGTGACCTCCTGGACAGCGTAAGAGGAATATGATGTTACACAGTCCCTCAGAGCAGATCCAGAGTGAACACATTCAGACGTCATCGTCCATACAGGTCTGGCTAAAGACTCTGTTCGCTGTCCCACAGATATTGTAGAGCCACAGTCCAGCTCTTCACAAACTACTGCTGCTTCCCTCAGGCTCCAGTCATCACCATCCACCGGTCGCCACTCTGTCTGGTGTTTCACCTCCAGTGTTCCTGCACAGCGACTGGATCCTCCCACCAACCTGACAGGCTCTGAACAGAAACCAGAGAGTCGTAAGTAAAAGAACAAAGTGAGTGTAAGAGAAATGAACCAAATCAAAGCTGCAGCTCCTCTTCTACCTGAGCAGGTGAGTCCAACAGCTTTGCCAGGTGAGCAGGTGTTTCTATTTGAGCCTGAGCTTCTACAGTCCAGGAGAGCAGACTCATGGCCTCCACACTGGAACTCTTTGGTCCACATTGGAGCCTCCACTTCTCCATAGAGCGCCCCCTGGAGGACTGAAGGAGCCCCACAGCCAAGCTCCCTGCAGACCACCTCTGCATCCTGCTGGTCAAAGTCAGCTTCACACACTGAGGACCACCTCTCTTTATAATGTTTAGACTGTTTAGGCTTCACCTCCAGTCTGCCTGAACACAAACTGGTCCCATTCACCAACCTGACGGAGTCTGGAGAGAAAGAGAGAGGTCACAGTTCACTCTGAGACATCATCTGTCTCCAGCATCACATATACCTGCACAGAACTTCCCCCATAATTAGATCATGAATTTAAGAGTTGTGGCCAGAAACATGTTTTCTGAGGTCACAGTGACCTCAACTTTGACTTTTGATCACCAGAATCCAAGCAGTTCATTCTTGAGTCCAAGTGGATTTTTGTGCCAAATGTGAGGAAATTCAGACGCTGTTTGTTCTTTTTCTTTTTAAGATTTTTTTTTTTTACTTATTGGATGGGATGATTTAAACAGAGAGGGAGAGAAAGAGAAGGAATGACATGAGGTGAACTGCCATCGGCTGGAGTCAAACCCACAGCTGCTGCAGCAAAGACCCTTTGTGCATTGGATGTCCACTCTACCTGCTGAGTTTTCAGGCACCCGTTCTTGAGACATCATGTTCACAAGAATATGATGGACCAAGTTACAGTAACCTGGGCCTTTGACAACAAAAACTGAATTGTTTCATCCTTGAGTTGAAGTGGATGTTTGGGCCAAATTTAAAGAATCTCCTTCAAGGTGTTCTTGAGATATCACTTTCATGAGAATGGAAGGGACATACATTTGTACGGATGGACAGACAACCTGGAAACATTATGCCTATGGCCACGGCTATTGTCAGTGAAAATGACCATTTCACAAACCTGATTTCAAAATGGAGGCTGCATGGCCTATGAAACAAAATGGCTGACATAGGTAAACTACAAGTGCACAGGTGCAAGGTTAACAATTGCCTTTTGTGCAAATTAAGCATGTCAGTTTTAAGTGATATATCGTAGGAAACCGGACTTGCTTGACCTTCTGGATGATGTTTCACTTCTCAGTCAAGAAATGTCTTCAAGAAACTCGATCAAGTCCAGTTGCCTACGAGATAGCACTTAAGATTACGATGACCTGGATGACTGAAAATCTTCACCAACAAACTAAGTATGTGCATTACACTAGGAACAATGGATAATTTAAATCTATTGCGCATTGCCCTTGGAACGGTGAGATCAAATGCCTCAGCAAGAGAAAGGTCCCGGCTTCCTAAAATTGATCCTGCTGTCCTCAAGACCTGGCAACAAATGATATTTGACAATGAGGACTGCTGCTTACAGATGATCTTGTTGGCCATCTCAGTGATGTTACCAGCAGAGACATTAACCCTCCATAGAAAATAAAGTCTCTGCTGGCCTACACATTGCTGCAAGTGTTCAGATCAAAGTAAAATTTCTTGTCAATTAATGTACCAAGATACTTGTAGCTCTCCATATATCTACTCCTTTACCTTTGACAATGGTCAAGAAGGGAGGGATTGGTGCTGATCTTCTGAAGTCAGTAGTCATGTCTTTAGTCATGTGTTTTGTCTTAGAGGAACACTCAAGAAACACTACTGTCAGAGATGATCTCACTGCTGGAGTTACCTGAACAGGTGATCTCCAAGGTATAGGAAGTGGAATCTGACATTGCACAGCCCCTCAGAGCAGATCCAGAGTGAAGACAGCCAGATGTCATCGTCCACACAGGTCTGGCTGAGGACTCCTCTCTCTGTCGTAGGGAAACAGCAGAGCCACAGTCCAGCTCTTTACAGAATACAGCTGCATCCCTCAGGCTCCAATGATGGCCGTACACTGGCCTCCAGTCATCCCCATGTTTCATCTCCAGTGCTCCAGTACAACGACCGGATCCTCCCACCAACCTGACAGATTCTGAACGGAAACAGGAGAGTCATTAGTCAGAAAAGAAAAATTGTTTTTATTATGAAACAACAAACACGTTAAGTGCTGCTAGTTAGTGTGTTGACCCGTGTAGAGGCTGTGTTCCTGACCAGGCATGTGTATGACAGCTCTGATCTCAAATGCACTGTGATGTCCTCATCACTGCGGTAGCGTCATGTGACTGCATCACTGCAGTAATGCAATTATCATCACAGCCCTGTCAGAGATGAGATCACTGATGGACTTACCTGAACAGGTGATCTGGGTGTTTGGGGTGTAGAAAGAGGAAGTTGGTATTGCACAGTCTTTTAAAAAAGGTGCAGAGGGAACACAGCCAGCTGTCAATACCCATACAAGTTCATCTGAGGACTCTTCTTTCTGTCTTACAGAAACAACAGAGCCACAGCCCAACTCTGTACACGTTAGAGCTGCTTCCTTCAGGGTCCACTGAGAGTTCAAGTCATATACTGGTCTCCACTCTCCCTGTTTCACCTCCAGTGTTCCTGCACAGCGACTGGATCCTCCCACCAACCTGACAGGCTCTGAACAGAAACCAGAGAGTCGTCAGTAAAAGAACAAAGTGAGTGTAAGAGAAATGAACCAAATCAAAGCTGCAGCTCCTCTTCTACCTGAGCAGGTGAGTCCAACAGCTTTGCCAGGTGAGCAGGTGTTTCTATCTGAGCCTGAGCTTCTACAGTCCAGGAGAGCAGACTCATGGCCTCCACACTGGAACTCTTTGGTCCACATTGGAGCCTCCACTTCTCCATAGAGCGCCCCCTGGAGGACTGAAGGAGCCCCACAGCCAAGCTCCCTGCAGACCACCTCTGCATCCTGCTGGTCAAAGTCAGCTTCACACACTGAGGACCACCTCTGGTTAGACTGGTTAGACTTCACCTCCAGTCTGCCTGAACACAGACTGATCCCATTCACCAGCCTGACAGAGTCTGGAGACAGAGAGAGAAATCATTAAGGCTGTTATCTTGTGATTATATATCGGCACCTATGAAACATAACTATTGAATAAAATATAATTTGGCCTTGGAAATAATGCAACTGTAACATTCACACTAATCACGATGTTTACATGCACAAAAATATTCTGGTTTTTACCCTCATTCCAAAAGAGAACAATATCCCTACTGAGCTGTTTACATGGCTAATAAAAAATAATATTCCACCAATATTTGTGTTCACATGCAGCTGAGCATACTCTGATTAATGTCAAAGTAAAAATACGGAAGAATGGAACAGCTGGAGCTGCTTGTGCCCTTCGACCACCTTCTCGAAAAGATCAGTGTTGTGATATTTGTGCATGTCCAATAACCTGTTTATAATGTTTAAAAACAGGCGTGTTTCTACATCTGCACAGAAATGTGGGCTCCTCTCTACCCCAGCCTGAAAAACTGTTGGCTAATTGACCTATGGCTAAGCCCCGCCCTCAAACGCAATGAGCCAATCACAGTGCGTATAGCCATTCCTACACTGGGACATTCTCTGCCTGGACGTCCATTGAAATGCATTACAGAAAGTCAGTTTGTTGGGTTTTATGAGCTTTTTCTGAGATTTGAAGTTTAAAAATGGTCAAACGGTGTGCATGGGGTACATGCAACTCTGACACAAGGTATCCTGAGAGGCTGGGCGACCAGGTGTATTTTTTACACTTTAAACCACATCTCAAGCGAGAAAAGTGTCTCCTTTGGATAAAGTTGTGTGGTAACGTTAGACCACAACATCAACTCAACGTGAATAAGATTAACAATGATGTCTACATCTGTTCTAAGGTAAGTCAACATTGTGTTTGAGGCAACATATTGTCACTTTGCTGGAAAGAAATATAAAGTTATCTTTAACATCTCTAGCTAACGTTAGCTAAAGTTAGCCTAACGTTAGCTCCTAGCTGCGTTGTTCATCATGTCACCTTGTTTGCTGGGAGTTCATTAGCCTATTTTGTTCTAGTTTTGTACTTTGGTGATCGTACATCATTGTTAGCTGTTGTCCAAAGGGCTCTAGTTAAGCTAACGTTAACTTCTGGAGCTTAGCTTCATTAACTTATCTGTAATGGCAGAGATAACAAAGGTTGGCAAACGTTATGCTGAATGATTCAGTGTAAATACTGTAGCACCAAACTAACGGAGAGACACTCTTGGTAAAGATGGTAAAAAGGCCGTTATCCTTTTCTCATATTCTGAGCCAAAAACCTTAACTTCAGTGGCAGTATGATGCACCAAAATTTGATCGTTAGCCTATGTCTCCAAAAATCATCATGCCGTGTACTGTGACACCTGCCATAGCGCCGGTCACTGAATGTTGATATTTTGTCCGAGTGAGTGGAGGGGGCGTGGCTTAGCCATAGGTC
Source organism: Epinephelus lanceolatus (assembly GCF_041903045.1). Taxonomy (NCBI): domain Eukaryota; kingdom Metazoa; phylum Chordata; class Actinopteri; order Perciformes; family Serranidae; genus Epinephelus; species Epinephelus lanceolatus. The sequence continues at coordinate 48,135,346 of NC_135737.1, forward strand.
AATTGGTTTGTGTACAACGCACAGAGCTGACTGTAAACAGCCAAGAGACTGTGAGTTAGGAACAACATGGAGAGGAAGCTGCTGGTGGCATTCTACAGGGCATCCATCGAGAGCGTTCTGACATAATGAAGGCGCAAGGTTTGGGGCAGGGAAGGTTTCTGATTGGATAGGGGGCGGGGCGGATGTTACGTGTTTACGTTTACCGGAAGAAAACACTGTAGTCCTCACTCCGGATAACAAGATGCTTGACGATGCCGTTCTTAGTGCCTTTTTCGGGCTTGTTTTGCTTATATTCTTGAAGCAGCAGTATGACAACAACCTTGTTCTGCTAATGCTTCATCTGTTGAGGAGGAGAAGGGAGGTAGAAGACCGTGCTGTGGCGAATGGAAACCGGTGAGTGCTACAAGTCCGACTGCTCTATCTCAGCCTGTTGCTATGCGCGCTATATACGTCATCGCGGCAGAAGGGCAAGGAAACGAGCATGCGCAGAAAGACCGGAATGAATTTAAAGAGGAATGAGTGTATACATGCACACAAAATTCTTACATTCGGAATGACAAACGGAATAAACCACCCCCTTTAATCGGATTTAATTTTCAATCGGAATGACCGTTTACATGACCACTTTTAATCGGAATGGCCTTTCATTCCGATTAAAAGTGGAATTAAACTGTGCATGTAAACGTATTGACTGATGGACTTACCTGAGCAGGTGACCTCCAGGATGTAAAGAGAGGAATCTGATCTTACACAGTCCCTCACAGCTGATCCAGATTGAACACAGTCAGATGTCGCTGCCCATACAGGTCTACGTGAGGACTCCTTTATCCATTTGACAGAAACAGCTGAGCCACAGTCCACCTCTCTGCAAAATACATTTGCTTTCTTCTGGCTCCAGATATATTTAAAATTGTCCACTGGTCTCCACTCCCCCTGTTTCATCTCCAGTGTTCCTGCACAGCGACTGGATCCTCCCACCAACCTGACAGGCTCTGAACAGAAACCAGAGAGTCGTCAGTAAAAGAACAAAGTGAGTGTAAGAGAAATGAACCAAATCAAAGCTGCAGCTCCTCTTCTACCTGAGCAGGTGAGTCCAACAGCTTTGCCAGGTGAGCAGGTGTTTCTATCTGAGCCTGAGCTTCTACAGTCCAGGAGAGCAGACTCATGGCCTCCACACTGGAACTCTTTGGTCCACATTGGAGCCTCCACTTCTCCATAGAGCGCCCCCTGGAGGACTGAAGGAGCCCCACAGCCAAGCTCCCTGCAGACCACCTCTGCATCCTGCTGGTCAAAGTCAGCTTCACACACTGAGGACCACCTCTGGTTAGACTGGTTAGACTGGTTAGACTTCACCTCCAGTCTGCCTGAACACAGACTGATCCCATTCACCAGCCTGACAGAGTCTGGAGAGAAAGAGTGAGAGTTCTCAGTTTACGCTGAGTTTGCTGTCACACCTGCCCTGTTTGGTTCATTTCATTTGAACTCATGTTCATTTGCCCCCTCAGTGCGGTTCATTGTGCAGGTGTGAACACAGCAAAACAACCGGACCGAGACCTTCTTGAAGAGGTGGTCTCAGTCTGGTTCCAAATGAACTCTGGTGCGGTTGGTTTGTGGTGAGAAGGTGTTCCGACCTGGATGTGAAGCAACTGCAGTCACATGACACATTGTTTGGGTTAAACATGAGCATGTTACAGTCCTGGAGGATTATTAATGTGCACCTCCTCCTGTACTGCCTTAATATGCACATTCAGCACATCCAATGCATCAAAACATTGTTATCTAGTTGGAGTGGCTAATCGGGAGGACCATGACTTACCTGAACAGGTGACCTCCAAGATATAGGAAGTGGAATATGACATTGCACAGCCCCTCAGAGCATATCTAGAGTGAAGACAGCCAGGTGTCATCATCCACACAGGTCTGGCTGAGGACTCCTCTCTCTGTCGTAGGGAAACAGCAGAGCCACAATCCAGCTCTTTGCAGAATACAGCTGCATCCCTAAGGCTCCAATGATGGCCGTACACTGGCCTCCAGTCATCCCTATGTTTCATCTCCAGTGCTCCAGTACAACGACTGGATCCTCCCACCAACCTGACAAGTTCTGAACAGAAACAGGAGAGTCATTAGAAAGAAAAAAAAAAGACTTTTATTATGAAACAACAAACATGTTGAATGCTGCTAGAACATTTGTGAACCCTGTAGATTTGTCTGTACTGCTGCATAAATGTGATCTCAAATGTTCGAGGACCCAGTATGTGAACCTTTGCTTTCAGTACCTTGTATGACCCTCTTAAGCAGCAGCAGCTTCTACCAAGTGTTTCTCTTACTGTTGATCAGTCCCACACATCGACTTTTGGCCTATTACTTCCTACAAAACTGCTTCAACTCAACGACTCTGGTGGGCTTGGTTGCATGTACTGCTCTCTTCAGATCTTTCCACAATATTTCTATTGGATCAAGGGCTGGACTTTTTTCTGCTTTAACCATTCTTAGGTAGACTGACTTGTGTGTTTTGTGTCATTGTCTTGACCCACTTTTTGTTGAGCTCCAGTTTACGAACAGATACACTGACAGTGTCCTGAAGAATTTGTTGGTACAATCCAGAATTCATAGTTCTGCCAATGATTGCTAGCCGCCCTGGTCCAGAGGCAGCAAAGCAGCCCCAAGCCATGATACTGCCACCACTATGCTTCACAGTTGGGATGAGGTTCCTGGGATGGAGGGTTGGATTTCCTGCCCTTCCAGTCTACATGTGCCTTGTGGACTTTTTGTGGTTCTGTTGGCTTCATCACGCTGTGACCTCCAGCAGGCACTAGGGTGGATTGTAGCTGAGTGTGATGCAGTCAGGATGAGAGTCAGCACCTCCAAATCTGAGGTCATGGTTCTCTGATGGAAAACAGTTGGAGTTGGGAGAGAGTTACTGCCTCAAGAGAAGGAGTTCAAGTATCTCTGGGCCTTGTTCATGAGTGTTGGTAGAATGGAGTGTGAGATGGATCGGTGGTTTGTCGCAGCATCTGCAGTGATGTGGGCGCTGTGCTGAACTGTCATTGACTGCATTTCCCAGATCGCTCTTAGCGCTAAGAGCTTCGATTGATTTAGTTTCAGCACCGCGGTAGTGGTCAGCTCCTGTTAAAAGCGTCTTAAAGAGCGATCCTAAGAAGGCATCTGGGAAACACTCATATCTTAGTGACCCTTCTTACCAAAGATGTTCTTAACTGCGGTCTTAAGTCCTAAGATTGCTCTTAACTGGGAAACACGGAATTGTGAAGAGGGAGCTAACCAGAAGGCGAAGCTTTCAATTTACTGGTCCGTCTCCGTCCCAACCCTCACCTATGGTCATGAGCTCTGGGTAGTGACCAAAAGAATGAGATTGCGGATACAAGCAGCTGAAATGAGTTTCCTCTGTAGGGTGTCTGGGCTCAGCCTTAGAGATAGGGGGAGGAGTCAGACATCTGGAGGGAGCTCGGAGTAGAGCTGCTCCTCCTTTGCGTCAAATGAGCCAACTACAAACCTTGCTTTTCGAGTGCTTTGCGTTGGACTACCACTCCTGGGGAGCATAACAATGCTGTTGAATTTCCTCCATATGAACACCTATCTGCTTGACAGTGGATTGGTGAAGGCCAGACTCTTTAGAAATGGTTTTGTAACCTTTTCCGTCTGGTGACCATCAACAAGTTATTGTCCAAGCCCCAAAGGAATCCAACTTCACAAAGGCTTAAAACACTTTCACAAAGCTCACACCTCAAAAGACCTACATTTAAGACTTCCTATTCAGCAATGTACAGCTGAAGTAACTAGCCTAAACTCTCCCTCCACGAAAACAACTAAACAGGCATGGGGAAAAGGACTGCGTGACCAAATAATTATATTTATACACTTGTATACATACCATTGTGGTTGTGGCTTTCTTGTGCACAGAGACCTGAGTGAGAAAATTAGACGATAAACATCACATGACAGCAAAATAATGAATAGGACAGAGCTCTGGACAGACTGCAATCAAGCTGCTAGATAGAAGATGTGTGAATGAGGTACAGTCCCAGCCACAGCAAATCAAGGAGAGGCTTGTAAGAATACTGTAAGAACTGAGTTTGAGAAGAGGACAAATCATCATTCATGTGCAGATAGTAGAGAACAAGAAGGCTGCCACATTCCAGGTCCTACCTGAGCTCCAGAGCAGCATCAAGACCACCATCAATGTGTGATCCATGTCCAGCATCGTCAGGAAAAGGCTTTCAATGTCTGTCACTGGCTTGTTGTGAGTTCTGCTGGATTCTGTCGCTGTGCTGAGATTAAGAGAGGACAAAAAAAATACACATATATAACTAATGGCTGTGTTGTGCATGAACGCGCTAAAAAAGCAGACTGAAGAAAGAACCTGTAAGTTATGAACGAGAAAGTAAACAAAATGAGACTTAACGTCGATGTAACAATCTCTGAAGGATTTACAGCACAAGAAGGCACTTGGCATGCTGGTGTGATGTCAACGTCTGGACGTGACGCAAATGACGCAAACGATATAGAATACATGAAATAAGTGGCGTGAATCATATGCTTTATCCCAAGAGTTGAAAAATCTAAACTGCAGCGTCCAATTCGCGCCACGATAGCCATATGAGATCGTCGAGGGATATATGATGCTGAGGATGTACCAGCGGAAGTTCATTCATCGATTCAGCTATTTCACACGCGTATGACGCAAGTTATTCGCACATATGAAGCGAGTCAACACAAAATATTTTAGTGTTCAAATAATGCAAAATTCACATCGCGTTTGGTGTAAACACAACATTACACTCGTGACGCCTGTTATCGTCTCACAAAGTTGGCCGATAGTCTGATAGTGGAAAAAAAAGGCAGAAGAAAAGAAGAGAAGAGAACCATTGTGGTCAGAGGAGGAAAAGATTAAACGTCTGGAGGAACACAATCATAGAAAGAACAAACTACAAAGTAAATTTGATCCTCAAATACCAGGAAACAGAAAACGATTGTAGGAAGAAATTACAACAAAAATGTATTCAAATCAAAAGCGTATCCATGTCAGTCTCAGAACACTCCACTCAGGGTGTGTTAGTAGTTTTCTCTTATCTCCATAAACTCGGTCATGTTGCAGTTACGACAGAGCCAAGGGGAGAGGAGGTAGCAACACAACTCCACCTAATGGAGGCTGACGGCGCCCCAGATTCAAACGTCCAAAAACACATAATTGAAACCACAAAATATCTCCATACTGCTCGTCCGTAGTGATCCAAGTGTCCTGAAGCCCCGACATAAAAAGTTGTTTGGAAAAACCTCATTTGAACTCTGTTTTTAGCCTCATTGTAGCCTGTAGCTCTGACTGCCTCTCTGGGCACCGCGCTCACGTGTGTGTGCTTGTGCGAGACCGTGAGACATGAGCACCGCCGTCATGTGTGTTCACGTGCTTTTGCTGGTCTCGCGCAAGCTCGGTGCCCATGTCTCACAGTGCCCATGTCTCACAGTGCCCATGTCTCACGGTCTCGCGCATGCGCACACACGCGAGCGCGGTGCACAGACAGGCAGTTTTTGGACGTTTGAATCTGGGGCGCCGTCAGCCTCCATTAGGTGGAGTTGTGTTGCTACCTCCTCTCCCCTTGGATCTCTGCAAGTGATGTGAGGACTCTAAAACTTCACCTGAGCCTCCCTCGGCATATGGGTGAGTAGATAATGGCTGAATTTACATTTTTGGGTGCACTATCCCTTTAAGGAGAAGACTAAGGGTGTTTTACGCAACTAATTCTGTTTGAAGTGGTGGTGAGGGTAGGTCTGCTAAAGAGGACCTAAAGAAATATGTGTGTGTGTGTGTGTGTGTGTGTGTATGCATACATATGTTTTAGATTCAATGTTTACGTTGATGTAAATTCTTTCCTGTGGGTCTGAACGTCCTGCAGAAGGTTTCAGGTTTCTGGTCCTGCTGCCTCACGTCTACACATTCCTCTGTGGACGGACTCAAGACTTAAACAAAGTACAATTTACATACAGCACTTGAGTAAATGTATAAACTACAACGGTGATTTACGACTGTTGAATGCAAACAGGTGCTGCAGCAAAGTAACTGCATCTGAGCAGCAGCAGATCTTGTATCAACACTTTTCTCTTTGTGCTTAATAATCAGTGTCTGATCAGTTCATGTTCACACAACTCCACATGTTCAATAATTCAGTCAGTAAAGAGAAACGTACCTCGAGGTAAATGCAGTGAGACGGTCCAGAGCGAGCTGACAGGGAGGAGGGTTACTTCATTCTGTGCTGCAGCACGTGAAGCACCACATTAAGTACAGTCCATCACACTGCCTCAGACTCTGTGAAGTTAGTGCAAAGACACACATGTGGGCACATGTGGCTTTCAAAATAAGATAAGGTAAGCTTTCTTCAGGGGAGAAATTTAGACGTTGAAGCAGCATGATGACAGGAATAAGTTCAGATAAATAGAGAAGCAAAGTAAATAAATCATGAGGGCACTCACACTAAGAATAGAAAATATATCAGAGAAATTAAAGATGGGTGTTAAAAGATTTCCTGTCACCACCAAACCTGTGGAATGCTGGTCCCAGGAAGTGAAGGATTCTCTGCAGTGATGTGCAGAGTCAACAGACTGGGATGTTCTCGGTAGGATGTTGATGGTCTGACACTGTCACTGGAAACATCAGGGAGTGCTGCACTGAGTTAGGGCTCTGTGTAGCTAGCTGTTAAAAAATCAGGTGCTCTTTAAGGAACGGGGCAAAGAGTTACTTTAAGATAAAAAACAACAAAGTCCATGGTACAGGTAGGCGGTCCGAAAATGCAGAGAAATTCGGTGCATCCCTGACAATAAACCTTGTGTTACCAGGGAACTGAAAGCCCTGCGAAACCAGAAGAAATAAACTTTCAGAGAGGGCGACAGAGAGGAAGCATGAAGCACGACAAAGAAAACTAAAGGTTAAGACTGAGGAGGGAAAAAGAGCCTTCAGGCACAAACTGGAACAAAAGCTGCAGCACGATGGAATGAAGCAGGTCTGGACTGGCATGAGGACGATCACAGGGAGAAGGGCCTGAAGCAAAAGTTTGCGCAATTTTCACCCATTCTTCCTGCAAAAGGCTTCTAGCTCTGTGAGATTCTTGGGCCGTCTTCATGCTCTGCTCGTTGAGCTCTATCCACAGATGTTTAATGATGTTTAGGTCGGGGGACTGTGAGGGGCGTGGCCAAACCTTCAGCTGGCTCCTCTTGAGGTCGTCCATTGTGGATCTGGAGGTGTGTTTAGGATCATTGTCCTGTTGTAGAAGCCATCCTCTCTTCATCTGCAGCTTTTTTACAGATGCTGTGATGTCTGGAATTTAACTGAATCCATTCTTCCCTCTACCTGTGAAATGTTCCCCGTGCCACTGGCTGCAACACAAGCCCAAAGCATCATCCATCCACCCCCGTGTTTAACAGTTTGTTCTCCAAACATACCTTTGCTCATTGTGTCCAGAAAGTTCTGTTTTACCTTCATCAGTCCACAGGACTTGTTTCCAAAAAGCATCAGGCTTGTTCACATGTTCCTTTGCAAACTTGTGAGGCTGAATGTTGTGGTGAGGACACAGGAAAGGTTTTCTTCTGATGACTCTTCCATGAAGCTCATATTTGTCCAGGTGTGTCTGCACAGTAGAACAGTGCACCACCACTCCAGAGTCTGAGAAATCTTCCTGCAGGTCTTTTGCAGTCAAACAGAGGTTTGATTTGCCTTTCTAACAATCCTACGAGCAGCTCTCTTAGAGAGTTTTCAGCTTGACCTCCACAGTTCCTGTTAACTGCCATTTCTTACTGACATGACCAACTGAGGAAACAGCTCCCTGAAAACACTTAGCTATCTTCTTCTAGTCTTCATCAGGTCTTTTAGTTTTCAGAGTGCTAGGCAGCTGTTTAGAGGAGCCCATGGCTGCTGATTGTTGGGACAAGCTTTCAGGAGTCAGAGTAATTATAAAGCTTTGAAATGAGCATCACCTGGCCTTTGCTAACGATGACTGTGAACAAGCCAGAGCCCTAACAAGCTCATTAAGCTCTGAGACCCTGGGAGAAGTTGTCTGTTTGGAGATCAGTTCATACCATTATAAGATTAAATACTGGACGTTCCAAAGTCGAGGCTTCAATCTAAAGGTGATTGTGTTTTCCGTCTGGGCCCCTCGGGTTTGGAACAACCTGCAGGAATCAGAGACTTTTTTAAACTCAAATTTCTAGAAATAAAATCAGAAAATACTCTCCGAACAGACTTGTCTTCTTTTAATAATAAAATCTTTATTGTCAGGATCTGGTTGGAAGGAAACATCACAGCCCGGTGTCACAGCAGACAGTTACAAGTCATTTTGGTCAGTCAGTCAGACAGAGAGCCGACTGTAAGGGAGGATGAGGATGAAGTGTCAGTTGGGACGAAGAAAAAGAGGGTTGGAGTTTCAACAGCACATCAGGCAGCAGGGCAACAACCACATACTAACATGTTAGTCTCAGTGTTGTGGTTCCAATCACACAGAGGTGTGTGAACATTAACACCAGTGTTTCTTCATGTGCTGCTGTTTTCTACAAGATTCAAACAGACCTGGAGGTTGAAGTCAGGAATGTGATGCTCACCAGGGTCGCAGGGTGAAGTTCAGGAGTTAGCTCAAACTTATCCTCTAATAAATCTACATGATCAAATTCACTGTCCTTAATTACGGGCCGCAGTGGCTGACCAGGTTCAGCGCACCCAGAGCTCTGCTGGAGCTCTCAGTGTTTAACTGATGCAACGGCACAAATATTTAAACATCTGGCTTGTAGCAACGTCTCATCATGATATTTCCATTAATAATTTTACAAATATATTTTTTATAATAGACTTGATTTCTCATTCTTCAGCAGCACATTACTGCCATCTCTAAAGCTGTTAACATCAAGACAACAACAATGTCCCGTTTCTGGGGTCAACTTGTTTAAAATCTTACTGAGCCTGCTACAGTAATGTAATCAGATGCTTGTTTAGTCCACTAGATACATTTTGCTGCAAAAAAATGGCTGAGGTCAGACGAACAGACAGAAAAGTTTGTGTTATTAGATAATAAGGTGTTGACATAGTTTTCCTTTGGGGACAAAATTTACTGTTGAAAAAAGGGAATAAATCGCAATACATTTCATCGCGTATATTGCATATCGTAGCATATTTAAAATCATGGGGTCATCATGGTTGTTTGACTCCGCCCACCAGTCCAGTGTCTCTGACAGTCTCCATCCATGTCAGTGAAAACATGGATGCTTCACACACAGAAGATCTATACAATCAGCACAGTTTCAAGATTAGAGTCACCAATTCAGTATCTGACCAAATGTCTCCCCTTCTGTTCCTGAGATATGACGTTAAAACATGATGTCACAGTCAAGCTGACCTTTGACCTTCTGACCTTCATTATTTTAACCTGTTAGACAAAATTTCTTCAAGGCCTTCTTAAGATATCACGTTCACGAGAGCAAGATAGTCACATAAATCTTGACCTTTGACCATTCTTGAGTCCAAATGGACGTTTTTTTTCCAAATTCCAAGAACGTCCCTCAAGGCCTTCTTGAGATACACTCTGATGTGGACTGTGGAACATGATGATGTCACAGTGAAGCTGACCTTTGACCTTTGGATATAAACTGTCATCACTTCATTGTTTTATCCTGTTCGACATTTGTATGAAGTTTTGTCATAATTAACGTATGGATTCTTGAGTTAGGGCCAAAACCATGTTTTGTGAGGTCACAGTGACCTTTGACCACCAAGTTATAATCAGTTAATTCTTCAGTCCAATTGAACGTTTGTGCCAAATCTGGAGAAATTCCTTAAAGGTATTCTTGAGATATCGTGTTCACAAGAATGAAACCAATGAGGTCACAGTGACCTAGTCCCGCCAAAATCTAGTTATTTCATTCAGATCCATTCATTTCAGTTCATCCTTTAGTCCACATGAACATCTGTGCCAAACTTGAGGAAATTCCCCAACGGCCTTCTTGAGATATTAGAATGAGATGGATGCAAGGTCTTAGTGTCATTGACCTTTGACCATCAATATCTAAATCAGTTCATCGTTGAGTCCAAGTGGACGTTTGTGCCAAATTTGAGGAAATTCTTTCAAGGTGTTGTTGAGATATTGCGTTCACGAGAAAGGCATGGACACGTCAAAAACAGAGGCAGGAGAGAACTGTTTGTCCTTCATTTAAAAAAAGAAAGACGAAAATTAACCGTTGGGAAATGACAGATGTTTTTTATCACCAGCAGTAAATTCAACAAAACATGTCAGTTGTGTTAAATTTTTATAGGGATGCACCGATTATAAAATTCTGGGCCGATATTTGTTTTTTTTTGTTTTTGCTGTTATTTTTTCCCTTTTTGTGCCAAACAAAGAAATCTGTGGTAAAAAAACTGAACTGTTTAAAGTCAGTCCGTCATTACACTCATTTATGAAACGACCTTTAATAACTGAGAAACGTTTAATAGGAATCAGAATTCCCTCTCTAATATCTGTTTCATTTTGCTGTAAAAACATCGACACATTTCTTCTTCAAACAGCTCAAATTTATTCAAGTTTCTTGATTACATTTTGAAAACATCATAATAACGTTAAAATGACCTCCTCCCAATGCTTGTTTTTACCGAACAGAACTCGAACACATCGTGACGTAACTAAATGCAGCTGTTAGTTGCAGCCTTGGCTGCTCGAGCTAACACTAACTAGCTCTGCTCCTGCTGATTTTAACAGGTTGTTCACGACGTAGTGTTATCAGGCAGACAGTAGGGTGCGTTTCCTGACGCATCGATAATGAGTTTACTGCATCCTTTCGTCTCAAAGTGTCCCGGGAAGATTTCCGTTTGTACGTTTTCTGTCGTCTGCAGAACGCTGCGCACAATTGATGTGACACAACAGAAAAACATCGGCCGCTGCCATCGGTAAATGTCACGTGGTTTGCCAGAGGCCGACGACAGTCGACGAGGCGAATATCCACCGATACTGACGCTCAGCAGATAAATCGGTGCATCCCTAATTTTCAAAATTATTATTTGTCAAAGTTGTAGCATGGCCACATCCTGAGTGAGGAGGACATGGGTGTGACGAGGACTACATGTCCTCTCCGCTCTGTCTCAACAGCTCCTCCCACCAAATCACGTGTTCCTCCAGTCCAGAGTCCAACTGTCCAACGTGAAGACGGTGACAAGAGGGACGTTCCCGGAGCTCAAACGTGAGGTTGGTGCTTTAGTTAATTTGTTAGTTTCATCTCATTCAGCGAGCCAGTTAAACCACCCAGTGCGCTCAGGACGTGGAAATCCAGTCAGTCGATCTGTGTTACGGAGCGACGACGTTTCAGCAGCTCGAAACCTTTGAAATCTAAATACAGTGTGAAAACACACACGAGCCTGCAACAAACAAAAATATAGAAGAAAAAAAAAGTCCCAGGCACATAAATAAACAGCCTGTAGCCTAAAACTGCATGTGTGTGTGTGTGTGTGTGTGTGGACAGACGTTTCTGTCCAGCAGCCATAGAGGCTGTTAAAGTCAAACATGAACTGTCTCTCTCACAGGATGGCTGTTTCAATCCCAACGTCTCCACACGGACGCCACAGCTGCACCTGGCTCGTGGTCGCCCGCCATGTCTGTTTTAGAAATTTGTTCATCTCCGTGTTTCAGAAGTGTGCAGCAGGGCGATGGTGTGAGGACAGTTGTCCACTGTTGGCTTTGTCTCTCAGCATAGTCAGCGCCGTGTTGGAGAAATCCCTCAGGACGTCCACCGTCTCCCTCTGCAGCAGCAGAGACTCCTGCACAAACTCCTGCTGCGTCTCCACCAGCAGCTGCACCGACTGCGCCAACATCTCCAGAGACTGAGACACCGAGGTCAGGAGCATCCTGCTGGCACGCTGCTGCTGGAGGCTCTGAGACGCCATCTGGGCCACCTGGTCCCTGTGGGATGAAGCTCCACCTGGGAGAGGGTCAGGCGGGTTTGAGCCTGAGGAGGAGGCACGCCTGGGTGGAAGTGCTGAGGAGAAGGGAGGGGCTTTGTGGGAGTTTGAGGAGGAGGTCGCAGTAGAAGCAGCAGAGGAGGAAGATACAGCAGCAGGAGGAGCAGGAGGTGGGAGGGAGGAGGAGGAAGGTGCAGGGTGTGAGGTATTGGCTGCAGCAGATGTAGAAGGAGGTGGAGGGGGGGCGGTTGTGTGGGACTGCTCCGAGGGAGGTGCAGCTGAGGACGAGGCAGCGTCTGAATCAGACACTAAGGGGAAAGCAGAGGAGGTGGAGGCCACAGAGGAGGAGGGTCCAGGCGGAGGGCGGGAGGAGGTGTTGTTCTGGCTGTTGTTTCGGGAGTAGGTGTGGACCGGCTTCATCCTCAGCAGGGCGTTGTCAGGCAGGGGGTCCAGTGAGGGGGAGGAGGTTGGGGGGAGAGAGGAAGGGTAGGTGGAGAACATGGAGTCGTCGTTGTCTTCAAAGTCCATCGTTCGTTCTGGAAGATCAGAGAGACGAAACGTGTCAGACTCACGACCCGATCACAACACCTTTGTTTTTAACATGTACGTTTTGTTTGTGACAGATTTTACAGGACGTCTCAGAAAATGTGTTTTACAGTTCTTTAGGGACGCACACAACACATCCTGCCATTAACAGAACAGATAAATAAATAAATAAACAGGTAGAGTGTCATATGAAATGAAAAAAAGTTGTAATATAGTTCATCATAAAAATGCAAAGACCTATTAAAAAGTCAAAGTTAAGTATGCTGTAAAAAACAAGATAAAATCAAAACATCGTACAGTATGTCAGAAATGCAATAACGTCATAACATAGCAGGGTTATCTCTGGCTCAGAAGGGGCTTTGGTGGTGATGTCTGCAGCTCGCGCTTCGCATTTGCATTCACAGATCATGCAAATGTATTAAGCGATGCCATATCTTCTCTATTAGACGAGAGAGGTCCAAATAATACAGTACATTACGGCTGGGCAATGTGACCAAAATCTCATATCCCGATAATGATACGTATCACGATATAAGACATTTTAATCCAATGAATAATTTTTTTGAACTATGAGCGGTTGCACTGAGATTTGATTTCTTTCTTTCCCTCCCTTCCCCGCTCACACACCCCTCTTTGGCGGAGGGGATTTTCCATTGGCTAAAACGGCTTTGGCGGCCACCAAAATATTTTCTATGTAGGGAAAACCCTGAAGCTGCTCGGCTCAAAGTCTTACCTCCGTCCTCAGTCAGGTCGCACTCAGGAGACGAGTGAAAAGGGTCGCCTGCAAAACAACATCGCCGGCAGCAGTTAGAGGGTTTGTGAATAAAACTTAAAAAGGACATGAAGAAGACAAGAAACAAAAGATATAAAAACTCAAACTGCCGTCGCTGAACACACAACGTTCTGTGGTTTAAGACTGTGTGTTTTATCTCTTCCTCTCTCAGCGTCCCACAGCTTCCCTGAATGGATCCTCTGGGACAAATCACCCACTGACTCAAAGACAATCATCAAAGTTTGATTAGATCTGGGAACTGTGAGGACACAAAGTCAGAGGAGTGTCTCTATGAGGACACACTTGACTTTATTAGTAGTCTTTTAATATTTGGGGTTTTTACGTTGTAGACAGATTCTCTATTGATCCTTCATACAGCGGCTACAGTCAGAGACAAACGACAGAAAACACGACTGCGCGCAAAAGCTCAAATAAATCATTTCAGAATCCAAACTGTTGGTTTGAAATGTGCAATGTGACACGTCTGGAAACAGTATAAGGAGTGTATTTCTACATAAAGATTATACAAAGCATCCCTAAAAATGTAAAATGTCAAATCTAGCTAGGACAACATATCGCAAATTTACTGTCATTTTGATATCAATATGGACGATATACATACTGCAAAAGACTTAACTGCGATGAATGGTGTGTTTCCATGCACTCTACATGTCAATATATGTGTGTCCCCACAGTCCTACTGCCCTAGATGTCGCCCCCCATGTAGATGCGAGTGGTTGAGGTCGCAAAGCACATGGAGACAGAACTTAGTGAGCGTCGTGATGGCTGAACGGACAGAGACGAGTGAGGAAAGTGTGGGCGGAGAAGAAACAGCACTGCTGTTGTTTGGAAATACTTTGGTTACCAGAGAGATGACACTGTACAAACACAGGTACTCTGTAGCTAACGTTACCGTTAGCTAGCTAAAAGCAAAACTACTGACGTTAAGTCAAGTAGCAGCAAGAGTCCAGGGGTCCCTCTATAAACACTGCATTCTCACAAAACGAGGCTTGACAGAGGCGAACGCCACTTCCCACGCCAAAGTTGTTATCTATAAAAATGATGGGAGAAACTGTGACCCGAGCTTACAAACATTTTGCGGCGGGATATTGGCACCACAGATGGTGAGGTTGTAGCCTGACTATGGAAACCGTAGAATATTTTTTGGTGCACGTCATTTTTTACTTCTGTTCATGCGTCCATTTTTTTTACGTATGGATGGATATACGATGACACGACAATGAACACGAGTGAACTTCCTGTCCTCGTCACATTTCCTGCTCTACTTACCCCCGAGCTCTTTCTCTGGTGAGGAGAGAGGAGAGAACTCATAGGAGGCTCCTCCAGGCATCGAGTGGGAGCTGTCCGTCAGGCTGAGGTAGGAGTAGGGGGGCGGGGTGGGGGAGGGGCCTTTACTGTAAAGCTTCGAAAAATCTTCATCTTCGGCGAGGTCCAGGTCGCTGTCGCAGTCTGAGAACCCACAAACAAGAACGGGTTAATTACGAAAAAACATTTTTATTCATCTTAAAAGGACTAGTCAACAACTCTCTGATCTGTAACGTTGACAGGAAGTGACCGCCATGAGACGGCGTATCATCTCTAGTCAACAACTCTCTGTACTTCTGATCTGTAACGTCGACAGGAAGTGACCACCATGAGACGGCGTATCGTCTCTAGTCAACAACTCTCTGTGCTTCTGATCTGTAACGTCGACAGGAAGTGACCACCATGAGACGGCGTATCATCTCTAGTCAACGACTCTCTGTGCCTCTGATCTGTAACATCGACAGGAAGTGACCACCATGAGACGGCGTATCATCTCTAGTCAACGACTCTCTGTGCTTCTGATCTGTAACATCGACAGGAAGTGACCGCCATGAGACGGCGTATCATCTCTAGTCAACAACTCTCTGTGCTTCTGATCTGTAACGTTGACAGGAAGTGACCGCCATGAGACGGCGCATCATCTCTAGTCAACAACTTAAACGGAGGGCTCTGTGGGGACGGAGCACTTGCTGCAGCAAGCCAACACGCCGTCTGCGGTCATTGTGACTTGACCAGCGGACTTTACTACAAGCTGATTGGCTGTTGAAACAGGTGACGTACTTTAAAACCAGCTGCCGCCTATTTGTCCAGCTGAGTGTCAGGTGACACCATCAGCCGGCTTGAGTCCAGTTCACACCGCTGACACTTTTCTCTACAACGTTCTGAAACTGTTTCATCTCGTCGTGAATCTTTGATCTGACCTGAGCTTCATACAAAACACCAATGAACAGTCGTGTTTGTCATCTTAAGAGTCGACACAATCATTCAGGTCTGTATTCGTCTCGTGCCTCGTGCTCCGATGTACCGCCGCTCTCACAGGAACAACTGATAAAACCAGACTCCACAGACTGCTCCTCACCTCCTCTGGGACTCATCATCAGTATCTTGTGGACCATCTTCTCCACAGGGCCCAGGTTCTTGTTCCTCAGGTTGCCGCCGTTGAGGCCCTGGAGGGCCCCCATGCGTCGCTTTGCGTCACATTTGAGGTCCGCCCATTTCTTCATGATCTGACGCACCTGTGAGGAGATTAAAACCTCAGATTAAAACACTGCTGCTATGATGACATTCATTGTTCTCATGGAGGAGACGCTGCTGCTGTGACCTCGACATCATCAAACCATGAGTGGATTAGTCTGGACAGAAAATCTCCGCCAGCTATTTTGATTATCTCAGGCCGCCTGGACTGACTGATGACTGTGACTGCAAAATTAGATGTCAGTCAGAATACAAACTAACAACAGTTCTCTCCAGATGAACTGCAAGTCAATGCTGACCCAAAGCTGTGACACAAGCTGAGACCTGACGTGAGATTTGATCAGAGCCTCGGCTCAGATACATGCCGAGCTCTGCGTGGAAACGACCGTACGCCCAGTATTGTGTCGTACGTCTGTTTCATTAATGAGGGTCATTAAAGGCAGATTTTCCAGGTGTAACTACGATCATGTCTGAGGGCACACCTCAAATATTAATATGACCAACATGACTCAAAGTGAACAGTGATGAGTCACAGACCTCTCTGTGCGTCTGTCCCAGTCCGTTCACCTGGTTGGTGATTTCAGTCCAGGTCCGTTTCTTGGCATCAGCTGACACACCCTGGTTAAACTTCCCTACAGAGACAGAGACACAGACACAGACACAGACACAGAGACATGAGGTGAGACATCAGTCCTGGTCCAGTTGGACAGCAGTAGTATCGTCACTCCCCCGCTCTCTGGCTCACTGTCTCCCTCTGCTGGTGAAACATCTCACATGCAGCGTGTTCTCAGTCATTATCTGCCAACATGTGTTCATCACTTTACCTCGTCTCACTTTCAGACTCCAGATCAGTTTAACGTCACTTTAACAACAGACCGGTCGGCGCTGGCTGAAAGACAGGACGTTTCTGAGCGTCACTGGCCTGTGTGTCGCACTTTGATACTATATCCTGTTACATGACCTGTTTCGTAACATTTTTATAGCATGATATACTTTGACTTTTTCAATGCTCTGATATGATTTTTTGGGGCACGCTATACTGTGAATATTTCATGATTTTAAAAACATTTTTAACTGCACTTTTTTACAGCGTGATACACGATGACTTCTTTAATGAATTTCAATGACGACTATTTTATGATTCTTTTTAAAAATGTTTCCTAATGGCAGCGTTCATGGCCTGATACACTACACCTGTTCTCTGATGTTTTTATGGACATGTGTTTGCTCTCAGTCATACTCTCACTTTTTTAATAATTATTACGAGTATTTAATGATTTCTTTCATGGCGCTTCTTTTTAGGATTTTTTTAATGGCAGTTTTTCTGGCATGTTAAACTGTGACTGTTTATTGATTTATTTTGTCTTACTATATAATGATGAAAACTCTGTGTGTGTGTGTTCCAGGTTTTTCTCCTCACTGACTTGGTCAATCCATGTGAAATTTGGCACAGTGGTAGAGGGTCATGGGAGGATGCCAATGAAGCAATATTACATCAATTGGCCAAAGGGGGGCGCTATAGCAACCCATTGAAATGTCAAACTTTGAATGGGCATATCTCATGCCCCGTATGTGGTAGAGACATGAAACTTTGCACAGAGATGCCTCTCCTCATGAGGAACACATTTGCCTCAAGAACCCATAACTTCCGCTTATATAGATTTTCCACCATTTTGAATTTTTTGAAAAACACTTCAAATGGATCTCTTCCTAGGAAGTTTGAGCGATCTGCATGAAACTGGGTGAACATAATCTAGGGACCAATATCTAAAGTTCCCTCTTGGCAAAAGTTGGAAAACTTACTAAAACTGAGCTTCTATAAGGCAATGAATATTGCGGAGGGCGTGGCTCATCACATAAAGGTGTAGAACATCTCAAGGGTTTCACCCATCACCACGCAACTTTGTAGGCATATGACCACACATAATCTGAGGGGACCCCTCCATTATTGACCCCATCAAACAAAATGGGGGCGCTAGAGAGCTCATTTCTTATCTAGGCCTAACCGCCATATGGATTTTTACTAAACTTGGTAGATATGTAGAACAGGACGCCTCAAGGTGACTGGAGAAATTTAACTCTAATTGGCAACTGGGTGGCGCTATAACAACAGAAAAATGCTTCAAAATGGCTAAAATGCGACCGATCGCTGTGGCTCCCCCTGTGGACCAATGTTGGTGTTGTTTCTAATTTTTGGTATGACTAAGTCATGGTATGGTATGCTGTACATAATCACGGAAACTGTCAGTGTGTCATTCTGTCAGTCAGTCATTCTGTCTGTCCCACGTTTTTCTACTCACTGACGTGGTCAATCTATGTGAAACTGCACATAGGCATTGAGGACTGGCATAGGTAGAAGGTGACAAAGCTACCAATGGCTATGGACTAGTTTCATTGTGTTATCCTATAGTGTGACGTTTTAATGAATTTTCATGATTTTTTATTGTATACTATTTTATGATTTAAAATGTTTTAATTTTATTTTTCTAATGACATTTTCTTAGCACGCTATACTTTGACTATTTTATGATTCTACATGTTTTATGGTCCAAACTGGGAGAAAAGATTTCCACACACTCACATCTGTGCAGAGTATGACTTTATTGTTGAGCTCTGGGTCTGTCAGACCTTCATCAGAGCGAACATGAGTCAGCAGTGGGCAGGCAGGTAGGAGGAGCCAATCACAGTCTGATCTGATCCGCCCATTACTGACTCATCTTCAGTCTGATGAAGGTCGAACAGACCCACAGTCAAACACTGCACAGATGTAATGTCTCAGTTTCCAGCACCTTGTAAAGATGAAGCTGGAGCAGAGTTTGTCCTGCATCACACTCACTGAGGAGGATGTATCTGTTCCTCTTCACGGCCTCCAGCAACAGTTTGAGCTCGCTGAAGGTGAACCTCGGTTTGACTCTCAACCCTCCCGTCACTCCTTCCACCTTAAACTCTTCTTCGTCCGGACGCCACGACATAGCTGCGCCTTCAGCTCGTTCCATTCCCCTCCTCCTCCTCCTCTTCTGACGGCCCGCTACAACTCAGTCCACCTGAGTCTGAATGTCACCGTCCTCCAGGACTCTCTGGTCCTGATCCACCTGCCAGTCTGGGCCGAAGACACCTGTCGAGGGTCTCTAAGGAAGAGACAGAGGGACACATGAGGGGGACAGAGAGACGGAGAAAACACAACATTAAAATAAGAACACTTTAACTACTAAATACTGTCTGTCACCACATTTATTAAACACAGACACAAAGGTCACCTGCTGTCAGGATTTATTGAAAACTAATTTTCCTCTGAGGGACAGATGACCTGGAAAATGGACGCACATTAAGAGTTAATGATTACAGATAAAAAGTCTTAGCGTGTTGGAGGAGTGTCTGTCAAATAAACATGTAAATATATTGTTTACTTTATTATGGATTTGGACCGGACCCACAGCTCCAACTGAGCACAGAAATTTTAAATATTCAAGATAAAAAACAAACTGTGAGTCATCCTGTCCAGCAGGTGGCAGCGTGAAACAGAATCAGAGTACAAAATGGTGACACAGACGTTTATTCTTACCAGGATAAAAAAAAAAATGCACGTTACAGAGCCAAGGTTCCAAAACCCAAAGTCACAACTGAGCGTCAAAGCAGGTGTTTAACGGCACTGTGACTGTACCGGGTGCAGCTGATTTAACGGTGTCACAAAAATCACACATTCATCTCCAGACTTGGATTCAGACACACTGTACCTTCCCCAAAAACCTCAATATCAATGTGACGATACTGTAGGGTTCACTACTGGTGCTTTATGACTTTGATAAATAATCATCAGTAATGTGGATATACAACATATCCTCACAGTGTCTAACAACATCCATGAGGTCAGGGTTAGAGAAAGAGTCACGGTTTGACGCTGTCACGTCTCGTACTTCATGTAAAGTTATGCAGGTTAGATTTAGGAAAAGAAACATGGTGATGACGTATCTTTAAATAGCTCAAAGTTCTCTTGGTCTCACACAGCACATGATCAGTGTCCTGCTAAGCATCACATCATGCTGCGATCTAACGAAATTCAACAACAGATGAGAAACAAAGTCTTTATCCACATATGAAGAAAACCTGGAACAGTGGTGAACCTTCAGAGGAGGAGCCCGCTGACCAAATTTACTCCATGAGCGCATCGACGACTCATCCAGGAGGTCACAAAAGAACCCAGAACAACATCTCCGTGGGAGAGTTCCAGGGCGAAAAAAGTTAAACTTTTTGGAAGGCGTGTGTCTCGTTACATCTGGCCTTAAACTAACACAGCATTTCATGGCCAGCATTTAAATGGAGGTTTTGGAGTGGCCTCGTCAAAGTCTGGACTTCAGTCTGACTGAGAAGCTGTGGCATGACCTGAAACAGGCCGTTCATGTTTGAAACCCTCCAATGTGGCTGAATTAGAACGATCTGTAAAGAAGAGTGAGTCGACACTCCTCCACAGCGATGTAAGTGACTCATTGCCAGTTATCACAAACACTTGATTGCAGCTGTTGCCGCCAAGTTATCAGGTTCAGGGGGCAGATACTGTTCACAGCACTGTGCACATTTGCATCATACAAAGAGTGCATGAGAACAGCCTGGGGTATATCGTCAGAGGGGGTGACGGCAAATAACAGAACAGCTACAACAGCCCTGTGATCAGGTGCCAATAAAACCAGCAAGTAAAACTCAGGCATCATCATCATTCATAAAATCAGAAATGAATCGTGCATACATCAAGCTGAAGTGTCAGAGTTGCACCTGAGAGGAGATGATGTCACATGTACTGGCTCATCAGCCACAGGTACAAATTGCTGTTGAGTCCATTAGTGAGCGACGTTAGGCTCCTGGATCTCGGCCCAGAGGGAGACAGGACACACAGCTGAGGACTGAAGCTACAAATGGGCTGCAGAAGTGCTGAGTCACTGTGGCAGCAGCGCCACACTGTGGACACCAACGTCCTGAGAGCCTCAGTGTCTGACTGTGACACCACAGCTGCTCCTCAGCCGGCAGACTTTTACAAAGAACTGATTTCTATTGTGAATAAACTTTCTTATACGGACAGGCGCCAGGTGTGGCGTGTCACATGACTGGAAGTCAGAGGACAAGCCGTGAGCTCCAAATGTCACTCTGCGTTAACACCCCTCTGACCAGGAGCTGCTGGGCGTGTGGACGTGTGTGTGTGTCCTCCAGCGGAGACACGACGCCGCGGCTGCAGGAGGACGCCGCCACAGACCGACCGACCGACAGGGAGATGTGACCACAGCTGAGAAACAGACGTGAGCTGGTGTTCAGGTGAAGAGTTGGACTGGAGTTGTGTTTTTAGCCCGAGAACATGTTGTTCTCCTTCAGCTGCGTCTCCACAGTGCCTCCCTGTGGCTGCACTTTAAACTGAAGAAAGCCCTGGTGGAGGATGAGGCCTCCACCCCAGGATGAGTCATGGTTCTTTTTCTGTGGGCGAGCGTCCATTTTGTTTTCCAAAGGACCAAAACCTGACAATAATCCACTTGTTGAAGTAAATTAAAAATGCTTGTTCTTATATTTCACTCTGCAAACATCCACTAACACACACAGCCGTCCACACGCTCAGATGACTCCTTCTGATGTTTGAATGTTTCTTAGGTTGTAGAAAGTCGTCTTTACAAACAGACGTTAGTGTGTGAAGGGTTTGTTCTGTACGTGGAGAACAAAACACAGTTTGATGGTTCGACCAGACTGAGAGAGACGAAGACGTGTCAGAGCAGCGTCTCAGCAGTCGAAGGTAAAAACAGGAAGTTTAGCTCTTGGTTCAATAATCTACTTTTATTTTACTGCATTTATATCAGAGTTTTAGTTACTTTACACATGAACATTTTGACATAAAAGGCAAAAGATAAATGTATATAATACGATGTTATGTTATAAATTAAACATCCCAACAGTTCATACAGCTGAAACAAGTCGATGAATCAACGAGCCGACTGACAGAAAATTCACTGCAGACTGTTTCTGATAAACTGTGAATGTTTTCTAATTTATTTTGACTCATTTTGAGTTTTGTTTATTTAACTTTTAATATTGTGAGTACATGTTCCTGATCTTTAACATTTACAGTGCAGGACTTCCTCCTGCCACCGTCTGGACCATCCGAGCTCGCAGGTGCTCAGAGTCGAGACGAAACATTGAGGTTTTTATTCTCCACATATCTGAAATAAACTACCTGAAAACTGCAGCTCTGCACCAACTCACTTCTTTTAACTCTT
Organism: Epinephelus lanceolatus; assembly: GCF_041903045.1. Lineage (NCBI taxonomy): Eukaryota > Metazoa > Chordata > Actinopteri > Perciformes > Serranidae > Epinephelus > Epinephelus lanceolatus. Next base: position 48,157,367 of record NC_135737.1, read on the forward strand.
TAAAACCTGACGGCACACTGGAATCATTTCTGTCAAAAACACGGGAAGAAGGCAGCAGAAGATATTGGGAGGAAATTAGTAAAAAGAAAAAAAATCAAAAACAAGAAAAGTGAACAAAGAAAGACAGAAATTAATTTTAAAAAACAAACAAGGAAGTGACCTGGACATGTGCTTAAAAATACAATAATTCTGCACCACAATTTTAAATATGTAATAATGATAAATACAATTTTTCCAGAGCTTTTCTCTTTAAAATAATTTTCTAAATTTCTTCATTTTTTTGCAGTTTCTGGCCCAGAAACTGCAAAACCCAGAAAGGCAACGAGAAATTCTGGGACATTTCTCACTGAGTTGCTCGTTGCCTTCTCCCCAGTGTGTTTGAAGCACTCTCACCAGTTAGTTTTCAGCGTTCAGAGGTTTAAATACTTTGCTGCTGCTTTTTATTGAATCAAATATTTATTCACTTCTTACTCTGCACTGCAACTTTATTTAACTGCGTTTTAAATATTTTATCTATTTATTTATTTTTTAATCTTTGCACGTCTTGGCTGCACTTCGCTATTTCTGATGGTGATTCTTTTTAATTGTAAATTATTTAGAATTAATTTAACTTTTCATATTTTTTTTTCTTTATTGTTTTTTAATGTAAATCTGTTTCCTTGCTTATGTTTCATTGCTCTGCTGTATGAAATGTGCTGCACAAATAAAGCTGCCTCTCCCTGTGTGGTGTCAGCACTCCTGCCTCAGCAAACGATCTGGATGCTTCCTCCATCACTGGAGATGTTGCGCACTGATGAACCGTAATTACGCACTGGAGACACTTCACCAGCTCCACAGTCACTTGTGTATCTCTTAATTATCGCTCCTCCTCTAACTGTGTCAGCACTGTCTCCTGCTGTCAGTCTGTGACCCGGCGAGTCCATCCTGAACACGGCTGCGCGTCACTGTGGCCTGAAGCTCCACATCTTTATTATTAATAATAATAATAATAATAATAATAATAATAATAATAATAATTATTATTATTATTAATTATTAGGTAAATGTGAGCAACATGATGAGATTATATCTACAGCAACATGGCTCCATGTCTATTTTGATAAGTTAAATGTGTGTGTGTGTATGTGTAATTCTGACGCGCATTAGACATGTTTACCTGTTCAGATAAACAAATGTGACTTATTGACACAAACATAAGAAGCCACGTGACTTTAGATATGATCAGACTGTTTGGGTTCCAAACTTCAGTTTAATCATTTCCGTCCCTGACAACAACAAGTTTCCTCGCAGTGTCAGTGCGTCATGACGCGCAGATCAATCTGTTTTTAATAGAACCATCAGTATTAGTTTGTTCTCTCTGACCCCACGCGGACTCTCCGCGCGCCGCAGGGACCAAAGGTGTGTTTGGCTCCTGACGCACCTGTGATCCGAACTTCTTAATATGAAATCATTCAGAATGAACATTTCGTTCGCTCTGACCACGTGGCCCCTCTGAGCCAATCAGCTGCGGTGTTCCCGTGTCTTTGTTGAGCTCGTGCCTGCCTCTCCCCCCGTGCTCGTGCCTGGCGGCTCGCAGGAGGAGCAGCCCACTGATTCCGCCATCTCTGTCGGCTCCGTTCGGCCGCTCGGTTCAGCCAGCGGCACCGGATTAACGGCGAGTGTCGGTGCGGACACGCGGGGTTACCGTGGATGTAAAAACGCGCGTGTACAAAGCGCAGCGTTGTGTTTGTGCGCAGGCTCGCTGCGCCGAGCTGAAGCTGCGCGACTCTCCGTGATCGAGGCAGAGGACGAAATGTCTCCTCGCTCCGACGCTGATTGCGTTCTTTTCCGCATCGTAGCTACCAGACGCTTCTCTGCGCTGAATCACGCGTGCGGCACGTTTTTGGGAATTAATCGCGGTGTGCGGTATTTTGAAAAAAAGCTGAATACGTAGAAAATAATTACCAGGAAAAATGGCGTTGTCCTGTCCCTCTCCCCTCCTTCCTCCGTGGTTCTCCCGAAAGTTCGGAGTGTCGAGAAAAACCACACTGCGCAGACTCCGATTTTTTTTTTTTTCCTCCCTTGAACGCGCAACATTTTCTCAGCCCGCTGCGCGCCCCCAGCTGCCCCACATGCAACACGCACCAATCACTGCCACTGTCCAAGAAACCAAACACTAAGTCACAGTGATGCGCAAACAACTCACAGTTTAAGTGTTTGACCAGAAACACGGTGATTAACCCTCTCCAAGATAGTGACCCCCCCCCCCCCCCCCCCCCCCCCAACACACACACTCACACACACACTCACACACACACACACACCTCCCCCAGCCCTGGCCTAATTAATTTCTTAACGGCCATGTTTGTTTTTAGCACATTTTCATTGATCACGTCATATTTCAGCACTTCCTCACAACACGGAGGCGCTCCGCACGCGCCACTGTGTCTCTGTGGTTTAAACCTGCTGCGTAAACACGCACGAGGGCTGCTCAGGTCAACAGAGGTCATGCACCAACATCTTATTAATCACATCACAGCTCAGTGTGGCTCCACACTGGACCGATCGTGACGTAAACACAAGCAGCTCATGTGTTATTGGTTATGAAGGAAAACAGCTGTTCATATTTAATAAATGTTCCACGTGAGTTTGGCTGTGACGACATCAGATGACGGGATGTGAGATTGAAACCAACACGTCGTCATGTCACCACCATTTTAACTCAACATGGAGAAGAGGAGAAGATGGAGAGGCCGAGAGGAGCAGGTTCCATCTTTGTCCGCTTGGTGTCGCCAGAGATCCGCCTCTGAGGGGAAATACGTGTTTCCTTCCTCTGTGCAATACCCGGCTGTGCCTGCAGAGGGCGCCATCATGCTCGTGTTTCAGCCTCTTTGGGACATTTCACACAGATGGGGGGGGGGGGGGGGGGGGGGGGGGGGGGGGTGATGGTGTTTACATGAGGAAACAAGAACTGGTTGTTGATAGTTTTGTTTCTTTAATAAATCTGGACATTTATTCCACAAACACAGAGTCAGTCATGTTTTGGAAGCAAAGAGGCCTCTCATTGGCTGGAGACGCCCCGGCCCGGCCTGGCACCATGGCGCCGCTTCTTTTCGCAGTGTTGTCCTCCACATGTTGAGCTGTGGTGAAATCATTTCTTGATTTGTGTTGATTGTGCTCTCTGCTGCTGCTGCTGGTGGTGACGGGGCTGCTGCAGCGGCCCACTCTCCCCACAGGGCTCATTAAAGCGCCCTATGATCTAACCGTGCTGCATGACCACGACGGCAGAGGCCACGGCGAGGGGAAACACCCGAGTGTGACACACAGAGTGACAAAAGCCCTGCTGAGTAATGAGCAGCAAGATGACACATCAGCTGTCTGAGTACTGTGAGAATAAATAGGAACACACACATAATGAACACCTCTCTACTGACAGTCGAGGACTTCTGGTCCCTGAAGGAACAGCACAGCGATTACATCACAGCGATTACATCACAGCGATTACATCACAGGAAGGAAACACTCACTGTAAGTGAGGTGTGTGAAGCAGAGAGTAAGAGCAGCAACACTTTGGCACAGCATGCAGAAGCACAGTGATCACTAGTAGGATAAATAAGGAGGAAAGAAACGAAGGAGCGCTCCCTCTATCGCTTCATGAGGTTGTTGGCTTTCTGGTTGGCGGCGTCGATGCGGGAGACGTTGAGAATGGCCTGCAGAGACAGATGGAGGAGAGAAACAGGAAGTGTTGATAAGAACTGTTTATCTTTCAAATCACAGTTTGCTTCACTGCAGCGGCTCATCAAACACTCTGCACACAAAGCAGGCTGCAGACACCTGCGATGAAAACGTCACAACAGAGAGGGCGAAATGTTATAGGTACCGCCCGCAGTTGTTCGCCGCCACGCTCTGGTCACGTGTCAGTGAAAACATGGAGGACGCCTCACACACACACAAGATCTGTCCAATCAGCACAGTTTCAAGATTAGAGTCACCAATTCAGTATCTGAGCAAATGTCTCCCCTTCTGTTCCTGAGATGTGACGCTAAAACATGATGATGTCACAGTCAAGCTGACCTTTGACCTTTGGGTTTAAAATGTGCGGCACAAAGCAGCAACCGACCAGATCATTACAACTAAGAATAAAACCTCATGAATAATAATTAAGATGAAGAATAAAAAGACCTGATAAACATTCTTACATTTAAACAAAGCAATGAAACTAAAGTAGATCATTAAAAGAAGTTAACACGTAAGAATTAATATAAAAGAAACAAAACTGAATAAAATAAATCGCCGGATCGGATAAACCGGTAAAGTACATCTGAGTTAAAACTGGTAAGAGAAATATAATGAAAATAAAAAATAAATAAATAGAGTAAAATGAAATGAGATAAAATAAAATAAATTATATTTAATTAAATTACATTAAATTAAAACAAAACAAAATCAAATCAAATAATAAAATAAAACAAAAATGAAATTAAAAAATAAAAATAAGATAAAACAAAATAAAATAGGATAAAATAAATTATATTAAATAAAATAAAAAAACAATCAAATAAAATAGTATACAAAACAAAACAAAAAGAAATAAAAAAATAATAAATAAAATAAAACAAAAATAGAATGAAAAAAAAAGATAAAATTAATTAATTAAAACAAAACTAAACTAAATCAAAATTTTAGAAAATAAAAATAAAATAAAATAATAGTCAAACCAAACTACTGGAATGCATGGCTAAAAAGAAATGTCTTCAATTTAACATTTAAAAGATGTTTGGGCACTCCTGATGTCATCAGGTGAAATGTTCCAGCAGCTGAGCAGAAAAGAAACTAAAGAAACTTTCACCTGTATGCATGGAGACCTGAGGAATAACCAGGTGACCTGTTCCAGGTGACCTCAGGGGTGGAGCTGACTCAGAGCTCACAGCCATATCAGAGAGACATCGCTGTGTCTGAACACGTGAAGCCTTAAACACAAGTGTCACTATTCTAAAATCAGTTCTAAAATTCCCCTGAGAGTCAACGCGCTGACGTCAGCTGTGTTTCGGAGGAGCTGCAGTCATTAATGTGTTTTCCTGTGAGCGTCACAGTCGTCATGAAATAAGAGAGTGTGTCAGCATCATCCTGAGATATAAAGTACCTCAGCAACATGTCTCAGATGATGATGATGATGATGATGATGATGACAGTATTAACATGACACCAAGGTTATTAACCTGTGAGACTCTTCATTTCTCACTGGTTGTTCAGCAGTGCGGAGAGTTGTGATCATGGTTTATATATGTGCAGGTACGTGGCGGCGTTCTGAGACGCACTGTGACGTTTGTTGACACCTGGTGAGGCGCTGTGATGTGACATCAGTACCTTTCCCTGGATGCGTTCGATCTGGACGTTCTGCATGTCGATCTCGTTGCCCATATCCAGGGCCATGCTCTTCAGGTTTCCGATGATGCTGCCGACATGAGCCAGGTTCTCCTCCATCTCGTCCTCGCGGGCGTCGTTAGTCACCCTGACACACGGAGCAGAATAAAGAGTGTGTGTGTGTTAATGTGCTGTGTTTGGCCAGCTGCCCGTGAGACTGAGGGCTGCTGGTGTTACCTTACATTACACAGCTGCCTCTCCCACACAACAACACACAACAACACACTCCCTCTACCTCCGTATGTATCCTCCACTCATGATCATCTGCTCCCTCTCGTCGATGACTCGAGACGACGGCGGCTGATTGGACACAACGCCGTCCTGACCGCCGCCCCACACTGCCTTGTACGCTCCGCTCTCCTCGAAGGCCTTCAGCCTGACGGACAGACGGAGAGGACGACCTCATGACTGACCTTTTATCATGAGTTCTCCCTGTTACATGTGACACACACCGCCCTCCATACTGGTCCCACAGCTGCACCACACGACTTATTATTTCATAGCAACAGAGGCTCTGGAGTCATTTCTCCAATCTGCAACCAGGACACATGTGACCCCTCCCAGTATGGAGACAGCAGTGGTCCATTCATACAGCACAGATGACACAGTGGTTGTCAGATGATACTTAAACAACACCACACAGCAGCAAAGCAAGCAGGCAACAAAAGAAACTAAAGCACCTGATGAACAAAGACTGAACACTACCGGCCCCGTCGTCTGAGGGAGATGTTGGCATGTGATGTTCCTGCAAACCACACACACACTCACACACTGCATTTGAACATTTTACACGTATCATATCAACGTTTATAAAGTGATGTAGTGTATGAGCTACTTTGTCAATGGGAGGTGGAGGTGATGACAGCTAGGATACACCTGCCAAGCTGCACACCAACGAACAACAAAACCAGTCCAACGGCTTTTAAACACTAAATGTGGGTGTTTTGTTGCAACATGTCGCTGTGTTTCCAGCAGATTTGGGGGCATGAAATGTGTTTAATTTCTAGTGACCTGTCGCTGTGTGTCCAGTATTTTTTTAGGCACCAAACATAGGTATTTTCTAGTGACTTCTAGTGACTGTGTTTCCAGCAATTTTTAAGCACTAAATGTTGGTGTTTTGTAGCAACCTCTCATTGTGTTTGCAGTAGAATTTTGAGCACTAAATGCAGGTGTTTTCCAGCAACCCATAGCTGTGTTTCCAGTGTTTTTTGGGCAACAAATGTGAGTTTTTCCTCGTGACCTGTTGCTGTGTTTCCAGCAGATTTTAAGCACTAAGGGGTGTTTTGTTGCAACCTGTCACTGTGTTTCCAGCAGATTTGGGGGCATGAAATGTGTTTAATTTCTAGTGACCTGACACTGTGTTTCCAGTGTTTTTTAAGCACTAAATGTGGGTGTTTTGCAGCAACCTGTCGCTCTGTGACATAGCGAGTCATTGCTGGGTTTCTGACAGTGTTTTAGGCACCAAACTCTGTTGTTTTGTAGTGAATTGTTGCTGTTTTTCCAGCTGAGGTGATGTCATGAAAGTGGTGGTTTTTTAACCAAGACATGGCTGATTTCCCAGCAGGGATTGTGCCCCTAAAACTGAATATTTCAAGCCTAAATATAATCTTCTCCTGACCATAACCAAATGGTTTTCATGCCTGCCCAACCAAAGACCACTGTTCAACACCAGCAAACAACAAAACATTTTTTTTTCCAAGTCATTGCCGTGTTCTGGCGGGGTAATGCCACAAAAAGTGGGTATTTAAGCCAGACATCACCCGTCCTCAGCATGACCAGGTGGTTTTTGTGCCTAAACTGAAACACACATTAACCACAGTGTTATTGAAAGAAACATAAAGTTTCCACCCTTCATAATGACGTCCAAATATAATGTATCCATGGTTTGCAAAAACATACTATGCCAACATTCATCCTGGTGACTGTGTTGAAACGTCAGCTGTCTCATAAGAATGATATCAAACAGAAAATATGATCTTCTATAAGTCTTATTTCTTCTAGTGGATCATCTTTCACTTACCTCAGTGTACCAGTCAAACACACACACACACACACACACACACACACACACACACCTCCACCTACTTCTCGCAGGAGCAGAGGCCACAGCACTTGCCCAGGTCTGTCAGGTTTTTCTCGGCCTCCTTCATATCAGAGTTGATCTGATCCAGGCCCTCCTCTATTCGCTCCAACTGCTCTACGAGAGGAGAAGGAGGAGGAGGAGGAGGAGGAGGAGAAGGAGGAGGAGGAGGAGGAGGAGGAAAGGAAGAGCAAAGGTGGACATGAAAAAGAAGGGGAAAGGCGGAGGGGGTGAAGTGGGAAAGAGGAAGGAGGTGAGAGAGGAGAGGCAGGTGACGGTATAAGTGGAGAGAAGAAGGAGGTAGAGAGGGTTGGAGAAAGGAAGGAGGTAAAGGAGAGATGAAACAGCAGGGAAAGCAAAAAGAGGAGGAGAAAGGAAACAGGACACGTGGAGGGAGAGGAGCAGAGGAGCAGAGGAGCAGAGGAGGAGAGGCAAAACAAAATCCAAAAAAAGAAAAAATAATCACAGTATTTTCTAAAAGCGCCACAGCTGAAGACCAAAGATATCCACTCCCAAATCATAAATAAGGTCACTATGCGCTAACTAACAGGGCCACAGGGGGCCACAGGGGGCCACACGGGGCCACACGGGGCCCAGCTATGCATTGATGTGCCAGCTGTTTGCACCCTGACCTCAGTGCCCAGTTTCATCATGTGTGATGCGTCCTGTGTGTATCATACACTCGTCAGTGTGTCGGTCTGTGACGTGCAGGGGTCGATTAATGTCACAATATGGAGTAAATGGTGTTCTTATTGCAGAGCCACATTCCAGTAACACACTCCTTGAATGAAACTGGGCACCAGTGCAGGTTTCTTAGGCCACCAGTCTGGTAATTGTGCGGATCCTGGAAACCAGCACCTACTTCCTGATTGGCCAGACACACAGACCGCAGCACTGGGCCATGTCTGTCAGGTTCTTCTCGGCCTCCCTCATGTCCCTGTTGATGGAGTCCATGCCCTCCTCAATGCGCTCCAGCTGCTCTGTTAGGAACAGGAGTTCATGCTGCTGGGTTTCATGGCGGCGGAACAACAACAGAGACGGACAGTGTGCAGCACATGGTTTCAAACCACTGATCTGATTGGTCTAGAGTATGTTCAGGCCGATATGTACAGATAAATCAAAGCTCAAATCTGAGACGGCCTGAGCAGGAAACAGGTTTCATACAGGACAGGAACTGACTCCAAGGTCTGATGGGAAAGACGTTGAGGAGCAGTCCAGCCAGCGGAGGACGATGGAGCATTTCCACACTTTGCAAACGTACACAGGACTTTTAGCCCCAAAACATGGCTGTTTTTCTAGCAGCTTTCAAGCTCCAAAATGTGGGTGTTCTTTTAGCAAGCAGTGGCTGTTTTTCTAGCAGCTTTTTAGCCCTATAATTAAGGTGTTTTTTAGCAACCTACAGCTGTTTTTCCAGAGGATTTTTAGCCCTGAAACCTGGGTGTTTTTTAGTGCCCCACAGCCGTTTTTCCAGCAGCTTTTAAGCATTGAAATGTGAGTGGATTTAGTGAGCAGTGGCTGTTTTTCCAACAGCTTTAGCGCCAAAACATGGGTGTTTTTCTAGCAGCTTTCAAGCTCCAAAATGTGTGTGTTTTTTAGCAACTCATAGCTTATATTCCAGTGGCTTTTTTGTGCCAAAATGCGGGTGTTTTTTAGCAACCTACAGCTGTTTTTCCAGAGGGTTTTTAGCCCTGAAACATGGGTGGTTTTAGTGAGCGGTGGCTGTTGTTCTAGCAGCTTTTTACAGCAGTGAAACCTGGGTGTTTTTTAGCGACCCTTGGCTGTTTTGTCTGCAGCTTTATAGCACCCGAATGTGGGTGGTTGTAGCAACCGGTGGCTGTTTTGTAGCAGCTTTTCAGCCCCATATTTTGGGTGTTTTTGAGTTATGCATGGCTTATATTACAGCAGGTTTTTGGCTCCAAAATGTGGGTGTTCTTTTAGCAACCAGTGGCTGTTTTTCTAGCAGCTTTTTAGCTCTATAATTAGGGTGTTTTTTAGCAACCTACAGCTGTTTTTCCAGAGGATTTTTAGCCCTGAAACCTGGTTGTTTTTTAGTGCCCCACGGCCGTTTTTCCAGCAGCTTTTAAGCATTGAAATGTGAGTGGATTTAGTGAGCAGTGGCTGTTTTTCCAACAGCTTTAGCGCCAAAACATGGGTGTTTTTCTAGCAGCTTTCAAGCTCCAAAATGTGTGTGTTTTTTAGCAACTCATAGCTTATATTCCAGTGGCTTTTTTGTGCCAAAATGCGGGTGTTTTTTAGCAACCTACAGCTGTTTTTCCAGAGGGTTTTTAGCCCTGAAACATGGGTGGTTTTAGTGAGCGGTGGCTGTTGTTCTAGCAGCTTTTTACAGCAGTGAAACCTGGGTGTTTTTAGTGCCCCATGGCTGTTTTTCCAGCGGCTTTTAAGCATTGAAATGTGGGTGGATTTAGTGAGCAGTGGCTGTTTTTCCAATGGCTTTTTAGCGCCAAAACATGGGTGTTTTTCTAGCAGCTTTCAAGCTCCAAAATGTGGGTTAGGGTTATATATATATATTCTGGGTGTTTTGAGTAATGCATGGCTTATATTACAGCAGCTTTTATGCTCACAAACATGGGTGTTCTTTTAGCAACACATGGCTGTTTTCCAGCGGCATACATCTGTTTTCCCACCGGGGTTAATGCCATGAAAAGCTGTTGACACCACTGTATTTCCTGCCATGACAGAGCCTCAAAAAGCTGCTGGGTTTTTTTGTTTTGTTTTTACAATAAATGGCTCTGTTTCCTGCCAAAACTGTGACACCAAAACTGGGGAATTTAAAAACAAAACCTGATCTTTTCCTGGTCATATCCAGGTGCTTCCTGTGCCTAAATCTAACCACATGTTAATCTGAGTGTTGTTGATGGGTTAAGTTTCAACATATATGCAACATGATAACATACAAATATGAAATATCCAAGGTCTGCAGCACAATGCAATGCTTTTTTTCTGGTGATTGTGTTGTGAGAAGCAAACTCTCACTAAGTCTCAGGGCAGATATCCTAAATACTGAAGCAGTGCAACGATACCGACCCTCTGCCCTGGAAGCAGCAACCTTTCTGTGTTACAGCTGAGAAAAACACTGAAGACGGCTGAAAGCAGAATCAAACAGAGCTGGTTACCTCCTTGTTCATCCAGCATGACCACAGCTCTGATCCCAGCGTCTTTACTCTGCAGAGAGGAGCACAGAAAACACATCTGCTGACCTGAGATCTCACTTGGTCCAGGAAGCCACTGGGCTCAGTGCAGTTCTGTGAAACTCATCCTGCAGACACATTTATGTTCATAGAAAGAAAGTGACACCAGCTGGATGACAGACAAGATGAACAGCAGCAGGTAGATTTTAGTTTGGGGCTTTAACTACCGTACACGTTTGTCTGACTGTCTCACTGGCACATGTCGTCTCTGCTCTCACACACTTTTGTTTTCAATATGTCAAAACCCAAAATTGCTTTCCAGCAGCTTCCAGTTAATCACATCCAGCATCCGTCTTGTTTACAGTCATCTCTGGGTGGAAACACAGACGGCTAATGTAAAGATGATGATGCTAACATAATAACGAGGCTGACTGTCTGTCTCTAACACTTTTAATCGCTGCAGGCCTCAGCAGTTCTCCAGTTATATTCATTCATTCATCCATTCATTATCAGTGACTGCCCATCCTGGTCCTGGGTCGTGAGCCGATCCCTGCTGACAGTGGGCGAGAGGCGGTGTGCACCCTGGACCGGTCACCAGACTATCACATGCTACTCTGGCTGCATAAATATAAATATATCAGTGTGTGTGTGTGTGTGTGTGTGTACCTCCTCAACTAGCTGCATCATGCGCCTCGTGCTCTCCAGGGACTGAAAGACACAAAAAACAGACGCCTCAACATACAGGATATTCAGTGCACAGTCAGCTGGACATGTGAACACAGGTATGTTGTCCACAGGTAAGAACACATCTCAGTACAGAGACTCGAATCATAGCAGACTTTGTGATATCAGTAAATATTGTATCAATATCCAAAGAGTCGATATGATAATGTGTCATGATGAAGCTGGTGATTTACAGCTGAGTAATGAACGACAGGCTCAGATATCAAACTCTCGCTCATGTGAACAGACGTGTTCTTTAGATGAAGTTAAAAACCTACAGACTGAACCTTTAATTGTCGCTCTGTGCTGATGCACTGAGCTCACACTGTAAATTCTCTCTCCATCTTTCCGCCTCTTGCTGTGTGTGTGTGTGTGTGTGTGTGTGTGTGTGTGTGTGTGTGTGTAAATATCATGTTAATCTCCGGGGACTTCCCCACCGAGGGAGATGATGAGGTGCCAAATGGCTTTGACCTGCAGTAACCTTTAAACACCGCGGTGTGTATGAGCTCATCCGGGCCAGATGTTTCCCTGCAGACACTGGGAGACCAGCTGTCTCTATGGCAACCAGGTGAGCCAGGTGTCCTTAAAGGGACACTCCCCTCATATCAGGCAGAGCGCTGCACTCAACACTGATCCCGTCTCTCGTGTGTGTTGTTGGACATCGTGTGTGCTTTCTGTCTTCAGACGTTGTTAAAATCCCTGTGAGATAAAAGAGTTCTTTGCTCAGCAGCTATAAGGTGTGTTGGAAGAGGGAAGAACTTCTGTGCAAATCATTTTGATTAAACCTGTTTTAAGGCCTCTTCAAACTGCCCTGACACCCAAATGAGCACCTTCCTTTTTAAGAAGTATAAGAAAGTCAGGTAATGACGTGCTGTTCGGGCCGTTCTCACAAATTTTTCGTATGTTTTCCTACGAAAAGTAATGCACCAAACTTTGTACGTGTCCTGCATATTTTGAAAGGTTTGACCAATGAGCTGACGGCAGTAAACAGGAGTGGTCCCGTGTGCTTGTAAGGAGGCAGGTTGGGGCGGTGGATGGGTCACAAAAAAACTTTCACCTGGGGCTTTGTCTTGGAGTCACGTGTTCAGATCTGTGTGAACTTTAAATGATTTTAAGGTGCGTCCTCACCATGTTTCTTTTCCTAAACCTAATCTCTGTAACTTTATGTTAATTACGTAAGGACGTAACATCAATCGCGGGGCGTAAAGTCATAGGACGTAATAATGGAGGGAACTGGAACCGGAGCCGGAGCGAACTCTGGCACAAACTGGACCATTCGTAAATTCAGAGCACTGTTGAAATGTACCATTCTGTTATCCAGGTAGCTGGTCCACTGTTCCCACAATCACCACCTTGCGTTTGGTCGAAATAAACTCTTCATTCACTGAGTTAGACGCAGAGAGCGTTAGATTTGAATTGATCAGCTGTAATAATGTTACTTTTTCCAGTAACCAGTAATGTAACTGATTACTAATGAAGTGTCAGAAATAATTTTACAGTTACTCCAAAACCAAACAAAATCGTCGCACTGTGCAGGCACGTCATGAAGCGGCAGCTAGTTGGAAACGTTTATCTCAGCAGCAGGAAATATTCCTGTTACTTGATTCTGTCTGGAGGAACGATGACAGGAACTCTGCTGCTGCAGGTAGTCGCACTAAAACTCTTCCCACTGTGAAAAACACGTCCTCAAACCTTCGGTCTGAAACAGCTCTACGACCCACAGCACAACACTGAGAAGCTCCAGGAAATACACCCCTCCAAAGGTGAGCCCTCCTCGGCTGCAGAGGTCGGCTGTAGCTCTACACTGGCTAAACAAGCCAAACTGGTGGACAGCTGCAGACACAGAGAGGTGATGAAGCTTGTGGCTGGATATGTGGTGGATGAAATGTTGCTCCATGAGTGACTCTCCATCTGTCAGACAGATCTCTGGGAAAATAACGCTCACAGGTAACTGAAGACCTCCAGGTAAAGGGGAGCCATCTATCCTCAGCTACACTCAGCAGTGATCACCCTGACATCCACACAGAGACACACACGTCACATTTTTAGGGTAACGAGCCCAACACTGGCTGTGATTGGTTAAAAGTTTCTCCAATCATCTGCAGACTTCATTCTGCGCCTGAGATTCTATGAACTCATGAAAACACAGTGAGTGAGGTGAAGTTGGCGACTTTGGTCAAACACATTCACGACACAAGAGTCTGTTAAAACGTCAGCGTTCATCCGACGCCACCGCCGTTATTCTGAACGGAAAAATTCATCCTGTAAAAATGTGTTTTTAATATTTAATAAAGTCATTCCTTACCTCATCTGTGACCTGATTGGCTCTCCTCTGCAGCTCCTGCTGCTCCGTCAAGATGGGCGGGTCTGATGCCATGTCGGCCGCCTGTGAGTGTGTGTGTGTGTGTTCAGTCCCAGGTGTCCAGATTAGACTGCAGCATCAGGTGGTTTTGGCACCTGGAGAGCAGAGTGACACCACGATTATTTCTAATGACTGACAACAGAGTGAGCAGAGAGACGAGCTTTTCACCTCACAGACATCAAGAATGGATTCTAGATCTAAAATTCAGCTCTGATGAGTCAAAATTAAATTATTGATACGTCAGTTTGAATGTCATTTCAGATATGTAGAATTCTGCTGATGATCCCTGAGATACAGTTTGGACCAGTGACAAATGTGTAAATTCCTTTGCAACTCGTCAGAACTGAATTTTAGTGAACAAATAAAGGAGAAATTGTTTTGCAGATATCTTAAATTTCCACTGCTGAAAACTGCTGATCCAATAATAAAGGCTCTGAAGGAACACGGTTTAATGTCTTTAAAGATATTTTTTGGGGGGCATTTTTTTTAAGCCTTTAATGGATAAGAGGAAGTGTGAAAGGGAGAGAGAGGGGGAGTGACATGCAGCAGGGGGCCACAGGCTGGAGTCAAACTCGAGCCGCTGTGGTAACAGCCTTGTACATGGGGCGCCCGCTTTACCACTAGCTCAGCTCAGTGACTGCACCTGTTAGCTGACACACATGTCTGTTTGCAACCCAGGTCATTACTGGTGTTTATCATGTTTATGTTGGATTTGCACTTTGTCGTCATTCTAAGGCCCAATCCCAATACCCCCCACTGCCCACTACCCCTTGGCCCTCGAAATGAAGCAACGAGGGGTAGGGGTAGAATTCTTTGCCTAGGAATTGGGACATCACTCACTACGTCACCGCGTCGGTTACGTTCACGCATATGTAACTATTTTAAACAGGAAGCTGCGAGCCATCTACATTTCCAACAGGCATCTACAGTGGAGTCTCCAGTCGAGTTCATCCTACCGATCTCATTTGCTGTATTCATCATGCTTCGTTTGATGAACGACAGACGACAGGGGACTTCTGCTCGCTAGCTATCCAGCTAACATTACGAGGCAGCATAGTTATGCTAGCTGGCGTGTTATCCTAATGTTAAAAGTCCGACAATTTTGCAGAACAGGACAGATGACAGACGCCAGATAGTGCGAGCTAGCTAGCTAGCTAACAAGCAACCTGACAACAGTAACGTTAGCTATGTATGAACTTTCTTCCCCGTCTCTTGCTCGGTGGTAGCCATGGCGACGTCTACCCCTCGCTGGCAAGTCAGCATCTGATATCCCTCGCTCTGAAGGGCTAGTTTCATACCCACTACCCCTCGTTATGCCCCCTACCCCTACACGCAAAAAGGAATTGGGACACCACTACCCCTCGCAGGAACGTGCAAATGTAGTGGTAGGGCCAAGGGGGGGTGTTGGACGGGCCCTAAGACTCTTCTCTACATTGTACTCCAACTGCTGCTCAGCAGTTTCCCAGTTTCTCAGTGGTTGAATAAGGATCTCTCCACAATGGACGTAGCTACCGTGACATCACCCACTGGTTTGTAGACTCGTGTTTCTGCGTTTCAGCCATCGCTATCTCGGCTTTATGGAGCCAGAAGTGACCATATTTGGGCGAGAGGGTGGAGCTGTGGAGGAGCTGAAGACACTATCAGCAGACAGCCTGTCACTCAAAGAGGCCTTCCCTTAATTATTCGTATCTTTAAGGGAGCGATCACACTGAGATGAAACGCTAGAAACGATTGTTTTCCTATGATACGGCGCGTCTCACCGGCGTTGAAGCATCTTTTTAGACAGCCGTTTTTCCAGTGTCTTTTTAGACGTGCGTAGATGCTGAAACGTTTAAATATTTTCAACTTTTTGAGCGTCAGGCGCCAGTAGCTAACGCGCATTGAATAAGCACTTCCAGCGTTTCAAGTGTTTTTGAAGCGTCCGCGTCTCTAGCGACTCATTTCTGTGTGATCGCCCCCTAAGCCTTAATAAAATGCAAACAGGTGAGTTTTATAAATTCAGCCTCGCACAGTCGTCATGAATGTTGGAATTATCTACAGAGACCAAAACTGTTTTTGTACCAGACTGTAAACATGTTTACTTCTACATGTTAACATGGAGGTCTGTGGGGACTGACTCACTGTAGGAGCCAGCCTCTAGTGGACATTAGAGGAACTGCAGTATTATTGTTATTATTTCCCCCCTTTTTTAAGAATAATAATAAAAGCTTTTTATTGTTTGTTTTTATAATACTTTATTATCTTAAATGATATTTTCTGTCAGTTACAGTATGATGTGACTGAAGCACACTGAGTTCATGCTTCTCGTATGAAATGTGCTGTAAAGATAAAGTTGACTTGTTGCTTGTTACTGGACCCAAAGTTAAATGTCAACTGGTTAAAGGTGAAATGAATGAATGACTGTGAGCTGTGTTTCACAATTAAAGTCTGACTTCAAATATCCAGATGTTGTTAAGAATATTTCACTGGACCTGGTTCGATACGGAGTCTGTTTGAAGACAAGATATTCTGCATCAGTGAATTCCAGATTCACTAAGAACAAGCTGTTTGATTACAGATAAAGAGTTTTCAACATCTGCCTGACTGACGCACAGCTGGCTGCTGTCAAAACTCCCAAACCTAAACTGCACATAAGATGAATCTGTCCTCTCTAATCAGATGATCAGACACAATGTCTCTGTCCAGGTGTTGGTTGGTCCTCACAGTACCATAAAAACAGCCCCCTGCCTGACTGCAGCTCCTCCACACACACACACACACACACACACTTTTCTTTTCAGACACTGTGTTATCATGCTGGAGCATCATAATTAGGCCTAACCACTAATCACCACCTGCTGGAATAAAGACGAGGAAGGAGGGGCAGCAGAGGAGCAGAGGAAAGACTCCACGCTGTTTGGAGCAAACTGGAATCACACTGAGGGGCCGTCACTAAATAATAATATGATTATATCTGCTGTAACCTGGAGAACTGCTCAGTGCTGAGCCCACCTCTCTTACCACATGGACCCAAAGACACTCAATGTACAGAGATACTAAGGTAAATTCTTACATCGTCAAACGTGTGGTGTTTTTCTGACATTAAATCACTCAGTGAGACAGTTGAGCTCAGCTTCTGCACCACAGGTATAGTTGTGTGTTTCCTGTGCTGCTGAAGTGACGCAGTATCTGATCTGACTCTGTCACCAGGAGGTGGAGGGGACGGAGGACGGCGTGACACCTAGAGACGCCAGACAGAATGACTATGTACAATATATTGATGTATTGTCAAGCAACATAATAGATTTCGACAACACCGTTCATGTTGATACAGGGTCAAGTTACAGAACGCCAGCGTCCATCTCACCTGTCGCACACTCTCCTCACAGCTCCGCCCACTCACTCAAGCTCAATGTTAACTTGTAATGTTACTCAATGCATGAGTTGATGACGTGAATCCATCAGCACACCTTAAATTTCACTGTGACTGGCTGTCCATCCAAATGTGTCACAAACTTTAAGCGAATTTTGTGAAAATGCAAATGTATGCGCGTTTCCATTCATTACTGTTTTGCGAGTATTGGGAGTCAACAGGTGGAGCAGTAGGTGGCGCTCCTCGTGAAAAATAAAAATAACAATGCAAAAGAACACCTGTAGAAGAAGAGGGCGCCGTGAGATGACGTCACTGAGAGCGTCTCATGTCCACAACTGATGTAAACAGCTACGTGCACATCATGACCACGGCTCACACAAGCTGTTCTGCTCAAAACTGAACCACTTTAAAAAAACCTGTTGTTCACGTTCATCATTAGAGAAACAAAAACAGGACCCAGGTTATAAACACACCACCGTTAACCTTTAAACCAGATTCAGCTCTCACCTTGTTCCTCACTGACGTCACGTGTCATCAGTCTCGGCCAATGAGACGACAGCTGTCTTTCACAAAGTTCATCCCTCAGACTGACCACTGACACCAGCCCAGCGTGGTGGCGCAGAGTCAACATCTCACAGCAGGGCGACCAATGAGCAGGCACACAGTAAACAATGAAGCCTTCCTGCCACCTGCTGCACATTATGACGTCACCTACACGCTCTGCTCCAGCCCCACCTCACACACACACACACACACACACCCAATGCTGCATGTTTTACACTTTAACATCTGCACTGTGTGTGTGTGTGTGTGTGTGTGTGTGACCGTGCAGGAGGAACTCTGAGCAGCTGATATGTGATGATGAGTCAGGAGGTATTGATCTGTGATAAACAAGATCTCACGTGCAGCTTCTGGAGCATCATCTAGTGACGCTGCTCATTAAACTCATGTTCACTTTGCTTCTGTGTTAGTTCAGTCTGACTTTAGTTCTTGTTTCAGTCTTTAAACCAGAGTTTCACACTCAGCTGCTTCTTTTCCTTCTCACTTCACAACTAAAGACAAGAAGCTTTTCTATCAAATCAAGTGAGGTGAGACGCGCGCGGGCGGATGGAGTCTGATGACATCATGCTTTATGTGATAAGAATAAAAACTCCTCAGATGTTGATGAATAAAATCAAACCTACCTTTCACCAGCTCCTCTTCACTCTCTGAGTTAGTGTGCGGTCTGTCCGCATGTAACCCTCCGCACTGTGCGGCACTAACCTGTTGTTCTCCTGCTGGTGTCCCTCCTCAGCATCTCTGCCCTATATGCCCCGCCCCCTCACCCACACAGGCCCCGCCCCTCAACAAACAGCGTCGCCACAGTGAAGTTATAAAGACATCAGATATTATGTCATACGTCATACATGTGTCTGCTCAGCTCATGGTCCAATGATGCAGCCTGATGAAGCTGAGGGTGAAGTTCAGGTTAGAGGAAGTGATTCAGATCTCTTATCATCACACACACACACACACACACACACACACACACACACACAGATACACACTGTGAGCTGCTCCTTTACAGGGGAACAATCAAATCTGATGGAAATATATGAAAATAAATACGTTTTATTGATCAAGGTCTGATTTACACCAACAGTCATCTGTCACTGTGTGTCTGTGTTAATAAATATAATAAGTTGTTGACTTTTATATTTGATTATTTTTCATTCTGTCTTGATCCTCACTATTATTATCTTACTATATAATGACTCTGTGTGTGTGTATGTGTGTGTCTGTTCCAGGTTTTTCTCCTCACTGACTTGGTCAATCCATGTGAAATTTGGCACAGTGGTAGAGGGTCATGGGAGGATGCCAATGAAGCAATATTACATCAATTGGCCAAAGGGGGGCGCTATAGCAACCCATTGAAATGGCAAACTTTGAATGGGCATATCTCATGCCCCGTATGTGGTAGAGACATGAAACTTTGCACAGAGATGCCTCTCCTCATGAGGAACACATTTGCCTCAAGAACCCATAACTTCCGCTTATATAGATTTTCCGCCATTTTGAATTTTTTGAAAAACACTTCAAATGGATCTCTTCCTAGGAAGTTTGAGCGATCTGCATGAAACTGGGTGAACATAATCTAGGGACCAATATCTAAAGTTCCCTCTTGGCAAAAGTTGGAAAACTTACTAAAACTGAGCTTCTATAAGGCAATGAATATTGCGGAGGGCGTGGCTCATCACATAAAGGTGTATAACATCTCAAGGGTTTCACCCATCACCACGCAACTTTGTAGGCATATGACCACACATAATCTGAGGGGACCCCTCCATTATTGACCCCATCAAACAAAATGGGGGCGCTAGAGAGCTCATTTCTTATCTAGACCTAACCGCCATATGGATTTTTACTAAACTTGGTAGATATGTAGAACAGGACGCCTCAAGGTGACTGGAGAAATTTAACTCTAATTGGCAACTGGGTGGCGCTATAACAACAGAAAAATGCTTCAAAATGGCTAAAATGCGACCGATCGCTGTGGCTCCCCCTGTGGACCAATGTTGGTGTTGTTTCTAATGTTTGGTATGACTAAGTCATGGTATGGTATGCTGTACATAATCACAGAAACTGTCAGTGTGTCATTCTGTCAGTCAGTCATTCTGTCTGTCCCACGTTTTTCTACTCACTGACGTGGTCAATCTATGTGAAACTGCACATAGGCATTGAGGACTGGCATAGGTAGAAGGTGACAAAGCTACCAATGGCTATGGACTAGTTGTTAATATTAATATTATTTTATCATGTTATTATGTGTGTGTGTGTGTGTGTGTGTGTGTGTGTGTGTGTTTTGTTGGCAACATATTAAGATTTGATATTTCAAGGGTCTCCTTCTCAGGGGCCAAAAATGGCTCAATAATGCTCCCTACAAAATGTCTACAAAACAGCCCCTGGTGGAGGTTCAACCCACATGTATGAAACTTGTTAGGCACCTGTAACACTCCAAAAAAGCCTCTTGGACCCATGCTAAACCCAACAGGAAGTCAGCCATTTTGAATTCACTGTGCAATTTTGGTGCATTTTTGCAGAATTTCGAGGGCTCACTCTTTAACGAACGTGTGGACTGTCCATGGGCAGCCCCCCCACTCTCACATCTCATCATGTAATGCATGTATAGGTCCTGTTTGTGCATGTGTGTGTGTATTTCAGGCCCGTGTGTGTTTGAGTAAAAAAAATGAATTTCACCTTGGAGATTAATAAATTAATTCTTCTCTAACATTCAGCTCAGATTTTGCAGCAGAATTTAAGTTTTCTGTGTCATGTTGCTCCTGTCAGCCATCTTAAACAAGAGACATTTACTCTCACTGTGGCTCTCCTTGAATAATAAAGGTTAAATAAAATGAAGTGTTTGTCCTGTGCTCCGGCCCCAAAGGAAGGCTGGGAAGTTTCACCTCACACTACACCAGTATCACCACGAACACCTGATCTCTGTGTGGACATTCACTGTGTAAATCTACAAACTAAGCTGCACATTGTTTCATGATGAAAGGACAAGAGATAAAACCTGTCGGTGACATATTCAGATATCATCTCTAACGCTGTTAAAGCAGACGTGATCAGGACAAGGACAACTTTATGAACACTGTTTTGTTCTGACACACTGACAGTAAAACATCAGAGGTTCCTCTTGGAGCAAACACAAGTCACAGGCGCTTTATTTGAGCAGCGACGGCCAAAAAACTAAAAACCCAGACGACACACCCACAAACTCACCACGACAACACTTTAATGTCAGTTGTGCCACTTTATTCAGTTTCTGATAACACATTTGTCCCTAAAACATGAAACACAGAGCTCTCTAACACGTGGACGTTGTAGTGTCGCCAGCTGGCAGCAGCAGGACGGTGTGGCAGCAGCATTGGCGCTGACTTTGGTCCCGGTTTGATTTTTCCCTTGACATTTTGGTCCCGTTACCATGGAAACAATGGGGTCACACAGGAGTGGGGAGTGAGATGGAGAAGAGGGAGAAGAAGTTTGTGTTGTGCAGCAGCTTCTCTGCGTCGCCTCAGGAGTACATCGTCAGCTGAAGCCACTGAGAGACAGAGAGAGAGAGAGACTCTGTTAGTGCGACCGCATTCAACAATATGTCTGCTGCAGTAAAGCGCTCCACGCTGTCAGAGCTTCACTCGTATGGATGAATGTTACTGCTGCAATAATGTGTCTGTGTCACGTTCCTGCTTTAGATGTTTCAGGCTGTGCTCATTTTAACTTTTTAACTCATTTAAGCAGACCCACTACAACGTTAGGAAAAACAATCAAACAAGTGGCCACAGTCCAGTTTCCTGCCCAAACAGGAAAAAGGTTCAATACTAACAAGCTGAAAGGGGGCATATCTCCACCTATCGTAGAGGAGTCGCACATACTTGGCTCAATAAATGGATTCCCCTCCCGTGCTTGTATACTGGGACAAGGACAGTAGGCCAGTTAGATGTCCTCGTCCAGCTGGGACTGGAGCTCCACTTCACTGTGACTGGAAACACACTGAGTGTTTGTAAAGTGACGGAGTTCATGAGCTGACTGTGTCATCAGCAGGTGGAGGGGACAGTGGACGGTGTTTCACCTGCCAAGCTGCAGACCACTGTTCAACGCCAACAAACAACAAAACCTGCAGTCATCGTATTCGCAACATGTGACTCGTTGCATGCTGGGAAAGCAGCAAAAAAATCAGTTGTTTTTCACTAAGCTATCACTGTGTTTCCTGCGTGGACTGTGCTCGTCACATCTGGGTGTTTTAAGCCCAAACATGATAACCAAGCTGTGTTTGTGCCTGAGCCTAACCTCACGTTAACCACAGCGGTGCTGAAACCATCAGCTACATAATAACCTCATTCCTGGTTTGCAGAAACGTACAATGCCAAAAAAAAAATTCTGCTGATTGAGTTGCAAATGTAGGGCATTTAAAAAGTACCATATTTCCCTCCGACATGTGGTCAAGTGGAAATATTCCCGATATGTACAAGTACTTAGAGTTTGTACTGGAGTGCAGTACTTAGTCACATCCTGCTCACTCTCGTGGTGTCAGATCTCGTCCACCATCGATGTGACTGCCTGGGCTCCATGATCCAGAACACACAAGATCTGACGTGATACAAGTGTTGATGCACTGACGTGTGTGTCTTCAGTTGTTACTGTGCGGTCAAACAAACAAGCTAATAAATCAACCCAAGTGCCAGAAAAAAATTCATCATTTATTTGCTGCATCTATCTGTTATTACGTAGTGCAGCGTTTCCCAAAGCTCTCCTGGAGCACCACGTGTCCTGCATGTCTCACTTCTCTCCCTGCTCCAACACAGCTGATTGAAATCATCAGCTCGTTATGAAACCTGAAGCTGCTGTGATTAGCATGTGGTCAGGTCTAGGCACAAACACCACTTGGTTAAGGTCAGGAATCAGGTTTGGCTTGAAATACCCAGTGTTGGGAACACGAGCCTGACAGGACGTGCAGGAAGGTCTCAGGAAAAAACAAGTGCTGTTTGCAGCTCTAGCCCCGCCCACCTTTGGGAGCTGATGAGCCGCTCGACAAACAGCAATGATTCACTAACTCACAACTGGTTTTGCTGTTTGTTGGTCTGCAGCTTGGCAGATGACTCAACTGGGCAACACCTCAGACTTTAGAGACGTTGATATGATGCGTATAAACAAGTTCACGTGATTCACAGAAAGATGTGATGTCAGGATTTTCTTCTGGTGAGAGGCTGAAGGGACAGACTCACACGAGCTAAGAAGTTTTTCTGGTTTGGAAAATTATTTTGCCTACATCTGTATTTACAGCTAATACCAACCATTATTATGGAGAGTACGATCATTAGTTTAACTTCATTTAATTAGTATTTCCAGCGCCCTCTGTGCTGCGACAAATGCACAATGATCAAGTTGTCTCTTAATGTCTGAGAGTTCATCCAAAGTAAGTGAACTGCAGTGTGTTTTACCTCCTTGATGTCCAGGTCGATGTGGCCACTATGGTCCTTATCCAGGGTCTTGAAGGCTCCTGCAGAACACACACACACACACACACACACACACACACACAGGAGTCACATAAATATTTAAACAAGTGAATACTGATGTGTTAAAGAGCAGCTGACGGCACTAAGTGAAAACACTTCACGCCTCGCTTCATGTGAAACATGTTTTCTTCTTCTTGATTTTAACTAGTCACAGCCAGGAACTAAAAAGAGAAATTATCAGTGGATTTTATAGATTTCCGACGGTCCTCGAACACATCTTGTGTGACGAACACTTCCCGCAGTAAAAAAAATAAACACACAAAGAAAGTCTGAGCTTTACATAGTGATATTTCATCAGAATTAATTTTGATACGTAATCTACTTATTCAAAATAAATAAATACACAAACTAACCAGCCGCACGACAAGAGCCAAAAACAGAGGCTTTTTTCAACTCCAGGATTTCATCTTTAACGTTCACCTGTCACACATCACAGGGTACGTTTTAAAAATCTAATAAAAAAATCTAATTCATGCAGGAGGGAGGGTCATGGTGAAATATTTGTAGTTCTGGGAAGGGTCAAAAAACAACTAGAGTCAGTTTCCATCCATGTGTGTGTTCACACACAGAAGATCTATGTCTTTCCCCAAAAAGACAAGAGAGGTTCATGAGGAGGACACGGATCAAGAGAGGACGAGCAGGCGGCACAAACTCTGCTGCTCCGCCCCTCGGGCCTGGAGCGAGCGTGCAGCCGTTACTTTTTCCTCATGTACGCTGTCGTCTGAACGCCACGTGATGCGAGTATAATTATTCTCACTCAACAAAACTTACATCACTGACAGTTTATCACAAACTCTGTGGATATTTTTAATGAAGTCACGGAAGCGTCGTGTCTGATCGTTATTAAACCTGTTATCTTACACTCAGGTGTCGTGACCCGTCAGCTGCCGCTCGCAGCCACGTTTTTACCGTTTCAGAGGTTAAAAAGACGTCGGGCTGATTTTTGTCTAAAATGATGCATGAATGAGGTGAGGAAGGTGAAGAGGAGCAGAGAGAGAGAGAGAGAGAGACTCACTGCACATGGCGTCCAGTCGCACCAGGCAGCCAACGAAATTGTCAAAGTCCATGTCGCCGTGCTCATCGCTATAGCGACGGCCAATCAGCTTTAAGAGTTGTTCATTCAGAGGGAAACCTGCAAACACACGGCAAACAGAGTTCGTCTGAAATGTCACACACACACACACACACACACACACACACACGCAGAGTGTTTCTCACCTGCAGCCTGGAAGGCACCCGGCAGTTCTCGGGAGCAGATTGTACCTGAACCATCTCTGTCATACTGTAAATAGACGCCCTGGAGACGACACACAACAAACAAACAGAACAACATCAATGTTTGTTGGTTTGTGTCGGTGTATCTACTGACTGTCGCAGGGAATCGAACCCTCAACACGAGCCAAACAGCAGCCTGACTATGAGCTTGTAAAACTGATCTGCACACATGGAAGCCGTGAGCTCACCTGCCACTTCTTGATGTTGTTCCACATGAACTTGAACTCGTGGAAGCCCAGTTTCCCTGTGCTGTCGCTCTGAAGGGAGTCAGGTCAAAGGTCAAACACACAAACCAGAGCAGAGAACACAACGACACAATGACGCATGTGTGCGGCCCCTAAAGACACACCTGCTGCAGTTAGTACTGCTTCCTCTACCATTAGCACCAGCACTGTGTTTAATACTGCTGCCTCCACTCCTAAATTTACTGCTGGACCCTCTACTAGCACTACAGCTACTCTCTTGTTTCTACTCGACCCAACAGCCAGGAAAATGTTGGCATTGTACGTTTTCTGCAAACCACAGGTACGTTACAGTTGCACCTTATTATGCAGCTGATATGTTGAAACTTTCCGTTCTAATAACACTGTGGTTAACATGTGATTCAGCACAAAAACCACCTGTTTCAGGTTAGAAAAAGATCATGTTTTAAGGTGCGGACACACCAAACCGACATCAAAGAACTAGCGGCAACGAAAGCCAACTGTTGTGTCGTCTACGTCGCCTCACGTCGCCCTGTGTCAGTTGCATTTGAACACACCACACGGACTACATCCGACGGCCAAGTAGCACGTACGTTCTGCGCCTGCGTGAGAGAGAGCGGAGTGAGAGAGTGGTACATCCTGTCAGCCGAGGGGTTTCCTATCTGTGCAGCCGAGCACCGCAGCACCTCCACGGACTATTACATCCAGACGGTCCCGGTGTTTCCTCCGCAGGCTCCACTTCACTCAGCTGCCCGATAAACCCGCTGCTTCTTCCCACTTTAACCTGAATAACAAACCAGGGCTCGGTGCTCCGGTTGGATCCAAACAGAGAGCCGGGGCTAGCTCAGAGACTAGCGGAGGCTAACTGGCTGTGCTTCCCTCCGGTCATGCTGCGGCTAACGCTCCGCTAGCCGCTCCCAGCTAGCTCCGGTTTGTTATTCAGGTTAAAGTGTGAAGAAGCAGCGGGTCTGTGGGGCAGCTGAGTGAAGTGGAGCCTGAGGAGGAAGCACCGGTTAGCCCCACCGACAAGCTTCGGCGCCGATTCAACATGCTCAATCAGCCGAAAAGCCGCCGACACCAAAGTGCTGATGGTGCGGGACACACCGCAAAAACTAGGGCGACAGACGCTCACCGACGGCCCGACTTTGGTCGACGGCCGACTGTCGGCTTGGTGTGTCAGGGCGACCCATTAAATCACAATCAGTTTGGTGCCTAAAAAAACGCTGCAAACACAGCGACAGGTTGCTGAATCACAACTGGTTCTGTTCTTGTTTGTGGTGTCACACCCTCCACCTCCTGTCGACAGAGTCAGCCCATACTCTACGTCACTTTAGAAGATGAGACGTATGAAACAAAGAAGTGTCATGTTTTTCGTGGTTTGCAGAAACATACAGTGCAAACATTTTCCTGTAACGACTGGGCTGTACAACAAGTCCTAGCCCTACTGCTGCTCCTGACATGCAGTGCACTCAGTATCACTGGTGCTGTGTGGCATCAGGACCAGACTTGGTGAAAGGATACATCCATGACAGCGACCATGCTCCTGCAGGACTCGATGCTGAAGCCGTCAGTCTTCAGGCCTCCATCTGAAACAAGCATTCAGCCGTTAAATAAAACACATCAGGAAGAGATACTGCACAGGTGTGTCATGGTGCCACAGGTGACATTTGCTTTACTGGTGTCCAGCGATCTTCACTCCTGTCTGGAGGGGGGTTGCTTGGTTGTTAATTTTAGTCATTGAATTGGTAATTTATTCTTTATTTCTTTACTTCTAGCAGTGTGTGACAGGGACAGGTGCACCAAAGGCCGTTAACTCCGTGTCCTCTGCTGTAAGAACCCTCCAGGAGGTTAAATGAAAAAGGTTTGATTTAAAATTTGATGCAAAAAAAACACGCACGTACACACACACGCTTCTGTCAGGGGAGACAGCGACACGCCTCCACTGGAGCCGTCAGTATCGAACTCAGAAGGTTCGGTGATGTACGTGTTATATTAAGTGTTAATATCTGTACGTTGTGACATCATCACTGACAGCTCAGTAACATGGGTCTCACAGTCTCACCACCCAAACTGCAGATACACCTGTAGAGGTCTCTCTCCTGATTGGATCAAAGGGATGTCAGACATGTAGAAAACACATATCTGAAGTCGATTTAAATAACTCATTTATATTTTTAAGAAACCTAATCTGAAGCTTTAATCTGCTAAATGCCAACTAATTTATCTAAATGTGTTTTATATTTTATATTTATAATCTTCTGTCATGTTTAATTTTCGTGTTCTAAAGTCGTCTGTGTGTTGTGACATCACAGAGCCCAATTGGAATAAAACTATCATTTCTAATAATAACAATCAATATTTATGTCTAATATCAACACAGGCACTAGGAGCAGTCAGAGGCAGGTGAAGAAATACACACAAATTCATTCTGCTCACGTTCCATGAATGAGACGTTTATGTGCACAGTTATTTCCTTGTTGTTTTTGTAACATACATCCCAAACTTTTCTTATCTCTGCCTGCTGTCTTCTACCTTGGTTTCATTTTTATTGTCACTCCCCTCATCCCCCCGATCAGGGAACCAATGAGCACGTAAGGACACAAAGTCTGTTCTGAGAACTTGAGGCGCAGTGATGATGACACGCTGCGACGACCACAGAGGTATTAAAGCCAAATAAAATACGGGTGAAGTCGTTTTTCCATCTCTGCACAGAAACACCTCCATTAACTATGAATTGGATTTACTGCCCCGCAGCTGCACGCCTCCGTGCACCAGACAGTTTCCATCCATGTCTGTGAAAACATGATGATGTCACAGTGAAGCTGACCTTTGACCTTTTGGATAGAAAATATCATCACTTCATCAATTTCTCTGAAAATTTTGTCTTGATTAGCGAGTTATAATGACATGCAGTCACACTGACCTTTGACCTTCAACCACCGAATTCTGATCAGTTTATTCTTCAGTCCACGTGGACGTTTGTGCCAAATTTAAAGAAATTCCTTCAAGGCGTTCTTGAGAGATCGTGTTCACAAGGACGGACGGAAAACTGTCACAGAGGCATAACAAAGAAGCAGACTCACGTTTGGAGATGATTCTGTTGAGGATGTCCATCAGCTCCTTGGGGCTGACCTCCATGTCCTGTTAAAACACACACACACACACACACACACACACACACACACACACAGGAGAAAGGCTGTTCATGTTCTGTTTTCCTCCACAGAGGAAGCCCCACAAACACAGTGAGTCACAGCTGATGTGAGTGTGACTCAAACCACACTAAAGCTGTTTCCTTTTATTTCCTCTGATAGTTTTCCTTCTTCTGACTCACAGCTGCCCCCCCCCCCCATAGCAACTCTCAGATTGTCTCTCTGTTGCCAAAACAAAACACTGTGAGGCAACACTGAGCTATCTCTGGACTCTCAGGCTTTCTTCACTTATTTCAAACTGTAACACAAATATTTCGTGTGAGTGAAGATGAACACAACTGGAATCAGACGGCCGAGAGTGTCGTTGGGTGAAGATGAATATTTATTCGCATGTTCAGGAGGAAGTTCAAACCTTTTGTTTATGATTCTGATAAAGAACAAAACAGTTTTGTCACGTCCATGAAATTATTTATTACTGATGTGACCTCTATGAAACACAGCTGATCAGATATACACCAAAACAGGACATGATCAGGTATCTAAAGTGGTTTCTTTATGTAACAGCGCCTACACATGGGTAACACTAGAATCACCACCCTGTGGTTGTATGACTCCGCCCACCAGTCCACCCTGTGGTTGTATGACTCCGCCCACCAGTCCACCCTGTGGTTGTATGACTCCGCCCACCAGTCCACCCTGTGGTTGTTTGACTCCGCCCACCAGTCCACCCTGTGGTTGTATGACTCCGCCCACCAGTCCACCCTGTGGTTGTATGACTCCTCCCACCAGTCCACCCTGTGGTTGTATGACTCCGCCCACCAGTCCACCCTGTGGTTGTATGACTCCGCCCACCAGTCCACCCTGTGGTTGTATGACTCCGCCCACCAGTCCACCCTGTGGTTGTATGACTCCGCCCACCAGTCCACCCTGTGGTTGTATGACTCCGCCCACCAGTCCAGTGTCTCTGACAGTCTCCATCCATGTCAGTGAAAACATGGATGCTTCACACACAGAAGATCTATACAATCAGCACAGTTTCAAGATTAGAGTCACCAATTCAGTATCTGACCAAATGTCCAAGTGTTTCATCATTATTAACGTGTGAATTTGAGCTATGGCCAAAATATATTTTGTGAGGTCACACTGACCTTGACCTTTGACCTTCGATCACTACATTCTACTCAGTTTACTCTTCAGTTCATGTGAACGTTTGTACTAAATTTAAAGAAATTCTCTCGAGGTGTTCTTGAGATATTGCGTTCACAAGGATGGGACGTCCGGCTGCCGACATTTTTAGAGAGGCCTTTTTCAGTGACCATCCCTGTCAGATTGAGGAATTGTTTTGGTGAAGGAGAAATGCTCACTGACGCATGCATGAAATCCTCTCACATATCCACCAGCAGAAACAACTGCAGCCGAGCTTGGACTCAAAATAAATGGAACAAAAACCAAAATCATGCGGACCAATAACAAAAGCATGAAAAGTCGGGGAGCTGTCTGTCTCTGGGAGAGGGCGACCAGTTCAGATACCTGGGGAGTGTAATCGCTGTGGATGGTGGGACAGGAGAGGTCGTAAAGACAAGAATCAGATAAGCATAAACAGCATTTAACATCCTAAACAAGAAATCCTGAAACATTTCACTCAAGACTGAGCTCAAAATCAGCTCAATCAACTGGACACCAAACCTGGAAGACCACGACCAAGCAGCAAATGAGACAAGAGAAGCACAGCTGAACAGGAGGAAGCGGAGCTGTATCGGCTCTGAGAAGAAACAACAGCAAGAGTTCAAACTAAAGGGACTGACATGGGAACAGCTGGAGAGGACGGCACGAGACAGACGAGGGAGGAAACTCTTCATCAGTGAACTGAGAGGAATGATGAGACCAAAATCTGAGAGAAGTAAGAAAACGTGTTCAATCTTTAATCACGAATTCTGGGAGCAAAAACAAAAGTGTTTCAGCGCGTGAACTAAAAGCCTCTCCTCCCAATCCAGTGTTTATCTTTTCTAACTTTCAGAACTGGAGTTTGTTCCTTTAAAACAGAACAGGAAGTTTCCAGAAAAGACTTGACAGGCCGCCTGATCCCCACCCACTCAGAGCTCAGCCAGGTGGGTGGAGGCACTTTACTACACCATCTTCATCCTCCTCATCATCATCACCCTTATTACTGCTGTTAGTTTAGAGAATCCACCGACCGACAAGCCAACTGAGTTCTGGTAGAACTGGTGCACACACCCCTCTGATGAGTCAGAGAAAACCTCAGACACACACACACACACACACACACACACACACACACACACACAGTCCAACGCCCCGCAGGCTCGAGTGCCGCCCTGCCAAACAATGGCAGGAATGCAGAGAAAGAGCTCTCTGTCTCCGAGCCGCCCTGAAGCTGCCTCTGCTGCTCCAACATTTATCAGACGACACAATAAAACACTTTCACTGTTTATCTCTGCAGAGTTTCACTGTGAACCTAACATGTAGTGAGCTATAATTTCAGGACAAAGTTAGCAGCATCAAGATCATACTGTAACGCAAAGTCAAAAGCAATCAGCATTGAATCCTTCAAGGCCTCAAATTTGAGTATCAACATTTACAATTTTAAAGGTGAAAATAAATTCCACTTCCTGTCTGCAGGTTTCTCTGCTCATCTTTGTTGCCTTATGCTGACGGAGGGAATCACACAGGAGCAACCTGTTTGACTTGATTGTGTCTGACAGCAGAAACACAGAGAGACGACGCCTGACCTCACCATCAGCTGTACTGAAACAGGAAACGCTGATATGACGAGGAGGAAAACGTCTGTTCTGACGCTCTAAAATCAAATCTGATTATGAGCTAGATTGTTGGCCCAGATGCAGCAGTTCATGTTTTGCTAGCAGGGAGGAACATTAACAGGTGACATCTAATTATAGTAAAGTTGAAAGTAATTGAAGGCTCGTGGCTGAAGTTCAGTTTGGAGGGCGACACCAAGTGATGTTAAAATTCTGCAGTTTTGTGTTTGTTTCAGATTCATCCTGTGAATACTTGAGAACCTGTAGAAGCTACAGAACCTGCCGGGTGTGATGGTGAACCAAACAAAGAGACAGAGAGGATGGGACAGTAGAGGGTGGAGTTTGGAATGCAGCCGACGGCAGACAGACAGGTGTGTGGAGGTGATGAGGAATCAGGCGAAAAGCAGAACAGACTTTTAAGAACTTGCTGAGCCGCATCAGGTCAACATTTCAGTTGAGCACCGTTCTCCATTGAGGGAAACAAGACACACCTGAAACAGGGTGCGGCGAGAAAGGAACCTTCCCTCAGATCAAACAGAGACTGAGGTGTGGAGAGTCACGACTGACTGAGATCACCTCATTAAAATGTAACATATGCAAACATCCAAGAACAGAAGACACACTTTCATCAGACAGAAACTGGAGAGACTCTTTTACAAACGTTCTCCTCAGATCGGAAAATACTAGTTCATAAAGTCTCTTTTCATCCGTGACTCAAAGTAAAAGAAACAAATTTAGTCCATTGATTTGAGTTCAGTCACACCTGCAAGCTACCTGTCGTAAAACACTTGAACGTAACCTCCGTATTTCTCAACTGTCTCGGTTCTTCATGGAGTCCAGTGCACGAATGTTTCTGCAAACCACAGATGTGTAACATCTGCACAATGCTTTGGTTAATTAGTGCTTCTGTTTAGGTACAAAAACCACTTGGTTTTGGTCAGGAAAAGATCACGTTGTGGCTTAAAACACCTGATTTTGGTGCCACAATCACTGCTGGAAGTGCCGCCAATGCCGAACTAAGAATCACCTGATTTTGGTTGTACTGTGATGTTTCGCTTAAAACAAACAAACTAATTTCGGTTCCAAAACTGCTGCTGGAAATGCTGCCGATGGCTCACTAAGAATCACCTGATTTCGGTTGCACACTCGCTGCTGGAAATACCACCATGTTTTGCTTAAAAAACATTTTGTTTCTGTGGCACAAGTGCCGCTGGAGAAGCCACCGATGTCTCCCTGAAAAACACCTGCACTTGGTGCCACAGTCACTGCTGGAAATGCTGTTTCATGTCTCGCTTAAAAACACCCAGATTTGTTGTTTGTTGGTCTCAAACAGTGTCTGCAGCCTAGCAGCCATGTTACCTAGGTGACACACCATCCGCCATCCCCTCCACCTCCCCATGACAACGTCAGCCCGTGTACACGTAATCATCTGATGTGAGACGTTGATATGAAAAGCATGAAAAGTACAAATGTAACATATGGCTGGTTTGCTGCCTGATGAGATCAGAGAAAACATGAACGGCTGAACAAAAGGAGCCAGACTGATGTAAACAGCTCGTTATACTGTAATTACAGAAGAGACCAAAAGTCTCTGTGGTGTGTTGTGAGGCCCGCGGTCATGTGACCCTCAGACTGTGACCTCCAACAACATGTCGAGGTTTGATTTGGTCAGGTAGGTGAGCAGTCCAGTCCATCATCAGTGACTTACAGTCGTCAGCAGAACAAGACTTGTTCCTGAGCTGTAACTATTTATTTCATTTAATAAGAAACTAAAATGAAACACAGGAGCACCTCAGTATGGAGGCTTATTTATGTGCTGGGAGAATAAATAGGAAATGGGTGGGAACCTCAGATTAACTGGGATAAACCACAATAAAGAAACAGTCAAACTGGGAGTGAACTGGAGTGTAAACACAGAGCAGAGGGAACAAACAAGACGAGTGAATATGCACATATGACAGACTCACATCTCCAGCCAGCTGCTTGAAAACTCTCCGAAACTGTTTCTCCTCTTCGCTCTCATGAGCCTCTGCGAATTGAACCGGTCTGCGAGGAGGCTGCGAACACACACAACAAGCTACTGTTAGACAGAGGAATGTGTGTGAGTGTGTTTGTTTGCTTATGAAATCTTCCACTGGGAGAAATCTGAGTGTCTGTAATGAGGTCGAGTTAAACCTCATTCATACAGATTTCCACGGTTTAATGAGGACACCATCAGATCAAATAACTCTCAGGTGAACACACGATTAATTAGATACACAGGTTTAATCAATGTCTGTTGTACTACATTGGTTTACACTTATTGTGTATTTTCTTAGCTGACACCGTGAGACATTTGGGTCTGAAGAGATAAATGAGACATTTTTAAGAACAAACTTGAAGCATATGCAACCTGACTGCAAGGACAAGTGTTGGCATTGTACGTTTCTGCAAAACACAAATACCTTAAAATGTCATGATGCAGCAGATGTGTTGAGACTTTATGTTCCAACAACGCTGTGCTAAGCGTGCAGTTGGGTTGGGCTAAAAAAAACACTTGGTTATGGTTGGAAAACATCATGTCATGGCCTAAAATACCTGCTGTTGGTGGCACAATCCTCGCTGGACAAGCCGCCAATTCCTCACTAAAAAACACCTGATTCTGGTCGTGCAGTTGTCGCTGGAAATGCCGTCGATGTTTGGCTTAAAAAACGCTACACGCACGTCTGGTGGCTAAAATATCTGCTGGAAACACAGCCGTGCTAAAATACAACCAGTTTTGTTGGTCTTGATCGGTCATCTGCAGCGAGGTGACAAGCCCCCGACCATCCCCTCCACCTCCCACATCATACACTATGTCACTTTAGACATGTTTCTATCACACCAATGAAAAGTGCGAGTGTTTTGCAGAATTGTCCAATGCCAACATTTATTCTGGTGCCTGGGCTGGTGCACCATCGAATGTGTGATCTGCTAAACGTTTGTTTGGGAAGGCCCAACACATAATAATAATACACAAGTACGTGGCTTATTTGGATTTAACATGTGACGTTTGCTGATGTTGGTACTTACAGGGTCTGAGCTCTGAAAAGTATCGGCGTCGATGTTACTGTCAGGGGAACAAAAAAGAAAACATGAGTCAGAGAGCAGATTTGAAAAGATCAATATATGCATCTAGGTTAGCTTAGCTTAGCACAAAGACTGGAAGCAGAGGGAAACTGTTAGCGCTGCCTAACTCCATTAAAAGAGGAAAGAAATAAGATGGTGTGAGTGCTTACTCCACGACAGCTTTGATGATGCCGCCGACTAAGCCTGATAACCACGACATCTTGCCGTCTGCCTGACAGAGAAAGAGACAGTAAGGAATTAGCAATATTTAAACACCAGAAATAAAATCTGACCCAAGAAACCTAACCTACGTAACTTTACACTGAGGTCACTGCTTTACGTAAAGTACGTAACATGGTGACGCCCAATTGTGTTTCTTTTCATAAGCCCATGTACTTTTACTTACCTAAACCCGACCTACATGTGTTCACTTTGCTAAAACTAGCATAACGTCACTTTCCTAAACAAAAACATTAACATTACGTTAAGTTCGAGACGTAATAATGCCCAACCATGTTTCTTTTCCTAAACTTATGTAATTTTGTTTTCCCTTGTGAAACCTACGTAACTTTCTTAAACCAAAACTATGTAGCTTTACTTTCCTAAAGCTAACCTATGTAGTGTTACTTTCCTGAGTCAAAACTACATAATGTTAGCTAAGTATGTAACGGAACAATGCCCAACCATGAAACGTTTCTTTTCCTAAAACTTATGTAACTTAAATTTCCTAAGCTGAACCTACGTAACTTTACTTTGCTAAATCAAAACTACGCAACATTACGTTAAGTATGTAACATGATGACGCCCAACCATGTTTCTGTTCCTAAACCTACGGAACTTTACTTTCCTACAACTCACCTACGTAACATTTCCTGAACTAAGGCTACATGAAATTACGTTAAGTATGTAACATGTGGAACAACGCCAAAGCATGTGTCTTTTCCTAAACCTAACCTTTGTAACGTTACGTTAAGTCCGTGACATGATAACATCCAACCATGTTTATTTTCCTATACTTTCGTAACTTTATGTTAAGTAGCCTTCGTAACCTTACATTCAGTAGATAACGTGACAGACCTAACTATGATGCTTCTACTAAATCTAACCCACGTTACTTTACATTAAGGTCATAACTTTATGTGAAGTATGTAACATGACAATACCCGACCATGACTCTTCTCCTAACCCTAACCAGTGGGGGCGCTAATCAATGAGATGTCATACAAAGCATCGTATACGTCTAAAAGTTAATAAAATATGATGTGTAATTAAAGATTAAACGACCCAACAGTATATTGAGCTTATTAATGATCAATCTGCAGACTATTGTCTTAATTAATCGATCAATAGTTTGATCTTTAAGACTTCAGCTGACAGTGAAAACTGCCCCTCACAATATCCTGTAGCCCAAAGTCATGGTACCAGACGTCTCGTCATGTCGGTCCAACTGTCAAAAAGCCTGAAAGCACGAAGTTATTAAATGTTATCAAGAACTTTTTCATTAATTTTTCATTATTTTTCATTAATTGTCATTAATTTTTCATTATTTTTCATTATTTTTCATTAATTTTTCATTATTTTTCCTTTGCAGGTCGAGGGAAAAGTCGTTAACACAGCGACAACATGGCTCTGTGATATTGATCCAGACATGACACAGATGTGACTCAGGAGCTTCTCTGGCTGATGATACTTTAACTTTGGAAACTTAACAACATGTTGCTTC
Source organism: Epinephelus lanceolatus (assembly GCF_041903045.1). NCBI lineage: Eukaryota > Metazoa > Chordata > Actinopteri > Perciformes > Serranidae > Epinephelus > Epinephelus lanceolatus. Next base: position 48,192,712 of record NC_135737.1, read on the forward strand.
TAATCCTTCAGTCATCACAGTGTGGTGCTTTAACTCCACTAACAGCTGTTGACACTTCCTCCGTCCCTCAGCCTGTCTGCTGAAGCAGCCACTCCTTATCTAACTCAACCAGGAGCTCAGCACTGGGTCCCTGTCTCACTGTCCCTGAGTGTCTCACTGTCCCTGAGTGTCTCACTGTCCCTGAGTGTCTCACTGTCCCTGAGTGTCTCTGAGTGTATCACTGTCTCCTTCTTCATGGACTTTCCACCTGGACACACATGCAAACTCTTTACCTTCACATGATGTACACAGTGTCAGGTTTCAGCACACACACACACGCACACACACACACACACACACACACACACACATGAACACACACCTCAGACGTTTATACTAAAACTCTGTTAAAAACATGAGACACATCAGGTTTGTTGTTACTTACTGTGAGTTGTGAGGAAGAGGAGAAGCGGACAGAGAGCTGAACACACACTGAGGAGGGAGAGGCACACACACACGCAGATATTCAGGCAGCAGGAAGGCACCAGCAAAACCAGTTGAACAGAGATCCACGTTCTTTCTCAATGCATCATCAGCTCCGCCCAACACACACACACACACACACACACACACACACACACACACACACACAGGCTTCAGGGTCCTAACACTCACCATGTTCCTGAGACACAGAATAAACACAGCTTAAGGTGCGTTCAGGGACCGGCAGGAAAGCTCGGATATTGTAACCCAACACCATTTGAGTTGGAGCCAAGGGGAAGATTTTTCTGGTAAAAAATAAACGTTCAGAAAAGATTAAAGGCTTCAAAGGGCTCTGAGTGCACACGATATGTGTTGGGACAGTGTTTCAAATACTTCACAATAAATAAATAAACAAAGAATATACAAACAAGACAGGGAGTAAAACAAGGATACAACTGCAACATCTCAGATGGAGAAGACATATATGGAATTCTTCAAAGATATTAAACAATATGTTTAGGCACAGGGAAAACAACAATATAAGTTTACTAGATAGAACAAAACAAAATAAAAAAGGAACAAAGGCACAACAGAGCAACGACTGAGAGACAGCTATGATCTGTTTTGTTAACTTTTTCAACCTTTTTCAGTGACAAAACAGTTGATAAAGGAATAGATGAACGCAGTGAAGGAGGGACTGCTTTCATTCCATTTACAACAGTGTATATCATATTTACCACAAATAATCACAAGATTAATAATATCAGAAAAATTAGTGTCCAAGTTGTCCATATAATAAATTATGTCATTTAAAGCAAGTGAAGGTATGTTGTCGATTTTCAGGGACAACAAGCTGTGAGTGTCAGACCAAAATAAAAGGTCAACAGATTCAACTTCAGCTGAACAACGATACAAGGATCCACATCAAACTGAGATTGTTAGCAGGGTGTATTGCTGTGATAATAATGCTTTACTTTAGGAGCAACAGGAGGTGAAAGATAAAAAGAAAAAGATGTTTTCCTTAAAGAGTTCCTCATATTGTCCCGTACAGAGCATGAATTAAAGTCTCCCCAATTTATGTGTTTAAAGACCAAACTAACTGATTTGTTGTCACATTTTCTGTCCAATAAATGAACCCCACCAACTTTAAGAGAAGACAACAAAGGCGAAATCACAGAAAACTGCGTCAAACAAAGTAAGAATAGGAATCGCTTTACAGATTGTGTCATATCCTTTTCTTTTCCTTTCCAGTCTTCAAAGGATACAACTGACCATCTGGATTCAACCAATCACAGACACATTTTACATTATTTTCATTTTCTGTTTATAGTGACGACCCTATTGTTCCATAAAATGGAATTGTGGGTAAAAAACATTTTCCAAAACATTAAGGCTTGTTTGTGGAAGATGGATAACTTTATTTTGGACACTTTAAAATCACCCTTGAGAAGGAAGATCAGACCTCCAGCCCGATCAGATCGCTGGTTTGGGATGTGGTACCAAATGAGGTTTAGAGATACATTCTTTTAACCATCTGACTCTGAAAGTTGCAGCAGCGTGCACCACACGTCATGTGACGAGGACCAGCCAACCTCATGAGAGCTGACACAAAATAAGAACTACAGCCGGACCTCGGGTTCTCCAGGTGGTCAGTGCTGCAGCATGTGTTCGGCCTCTGACTGTACAAGTGGCTCTGTGTTCAGGATGACAGCAATAACAGCACACACGTTACATACCAAGTCATATTCACACATTCAGCCTTTAACCATAAGACATCCCTACATTTGAGCTGGTCGAGTGTCACAGCGAAGCAGCTGTGCACCTTACAGCACTAACACAAGTTATTTTCCCTGAATGATGAACGTACGGATCAGAAACTGAAGCACACAGACTGCAGAGTTCCTCCTTCATGACATTTATATTAAAAACACTACAAGTGTTGAATTCACAGACACCTGAAAACCACTGTGGTGACAAAGTGTTTAGAACTGGTTCAAAAGTCTTTCCGATTATTCTAAGACGTTGACTGAACGTTCACACGTAGACCAGATTTCACGCTTGCAACAGTGAGATGTTTCATCCTCTGCGTCGTGCAGATAACAGTCTGTCGCCATTTTGGAGCCGAACGAAGGACTCACATCAACCGCCAATACTGCAAATCCCAGTGACATAAGGTCTACATGTAGCTGAGGAATCCCTTAAAGTTAGTTAACCCATCCATTAAAGACTTGAGGACAACTTGGTTGTCATAGAAACCGTAGCATGTTACCACTGTACATCTCTGTCATTGCAGTAAATGCCTCAACACAGTGGCTCCAAACCTTTTTCTTGAGGGACCCATCCAGGACAGCCTGAAACAAAAACCGATTTGGTCTCAAGACAACTGTACCGTCTGTGATCACTCCCTCGCTTCTCAAATATGGTCACTTCTGGCTCCGAAAATTCAAGATGGCGACGGCTAGATTGCCAAACTAGAGGCTTCAAAGCAGAGTCCACAAATCACGGTGGCAACTCCATTATTTCACCCAGTCTGTGGTGTGTACGGCCATCAGGCACTTACATGTTAAGCTTTGTTTTAGTAACTTTTCAAGATAATTTTTAAAGATATTTCAGACTGATTATTGGACAAACCATCTCTTATTCAAGCAGTGCAGGTGAGTATAAATGTGAGCTCTCACGCAGAGGAAGGTTTTATGCAGGAACATGGTGATTAGAGAGAGTTTGCCGACACGTTCAGTCCAAGTCTAAAGCGAGTGTTGGAGTCAGCGGAGGGTTAAAGATCTGTGGACTTCATGCAGAGGAGCCTGACTCAGTCTGACAAGAGTCAGTCACATAAAATGTCACATTTAAGGCTGTTTAATGAGGCTTCATATTTAAGACATTTTGAGTGATTCAACGTCCTGCTGTGTGCTGTACACCGACATCTAGTGGCCACACTTGTAACTGCAGCTCCATCAGTGGTCCATATATGTGGAGAGCTTCTGAACAGAGCAGCCATCTTGTGGGTGAAATCATGACAGACAGCTGATATTTGACTTCAGCCTGTGATGCTGCTGGACAGAGACGCTGAGGGACAAAATGTCCTGAGACACAAACACGTGTTGTTTGATTCTACAGGTGGTTTATTTACCTTTTTGCAGGTTCATGTTTCCACACTGTGACAGGATTTTAAATGTTTCAAGCTGCTGAAATGTCGTCGCTCCCAAACACAGATCCACTGACTGGATTTTTACCTCCTGAGTGAACTGGTTTAACTGGTTCACTGAGACAGAAACTAATGTGTCTGTAGATTATCTTACTATATAATGATGAAAACTCTGTGTGTGTGTGTGTGTGTGTGTTCCATGTTTTTCTCCTCACTGACTTGGTCAATCCATGTGAAATTTGGCACAGTGGTAGAGGGTCATGGGAGGATGCCAATGAAGCAATATTACATCAATTGGCCAAAGGGGGGCGCTATAGCAACCCATTGAAATGTCAAACTTTGAATGGGCATATCTCATGCCCCGTATGTCGTAGAGACATGAAACTTTGCACAGAGATGCCTCTCCTCATGAGGAACACATTTGCCTCAAGAACCCATAACTTCCGCTTATATAGATTTTCCGCCATTTTGAATTTTTTGAAAAACACTTCAAATGGATCTCTTCCTAGGAAGTTTGAGCGATCTGCATGAAACTGGGTGAACATAATCTAGGGACCAATATCTAAAGTTCCCTCTTGGCAAAAGTTGGAAAACTTACTAAAACTGAGCTTCTATAAGGCAATGAATATTGCGGAGGGCGTGGCTCATCACATAAAGGTGTAGAACATCTCAAGGGTTTCACCCATCACCACGCAACTTTGTAGGCATATGACCACACATAATCTGAGGGGACCCCTCCATTATTGACCCCATCAAACAAAATGGGGGCGCTAGAGAGCTCATTTCTTATCTAGGCCTAACCGCCATATGGATTTTTACTAAACTTGGTAGATATGTAGAACAGGACGCCTCAAGGTGACTGGAGAAATTTAACTCTAATTGGCAACTGGGTGGCGCTATAACAACAGAAAAATGCTTCAAAATGGCTAAAATGTGACCGATCGCTGTGGCTCCCCCTGTGGACCAATGTTGGTGTTTTCTAATGTTTGGTATGACTAAGTCATGGTATGGTATGCTGCTGCAACATGTGAACTACCAGTGCGCCCACTTTGAAGTCAATACAACATATAAACACTTTAACTATCTGCCTTTCAACGTGCTGCCTCAACTACTAATGTACAGTTTTAGCCCACTAACTATCCCACTACTGGCAATGGTACTACTGTACTTTCAATAAAGCAATCGTACTATCAAACTCACAAACACTCTGTCTGAATACATTGCTCTTCTTAATGGCTTCAGTTGACTATTTAATCTGCAATTTCCTATGACCTGTATCCCAAACACACACCATGTGAAACTGTACGTGGGCAACTGTGCACTCAGTGGGTATGGACTAGTTTATATAATATATCTGACTGTGTGCCCAGTCGTAACCTGAGGCCCTGAGCCAAGGCTCAGCTGAGAAGTGAGGCTGACAGTTTGTTTGGGCCCCGCTCTCTGAGGAGTCCCTTATCTTTGGTCAAATCCCCTTAAAAACACTTTATAAATGTGCTCTCAGGGTTCATGGTGTGAGCTCACTTATCTGGAACTCACTTCTTAAAACCTGTTTATATACAAAGACCCTTTAACTTTAACTTTTGTTATTTTTCACCTATTTTACTCAAGTGGTTTATTTCATCATCTTCTAATGTTGTATTTTTGTGAAGTACTTTGTAATTTTTTATCATGAAAAGCATCATTATTATAATCATTATAATTATTCTCACATTTGAGCTCCAGAGTCGACTCTATCAGAAGAGGAGAACCAGCCCCGTCACCAAACCAGTGAGCGTCCGAAGCATTTCATGAGTAGCCCTGGAGCTTAATATACATTTGTTTAAAGCCCTGTATCAAATGTGTCGAGGGCAATAAGTGGAAAAAGTAGGAAGAACACAGACACCAGCACCTGAGGGAGCGACACCTCAGGAAACACTTTCAAGAACCTTAAAAAAGGAGTTGAGTTCAGGGCCACACAAGGCTGGTTACTGAAGCACAGACGTGACGTTAAAATCAACCACATGTTTTATTGAAATGATCAAAAATAAGCAGACAGGAAGAGACCAGAGCTGCTGGGAGAACATTTAACATTGATCATCAAATCAACACAAATACCAGTAATTAATTAAAATACTGTTTATTACAATTAGCTCAAAAGAGTCTGAACACCACAAGTCAGTGAAATATTCTGTCCAACATGAAGCTAGCTAAACTAAACCAGAGGAGGTGAGCAGAGGTCACTGAGGAGCACCCAGGGGTGCCACCACCTCCTCACCTCAGGTACAACACGCCAATACTCACAGCGATACGGCGCCATCTACAGTCGTGTCCTGGTGCTCTTACTCTTATTGAGCTCAGGGACCCAAGCTGCCAACAAGATGGCGCTCTGCTCCACTGAAAGAAAAGAAAATCAAAGAGAAATACAGAAAAACAATAAGAGCAGCAAGATAAGTAGAGTTCATGCAAATCAACTGTGATGCTGAATAAAAAGAACAAAATAAGGAGAGGGCGACAACTGCCACTAAACTCCTCCTCCTAGTCAGTGTTTTCAGTTGGTTTAGTTTAGTTTAGTTAGTCGGCCACATTCATCACAGTGTTCCTCCAAATATCTCAGTTCCTCAGTCAGACTCTTTGTTGACATGGCCATGATAACTGTGTCTTCCCTCAGCATTAAGACATTAGAGCAGCACATGGCAACATGAAGATGAGTCATGTAGTTTGGGCGTGGTGGTGTACAAGACAGAAGTGAACCTGCTGAGCCAGGCTGTTTTATTTGTGTCCACAAGGAGGCGCTCAAGGATGATTTAAAAGCCCTGACGCTGAGCTGAACATCTCTGGCTCAGCAGCACTCAGCGGCTCCATGACAGCTGCCTCAACACACACGATGAGGAACATACAGGCTACACTTCAGTGATGGGACCAGTCTCATCAAGAGTGACAGAGCGTGTGGACGACCTGTTTGACACTTTAAACCATAGTGAGTCAATTTATTTTATTATTTCACTGCTCCAACACACTGCCAGCTGTGTGGTGCACAGAGTCACAGTGTTTCCTGTGTAAAACACCTCCTCTCTCAGACAGAAGGACAGACGAAGCGTTGACTCTGAGCTGGAGGTGTCTCAGTCTCAGAACCCATCAGCTCTCGTCTGACGATGGTCAAGCACAAACAGAGATTAGGGCTGACTGGATGCTGTGTGAACACTTACATGGTTACACTTAGATAGTCCTGAATAACTTACTCATATCCAACCAGGATTTAGATTCTGACGCACAGTACACCCGGAAGGGGTCAAAGTTCAGGGTGTGATGTAATGAGACAGTAGTCTGTCCTGATTGTGTGCGATCAGTGCATGCAACAGTACACACTTTTTAAGGGCAGCTGCAGTACATGCTAACAATGAAGAGAAAATGTATGTGATCAGGACCACACCCAGAAACTCAGGCTGTGATGAAGACAACCTGCCAGCAAGCAGGTTAGGTTCACAGGGTCAGTTACCATGGTAACAGACCCAGGGTCGGTTACTATGGTAAGTTACATTTTGTCTCCTAAACCCAACAATGTGTGTGTGTTGGTCAAACATATCACATGTGTGTGTTGTTGAAGGAAAAAAAACATCAGTTGGTGGTGTTGTACTGACGTAGTGCTTTTATTTTGAAAGAGACTGTATGCATTTCCTGTGAAAACAGAAGTGTATTTTGAAAACAGACAATGCATGTAACAGGCTGAAGTTGACACGGCGTCCCAGAACGTCAACAACCAACACACCCAGGGTACCTTGGACGTCATATGTGGACGTGGAAAGTCCATGACCAAACGTGGACATGTGACGAGGTCACAGTGAGGACGTTTTTGTTTTCTAAATAAAATGTCCAAAAATGCATATAACTCAAAAAAAAAAAAAAAAAAAAAGTAAGTAAGTTGTCACAGAATAAGAACATATGAATCAGATGAACCTTTTAATTCCATGTGACGACTTGTTGGCGGGAGGCAGAGAGTTGTTTGTACGGGCAGTTTGGATAATTCATGATCACATTTTAATAGAAACTCAAAGCTCAAACTGAACTGAACTGAACGTAGTGAGAACCACAGCTCCTCACCTTTCTCTAAACAACAATGAAGCCATTTCATTTTAATACACCATCCATAAGTTCAAAGCCAGCTGCTGGTATCCCACGTTCCTCCTCAGAGGTTTTGAGCAAATGATGTTTGTTTTTCCAAATGAAATTAAATGTACTTATTTGTCTGATGACTTGAGGCGGAGGCGGAGCTAAGGAGTGTGGACACTCTGAATACAGACGTGATGTGTCCTGACACAACTAATGTGTAGAGAGCACAATAACACATTTTGTGTCAGCCACTGAAAATAATGTGTTGCATGCTGCTCCCAGAGCCTTTGCATAGAGAGTTGCGTCATTATTTTTTTATAGCACTGGCGGACTGTGGAGCCTCTCAACACATGCTCACAGCACAGTGGAGTTACAGCAGAGAGGCTGTTTGTGAGGCACTTTTAAAGGGTTAGACATCTAAAGAATTAGACTGCATTATTACTTTTCTTGAGTATGAGTTCTGCAGCTGTTCTGCAAATACTTTCCACTTAGGTAATGAAAACTGCGTGATGTTTGTTGGTGGGCGGGGCTTAGCTGGAGGCCAAACAGTTCTCCACAGACATTAGCTAGCACTAGCTAACAAGTTGTGTTGTCTTGTTTTAGACAATGGAGGAAGATGATGTGAGTGGTGCGTTCAGAAACACTCATTGTGAGTGTGGGAGCGCACTCTGACACAAACTGGAGCGTCAGACTGAATTTACCAACGCACCATGTCAGGTCACTCACTCTCCGGGACCGCCAGTGTTACTTGAATAAGTAAACACTGACCAACGGGACCAGACTGGCCGACCCGTATGCTCTCAACTTATCAATATAATCAATAATAATATATATAAATAATGAACATAAATTTCAGGCTTAAAATAACTTTTGATTAGGCCCCACCCACTCATGGCATAAACTCCGCCCATTTCAAGTACAGACAGAGATGATGTACTCACTCATCCCTGGTACACACCACACACATGATGTTAACCATGAACAGCCTGTTAACTTTAAATCTTATTCTCTTAAACCATCTCATCCAACATCACAGAGTTCGAGGACAACATGCTTCTATACGTGATTTTTTTGTCAGTGGGTTTGAGTTAAATATTAGCTTAAAATTAGATTTGTTCCCCTTCATGTCCCTCCTGGGCTCTGCTCTCGTGTCACGTGCAGTCCAGATGCATTTTCTAAAACATGCTATTCAAATAAAACATGAAACTTCAGATAGCACCAAACATGACTGCAAGAGCATGTTGTGTCCATGTGACATGACAGGCTGCAGTGTGGACACAAAATAATAACGATACAGTAATTCATCTTTTTGGCTTAAATACGTCTACATAACTGTGAATGAAGATAATACAGTACAGTATAAAGTGATTAAGGCTGAGCAACTCTTTAAGATTTCAGATTACATCATCGAGGTACAAAAAATATTAATTTTTGGTCGACAATCATGATAAAGCTTAATCAACAACTATTAACATGTTAAAAACAATCTAGCTCCAACAATGATTTTATTTTCATACACAGGAAATAAATGTGGGACTCCAAACTGTCAACTTCTGTCATACGACAAGAATACAGAGCAGAGACGAGCTCAAGCAGACTGCTGTCTTCCAGTGTTCACTGTTCCAGGAACATTACACGACAGTGGCTGCAAAGGTTTGGGCCCCGCTGGACTTTAACTTTAATTTACTGTGAGTAGTTCAGTGAGAAGACGATGGACTGATCTCCAGAGGACATGAAGCTGGAGATGAAACATTTCTTCAATATTTTAAGCAACATTACTTTTTTCTGAATTTGCCTGAAGCCAAAGTTTGGGCACCCTGCATGGTCAGTGCTCAGTAGCGCCCCCTTTGGCAGGTACCACAGCTTCTAAACACTTCTGGAGGTGTGTTTAGGATCATTGTCCTGTTGTAGAAGCCATCCTCTCTTCATCTGCAGCTTTTTTACAGATGCTGTGATGTCTGGAATTTAACTGAATCCATTCTTCCCTCTACCTGTGAAATGTTCCCTGTGCCACTGGCTGCAACACAAGCCCAAAGCATCATCCATCCACCCCCGTGTTTAACAGTTTGTTCTCCAAACATACCTTTGCTCATTGTCTGTAGAAATCTTCCTGCAGGTCTTTTGCAGTCAAACAGAGGTTTGATTTGCCTTTCTAACAATCCTACGAGCAGCTCTCTCAGAGAGTTTTCAGCTTGACCTCCACAGTTCCTGTTAACTGCCATTTCTTACTGACATGACCAACTGAGGAAACAGCTCCCTGAAAACACTTTGCTATCTTCTTCTAGTCTTCATCAGGTCTTTTAGTGTTCAGAGTGCTAGGCAGCTGTTTAGAGGAGCCCATGGCTGCTGATTGTTGGGACAAGCTTTCAGGAGTCAGAGTCTTTATAAAGCTTTGAAATGAGCATCATCTGGCCTTTGCTAACGATGACTGTGAACAAGCCAGAGCCCTAACAAGCTCATTAAGCTCTGAGACCCTGGGAGAAGTTGTCTGAGAGCTCAGATGTCTCGGAGTGCCCAAACTTTTGCATGTTGCTGCTTTCATTTACTTTTCACTCTAAAATTGTACAAAACAAAATTGAAACACTGATCTTGCTTAAAATGTTGAAAAGTTTCCTCTTTAACTTCCTGTCTTTCAGAGATCAGTTCATCTTCTACTCACTTAACTATTCACAGTAAACTAAATTGTGACCAGGGGAGCCCAAACCTTTGCAGCCACTGTATACTGCAGTGAAACCATTTGTTGTCAGGGTTTAGGATCAACAGAGTGATGCAAACACTCTGTTTGTATTTGCTTCTCTCAAAGGGGGGCAGGTTTTTTTGGACCATAAATCCGAACACTCCCGCGCTGACAGACAGAATGGCAGCACACAGTGTTGAACAAACATCATGTCCCCACCAATAAGTGCTGATGTATCACATCTACCTTGTTCTCAAAACATTTCTGCCTTGCAGGAATATCAGACGTACGGGATAAGCTGCTGAATGTGGCTCAGTCTCTTCGCCCTCTTCACTGCTGACCTGGCTTCGTGCACAGGAGTAAAGTCCTGATGTCCGAGGTAAAACAAGTATATGTGGATTTATAGGATGACTCTTCCCTGCTCTGCGTCATCAGTCACTGCACGGCTGGCAGTCGAACAGATCAGAATTTATGTTCTGTCCTTTTAGCAGCAATGCGTACAATGAAATAAAACAAATTCCCACATGAGAGGTTGTTGTCTGTGCACAGAAAGGAGACCAGGTCTGGGATGATGTCAAGGAGGGCCTTGAGATTTAGACGGTGAGCCAAGCGAAACCTATCGCTCAGACTTGACCTTGTAGCGAAGGACAAGGTAGGTGGCCAGCCGTAGGATGATGAAGAAAATGCCCAGGACGATAAAATCTAAGTAGAGCTTTGCATCCTCGACATCCAGTAACTGCAGAACCTCTTCAGGCTTTTGGAACTTACACACCTTCCCCGGACACTCCAGCTCTGAGCGGTTCATTCCGTAGATGGACAGGATCACCCCTTCAAAGCCATACCTGTGGGAGAGACACAAATACTCATGTCTTGATTCTGAGTCAGAATGACTCAAAGTTTAAACAAAACTGCAAATTCTTCAAGTCTACTAGAGTCATCTGTCGGCTACAATGTCCGCAGTGTGTCCAAAAAATGACCCAAGCGACTGGGACACTTTCAGTATCTGCCCAAAAACTCAAGTGCCAGATGTGCCACAGGAAACTGGCACGGACCTGGGAGTGTGAAATATTTCTGTGGCCACACCAGCTGACCAACATCTGGATCCCTACATCCAAACACTAACAAAACCTCCTGACTGTGGTACACACCTTACGTACGACACATAGGAGCTCCACTGCAGATACTTGGGGATGGTGTCAAAGTTCACAAAGAATCCCGAGAACAGCAGCACTGGGATGGCTGTGACAGGACCAACAAACGTGGCGACCTGTATCAGGATGCAGAGGACACGTTTCTGTCTCATATGTACAACATGAGCCGTGGTGTCTGATATCCAATGATGCAAACATGCAGTACCTGTAGTGAGGTGGAGGCAGCCCCGACCAGGAGGCCTAGGGACTGGGCTACCAGGGCAGTGCAGGTGGACAGGGCTATGAAGAGCAGGTAGCGGGTGGCTTCAGGAGGCTGCTCTGTCATCCAGTACACGATGCTGCAGTACATGATGGGGCAGATCACCTGGAATAACGACTTCATTAACCTTTGCTTCGTTAAGAGTTCACCCCAAAATAAAACTCTGGCCTGGATCTTCCATCTCAGCCCAATCACAAACAACACTGTATGTATTTAAAATGTATGAAGGAGTAAGTGTTTTTCTCCTAAAATGTAATCTTCCAATTTATAACTTGACAACCAGGCAGTACCATCAAGCACCACTAGAGTGCAGCACTGTACTGTGTAGTTGTGTTGAGCTGTGTGAAACACATCCAGCCCACCAGCCCGACACTGCCAGCTCACCTGGAAGGGGATGTCAGCCATGGTCTTGGCCAGGTAGTACGCCTTCAGACTGTACCAGTAGTTCAGATGCTCCCTGAGGAACACAGACATCTCCAGAGGAACTAACAGAGGGCACAAAGACATTCACACACATCTGTCACTTCACAACATATTGACCTTGCTGTCCTTGTGCATTGTGAACGTTCCCCGGTCAGACTCACAGGTTAACACGGTCGGCATGAGCGCTCCAAACATGAGGAAGAGCATGGAGAAGAACAGGAAGCCGGTGTTGTTGAAGACCTTGCTGGCGTCATTGCCGATGTTCAGATAGAGCAAACCTATCAACACACCGATAGCGATGTGGGATATCAGTCTGAGGTGGGTCAACACCTGAGGACACAACAGGAGCAGGACAAAGTGTTGTAGGTAACTTTATTTTGAGGTATAGAACGGGACTTTTTCATGCACAGCTGAAATATCTGTATTTAATGTTCTCACCTGGTCTCGACATATAGTGATGAAGGTTCTCTTGAAGAGGATACAGAACTGTGTTAGCGTGCTTGTGGCAAAAGTATGGCTCTCTATGTGTCCGGTGTCCTGAGGAAAAAGGAGCAGATAATCCTGAAACATTTAAATATGTGTCCATGATTATAAGGTAAGGTAAACTTTATTGTCCCCTAAGAGAAATTCATCTTGGGCACAGTGCTACATTTCATTGCTTCACAGGACAAGATAAAAACATAATCACAGGGACAGTTCAATCACATAAAACAGACATGGACTACATTTAACAATCACAACACAGAAACATACAGAGACGTCTAAAGTGCAAGAAAAAGTGCTGAGTGCTGGACCCACATCATGACAGTGCAGCACAACACAACGTCCTGCTGTCAGCGCCACGTTAACAGACTAAAAGACATGCTGAGATGTTGACAACGTTGTGCATAAAGATGACACGGAGTCATGTTTGATCGTGTTATGCACAGTTTATAATAACGGTTAATACAGTGAGAATATATAGAAATAGGACATGGAGTCTGTAGTTGACCATACGGGATGTAATTTTGGAAGGACTTGGCCTGCCATTTCTTTTTCTTTTTTTGTACAGTGGCGTGCAAAGGTTTGGGCACCCCTGGTCAAAATTTTGTTTACTGTGAGTAGTTAAGTCAGTAGAAGAATATGGTCAGTAATTGCTTAAAATATTGTCTTTAACTTTTTTTGCCTTTTGGAGATCAGTTCATCTTCTTCCTAAGTGCTGTATGAATAAAGTTTTTTACGCACCATGGGGAACTTTGCTGCACAGACCGCCTGCCCGTTGGTATCACACTGGTTCTTCTTCTCCTCTAACGCACACATTCCTCCTTGGACGGCTTCAAACAGCACCGGGTTCAAGTCTCCATACTCTCCTGATGCCACTTCGATGACTGAAGGAAACATCAGAGAACAGAGACACAGATCATGAAGGAATCAGAAATCATTCTCACACATCTATGAATGAATGAGGAGCGGACATACTGAAGTCTGCAGGGTTGTGGTAGGTGGGACAGTGAAGGCCCAGAGTCTTCAGATAGGGGATGAGGTAATGGACTGTGCCTTTGTAGATGCACTGTCCCTGACTGAGAATGTAAAGCTGCGGAGGAACAAAACAATTTAAGGGAAAAACATTTCCAACTGAAAGAGTCTGTGCCAACTTCCATCCACTCAGCTCCTCATGTCCTGACAGACTTACCTTGTCAAACATCTCAAACAGTTTGGCACTCGGCTGGTGGATGGTGCAGATGATGGTCCGTCCTCCCAGTGCCAGAGAGCGCATTAGCGAGACCACCTGGTAGCACGACGCGCTGTCCAGGCCACTGAACAGAGACAGACACATACAGGGTGCTACTGTCATTGTGTTTACAGGATACAACAAAATGTGGAGTGCCACTCCTGGTTGGTGCGTAAGAGTTAATATTACATACAATATTACAAACACTGAACACACTGCACATTATATAAATGAGGTAGCTTTGCAGTGCCAGAGTCAGCGAATCGCCCAGTCTGCTGTCGTTATTGAGATGTAGAAATAAAAACAGTGAGAGAGTTGTTGTTGAGAGACTATGACTGTTCATGTCGTGTGTTGATTAAGAGTGTGAATGACTTCAGGAAAGAAGCTGCTCATGAGTCTGGTGGTGGGAGTGTTTAATGACGTTTTGTCACTTCAATAATTTCCTGCAATTTGGAGGACGTTGTGCCAAATTGCCAATTGCTAATTAAAAAAAACAGAAAAGAAATCAAACCAATTTGCTCAGGGATCAAAGGTTTAAATACTTGTAAAAGGTGTCTGAAAGCAGGACAAGGAAAGTGATGTCACTCCAAGTTTCAAAGGGTTAAGGTGTGTCCAACTCCAGAAACGGTCCTCCAGGGCCTACAGTGGTATTTTTGCTTATTCTGACGTCATTTCTTGGAACATCTTCAAATGCTTCATTTCTCTGAAATCTCTTCCACCTGAGCTTAAAGGTTATGTGAGTCAATGAACCAGAATAATTGACAAAAGTCTTTAAATTGTGTTGTCAAAAAAAGGGCATGTTTTTTCAACAGCTTTTACAAAATTAAAACACAAAACATACCGATATGAAAATTTTTAGATGTAGACACAAAATATTTATTGAAATTCCATAAGTTATTTGAAATGTGCACTTCGGCCGTTGCTGGCTACAGGGCTCTGGCTCGGTACTGGACCAGTTTCAAAGATTGTTGTTCCCATTAGTTGCTTAGAAGTAAAAATACCTGAGTTAATTAACTACAGAAAACCTGTGACGATACAGTGAGGGTGGTTGATATCTTGTTGAGGATTACTTCAGTCATTATCAGGGATTCATCAGCGAACTTTCTCGGGATTGTTTTATCTATCCTTCTCCGCAAAGGTTCATTTGTCAGAGACTGAGGGTCCCAGAGCGTCCAACAGCTCACACCTGTCAGATGGCACCACTGTAATTAAAAGTTTAATTGTTCGGGATTCAAGAGTCGATCCAACACCATATGTCCAGCTGTCACAAGACTCATTATAAATACGCAGCCAGATGTGCTGTCTGGACCAACTGAAACTGCATTTGCCAAGAGATGTTTGCTTTTCTACAAACCACATCTATGAACTGTAGACCTGTTTCTAAGTTTCCTTCTACATCCAAGATTTTTTGTATTGATATTTGACAAACACCAATGTGACTTCCATCAGCTCGGCTCTGCTGAGGGTCACAAACGATATGCTAATGCAGACCAAGGTGAAATTGCCAATTTAGTTCTCTTAGATTTGTCCACGGCCTTTGACACGACTGATCACGCTATTCTGATTGATCAGCTGAAAAAATGGGTTGGGGTAACTGGTGTAGCACTGAGCTGGTTTTCCTTATTCATCCAACCGGACATTCCTCCTGGTGTCTGCTGATGACAAGGTATCCACCTGTGCTCTTTGAACCTGAGGGGTGCCTCAGGGGTCAGTTGTTGGGCCCATTTTATTTTCATTACATGCTCTACTTAAGGCACTTAATCTGTCTATTTGGTAGTATGTTATTCTATTGCTACGCTGATGATACACACCTTTACCTTTCTGTTAAGCCTGCTGACCTCTCACATCTACCTATTCTGTACAAGTGTCTAGACGACATCAGTAACTGTATGTGTCAATATTATCTTTAATTAAATCCCAGTAAAACCAAAGTTCTGGTTTGTGCCCCAGATCAGGTCTCAAGAACATACATCTAACACCTTGGGTCATCGGCCACAGATAGAAAATATTTTGCTAAACAGTCAATTTTGACTCTCAGCAGGAATTCAATAAACACGTCAAGTCAGTCCTGCTACTTTCACCTCAGATACTTAAACTGTTATCCACCTGCATAAGCTGAAAGCACACTGGTGCCACCGTGGCACAGCACGTCATGTTTGACAGGTGCGAAAAAAGACAACAATTGAATTCAAATTTTCAGTCCTGATGTTCACATGGACAGTTTGTGGATAAACTAACGAACTTGCACCCCAATAAAACAAGTAGAAAAACACATCAGAAGTTTGTATTGGATTTCAGTCCCAGTTGGGACACAGTTACACAGAAGCAGCCCATTGACTTGCTATGGCGAGGGTCAAAGCCTTTCCATTAATGCTTATCTATCTTAAGGAAGTGCGTTACAAACACTTAAAATGTAATAAATACTTTTAAAGTTAACATTCAACCATCATCAGCTCGGCAGCATCTGTGTGTCTCACCTGGTGGGCTCATCAAAGAACATGACTGGAGGATTGTTGACCAGTTCGAGGGCGATGGCCAGCCGTTTACACTGACCACCGGACAGTGAGCTGGTACGAGTGTGAGCACAGTCGAGGAGCCCTAACGCAGTCAGAATCTCATTCACCTGAACAGAGAAAGTGAAACAGAGGAGGAGATTCATAACCAGTCCTGGCTTTGTTTTGGTTCCTTTAAACCAGTCACAATCATGTACAGTGGCGCTAAGCACAGGATGCAGCGACGGTGCTCAGTGTGAGAGGAACCTTACTTGTAACGTTAAACTACTTCAGTCAGTGTTTTTACCAGTTTAAATCACTGGTTCTGTTTGTTTCTGAGAGGAAGAGACCTGTGTGGATCATTCAGCTCCTGAACTATGAACACTGAAGGAATTCTAACCAGGAGAAGTTTCAGCTGGTTGTAATCTGCAGTCCTCACTGACAGACGCCTCCAAATCCCCCTAACTCGAACACACTTCACCTTTAACTGTGGTGACAGCTCTGGTTTGCATGTCAGCGTGTACAGATAACATTTCCTATCAGCTATTTATTTTATTATTTATTTCATATCTGAATAGGTACATCATGTCACCTCAGACATGTCAGGTATTTGACAACAGCTTAAAGAGCCAAGTGTGCAGCATGTTTCATGTCTCCATATTAACTGTGATCAGCTGGTGAGGTTTAGATATGACTTGTGTGTTTCAGGCCAGGCTTCAGTTTATTTAAGAGGACGTATTATTGTTGACACATTTTCCTGTGTGTGTTAAAATAGTAGATGTTCATCTCACCAGTTCTTTCTTCACGTCCATAGTTTCACTCAGCTTTAAGTTGGCTGAAACCTGCAGCAGAGAGTGAACACGTGTGTCATAACCATGTAATGCAGCAGATCTTTAACAGCAGCACAGATCTGTGTCGGTCTCAGAGGCCGATCCCTGCAGCACGCCGCCACACTAACTATCAACCGTGTCATCACGGGTTCAGAAGTATTATCACTGTCACCACAGAGTTTTGAAATAAAAGCACACTTTGAGGATGACTTCAGATTTTCCTGGCTGTGCTACGAGCACTGTCAGTAACAGCTCACCATCATGGCCTCTCGTGCAGTGAGGTGTGGCAGTAGCATGTCTTCCTGCATGATGTAGCAGGACATTTTCCTGAACGTCCTCAGGTCCCTGGGTTTCCCATTTACCAGGATCTGACCCTTCATCCCTGTTTCCCTGGGCGGGGGGAGAACACACACAGTTATGTAAAGCTTTGATCTCTATATTGCAGTGTGCCATGAGTGCCTGTGATGAAGCTCATTTCTCTAACTGTGCTGTGTTTGGTTGTTTGTCCATAAAAAGCTTTTCTTGATAAATCTGAACTTTGTCTCATAAAACTGAGGATGAAATTTTAAACCTTTTCCTTAAGCTGTAAAGCAAAAGGGAATTTTCTCACCTGTATCCAGCCAGGATGTTCATTAAGGTGGACTTCCCGGCCCCTGAGGGCCCCATAATTCCTATCAGCTCCCGACTGCAGAACCTTCCAGAAAGGCACTTCAGTAAGGCTTTGAAACCTGGGAACAACAACGGAGGCACTGGCCGTTTCAGCATGTCTGTCTCTATCTCTATCTTTATTTGTATCTATATCATATGATGCAAGGTCACAGTGACACTGACCTTTGACCACCAAATTCTGATTAGTTCATCCTTAGCCCAAAGTGGATGTTTGTGCCAAATTCAAAAAAATCTCCAAGGGTATTCTTGAGATATCACTTTTACAAGAATGAGACAAATGCAAGGTCACAGTGACCTTAAACTTTGACCTTTGATGACCAAATTCTGATTAGTTTGTCCTTATCTCAAAGTGGATGTTTGTGCCAAATTAGGAAAAAAATCCCTTGAGGTGTTCTTGAGATATCAAGTTCACGAGAATGAGACGGATGTACAGTAAGATCAGAGCGACATTTAACTTTGATCTTTGACCACCAAATTCTAATTGGCCAATTGGTGGATGTTTGCGCCAGATTTGTAAAAATTGTTGTTGAGATATCGGGTTCATGAGAATGGGAAAGGCGTACAAAAGACAACCAGGAAACATAACGCCAACAGCCGGGCTATCGGTGCAGAGGCGTAAAAAAATATGTACAAACCTAATTCATTTAGTGCTTCTAAAAACAAACGGGTCAAATACACAGATGTGACCACTGAGGAAATAAAATGTATATTTAACACAACTACATCTGAGTTGAGCCCCTCCCTCTCCAACGTCCCATCAGAGCCACCACAGTTAATGAGCACAAGCCGAGCGCCCTGCAGAGCAGCGTCACGTCGCGTCTCCCTGACCTGCTCATGGACAGACAGGTAGTGATGGTGTTTGCCCTCAGCCTCAGCACTGTTTGTCACAGTTGTTCAATTAATCTGGAATTAAAACACCTCATATAGCCAGACTAATTTAGGCAATAACCCACCGTTAGGTTTAACAACAAGTAAACTAGTCTGGTGTAAAATCACAACGTCTCCCTCCAGCTCTCCGTCAGAGTTGACCGCCTGCCTGTGGCGAGCAGAAGCAGATGTTGAATTGCTTTCCATGTGTCTTAATAAACCAAACCTCAGCATGTTTTACATCTGTTTTACATGTCTTTAACATCTCTTTATTCAGAGAACAGAGTTTTCTAATGTTGTGAAAAGATTTGTTTATTGTGATGTTATTTACTTTATAGATCACTAAACCTCTTGGCAGGGCGTGTTTTGAAAGTGAACAAAAAAAAAAATGTCTGCATGTAAAAACTTTTTGTGGAAGGGATGCCTTTTCTTTCACTTGAGCACAGCCCTGCAAAAGGTCTGTGCACGGCACTGCGGGGTAACATGTATGTTAAATTTATCCAATGTCAAGTCTCTGATCGTGTGACGAGACGATATGTGCACGATAGTGTGCACGATCAGGCCTGTCATAGTAATGTGCACTGGGGCCCATCATAACCACCTTACACCACTGACCTGCTGCGTCATCCGGACACCCCCAAACACATGAGCACAAATTTATACCTCACGCTGTCAAAATCAACTTTATCGTTTCATGGTAGATCACCTCTGCTCCTCTGAAAGCCCCTGACACGCCTGATTCCACTCAGTCAGACAAGACAAGAATCATTTCCTGACCCACAGCTTTAGCCTGAGTACGGCTCCTACACTGCACAGTATCAAATGCTGCACTTGAGTCTAACAGCATTAACCCTCAGCACTCACCTGCGTCATCTCTCAACAACACACTGCAACCTCTGTGCCTCTGTGCTGTGCTGCAGGAAACACAACAACAACTACACTTTGTCTTGTTGGAACTAGAAGTCCAGGAGTTGGTCAAAGACGACCGTCCTACCTGTTCCGTCACAAATTAAATGTCATTCTTAAAATAGGCCTCCGGGCGGTCACATCAAACAGTCGATGCTAAAAGAGCCGATCCATCATCAGCAGGCAGCGCCCTTTGTCTTCAACCTCTGTCACTCTGCAGGGACGACATGACTTTCACCGGCTGTGGTGGTCTGATTCTTAAAGTTAGAGTGAAGATACTGATATCATATGAAATAAGACGACCTGATGAATGCACTGGTGCCAATCAGGAAGAGGATCCCCTGACCTCTCCGCTCATAATATGTGAATGAAAATGGGTTCAATGTGCACCCACTTCCCTTTACACACATGCCAGCCATTCTCATTCTGAAGTCGTCAAATACAGCTGCTTCATGTGTCACGCATGAACAGCAAAAGCCACCTTTTGCAGCAGTATGACACGCCGCCGGCGGAGTCAGTTGGTAACATGGCCCAAAAAACAACCATCACGTCCTCACTGTGACCTCGTCACATGTCCACGTTTGGTCATGGACTTTCCACATCCACATATGACGTCCAAGGTACCCTGGGTGTGTTGGTTGTTGACGTTCTGGGACGTCGTGTCAGCTTCAGCCTGTTACATGCATTGTCTGTTTTCAAAATACACTTCTGTTTTCACAGGAAATGTACAGTTTGCATACAGTCTCTTTCAAAATAAAAGCACCTCCGACTGATGTTTTTTTCCTTCAACAACACACACACGTGGTTGGGTCTAGGAAAGAAGAACAGGGTTTGGCTTTAAGTCAGTGGTTGCTGGACCCTCCACCACCCCTCCTGCCAGCTCTACTCGGACTTCCACCACCTTAACTTTTGTTGTTTTCCCGCCGTGTTTCCCTCTGACGCCGCGCTCTTGAACATTAATGGCGCTTGATTTTGATTACTTTGGAGTCAGACCAGGTTATTTTAACTTGGAGCACCTGCCGCTGTGAAGGTCTCTCCCCACACTCTCACGTCTATGTGTATATATATATATATGTAGCTGCAAGCTATACACTCTGTTCCGTCATCTCACATCTATGTTTTGGTTAACAGTCGACTCTTGTCTTAGATAATAAAACATAATTACTGAGTTTGTAGAGACCTGTAAGAGTTGCTCCACTTTGTGAGAAAGAACATTTAAACATGATATTTGTCACATTTCCAAGAAATCATTGCACTGATGTTTTGTTAATGCTGCGCAGAGCATCCAGACCTGCCTCCACAGCCACAGCTCTATTGTGAAACTCATTGCTGCTTCATTTACACACTGCGGTGACTGTGCAAACACACACAGAGGAATTTACGGTGCCGTGCTGTGGAGCTATTGAAGCTCATCAATCACAAGTGTTTACCTGCAGTTTCTGTAAAGGTTGAAAGGAATTATGTTTGCTGGCACACACTCCTCCCATACCTTCACCTCCACTCCTTTCACCCTACCTTACTTCACCTCTCTCCCATTTATCCTACCTCACTTCACATAACCTCTTTTTCACCCCACCTAACTTTCACTTCACTTCCCCTGCTTCTCACCGTACCTCACTTCACTTCCTTTCATTTTCACCCTACCTCACTTCACTTCCCCTCACTTTCACCCTACCTCACTTCATTTCCCCTCACTTTCAGCCTACCTCACTTCACTTCCCCTGATTCTCACCCTACCTCACTTCACTTCCCCTCACCCTCACTTTCAGCCTACCTCACTTCCCCTCACTTTCACCCTACCTCACTTCACTTCCCTTCACTTTCACCCTACTTCACTTCCCCTCACTCTCACCCTACCTCACTTCACTTCCCCTGACTCTCACCCTACCTCACTTCACTTCCCCTGACTCTCACCCTACCCGACTTCACTTCCCCTCACTTTCACCCTACCTCACTTCACTTCCCCTCACTTTCACCCCACCTCACTTTACGTCCACTCATATTCACACTACATCATTTCATTCCCCTCACTTTCACCCTACTTCAGTTCACTTCACCTCACTTTCACCCTACCTCACTTCACTTCCCCTGACTTTCACCCTACCTCACTTCACTTCCCCTCACTTTCACCCTACCTCACTTCACTTCCCCTCACTTTCACCCTACCCGACTTCACTTCCCCTCTATTTCACCCTACTTCACTTCACTTCCCCTCACTTTCACCCTACCTCACTTCACTTCCCCTCACTTTCACCCCACCTCACTTTACGTCCACTCATTTTCACACTACATCATTTCATTCCCCTCTTTTGACCCTACGTCACTTCACTTCCCCTCACTTTCACCCTACTTCAGTTCACTTCACCTCACTTTCACCCTACCTCACTTCACTTCCCCTGACTTTCACCCTACCTCACTTCACTTCCCCTGACTTTCACCCTACCTCACTTCACTTCCCCTCACTTTCACCCTACCCGACTTCACTTCCCCTCTATTTCACCCTACTTCACTTCACTTCCCCTCACTCTCACCCTACCTCACTTCACTTCCCCTGACTCTCACCCTACCTCACTTCACTTCCCCTGACTCTCACCCTACCCGACTTCACTTCCCCTCACTTTCACCCTACCTCACTTCACTTCCCCTCACTTTCACCCCACCTCACTTTACGTCCACTCATATTCACACTACATCATTTCATTCCCCTCACTTTCACCCTACTTCAGTTCACTTCACCTCACTTTCACCCTACCTCACTTCACTTCCCCTGACTTTCACCCTACCTCACTTCACTTCCCCTCACTTTCACCCTACCTCACTTCACTTCCCCTCACTTTCACCCTACCCGACTTCACTTCCCCTCTATTTCACCCTACTTCACTTCACTTCCCCTCACTTTCACCCTACCTCACTTCACTTCCCCTCACTTTCACCCCACCTCACTTTACGTCCACTCATTTTCACACTACATCATTTCATTCCCCTCTTTTGACCCTACGTCACTTCACTTCCCCTCACTTTCACCCTACTTCAGTTCACTTCACCTCACTTTCACCCTACCTCACTTCACTTCCCCTGACTTTCACCCTACCTCACTTCACTTCCCCTGACTTTCACCCTACCTCACTTCACTTCCCCTCACTTTCACCCTACCCGACTTCACTTCCCCTCTATTTCACCCTACTTCACTTCACTTCCCCTCACTCTCACCCTACCTCACTTCACTTCCCCTGACTCTCACCCTACCTCACTTCACTTCCCCTGACTCTCACCCTACCCGACTTCACTTCCCCTCACTTTCACCCTACCTCACTTCACTTCCCCTCACTTTCACCCCACCTCACTTTACGTCCACTCATATTCACACTACATCATTTCATTCCCCTCACTTTCACCCTACTTCAGTTCACTTCACCTCACTTTCACCCTACCTCACTTCACTTCCCCTGACTTTCACCCTACCTCACTTCACTTCCCCTCACTTTCACCCTACCTCACTTCACTTCCCCTCACTTTCACCCTACCCGACTTCACTTCCCCTCTATTTCACCCTACTTCACTTCACTTCCCCTCACTTTCACCCTACCTCACTTCACTTCCCCTCACTTTCACCCCACCTCACTTTACGTCCACTCATTTTCACACTACATCATTTCATTCCCCTCTTTTGACCCTACGTCACTTCACTTCCCCTGCTTTGACCCTACGTCACTTCACTTCCCCTCACTTTCACCCTACTTCAGTTCACTTCACCTCACTTTCACCCTACCTCACTTCACTTCCCCTGACTTTCACCCTACCTCACTTCACTTCCCCTCACTTTCACCCTACCTCACTTCACTTCCCCTCACTTTCACCCTACCCGACTTCACTTCCCCTCTATTTCACCCTACTTCACTTCACTTCCCCTCACTTTCACCCTACCTCACTTCACCCCACCTCACTTTACGTCCACTCATTTTCACACTACATCATTTCATTCCCCTCTTTTGACCCTACGTCACTTCACTTCCCCTGCTTTGACCCTACGTCACTTCACTTCCCCTCACTTTCACCCTACCTCTCCTCTGTCCTCCAGCTCACCCACTCAGCTCCATTATTGATGACCTCATCATTCTCAGACGCTGCAGCACTTACAGGAAGCCTCGGAGGACGCACTCAGACACATGCAGACAGTACACACTTAACATCAGACTCATAGATAAAGTCCGGCTGGTTCACAGCATCCAGCTCAGCGTCACAGGTCTGCACTCAGGTCTCTACACAGGAGAAAAGACTTCACAGATGGAGGTGACTGGTTTGGCGAATGTGCGTCTGCTCAGTGTGCCCACCTTTGATAAAGAGTAGCACACAGCTGCGTCCCTGTCCTCTTCAAAGGGAGACATCAGACACAGACTCTCACATCGCAGATGAAACAGTCACAAGTAATGTCCGGTGACCTCCTTTTGTTTCCAGCACCACCACCATGAGCCCACCATGTGATCACCAGGACGACCTTTACATTTCAGGCCCTCTGGTGAAGCTCTAAACTCAAGATAATGCCGTGATGTTGATGTCATCGCTTAGCTTACAACAAACAAACAACTGTGACCATGAATCTCTGCAAATTAAATATGATTCTGTCCATTCATCTAATATCCAACTCATCCTGAGTCGTTGCATATTGACGCTTTGTCTTTGGCCTTCACATCTACATGTTGCACGCTAGGCCTCTATACCTGACGCTGTTGTAGGACTGGTCTGGGATGCCGCGACCAATGCCAGGACGTCAACCAAAGCATGTGTTAGGTTTAGGAAACAGGAGCAACCCTGTCTTTCCAGCTTCCTTACATTGTTACTGGCAGCATTTCAACCTCATATCAGACTGCCGCGACAGGTGCCCTCCAGCTGTGGTATGAAGAAGAAAAAGAAGAGGATATACTACTATACAGGCCTGAAGTGCACACACATGCACACACATGACCTATACATGCATTAAATGGAGAGGTGTCAGAGTGAGGGGGCAGCCCATGGACAGGCACCCTGAGCAGGGGCACCTTGGCAGCGCCCAGGAGGTCAACTGTCACCTCTCCAACCACCAGCCCACACTGCATACTTGGTCCAGATGGGTTGGACCAAGTATGCAGTTTCCCTATAGCCTGAGCTACTGCCACAGACTACAGAGACTGAAGCCTGGGTTCAAAAGGTCACTGACTTTGATCTGCATTGATGGAAATACACACAGTGGTAGCGTGTGAGTAGCTACTACATTTGTATATTGCTGTCCATGACTCCACTGTGAAGCGCCTATTGATCCTCTGTGTGTCATGGACACTGACGGATCCTGGTGAGAGCAGCGTGTCAAACACAATCAGCCCTGCTCCCTCTGTCTCTATGTAGGAAAATGATCTCAACGAGAAAGATCGATAAAGATAAGAGTTTGTAACACTAACTAAAGCAGCAGCTCAGCGCTCACTGCCGGAGGCATCAGTCAGTCACCTCACTGTAGCTGCTGCACCACGCAGAGGCAACAGAGCGAGGCTGACATTGAGCTGCCCTCCTCACCTCATGTTTGTCCTGAAAGCGTCTCTGTCTGATTCAAAACACAACTGACTGTGAACAGAACAAAACATTTGCTCTGTTTAATTTTTATGAGTTATTTTATCTTCTATCTATCTATCTATTTTATGAGGCAGCTGATCCAACACGTTCTCATCCCATGTTGTCAGATATCGCCACTTTGTCATTCTTACGTGCTAGGTACCCACCTGCATCTGCTGTTGATGCTCTGGGACACCTCAACCAACGCCAGGATGTCGACAAAAGCATGTGGTTAGGGTTAGAAACAAACATCATGGTTTAGCTCTACACTCGCATGGGAAGTGAACACCGGGCTTCCAGATGAAAGTCTGGGGTTTGTTGGACCCATCCACCATCCCTCCCACTCACCCTTTACAACTCTTCCCCTTGGTTTTGCACATTCACGTGAGGGGAAGTGGTGTCCCAGTTCTCCGTCAGGTTAGTTCTTTACCTGACGGAGAATTGGGACACCACTTCCCCTCACATGAAGGGGAAGAAATGGAATTGGTCCTAGATCTGTGAGGGCTTAGGGTTTGAGTCAACGAGTCTGTAAGGGATCCATTTGGGATTGAGGGATTATGTTCTTACCAGCCATGTTGTGAACTGACACTGCCCGGTCGTGTATCATACAAAGCTACAGTGTTTGAGGACTTCAGAATGAGAACTGGCAGCCTGATCTCGTCTTCTGCTCAGCGGTGAAGGAGCTCCTGAATCTCATTGTGTCGTCTTGGAGTTAGCTGCTAACAGCTACTTTTTAAATCTCCCATGATGGGTTGCACACACAATGTGTTGTCAAAACGTCACACCTGTGCCACTCATGATCTGCCCTGTTGGCTGTCCTATTTATAAAGACATCATTCCACTGCATGCTTTAAAACCAGCCGCCGGCCATTTGACCAGCTGGGGGTCAGGTGACACCATCAGCCGCCGTGAGTCCAGCTCAGACCGGCCAGTTCACACCACTGACACTTTTCTCTGCAACGTTCTGAAACATCTTGTCGCCGATCTTTGGTCTGAACTGGGCTTTATGTAAGAAACGATGAGACCTATAACAGCGCGATATTTCCACCTTGAACAGGCAGCGTAAAAGCAGCTTTTGATGCTCAAAAAGAGACAAACAGGAAGTAAAGGAAATACCTGAGTATATAAGTGGAGAACAGTACAGAGTCTTCCATTTAGGGCCTGAAGACACAACTGAACACTTGTGAGAGATTTTAGAGCAATGTGCTGGAACGTGCTCTGCATCAACATCATCAAAACGCCAAATGAAGTATCTTTGGGACAAATTCTGTTCATCAGTAGAGCTCCACAGAACTGGAGAATCTCAGAGAGCTTAGTGCTCGATCTTGTGTCTACTTCCTCACTGCTTTACAAAGTAAAGAATAATGTGTGCTACCTCTCCTCCTCCAGCACGGTCCCTCCTGGATGGTGTAGGAAAGGTCGCTGAAGTCCAGGTCCACGGCTGAGCGTTTGGGTAGGTGGGAGAAACGCTGTGCCTCCGTGATCTGGTTCTCAACCTTCTTCAGGTGGGTCAACATGGACGCTTCCTGCTGCTGCTGAGGCTGGCCGCCTCCGTTACACACAATGGCCTCCTCCATGGGGATGCTCACAGAATCAGGTTCCAACGCCTTGTTGTCCATACCAGCTCTCTGTCTGTGGGAGGGGAGAGAGAAGAGAAAGGGATGGATGAAGGTAGTGATGTAAGAAAGGTAAAAACAGAAGTTACTCTACATCACAATACATCACTACACTGAAGCTGTCTCCAGAGAAATGTAGCAGCTCAGCTATGACAAACTTGTGAAGCTACTTTTACTTTTTTCACTCTGTTTTCAAAACACACTTCTCTTTTTCTTCAACAACAAACGCACATGGTTGAGTTTAGGAAAACAGAACAGTGTTTGGCTTTACAATCTTACGTGCAGTGAACACGGACCTCCCTGGTAAAAGTTGGTGGTTGTTGGACCCGCCCTACTCAGACGTCCACTGCCTCAACTTTCATTGCCGTCCCGCTGCGTTTCCCCCTGACACCACCGGGAGCTGTTAAACAATAACGGTGATCGGCTGCGTATCACGCTCATGTGAAAGGACGGCTTTTTTGTGGGTGTCTGACACCAGAAGTCACTGACCAGGCACCGATTTTTGATTACTTTGGAGTGAGACCTGGTTGGTTAACATAATCTATGACTATTGATGACTCATCAGGGTCTTGAAGAATGTTTCACTTAAATGCAGAAGATTTCCACCTCTGGTCCTTCAAACTCTGTCACCAGGGACAAATGGGCACCTGAAATTGGGGAGTTGGGGGGTAAAAAGACTTTAGCTTGGTTGATAAATAGGTGTTATCAAATAACTTATTTGACATTTGAATGGATATAAGACACTTAAGGATTCATCGTGTTGCTGCGGTCATCAATGGAGAAGGATCCACTGGAAACTATCTGTAAAAGCACCAAGAGTGTAAAGAGTATAAAGACCACGCCTCACCGAGCAGTTTCTCTCATTGCCCGCACATCCCACGCAGCCCAAAGGTTATCTAAACTCCATTTAATATGTTTTCTCACAAACAGTTCAGCTCCTGAGCCTCAGCAGCGCTCAACAGATACAGATCAGCCAGCACACAGAAGAAACTGTGCTGTTTCCTCTGAACGTCTGCAGAGTGCTGACACACAGACAGTGGTGAGTAACAGCACGTCTCAGCAGGCTGTGTGTGTGTGTGTGTGTGTGTGTAGGAGAGAGGACGACATGAGTCTGAGTACAAACCAGCTCGATATCACTTATGATGGAGACATCTGCTGTCAGGCCTCTGATGGGTGGGAACAAACCAACCATATGAGTTACAATCCCGTTAGCTGCTGTCTGAATTACATCAACTGGAAAGTGTTTTTTTGTCAGTATAGGAAGCTGTGTGATATTATAATATGAGACATAATACTGTGGGTTAAAATTTGGACAAAAATTACTGAGATATTTTTCTCTCGTCTGTGTCTTGTGTTGACAGTCGGCTAAACCACTTAGAAAATGTTTGAACCAAAGAGTTTGACATGCTGCTAAACAGATTTAAACTTTCTTTTTCTGTATATTGTTTTATTAATTGACATTATTTTGATTATAACTGTTTTGAATGCACCTAAATGTTCAGCTGTTTGTCAAGTCTTGTCAAGTCACGTTCCGACAATAAATACAGTAAAACTTCAGTTAAAAGCCTCGTCCCTATTAAACTCCATAGCCTGTTTTAGATAGGAGTTGTGCAAATTTGCAGGAAAGCCCAATCAGTCTTTTTTCAGCATTGGCAGTATAAAAACAAACAATTTCGGGGCAATGGGGGGCGTGAGCAAGTAACAAAACGTGTAGCTCAGCGTGTGACGTAAACAGTGACGTGGGAGGGAAGCCGCGGCTGGTCAGTCCTTCGGTGATTCTCTTGTAAGTCGGCCCGTTCTTCACCGTCCCCGTCATCTGACGGTTAATGGCCTCTTCGTTTGTGAGGACAAGGAGGGCGCGCAATTCCTTGTCTCCCCAGTTGCTCATCTTTACAGTGTCTGTCAGGTTTGTGTTTCCCTCTTGCTACTAGCTGCTCGCTAATTCCTGCTATCAGCTGTTTCCTGTTTATCCACCGCCAGTGGCTCGCACGTGCAGCGTCATCAACAGCTCCTCCCACAAGTCATCAACAGCTCCTCCCACAAGTCATCAACAGCCCCTCCCGTGGTGGAAGGCCGCCTCGGTCTGTTTAAACTAAAAGGGTTCCACCAATATGTCTACCCTACGAGGCGGAAAATTGGGCACCTCGGATCAACTTGCCAATCCGGCTCTGTGTGTCTAAACACTCGCAGCTGGCCGGCAAAATGGTCCAACATTCGCCGAAAATCTGGCAGTGTAAAAGGAGCTAAAGTCCCCTTTACCAGCCCGCTGTGGCTACACACTTTGACAGTTAAAGGTCTGTCTCTATTAGAGGCCTGGGGCCTCATTTATAAAGCTTGCTTACGCACAAAACGGGGCTTGAAAGTGGCGTACGCCACTTACCACGCAAAGATTGTGATTTATAAAAATAAACTTGGTGGGAGAATGAGCGCACCTGTAAGCAAACTCTGAGTCATGCGTGCGCACATTTTGGAGACACTGGGAAGTGGCAACGCAGATGGCGAGGTGGAGAAGTGGAGTCAGATTTTTATTGATGTCTCACACAAATTTAATGTCACACTATATCCACCTTAGATCCACGTTATCATTGAAATTAAATCCAGCAGCCTTATTTTGCGCTTGGAGTGAGTGATAATTGTTTCATAAAAACGTTGTAAAATCCAACTCAAATCCTGAATTGAAATTCTTTCTAAATACTTATTTAATCCGCACTGCCTCTAACGTCTCATTGTCCACTCTGTGAGCGCAGGAGGGGGAGAGGACGGCGCGACTGCATGGAATATATTTATTTATTTAGCTAAATATTTCCAGTGCATTTATCATGTCTTGAAATCCAGCCATTAAGCACAACCGTTACACTCATTTCATCAGCCCTACTTAGAAGAAATCATCATGAAGAAACGTGTTCGCCTATTACACTTTCATCTTTGAATTGTATTTCAAATTACACGTTGTATTTTGGGACAGGGATAACACTGGTTCATGCTGTAATTCAGGCCGGGAGTCTGATCAGACTAATTGCCATAAACATATAGATACTGTGGTGACCCTCGTGCGTAATTGTGCAAAATGTCACTGTCCATGCAGTCCCACAGACACAGCTGACAGCATCAGCAGCATTGATGTGTTGCCACTTTTCTTGCTTTATTTTATTAGTGATCCCGCTGCTGATGGCCACCAAATAAAATCTTTCTTCAGTCCTCCACCTCCCGTTAAAGGGTCTCGAGCTCGGTCTCGGAGAAATTCCGTTTTTTGGTTCGTTTCTCACACCTGTCGCCGTGACTCACAACGACAGAACACTCGCATGCCGGCTTATTTATATGCAGATTGCATTCATGAGGTGATTTGCATGACCATTTATGGTTGAACTAGGGCGTGTAGAGGGTGGAATATGAGGCGGATCTGGGTGCGCACAACTCCAGGAGGTCTGTGATTTATAAAGAGAACATTATGTGCAAATGTGCGTGCGCACGGTTTTATAAATCAGATTATTTTTTGGTGCACGCCATTTTCAGCTTTTGGGCGCACGTCAACTTTTAGTATGAATCCTAAGCACTCTTTTATAAATGAGGCCTGGTCTGGTTGCCAAGCAGTTCATTTTTATAGAAGTTCTTTGGATGTATAAAACAGGTTGTTAGTTACCCACTGGAGCTAATGTTCGTTAGCTTAGATCACACATAGAGATGTAAATGTTTAAACATCGTTAGCTTAATTATATTCTCCACAATTTAATTGTTCAGTTCATTTTACTGAAACCATCAGCACCAGTCACTGATCGAGGGCCAAGTTACGAGGACTTTAGAGTGAGACCAGGAAGCGTTTTACGGGGGTAATGATGCTCAAAAAAATGATCCACTGATTTACAGACATTTCTTTACCGATGTAAGTCTATGGGAAAAAGTGTTTATGGGCCCAGCGTTTGTGGCTGTAGCTTCTTCAGTCAGAGGATATTTGAGTAAACTGAATATCTCTGGACTCGTGGGAAACAGATCACTTAATAATAAAACCAAAGTTGCAGACCTACTTCACTGTATGTGCACTGTTAATAAGGTTAATACCTCAGGAGACGTCTACTGGCACCAGAGTTACCACATCCTGATCATTTCTGTGGCTTTCTACATATCTAGGTTTAACCAGGAATAAAGGTGCCGTGTGTCACATGCTGACATACAGATTTTTTCTTCCCTTTTTGTGGTCAAAATGTCTCTTTAGTTTCTGACCCCTGGTGGAGTCAGTCCAGCTTTGGGAGACTTTTGAAGATTTGGTGTTGAGGATTTGTTCACACATTTACTGAACTGCTGGTGATGGTTCGTTCTTTGTCCAGCTTCAGTGGGAAGGTCTATACGTTTCCTGGGAAAAGATAGCTTAGGTATAATCAACATCAGACAAAATCCACGTCCATTGTCCTGGCAGGACTCTAAGAAGTAGAAATATGCAACCTCCCCTGTGATCGCGAGGTGATTACTGATCATCGAAACAGAGATACGTCTAATCTACTTGCAGCACAGACCACTGTAAAATCGGTTCCCAAGTCTGAGGTGGTACAGTAATTTGTCCTTTTTGAGACAGAAGTCTCATTTAATCACTCATGGGGTTCTTAATCCCCTTGTGGATTAAAATCAACTTTCTTTTCTACCCTTGATCTGCTCAGAGCAGGAGGGGCCCGGCGTTAACAGCTTGGGAAAAAATCTGCAGACTCAGGTACACTACCAAGCACCAAGCCCAACTAATGTATGGGAATCGACTGCTCCTTCACTTGCCCTCCACATCACACCTCCACGCAGACACATTTCACTGACAGCAGGGAGAGACAGGCCAAAGAAAAATCTTTTCTGGGTGTCAAATGGTCCTGATGAGAGGCAGGGAAACAGAGAGACATGTTTCGTATGCCAACATGTCACGAGTCAACCTGGAGAGGACGGGATGGAAGGTCCAACGAGGGGAGAGGAGAGAGGCAGAGAACTCAGTGACCTCAGTGCCTCAGATTATCTACTGTACCACTGTTACTTTTGTATCTGACTCAAAGGCTTGATGCCCCAAATAGAGCCGGATTAAAGGCCAATTAGAGTCAAATAAAGTGTTCAGTTCCCCACAGCTAAATGGAGACATCAAAGTAATCATGCTAACTGCCTGCTCCAACTGGAATGAACTTTGAACAGACGTCTAATCTATAGATTTTCTCCAAAAATAAGACTAAAAGCCACATTTGGCTGATGCTCTCTGGTTTACAGCACGTAACAACACTATGAAATAAAATCAAACACCCACCATCATTTAGATGCACCGCTGAGCCCTGGTCTAATGCTAACCGTATCTTACAGAGAGCCCAGCGCTCACATCGCCTCTGTCAAGGGCTAAGAAATAGTTTTGGGAAATCATTTGCTTCATTGCCAAGAGTTAGATGAGAAGACTGATACCACTCTCAAGTAGGAGTAGTTTGTCAAAGTCACCTTTCATGTTGGTATGATACGCTGCCAGGTGGTGTCACTTTGTAACAGGGAACCTTTTGCGGGTTGGCACGAGCCTGTGTGATACGGAGATGGGCGGCATCAGTTCACAGCGTGGCTGGACGGCACCTGTCACTGTGGTACGATACGTCACAAGACAGTGTTAGTTTTAAACACGGCCAGTAAAGACTTAATATAAGGAGCTGGAAAGTTCCTACAAGGTGAGCCCGGTCTCACTCCGAAGACGTGGAAATCGGCACTTGGGCAGCGACTTGCGGCGTCAGAAACCAATGAAAAAAAAGCATCCTTTAATGTTAGCATGATACGCAGCCAATTGCTGTTTTAGTTTAAAGGCGCCCAGTGGCGTCAGAGGGAAATGCGGCGGGACAAGGACGAAAGTTAAAGTGGTGAAAGTCTGGGGCGTCGGTGGCTTAGTGGTAGAGCAGGCGCCCCATGTACAAGGCTGTTGCTGCAGCGGCCCGGGTTCGAATCCAGCCTGTGGCCCTTTGCTGCATGTCATCCTCTCTCTCTCTCTCCCTCCTTCACACTTACCTGTCCTGTCTATTAAAGGCTAAAATGGCCCAAAAAGTATCTTCAAAAAAAAAAAAAAAAAAGTGGTGAAAGTCCGAGTGGGGCAGGCGGGAGGCGGATCGGTCCAACACCAACCTTAACCCGAAAGACTGTAAAGCCAAACCCTGTTCTTTTTTCCTAAACATAACCATGTGTGTGTGTTGGCTAAACGTTACGTTTGGGGTTTTTTTTAATCAGATGGCTGTATTTTGTATTTATTTTACCACAGATTTGTAAAACATGGTTCCCAAACCCGCTCACACCACCTGACCAGGAAACGACGATGAAGATATACTTTAGTCTGTTGTCGTATACACACACTGAGCTACTGCCACCTCAAAGTATTACGTCACTGACATACTAATTACACAGCTGACATCATCCTCACTTTAAGGTTTAATTTTTACTTTATATATTTCAGTAAATTCCTAAAGTCACAAACAACATGGCCGATCTGCTCCGTCCTCACTCCTGAACAGAAATGAGAATGTACGTTCTGTGCTGGTTGAAGCTGGAGGTAATGAGTACCTGTAAACATGCTGAGATGACTCACAGGCTGCTGCCTAAACACTGTATGCGCTGCATGAATGAGTGCTGTTGTGTCAGCTGAATGCTAACGTTGAGTTAAAGCAACGGCTCGCACACAAGAGCAGGAAGTGTCTGCTGCAGCCTCTGACACATTCCTCCAGTGCCTATTTGGCTTATTGTGATGTCATTTCTTAGAGTTTCTTCAAATACATCATGTCTCTAAACTCTGTGCAACCTGAGCTAAAAGTTTCTGTGAGTCAATAAACCAGAACAATCTGAGAAAGTATTGAAATTGTGCCATTTAAAAAAAGTAATACAGAAATCAGAAATCTTTTTTTTTTCATCAGATTTTACAAAATAAAAACACACAAAACATTTTGATCCAGAAACATAAAGAGAATATGTTGTAACACTCCAATCCTGTACATTATTTTATACAGGATCATGCAAACACAGATCTCCTACAGGAAGTTCACAGGAGACTCTGGCATAATTTAATAATTTAAACAGGATCCTGCTACCATCTGCAGGAGGTCCTTCATTTTAAAGGGTTAACCTTCAGATAGGATCTGACTGCTCCACCAGTGAACAGCAGCCTCGCTGACTGTTCTTACACAACAGGAGAGGGCTGAACATGAGGATGTTAAGACCCAGAGCAGTGGGTTAGCAGCCTGCTCTCCCATGACTTTGGAAGAATGAGAGTTAAGTCACTGAAAAAAAAAACCCGACAGGCTCATGAACATTCCTCGTAACAACTACAGCCCACAGAGGCTCTGTAAGCTGCGACAGCACTGACACGGGGGGGGCGACTTGATAATAATGTACTCTAGGAAACTGTCTCAGCTGACAGGTCAGAGACTAAACTACAGTGTGTGTGTAAACTACAATCACCGCCCCGTGGTTGTATGACTCCGCCCACCAGTCCAGTGTCTCTATAGCCCCTTTTACACTGCCAGATTTTCAGCGAATGTTGGGCCGTTTTGCCGGCAAGCTGCGAGCGTTTAGACACACAGAGCCGGATTGGCGAGTTGATCCAAGGCGCCTAATTTTCCTCCTCGTAGGGTAGACATATTGGCGGAACCCTTTTAGTTTAAACAGACCGAGGCGGCCTTCCGCAACGGGAGGAGCTGTTGATGACGTCGCACGTGCGAGCCACTGGCGGTGGATAAACAGGAAACAGCTGATAGCAGGAATTAGCGAGCAGCTAGTAGCAAGAGGGAAACACAAACCTGACAGACACTGTAAAGATGAGCAACTGGGGAGACAAGGAATTGTGCGCCCTCCTTGTCCTCGCAAACGAAGAGGCCATTAACCGTCAGATGACGGGGACGGTGAAGAACGGGCCGACTTACGAGAGAATCACCGAAGGACTGACCAGCCGCGGCTTCCCTCCCACGTCACTGTTTACGTCACACGCTGAGCTACACGTTTTGTTACTTGCTCACGCCCCCCATTGCCCCGAAAAAGGCACATTCTGTATAAACAAAAGTAGGTAGGCGGCATTTTGCTGAAAAAAGACTGATTGGGCTTTCCTGCAGATTTGCACAATTACTATCTAAAAAGGGCTACAGTCTCCATCCATGTCAGTGAAAACATGGATGCTTCACACACAGAAGATCTATACAATCAGCACAGTTTCAAAATACAATTCAGTATCTGACCAAATGTCTCCCCTTCTGTTCCTGAGAAATGACGTTAAAACATGATGATGTCACAGTCAAGCTGACCTTTGACCTTCATCATTTTATCCTTTTAGACATTTGTGTTGGATCACTACGGACGAGCAGTATGGAGATATTTTGTGGTTTCAATTATGTTGAATCTGGGGCGCCGTCAGCCTCCATTAGGTGGAGTTGTGTTGCTACCTCCTCTCCCCTTGGATCTCTGCAAGTGATGTGAGGACTCTAAAACTTCACCTGAGCCTCCCTCGGCATATGGGTGAGTAGATAATGGCTGAATTTTCATTTTTGGGTGCACTATCCCTTTAAAAGACTGGAGCTGCTCTATAGTCAGTGAATGGTGAAAGATGTTCTAGATGACACTGATACCACTTTTCCACAGTCATGGGCTGGTTTGGTTTGGTTTGGTTTGGTTTGGTTTGGTTTGGGTCGTCAGCCCAGCACAGCAGGGGCTTGTGTCTCCATGACAACAGGTCTACCTGCTTGAAGGTGTGTCTTTAACTGATGACGTTTAAAAGCAGCGGGCTGATCCGCGGCAAAAGTCCCTGTTATTGTTGCTGCAGGCGTTTTTCCGCAGCAGGGCAGGTAAAGGAAGTTTACCTGTTGGAGGTGAGCTGTTTGTCTGCAGCTCTTTGTGGTCATTATCATCATCATCATCATCTCACTGTGGCTGTTTCTGCTTTCACTCTTCCTCCCTGCCGTATTATTAGACTTGTCTTTATTAAAGAAAAGCTGCTGACACAGTTCTGCTAATTCAGAAATAACATATTTCATTTCTAAAAAGATTCTTCACAATAAAAGTCCCCTGTTATTTTGTTATGTATAAACTTTTATTGTGAAGCAGCAAAATGAGAAAATGTTGAGTTTTTGAGCAGCAGCTTCACACAACTTCTAACATGGCTGATAGTGAACATGAAACAGTGAAATAAAGCAGATATGTAAAGAAAAAACAGGACGCAGGAGAGAAACTAAACTCCAAACCACAGAGATTCAGTCAGAAGCTACAGACGCACTGAGAGCTGAACACAGAGACTTTTAAAGACACCTGTCTCTGTCTCACAACACACATGCTTGTTTAAGGGGGACGCGGCATGGCTTGACTCGGCACGGCCAAAAGTGACAGTGGAAAAGGCCCATGTGAGCACGTCCTGAGTACGTGGGGACACGTTCTGTTCCCCAGCTGAGAACACGATGATATAAAGTCTCTATCTGTGGAGCAGCTCCATCACAGGTTTGAGCCTCTGTGGTTGCTGGCAGACACAGAGCAGCCCATGTTCGCACATACTGATCAAACTCTCCTCGGCCATGGAAACTGCATATTGGAGCTCTGAGGTGTGGTGGTGTTCCCCTTTAAAGGGCCATTAAATGTTAACTCAACAATGGATTTAGTGTAAAAAGGAAGGTGGGGATATACTGAGTCCATGAGTCAGATATTATCAGCTGTAGATACAGATGTCAAAAGTAATTTAGTGGACAGTGGGTCAGTCGATCATTTCTGTCGGCCAAATTATTTCAAATAAGTAAATTTACTGGACAGTTTATTTTAACGTGTAAACACAGCCTGATATCAGCCTATAGACTGATGCACAACTTAAACTAACTGAAGTGTAAATCATATTTTTAATTTACCAACAGGACTAGATTAACGTTCATCGTAGGCCCTGATGTTAAAACACATTTCAGGTGTCTTCTAATGGACTTGTTCCCATGTTGGTGCTCTTTACTTGACTTTAACACGCTGCAGTTTAATGCAGGGTGTGTGGCAGGGAGCTGCTTGTCCCCCTTTAATCTGAAACCTGACAGCAAATGATTTCTTTTAAAACATCGGCACAAGGCAGCGAGCAGCGACAGAAGAAATGACCCAAAAAACTGCAACAAATTAGTGAAAATAAAGTTAAAAACAAACAAATGACCTGCTTAAAAATGACAGTAAATGTGTGACATCACTTTAAAATGCAATAATAATGATAATTGTAAATGTAGTTTGTCCCAAACTTTTTTGATAATAATAATATTAATAAAAAATCTAAATCTATTAATTGTTTTCAGTAGGTGTGACATTTCTCACCAAGTTGCTCGTTGCCTTCTCCCCATGTGTCTGCGTCTGAAGCAGCTCAGGTAAAGTGATGTCGCTGCAGGTCTCAAAGGGTTAAAGGACTGCGTTCAGCCACAGAGCAGCCTGAGTGTGAGTGGGCCACAGCAGCCACAGATGAGTCATGATCAGAAAGTAACAGCTGTCAGATAAAGAGAGGAGCAGAGGAGCAGAGGAGGAGTGAGGAGCTTACTCTGACTGCTGCTGTCTGACCAAGTGTGTTTGTCCTCCGCGCTGTGTGTCAGGATGATGTGATCCTCCTCCCCGGCTGCTGCATTTAGGATCAACCGCTGTCTGCTCCGGTCTGCCGCATCTACAGCATCGCTGCACGCCGGAGCCGAGCAGGAGCAGGATCAGGAGCAGGGAGCACGAGCAGGGGCAGGGAGGGCGGATCGGGACAGGGGGAGGGCTGGGTGGGCCGGCCGGGTCACATGGGGAGGGGAGGGGAGGAGAAATGACTCCTCTGCTTCACTGAAGTGTTCTAATCTTCATCATGGTGACAGGTGAAAGCTTATGTTTCTGTAACCCACATTTCTATGATCTCTGAACTGTAGCTTGTGTGAATATGAACTTAAATGAAGGTATGTGAAGGGGCCCCACGGTGGAGCTCCACGTCAGGTAAACTTCACAAAGCCTCCTGGCACAGAGAGTCGCTCCCAGTGATGCAACTCTACCGACATTCTTAGAAAAGAGGAGAAAATGGCAGAAAGACAAAAGCTGCGTCTCAGTTCAGGGGCTGCAGCCTTTGATGGACGCAGCCTTTGATGGACGACGTTGACCACGTCCCAAGAAGACCACATCAGCCAAACTGAACGGTCTTCAAACGTTTTCGTGGTTGCATCATCAGCTGTTCTTGCCCGACCCGTTGGCGTTACTGTTAGCTAGCAACTGTCGGTGGGCCGTCGGTGAGCGTCTGTCGGCCTAGTTTCTGCGGTGTGTCCCGCACCGTCAGCATTTCGGCGTCGGTGGCTTTTCAGCTGATTGAGCATGTTGAATCGGCGGCAGAGCTTGTTGGTGAGAGAGATCACTCTGATTGGCTGTTCAGGTTTTATTTCCTCGCCCCTGTAGCGAGTGAATCTGCCTGTAGTGAAACCGGGGCTAACCGGTGCTTCCTCCTCAGGCTCCACTTCACTCAGCTGCCCCACAGACCCGCTGTTAGCCTCCGCTAGTCTCTGAGCTAGCCCCGGCTCTCCGTTTGGATCCAACCGGAGCACCGAGCCCTGGTTTGTTATTCAGGTTAAAGTGGGAAGGAGCAGCGGGTTTATCGGGCAGCTGAGTGAAGTGGAGCCTGCGGAGGAAACACCGGGACCGTCTGGATGTAATAGTCCGTGGAGGTGCTGCGGTGCTCGGCTGCACAGATAGGAAACCCCTCGGCTGACAGGATGTACCACTCTCTCACTCCGCTCTCTCTCACACAGGCGCAGAACGTACGTGCTACTTGGCCGTCGGATGTAGTCCGTGTGGTGTGTTCAAATGCAACTGACACAGGGTGACGTGAGGCGACGTAGACGACACAACAGTTGGCTTTCGTTGCTGCTAGTTCTTTGATGTCGGTTTGGTGTGTCCGCACCTTTAGGCTGAGTCAGGAGCTCTGTGAGAGGATTCTCAGGATGTTTGTGAATACGGCTCCATTCAGTAAAGAAGGAAGTGATTGTGAATCAGTTTCAGCTGCTTTGGGTCAAATCAAAGAGACAAACAGGAAATGGTTTTACATGTGGTGTCCACAGACAGCTGCTCTCTCCTTATCCTTCCTCACTGATTCTTCCCTAGTTTTGTCTTCTGCTAGTGTCCTTGTCACTACTGGTAGCATGAGGCGGCACCTGCAGCCCAGTCAGGTTGATACCAGATACCAGGAGACCGGCTGTTACACCAGGAGAGCTGCACAGGGCCGTAGAAGGGCATCAACCCAGCAGCAGGACCGCTATCTGCTCCTTTGTGTGAGGAGGAACAGGAGGAGCACTGAGCCCTCCAGCAGGCTGCCATGTACTTCCACACACACAGGGGCGTAGCACCAAACTCTGGGCCCCATGCATCAGCAGTCTCTGTGGGCCCCCCTCCTCTCTTGATTCATATGTCTCTCACGCTCCTTTTGAAATTGTTTTACAAAGTCACTTTGCTTTCTTCCTTTCTCTCTTTTCTTGTTTTTGGTACCCTGATGACCCTTTGTTGGTGTACGTCACTCACACCACTGTGGTAAGAGATGAATCCCTGTGCAGGGGGGACGAAACAGTTTCACGCCTTCAAGGGACTGTTCTGTACTTACTTTTTTAAATATATTTTTTTATATTTGTCCTTGAGCCTCCCTGAGTGATTTGAGGAGAGTGTGTGACCCTCCCTCTTTGAAACTTCCCCTTAAACATTTGAAAGTATGGGACATAGAATAAAGTGACTTTGATGAAATATCACTTGTGAGCTTAGAATTTGTTTTGCCCTATGACAGAGGCATTAATTGCACACGATGCATTCAAGGACCGCCAGAAATGTAAAAATCCAATGATAATTTCTGTTTGTACAGTTTCTGTCTGAGATACATGGGGTCATTTTGGTGATTGTTTTAAAAGGACAACATGGCTTCCACACGTGCTCGCAGGTTTGGTGGCTTTAGAAATTGGCATTTATATCTGCGTGCCCCTTCCTTAAGCCAAAATAAAAACCATTAGTCCCTCCTTAGTGCTTAAAAAATTATTTGACCTGCCTCCCCCTTTTTGCACACACCGCCAAGAATAAATAATGAACAGTCCCTAAGGGTTGAGAGAGGCCTCAGAGAGCTGCCACTATTTTTGACCACTGCAGAGTCATGTGACCTGAGCGTGAATGCCGAATGCTTGGTGTCAAATAATTTGTCAAATAATTTTTCAAGCTCTGGAGAGGGGCTTTTGTTTTTTTTATTTTGGCTTAGTGGAGCGGCATACACGTTTTAATGGCTGTAGTTTGTATTTATTTTTTATTTATAAACAGGGTTTTTTTAATCGTCAAAATGACACCATTTATCACAAAATGATCCCTGGACACATCATGTGTGACAAACACTTCAGGTAGAAAAAAAAAACAAAGTAACCAAGCTTGAGCTTAAAATAATGATATTTCATCAAATTGACTTTATTCTACGTCTCACTCAAAATTTCTACAAAAATAAACTGTTTGCACGACAAGAGTAAAAAAATTAAGCTTTTTCAAATTCAGGATTTTGTCTTCAACTTTTAACTTTAAACTTTAAAACATCAAAGTTTTAAACGTCTAATAACTCATTTATGGTGGAGGGAGGGTCATGATTTTCAGCCTATCACAAAATATTTGTAGCTTCAGGGAAAATAAAAAAATCACACCGAGCCACTAACTCCCCTGACGAGTAAAGAACAGTCCCTTAAAGACTTCTCATTAGCTGGATATGTTTCCTATCTGGTGTTATAGATCCTGAAATGGCTACAAAAATAAATAAATAAAAAGCTCTCGTTTGGTTGCATGCTATAATTGATATTTATTGAAATGATCTTTAATATAATGCCACCTATTGTCGTCTCAGAACAAGAATGACATCTTCACTGGAATCCTCAAATTATAGAGACACACAGAGGCCTCCCTTCCTCTGTGTGTCTCATGTCCCAGCTGCTCTGACACATCCTGTGGAAGTTGGAGACACCGTCGAATTCCTCAGAGTCTTTGGGGATGTGACAAATATGGCAACAAGCCGCAACTCGTCACCAAAGTCTGCATATCTCCCAGGCTGAATCTACAGCTTAACATGAACCTGACATGTTCAGACTTGAAGATATACACAGCACCGTACTGTGTACAGATCGACACTGTTCTTAACGTCAGTGGTTCCTCTTGTCTGTCGTCCTCCTCTGCCTGTCCCCCATAACTCGCCAAAGGGGAGGAATTCTCCAGTGAGCACACCTGGTGTCAGGCAGGGATGATGGGACACTTGTTGCTCCACGCTGGTCGTGATGTCTGTGATGGATGGGGATTTAAAGGGGATGGAAAATGTCTGATCACTGAATCCAAAGGTTTAGAGATAGAGCCACACTCTGGGATGGTCAGCTTTGTACTAAACCGTTTTAAAGACGGGCAGCACCATGTGACATATTAAAGGGTCAGCTCAAGGTTTTGAATTGACCTATGGCTAAGCCCCGCCCTCAAACGCGATGAGCCAATCACAGTGCGTATAGCCATTCCCATATACTGGGACATCCTCTGCCTGGACGTCCATTGAAATGCATTACAGAAAGTCAGTTTGTTGGGTTTTATGAGCTTTTTCTGAGATTTGAAGTTTAAAAATGGTCAAACGGTGTGCATGGGGTACATGCAACTCTGACACAAGGTATCCTGAGAGGCTGGGCGACCAGGTGTATTTTTTACACTTTAAACCACATCTCAAGCGAGAAAAGTGTCTCCTTTGGATAAAGTTGTGTGGTAACGTTAGACCACAACATCAACTCAACGTGAATAAGATTAACAATGATGTCTACATCTGTTCTAAGGTAAGTCAACATTGTGTTTGAGGCAACATATTGTCACTTTGCTGGAAAGAAATATAAAGTTATCTTTAACATCTCTAGCTAACGTTAGCTAAAGTTAGCCTAACGTTAGCTCCTAGCTGCGTTGTTCATCATGTCACCTTGTTTGCTGGGAGTTCATTAGCCTATTTTGTTCTAGTTTTGTACTTTGGTGATCGTACATCATTGTTAGCTGTTGTCCAAAGGGCTCTAGTTAAGCTAACGTTAACTTCTGGAGCTTAGCTTCATTAACTTATCTGTAATGGCAGAGATAACAAAGGTTGGCAAACGTTATGCTGAATGATTCAGTGTAAATACTGTAGCACCAAACTAACGGAGAGACACTCTTGGTAAAGATGGTAAAAAGGCCGTTATCCTTTTCTCATATTCTGAGCCAAAAACCTTAACTTCAGTGGCACTTTAACTTGTTGTCTTTGATGGTGACGGCAACCAGATGCGGTTCACAAGCGTACACTGTGACCTGTAAATTTTGGCTTGTAATTTAAGCTTTTCATCGACCTTCTCAACAATAAAATGATGAATATATCCCTCCAATGCGTAGTTTAGGCCCTTTTGGTTACTTCTCAATGACATCTGATCGTTATGTCTCCAAAAATCATCAGTTGCCTCCTGTGAAATGCCGTGTACTGTGACACCTGCCATAGCGCCGCTCACTGAATGTTGATAGTTTGTCCGAGTGAGTGGAGGGGGCGTGGCTTAGCCATAGGTTAATTAGGGATGTTTAAGGCACTTAGCCCAGTTCTATTGGCACAGGCAGAGCCCTCTACTGGACTCTGCCTGTGCCAATAGAACTAAGGTTACAATATCGTAACCTTCATCTCAGGTTATGGAATAATTTAACACATAACTTCAAGGAGACGGACACATGGTTGCAGCCACAACACATTCAGCACCTCCTCACTCTCACAAAGCACAATGTTTATTCACATTAAGTCAAATCCATATTTGCTAACCCGATAAACACTTGGAAGTGATCAACTGTAAAAGTGCTTTTGGCTCGTGAGGAAATGTTGACTTGGTCGACCTACACCAAATATAAATATATAATAAATTAACAAAGGTGAGCTGATAAGAAAAGAACCTGTTCATATTTCATGTGCACAAAGACCCAGATTTAAAGATTTGGCTCCATATGAAACAGTTTTTATGTGTTCATTCTAATATTATTAAATCCACTTAATGACATTAATTAATGAGCACCTCAATATGAAAAGCCAGGCAGAGGTTCAGGTGTTTGTTCTTACACAATAACTCTGAGAACAACCAATATTTGATATGCTTATTATTTATATTAATAAAGTCCACACACACATAACCCTGGGTTTAGCCCACATTTTCTCTGCTGCACCGACACCAGAAACACACCGCCTCAGTGTCCATTTATGTGGTGAATGAAAGTGCACTGTGGTTGACCCTCCTCAGCAACAATAATAGAATACAACACTTCAATTAAATTTTATTTATGAAGTCCAACATCACTAATCACAGTTTGCCTCACAGCACGTGACATCCTCTGTCCTTTGGACCCTCACAGCTAATCAGGAAAAACTCCCCAAAAAACGGTAGAAACTTCAGGAAGAGCAAGTGAGGAGGGATCCCTCTTCAGGACGGACAGACGTGCAGCAGATGTCATGTGTACAGAACATAATAAATGTGCAGGGATCAATAACAGTCCAACCACAGTGTAGTCTTTGAGAGATTAGGACTGTGGTTTACAGAGAAGTGCAGTGATGGATGTTGCACGAGGTCTACAGCGACCTCTGCTGGTGAAACACCTTACTAACGAGACAGGGGGATTTGTATGTTACAGTTCAGTGTGTGCCACATGATATGAGACGTGATACTGCAGATATTTATTTATTTTCAGTAAAAAAATAACTAAGCAGCCTATTAAAACACTTCTTGAACCATGCAGACCAGAGATAATATTCAACAACATAATGATACAGATATGTAGAAGGCTGCAGAGGGGATTCAGAATGCATCGTATTATTGCAGCCACAGGTTGTGCGGTGTGATGTCAAATACAAAGGCTGGAAAGGTGGCAACAAAAGAAGATGTGATGTGAAGTGATGTAACTAAGAGCCTGACCTAAATTATTCAGTCACAGCTCAGCCCGTATTCAGAACCATCTCTGCATGTGAACGTCTGCAGTCTGTAAGTTACACAGACATTTATTCTGCTCACTGTCAAAACAACCCCGAGATTTATAGCTTGTTATCTGCAGGGACAGATGAGCAGACAGAACCTGGCCAAAACTTCAAAACCACTAACAAGTGAAGTAAATAACGTTGATCATTTTGTTACAGCGCATTCTTCTGCTGGGAAACGTTTGGTCCTCCTCGAGGACACTCCTCGAATGCAGTGCCTCCCCCCAGCAGGACAATGTGCCATGCCACCCTGCAAAAACACACCAGCACCCCACCTTGTTACCAACAGGTCTCAAAGGCTCTGCTGTGAAGTCCCCAGTCCCAGACACCACAGACACGCCCCAGAGGTCCTGTGTCCATGCCTCATCAGGCCAGAGACAGGTCCAATCCAAGGAGGCCCCACCATCAATCAGGGGTACCTCTGAGGTACCGGCATGACCCATGAATGCTCAGTCAGATTGGGCTCTGGATAATGTGAATGCCAGGTTGATGCCTTGAACTCTTTGCCACACTCCTTGGTCTATTCCTGAACAGTTTTTTGCAGTGTAGCATGGGAGACTGTCCTGCTGGGGGGCCACTGCCATTTGGAAAAGCTGTTGCCATGAGGGGACGTACTCGGTGTGCAACAGTATTTGGGTGGGTGGAGTATGTCAAGTGGCATCCACATGAGTGCCAGGACCAAAAGTTTCCTCTCAGAACACTGGACACAACACTGCAATGTTGTTCACTTCAGCCACCAGTGGTTTTAATGTTTTGGCTGATTGGTGTATGACAGCAGTTACAATGATTGTTATCATCGCTTGAAGACTTTCATGGCAACGAGTAAAACAGTCTCGACACAGTACGTACGGCTGAAGTCTGTGAGGACTCAGTCCTAGAGTCCAGAGGGTGGACATTTGGATTGAGCCTTAGGCTGACTTCAGTTGTACATAGTGTGACGAATTTACCGTTATCACATAAAGTCTGCGAGGGCAGAAACCACAAGCCACTGATGGACAGCCCTCGAGACGTCTGTTTATCTGTCCCTGCAGATCAT
This sequence comes from Epinephelus lanceolatus, assembly GCF_041903045.1. Lineage (NCBI taxonomy): Eukaryota > Metazoa > Chordata > Actinopteri > Perciformes > Serranidae > Epinephelus > Epinephelus lanceolatus. The sequence continues at coordinate 48,237,603 of NC_135737.1, forward strand.
AAGATATAAATCTTATGTACAGGGTTGTTTTGTGAGTGAACTAAATAAATGTCTGTATAACACGCCATGGAAACGTTCAACTATCGCTGCTGTCATATTCATATATATATATGTATGTCATATAAGTGGATGAACAGTGCTGAACTCATCTGTCCCTGCAGATAACAAGATGTAAATCCCATGTACAGTCTTTTTTCTGACTGAAAAAAAAATGTATCCATACATGTGGATGTAAAACCAGAAATATTCAAACACAGATGTGTGTAAATGAGGACTATAACTCAATAAACTGTGTATCACTGGCATCAGAAACCTTCTTTTGTTGTTTCTATTTTTTTAAACCCTATTTCACTGCACAGTCTGATACAATAATAAAATGCCTTTTCAGTCCCTCTACAGCCCAGACTTCTACATATCTCTGTATCATCCTGTGGTTGAATATTATGTCTGGACTACACAATTCAAGTAGCATTTTAATAGGCCTAATTATTAATAACTGCTTTCAACATTCGTAGGTGTTTTTTTTTAGCAATTTAAAAACCCTACAACGTCACGTCTGTATCATGATGAATTGTGGGTTATTAAACCAGTGAAGTCTGCTGAAGTCTGCACACCAAGTGGACTCTCTGGAAGTCTGCAGACAGTCCGCTTGAGGCACCTTCTGGACTGGATGAATTGTGGATTTGGAGCCCTCAGCACTCCAAGACTTCCCAGGGTGCCCACAAATTCTACTGCAGAGACTGGATCACTTAATTGGCCGAAAAGGTTCTGCGCTAAGCTGGTTTAAATCTTATTTATCTGATCGTTTTCAGTTTGTTGACGTTCATAATGAATCATCCTTACGTACTAAAGTTTGTTTTGGAGTTCCGCAAGGTTCTGTGCTCGGACCAATCCTATTTACTCTATATATGCTTCCTTTAGGTAACACTTAGAAATCACTCTATAAATTTCCATTGTTATGCGGATGATACTCAGTTGTATTTATCGATGAAGCCAGAAGAAAGTAATCAATTAACCAAACTCCATAATTGCCTTAAAGACATAAAAACCTGGATGAGCACCAATTTCCTGATGTTAAATTCAGACAAAACTGAAGTTATTGTTCTTGGCCCCAAACAACTCAGAGACTCTTTATCTGATGACATAGTTTCTCTAGATGGCATTGCTCTGGCCTCTAGCACTACCGTAAGAAACCTCGGAGTAATATTTGATCAAGATTTGTCTTTTAATTCTCATTTAAAACAAACCTCACGGACTGCATTTTTTCATCTGCGTAATATTGCGAAAATTAGGCCTATCCTGACCCGAAAAGATGCAGAAAAATTGGTCCACGCTTTTGTTACCTCAAGGCTGGATTACTGTAACTCTCTATTATCAGGTAGCTCTAGTAAGTCCTTAAAAACTCTCCAGCTAATTCAGAATGCAGCAGCACGTGTACTAACAGGAACTAAGAAACAAGATCATATTTCTCCTGTTTTAGCTTCTCTGCACTGGCTCCCTGTAAAATCCAGAATTGAATTTAAAATCCTACTGTTAACTTATAAAGCTCTAAATGGTCAAGCTCCGTCATATCTTAGAGAGCTCATAGTGCCATATTATCCCACCAGAACACTGCGCTCTGAGAACGCAGGGTTACTCGTGGTCCCTAAAGTCTCCAAAAGTAGATCAGGAGCCAGAGCCTTCAGCTATCAGGCTCCTCTCCTGTGGAATCATCTTCCTGTTACGGTCCGGGAGGCAGACACCGTCTCCACATTTAAGACTAGACTTAAGACTTTCCTCTTTGATAAAGCTTATAGTTAGGGCTGGCTCAGGCTTGCCCTGTACCAGCCCCTAGTTAGGCTGACTTAGGCCTAGTCTGCCGGAGGACCCCCTATAATACACCGGGCTCCCTCTCTCCTTCTCTCTCTCTCTCTCTCTCTCGTATTCTATTACTGCATCTTGCTAACTCGTCCATTCTGGATGTCACTAACTCGGCTTCTTCTCCGGAGCCTTTGTGCTCCACTGTCTCTCAGATTAACTCATATCACAGCGGTGCCTGGACAGTGTGACGTGTGTGGTTGTGCTGCTGCCGTGGTCCTGCCAGATGCCTCCTGCTGCTGCTGCCATCATTAGTCATTAGTCATACTTCTACTGTTATTATACACATATGACTATTGTCACACATGTATACTGTCAGATATTAATACATACTTTCAACATATTGTACCACAGTAGCCAGAAATATAATATTATTACTTTCATTAATGTTGTTGTAAGCTACTGTCATTACCTGCATCTCTCTCTCTCTCTCTCTCTCTCTCTGTCTCATTGTGTCATATGGATTACTGTTAATTTATCATGTTGATCTGTTCTGTACGACATCTATTGCACGTCTGTCCGTCCTGGAAGAGGGATCCCTCCTCAGTTGCTCTTCCTGAGGTTTCTACTGTTTTTTCCCCGTTAAAGGGTTTTTTTGGGGAGTTTTTCCTGATCAGCTGTGAGGGTCATAAGGACAGAGGGATGTCGTATGCTGTAAAGCCCTGTGAGGCAAATTGTGATTTGTGATATTGGGCTTTATAAATAAAATTGATTGATTGATTGATTGATTGATTGAAAGTCTGCAAGTGTGGTAAAGTCCTGACATGTGGATTCAGCCACAGTCTCTGCATCAGGCCTTGAGGATGTGAGGTCAAAGACTTTTCTTCCTGCTCTGGCCACACCATCCAGGCAGCCTCCCTTTGCTTTATCCCCATCCGTCCACAGCTACGAGATGGGGTCAACTCAGAACACAGAAAGTAGTTAGAACTCACCAGGAGGAAGAACAGGTTGGGAGTTAAGCAGAAGGATGTGGTTTGGGGTGAGGGGTTCCAAGTCACTGCCCAAGCACCAATATTTGAAGACTTTGGAGTGAGTCCAGATTGCCCTGGTGGATTGAAGCTCCCTCCATCATGGCACTCTGGATTTTACTTTGACTAAAAGTGGACAAAGCCCTTCTTAGTTTTTTCTCAGCACCAACAGGGTGCCATCGTCAAACCAGACGTGTTTTACCTGACCTTGTCTGCAAACAAATCTCCTTATGGCTTGGATACAGAAGTCTGTGTTGAGGGGTCGATGGGGTCAACTCAGACAACAAAGAGGGGTTAGCAAACATACAAGTATAACGGCTTTTTACCACTTCTTCTTGGAGTCCCTGGGTGGCGTCCTCGAAGGGACACCATCTGGGGACTCTGGAGTCCTGCTGGGGGACTTCAACCCGCACGTAGGCAATGATGGAGAAACCTGGAGGGGGGTGACTGGGAGGAACAGCCTGCCTGATCTGAACCCAAGCACTGTTCTGTTATTGGACTTGTGTGCTAGTCATGGATCGGCCATAATGAACATCATGTTGGAGCACAGAGAGGTTCATAAGTGTACCTGGTACCAGAACACTTTGATATATTTATTATATTTCTTTAAGATCATCTCTCTCTCCATCACAGATGTAGAAACATACACACATTATGTCCATGTCTCACACACTTGTCTCTGGTGGTTTCACCACATCTCTCAATAATCTGTGTTTGAAGACACGACAGCCTCAGTGGTTTTAGATACGTCCAAAGGACACAGATTACTTGATAGAGAGCAGAACGCCTCAAAGTTTCCACTGATGATGATGATGATGATGATGATGATGAGATAAAGAAGTCACGTTGTTACAGCCACGAAGAGAAGCTGCTGATGAGTGTTGACACAGAACTGATAAGGTGGGTGGTGTCAGTGTTTGTACGACACTCACAAGGAGACCTCAGAGCAGAATGGCTGCAGTCACAGAGCTCTGCTTCCTGCTGTTTGCTCTCATCAACAACATTCATGCAGAAGAACTCATCACCATCAAGGAGGAAGGGCACTCTTACACCTTCCACCTCCCCAAGGAGGCCAGCTCCTGCCTGATCTCCAGATTTGTTGGTGAGGAGAAGCTTGTCCTGTGGAACACCTCTGACCTCTGGTCCCACAACTCCACAGTACCTGAAGACTTGAAACAACGACTCTCAGTTGTCAGCAGGAAGAGTATTTCTTCTTACATCATCCACAACCTGACCCATTCAGACTCCGGCCTGTACCAAGAGGAGTGTTGGACCGACGGCAAAGTCACATATGAGAGAAACAGCAGTGTCATTATCTGTAGCTCAGTGGATCGAATGTATTTGCGGACAGTGGCACTTGAAGAATCAATGGACCTGCCATGTTATAGGGCAGCTGACAATCTGGATTTCCTGTGGCTCAAACGTGACTTTAGATATGAACAAGAAATATGGAAGAAAGTTTTTGGGGACAATACGACATCAGTGATGGACGATGCTGGAGGAAGATACCAAGTGGAGAAAAACTCATCAGATCTGCGTGTATTCAACTTCACAACAACAGTTATTACACAGTTCACCTGTCTGCTGATGAACCAACAGCAGTGTGTCAGCAGTCAACGTGTAAGATTTTACCCGTTATATGAGACAATCTACGGCTCAGTGGGAGAGAAGGCTGTGTTGCCGTGCACTGTCACTGACCTCAGTGATGACCAGCCCCCACGTTGGATTAATGTCATCTCCAACACTGAACTAAACAACACAACAAACCAGACTGCGCCTTCAGTGGACCAAAACTACTCTCTGGTGTTTTCATTACTGACATTAAATCACACAGGTCTGTATGACTGTAAAACCTCTCTTAGTTTGAAAAGGTATTTCCTGTTGGTGTGTCCTAAATTTGGTCCTCCTGCTGTCGAGCTCTTCTCAGAGGGAGAAGAAGTCACTCTACAATGCAAAGATTTGAAGAAGGGTTGGTGGCACGTTTGGTTCATCAAGTCGAACCAAACAGAAGGCAGAATCGTTTCTATAGACATGAGTCAGACCATGAGCAGAGTGAGCTTTGGCTCTGATGGGAGTTTGGTTATCTCTAATGTCTCACTGAAAGACACAGGAGAGTATTGGTGTGCAGTTTACCAAAATGATCAGTGTGTGTCATCAGTGAAAACTGTGTTAATGTACAGAGATCCCTTTGGGATTCACTCCACCTTCTACACAGTGAGATGCTCAGTGCTCAGTGGTCTGCTGGTGATGCTCTGTGTTGTTGTAGTGGCTGTGAATCAGAGGAGCAGGAGAGGAGAGCAGCTTTCAGCTCAGACACACAGTTAATATGCATATGTTCATTTCCTCACTGTCTGTCTGTGACAATGTCAAAAGTACAAGAGGTGAAATAGAAGATGGGAAAAAAGACAAATGAATACAAAACAATCAGAATAATAATAGAAAGAATGTTGGGAGAAAAAGTTGACAAGTTTACAAGTCAAGCTTTGATCCTGACAGGGTGCAGATATATATGTATATATGATATATATTGTAGTTAGTTTGTCTTTGTGTTGTTGTGGATCCATGTGATTATAGGGACGACTGCTTTGGGCTGCACCCTGACACACAGCAGGGGGCTGCTCTGTTATGTCATATTGTTTGGAATATTTTGGAACATTTCACTAATCAATCTTTGAACATTGCTTTCACCTCAGCTGTTGTTTTTTATCATTTGACTGATCTGTATCTTGTGTTATTGTACTGATGTTTGATTTGAAATGATTCTGTGATTCTTTTATTCTATGTGAAGGAATCTGAGGTGCCTTTTATGCATTTATAATTGTTGTATGTTGGGCTGTTGTCAGTGTTATATGATTGTTATTATACCCTGCTCTATATCAATCAATAATCAAGTGTCTCTATAATAAAGGTGAAACATAAACAATCAGACCTGCTACCCACTTTTTACTGTTCTGATCATGTAGGCTGTCAGAAATGTGGTTTTCTGATGTCACTAAATAAAGGTCACAGTAAAGTGTGTGCACACATCCAATCCTAATATTGAGGCCAGGTGCAGGAAAGCAGATTGAGTGTAGGAAAAAGCAGAGAATATCAGTCAACTGGATTCTAGCTCCCAAACTTTGATTTGAACTCAACAGTCATGTTGTGGGGATTGTTGTGTTCAAATGCTCATGTGCTCGTAGCTGCCAAAACATGATGAAGTGTAACCTGAGAGTGACTGTGGTGACGCTGTAATGATGTGGTGGAAGGAGAAAATGATATTAATAATAATGACTTTATTTGTATAGCACAGTTCATACAGCAAGCAAAGCTCAACGTGAGAAAATACAGATAGAAGACGGTATAAGATAAAGTCAATAAGATTCAAATATACAATCACACACACACACACACACACACACACACACACACAATTACAAATTAGGTTTGATACCAATTAAGAAGCTGTCGACTGAATCAGAGTCTGACGTCCTCTGGAAGGCTGTTTCAGAGACGAGGGCCTGAGACACTGAACGCAGCATCACCATGCCTTTTAGTTCTACTACATTTAGTAGACCAGAGGTCGAGGACCTGAAGGATCTACAGGGAATGTATCTGACCAACATATCAGATTAATAGTCAGGAGCCAGTCCATGAAGAGATTTAAAAAGCAACATTTTAAAATGAATTCTAAAATGAGCAGGAAGCCAATGAAGAGCCTCTAAAACCAGAGTAATGTGTTCTCCATGTTTAGTCTTGGTGAGTAGACGTGCTGCTGCATTTTGGATCATCTACAGATTTTTCAGCTTTCCTAAATAAAATTAAATTGAAGTTGCTTTTCTTTTGTACCGATGGTTAGAACCTCAGTTTTGTCCCTGTTGAGTCGCAGGAAATTTTGGGACATTCACGTATTAATTTGGCTGATACAGTGAGACAGTTTTTCAGCTGGGATTTTATCATCTGATGAGAATGAGATATACAGCTGAGTATTGTCAGCATAGGAATGGAATTCAGTGTCATGCTCTCTATTGATATTTCTCAGAGGAAACATGTACAGATTGAAAAGAGTGGGTCCCAGAATGGACCCCTGGGGGACACCACAATTGACCTCAGTTTTAGACGACAGTGACTCGCCCAGGGACACAACATAGTCCCTTCCTGTCAGATAAGACTTGAACCAGATTAGAACTGAGCCTGAAATGTTCAGATGGGTATGAAGCCACTTTAGAGGGAAGCTACGATTAATGGTGTTGAAAGCTGCCTTTAAGTCAAGAAGGACAAGAACTGAAATCTCTCCTTCAACAAGTTTCATTCTAAGATGGTTTACAGCTTTTACTAGTGCTGTTTCAGTCCTGTGATGGAACAAACGCCTGATTGAAGAGTCTCTGTGTGTCTGTGAGAATTAGACACACCCCCATGTGTCTGTGGAAAAGGATCCAATCTGCACATCAACTGCATGACAACTGTTGTCAGGTGAAGAGTGTGAGCATGTGAAGGCGGGGGAGCAGAGAGCAGCACAGATAGTAGAAGAGACTGATCTGAGAACAGCACCATGCACCTGTTTGGAACAAACTAGAATATTCTGCAATGGAACCAGTTTCTCTTCAGTCTCACGTGACTCTTCAAACATGGACACTCTTGTTTCCAAGCAATAAATCATCCTTTGGAATCTGACTGTTTCATTCCTGTTTATCTCCCCCTAACTAGACGTGACAGGTTTTCTGTGTGTCACCTCAACAGTCAACATTAACATCCATCTTGTCAGGACTGAGATCCAAAAACACAACGCAGGCCAACCAACTGGAACAGATAACAGACAGGAAACAGGTGACAGATGCTCGAAAGCAAAGGCATGAGGCACATGGTGACAAAGTGACAAGGAGTGTGTGGAAAAGGGCCGCTTAGAAACTGCAGGGCTGATGAGGGAAAGTGGAAACAGGTGTGTAGGTGGGAGGGGACGTCAGGTGAGCAGGACTGGAAAGAGAGTCTGAGGACATGTTGCATTGCAGGTCCCACAGTCTGTGTCTCCATCTGCTGGTTGAATTGTAGAACTGACGCTGACACAGGACTTTTTAAAAGCCTTTTAGTTTGTGACATTTTCACCTGATTTAACCATGAAAAGCTTCACTGAGATTAAAGATCTGCTTTGCAAGATTGTCCTGGACGAGAAAGACAATAAAGGCTTGTTGTGTCCAAATCAACCAGTGTGTTCTGGTTTTCTTTGAATGGGAACATGTCAGACATCTATACTGATGCTTCCACCTCTGCAGAAATCTCACAGGTGTTACCTTCATCATCATACAAAGACTCTTCATATTGACCTTGGAGTTGCACACATTTATTTTGGGCATGTCATTTTGGAGCAGAGGCCTGAGCCACAGGTTAAAGGACAAATCAGATTTTATTTACCATTGCAGTGTGTTTTTCCACATCATTAAATGGAGCTTTGCATTAATTCAAGCAGAGCACAGAACTCTCACACTCCAGCTGTAATCAGGTGACAGCCAGCTGATTGGATCATTGCTTCTAATCAGTCACACAACATGGCTGTCCATTTAAATACGGCCTCCTACTGACTGATCCAGACTGAAGGAGAGCGTAGATGAACAAGTAAAGGTGTTAATGGCTTCAGTTGTCCATCAGAGAGGACTGTCTGCTGCAAGGTAGAGCAGTAAAAATATTATATCAGTGTTACTGAGTTACGTTTTGCTGCTGCCCCTGTCCACAACTGCACATTGATTAGCTTCTTCTCCCAGTCTGAAGACGCTCCTGTTGGCTTCTCCAAACTGGGAGCATGCTGACTGGCATACTGACTTTGGTTCAGTACCTCATACAACCCCACTTCAAAATATTCAAACTCTCTTCATCACTAACATACGACACTGGAGACCAGGGCAGGGTCACTGATGTTTAATTCATGTTGGTGCAGTTTTTTAGTTCTGAGCAGTGCTCCTGTCGATACAACAAGACTGTTCTGAAACTGAAGCTGTGTTTCTGACAGAAGTGTCTCAGTGTCTGAACATTTGGAGACCTGCTTCTCTGTCCTCATACCATGTCCCAATTCTGTCTCAATTCAATTCATCAGTAATCCATCACCCAAGAAAATGAAATGTACAGAATACAAAAAACAAAATCCAAACACAGAAACTCTCATCCTCACTGTGACCTCGTCACATGTCCACGTTTGGTCATGGACTTTCCACGTCCACATGTGACGTCCAAGGTACCCTGGGTGTGTTGGTTGTTGACGTTCTGGGACGCCGTGTCAACTTCAGCCTGTTACATGCATTGTCTGTTTTCAAAATACACTTCTGTTTTCACAGGAAATGTACAGTTTGCATACAGTCTCTTTCAAAATAAAAGCACTACGTCGGTACAACACTGTGGATTGCTGTTTTTTTCCTTCAACAACATTCAACATGGTTGGGTTCAGGAAAAAAGAACAGGGTTTGGCTTTACATTATTCAGAAAGCAAACATCTACCTCCTGGGTGAAAGTCTGTGGTTGTTGGACCCTCCCACTCACCCTACTAGCACTTCTGTACCCTTAACTGTTGTTGTTGTCCCACGGTGTTTCCCTGACGCTGCCAGGTGGCATCTACTCGAATCGCAACCCAGTTCAGATTGCCACGCCCACTTCCACATACGCAGAGCCCTGACGGAAACCTCAGATGCCCTCCGAGCTACCGCGAATAAGGGCTAGTCAGCTAGCTAGCTAACTTAGCCTGTTTTGGTTTACCCCGTTACATCAATATACAACTACTTGTAAATTTAGTACTGCTGCAAATCTATTGCAAATCTACTTGACTACTTATCACCGCCACAAATATACTCCAAACTCATCTTCATTATTTTCACTATGTAACGTTACTGCCATTCACGTAGGCTACATTCGTAACACTAGAACGCCGCACGTCTACTTGAATCGCACCCCAGTTTATGCTTACAATAACGTTAATCGACTCCAAACTGCTCAACTGGGTTGTAATTCGAGTAGACGCTGCCAGGTGCTGTTAAACATCAAAAGTGACTGGTTGCGTGTCTTGCAAACGTGAAAGGACAGGTTTTTCTGGAGGTCACTGACCAAGCGCTGGTATTGGACGACTTTGTGAGAATGAGACAGGATTGAACACGGAAACAAATTGAATTCCCAGAATACAAAAATGAGATGCAGCACTTTCAACTGCATTTTGTAACTTCATGATACGATGTAAAAAAGTTCACAATAATTCCTATTTACCGTCACATTTACAGATTTAAATACAGTAATAAAACCATCATCATGTAATGTTCCCAGTCCAACCGAGGACCTTTGTCACGTCATTCCCCATTTTTACTCCTGTCACCTGTGCTCTGTAAGAAATCCAGAGACACCTCCAAAATACTTGCTGTGAAATCAAACTGACAAATCAGAAGAGTGTCTGAAGTAAGTGTTGAATGGCCGCTGCTGTCCAGCCACTCTGTACACACACTGTCCGTCTGTCCATCCAGCCGGGCGGCAGCTTTTGGTGTTGGTGTCTGAGGCCGAAACTACTGACCGAGCGGCAGTTAACACCTTCAGAATAAGAAGGAGCTTTTAGGAGACAAATAGTCTCCCTTTTTCTCTCACACAAACACACAAATACACACACATACACACACACAAACACAAAATCACGAACATACACACTTGCACATACACAGATGCAAACAGAGGGTCCTGTACGCTCTCCTCTGGTAGAAGTCTGTTCTCTCTGATCACAGTGTTGACATTTGGTATGAGGAGGGAGCTGTAGTTCAGCAGTCGGTCGTCATAAATCAGCTGGTCCAGTGTCAGCTCGGATTGTTGCGGAGGTCTGCACAGACAGGAAGCAGAGTGACAGTTAGACGCAACACGAGTACCAGAAAATCAGGTGTCGCTGTTGCTTTAAAGTGTTAGAGAAGCTAACTGATGGTGTGCAGCTCTCTGTTTTGAAGTGAAGTGAATCCAACCAAATACACAACAAATCTTAAAAACGGGTGTCTTCCAGTTAGTTACACGGCTCTTATTTAAATGCATCAGCAGCAAGGAGAGAGGAACACCTGAACAACACCTGAACAACACCTGAAAACTCAAACTGCGACTCAGACTGATGTGTTCGGTTGATAAATACGTGTAAGGAGAATGCCGTCAATGTGCTTTCACAGGGTTTGTGGCCTGGATGGTGCGACACCTTGGAGACGCCTGCCACCCTGCAGACCAATGTTCAGAATCAACAAACAACAAAACCAGTTGTTTTAGTGATTCACTGCTATTTTTACCAGCCCTTTAGCCCCCAAACATTGGTGTTTATAAGTGACCCATGGGTGTTTTTCCAGAATCTTTTTAGCCGCCAGACATGATTGTCTTTAGCAACTTGTTGCTGCTTTTCCAGCAGTTTTTAGTTCTCAAATGCGGCTGTTTTAAAGACACTTGTAGATGTTTTAAGCCCCCAAACATGGGTGTTTCTTTGGCAACTTGTTGCTGCTTTTCCAGCACTTTTTAGTACCAAAACTTAGGTGGTTATAAACGACCTGTGGGTGTTTTTCCAGCACTTTTCAGCTCCCAAATGCGACTTTTTTTTAAGTGACCTGTGGGTGTTTTTCCAGCAGCATTCAGCTCACAAACATTGTTGTTTATTAGTCACCCATGGGTGTTTTTCCAGCACTTTTTTGTCCCCAAACGTGGGTGGCTGTAAGCGACCTGTGGTTGTTTTTCTAGCACTTTTGGAAGCCCCCAAATATGCGTGGGCTCTTTTTAAGAGCAATGTCTATCACTTTTTATTTTTGCAAAGCACTTCATAACTTTGGTTATGCGAAGCAGTCTACAAAGACATTCATGATAATTATCATTATTAGATTTAAGGAGTGTTTTTGTTGCAGCTACATGACCCAGTCACACATATGATGAGATTATGGAGAACAAAACCATGGGTCTACCTGGTGTGGTACATCAGTGCTATTGTCCCACTGACCAGGGCGCAGCCCCTCTGTGATTTCAGCGCTGTGTGAACGCTCATGGAGAACACAGCTCTGGGGTTGACAATGACCTTGGTGTTTGAGTGTGTCTTTCTGACTGGTTCACGGTACAGGTGAGCCAGGATGTTCACCCCGGACACGTTCTGCCAGCCGGGGCAGCAGCTGGGCGGGAGCAGAGTTTGGTTGGTGGGAGGAGGCAGCGTGATGGTGCTGCGGAACACGGCATTGTCAAACAGGTAACACTTGTCCACGCCATATTTCTTTTCCAGCAGAGGCAACAGCTCCGACCAACTGACATTAGAGTAATAATGATAAAAAAAAAAACACATTAACAAACAATGAAGCACATATGAATATATTTAAACTGTTGCATTTATAAACATTGGTTACTCCTATAAAGCATCAGTAACTGCTGTGTTAAAATAGAAATAAATTCCAAGATAAATATTTAATATTTCAAGAAGTAATAAAATCAATAAACCATTTTAAACAGACCTGTAAATAAATACTCGCTATACAATGTGTTAGTAATCATAAACTCACTTCTCTGTGGAAATGTATTTTAGTTTTCTATTCCTCTGAACGCGTGGCCTAAAGCGTAATCAGTGTTTACAGAGAGTGTGTTTCATGCCGTCACTGTTCAACTCAATCAGGAACTTTATTTGATATCAGACTTCATCTCGTAAAGCAAAACAAAAGACATCTGTCTCATTTCAAGAGTCCATTTTCTCAAACCAAGTCCTACCTGTAGACTGACTGAGGCACTATGAGCTCGTCCGTATCGTGCAGGGCGATGTATCTGGACTGGTACATGTATCTGTACACACAGTCATTGAGAGCAGGAATCTGGCCAAAGTAGTGGAGGTCGCCTGGACCGCGTGACGGCTTCGAGACTCGAGACACATTCAGAAATCTGGACAGAGCAGACCAAGCCAGCACCTCTACAAAACCTGAGGAGGAGACATCGGAGGACACGGGTTAGCAGCTGGGAGAGTTTATCATTTCAGCATTTCTGTTGCATTCTGGGAAATGACTTGACATTTAAAGCCCTGTGAGGCAAATTGTGATTTGTGATATTGGGCTTTATAAATAAAATTGATTGATTGATTGATTGATTGATTGATTTGTATTTTATATGTTATAATTAGGGCTGTCAGCGTTAATGCATTAATTGTGATGCGATTAAGGTTCACAAATAACACACCTTTTTTAAAATCGCATAAATCACGTGCTGCTGTTTCTTCTCTTCAATGACTCGTAGTCAAGCTGCAGCTGCTTCCTGTTTCCTGCTTCCTGTTGCTGTAATGATGGAAAATACAACTCCACTGAACTTCTCAACGTTCACTTTAAAAACTTCACGGACAGCTCAGTAATCTGCACCTCATGTCAAACTGAAGTAAAATACCACTGAAGGACTTTGAGCTCCACCTACGAGCTGAGCACACAGGAACAGCTGGTCAGACGGATGTCAGCGGGCTGCCGCATCGCCAAAGACGACTAAGCTCTATTTTGGAGTGAGCAAATCACCACAGACCAGTGGATCAAACTGAATCTAAGTAGTTAAGTGCTGATTAACGGGTGGAAACTCCTGCGTGATTTATCCTGACTTCAAATGAGTAGAGAAAAACTCTGCTAGCTGCTAGGCTAATTTATACGATGCAGATGTCAAAGGCTTGTGCTACATGTCATGTTACGAAACGTAACAACTGTACTCTAACCATGACCTTTTTTCTAACCCTAACCATGCAGAGACTGGAGCCCACACCTGATGCAGGTGCTCCCAATTACAACTGATGCCAGTGTTCTGAACCTACTAGCCGGCTCCTTCTTACCCGTATCTATGAGGCTGATAAACACTAATGACCCACATTCAATCATTAAAATCAGTGACGGTTCAACAGGCGACTCTTATAAACCCACTGATTAACCCTTTGAACTCATCCACCAGCAGCTGCATTGGTAATCATAAGTGCTATATCGTAGGCAACTGGACCTGCTTTCGTTTCTTCAACGCAGCCTTCAGACCAAAGGTTCCCTGCACGTCCACGTACTTGCAATGACTTGCACCAATTTGCAACCTAATGGCCTTGCAACGTCTTGCAACAGTACAGCTCACCGCGCTGACACCGGCTCTTGTGATATCACGTAAACTGCTGTCGTTTCTACAGCAACTGGTACGTTCCAGCGTAACGTAAAGCTGAACAGTACAACAAACCCCAGAGAGCACATGGATGCATCAGCACAGCACTCAGCTCTTCTTGTACGCTGCCGTCTGTGGTTAGATACCCTAACGTCACCTTTTATTTGCCGTATTGCATCTTTGAAAGGTCTGTGACAGCGACTCTGCTGTGGACAGACGAGGACACTGACAAAGAGAACACTGGATATGGACTCAGAGCCGGGTCGGGCAGAGCCAGACCCAGGGTGCTTATGCAAATCTGTGCAGGGAATTAGAGGCGAAGGACACGCCAGCCTCTTATAATTTCACTCGACTGTTTCCAAACAAATGATGATAGCACCAATCGTTGAGTCCACTGGCAGAAAACAACTTTGCCAGACTGTATTTCACCAGGAGAGAGGCTGATGGGAACCCTGCGGCAACAGGTGAGTGATAGTTCCTCTTATATGTGTTAGCATGTTATGTTATGTTATGTTATGTTTACTACTGTGTGTGTGCAACAGCCACAGCATGCGCCCATGCGTATGGCCCACGTAGCTACCTAGCTGTACAAAAAAAGAGCACAAGCTTGCTGCTGATTGGTTACAAGGTTTGAGATGATCTGCGGCGCAATGCCTGCTGTTGAACAGGTTGAATCCCTTGCAACTGCATGAGTCGACCTGTGCCAATATGCAGCTGAGTCATTCAGACCACTGCAACCTTTCTCTGCAAAGTCCTGAAACCGTTTTGTTGTGTCTGGAATCTTTGGTCTGAACTGACGTTAAGATGATTCGCCTTCAGTTCTAACTGACCGGTGCAGCGTCACAGGCTTCAGACTCTGTGAGCGTGAGCCCTACAGAGACGCTGAGGTCACGTGAGTCGACCTTAATGACCTCGTTAGCGAGGGACTAACGAAACTGATGGATAGAAAACAGGCGGGAAGACACACGAAGACAGGAAGTAAAACCAGACATGACTAACAAGGAGAGACTCTACAAAATAAAACAGGAAACAGAAAACCCCAAAAACTGCCCAGAAGGTAACGCTGGAGGGGAAGGTGAAGAAAACCACGGATAAAATAGTCCTGCTGCTGCTCGTGCTGTGGAGCCAGACAACACAATCCTACACCATACTCCACCTTTCTGTGTGTAGTAGTCCAGTATGCGCTGAGTTTCAGGGCTGGTGTTGGTCTTATAGATGACGACTCGGTTAACCCCCAGTAGCTGCAGCATCTCCAAACTCTGAATCAGCTACAAGACACAGACACTCGGTTTGTCCATTGTTAAAGAAAAACAGCAGCAAGAAGCATCGAGGGAATATTCTCTGGATGGGATGGAAACGTGCTCGGCATGAAATCACAGCCGGGTTTCTTTGAGGGTTTTGTTATTGTGTATTTCTCATGTCGGCCTGTCTTGGTCAGGATCATAGACTGTATATGAAGATGGACGACGTGTCTCCTCTTCCTCTCACTACAAAAAAATGAAGCCAAAATATCCCCATCATTGGGAGGCAGTCTGCACAGTAGCTATCCCCACTGTAACGAGCTCCCACCCAAGCACCCGTCCAGCCAATCATGAGCAGCACCACTGATCGAATTGCTAATTAAAACCAAACTTATGAGAAAAGCGAACACTTAACAAAAAAGAAAAAACTACCTAAAATGACAGACATCATATTTGAGGAAAATTAATTTGATGAATATTTTGGTCCATGTCAAATCCACAACATGGAGGGGGCGGGGCTTATGACCTTTACTGCAGCCGTCCACCAGGGGGCGATCCACATGGTTTTGCTTGATATTTGGGGAGCTGTCATGTCGTCCATCTTCATATACCGTCACTGGTCAGGATATCTTAGAAACCAGCCTTTTATTTTCCAGTTTGGCTCTTTAAGGTCTGATGTGGAGGATTTAGTGACATCTAGTGGTGAGATCGCAGTTTGCCACAAACTGAAACTTCTCCCTCATGACAAGCATGTAAGAGAACGCAAAAATGCAAATGTTCCTATCGAGAAAGGGTTTGGTTTGTTCGTTCTGGGCTACCGTAGAAACAACATGGCGGTCCGTATGTAGATAGTAACGGCTTATTCTAACAGTTCTAGAGTTATTGCAATATACAGTGTTGTGATCAAATATATTGTGATTTACTACCTTTTTCCAGCTGTAAATTATGTCCCAAAGGAAAACTTCTGTTGATTTCAGTCATGTCTTGCAGCAGCAAAATGTATCTAGTGGACTGATTATATTATTCTAGGAGGCTACCTCACGTTTGATTTGGAATATTAGTCATTTATATGATAAAAACAAATCAATACTTGGCACTTCCCTCACCCCTAAACAATTCTTATATCCACTTGATTTTAAACTAATAATTTTCATCCTTGTCCCAGTTGGCGCAGTTAAACTATAACAGCAAGAGGCCGACATTTAAGGACGCCTTTTTTTTAGTCACTGCCCAAGCTCCAGATTTTGGCGACTTCAGCGTGAGACCGGGCTCGACACACTGGACCTTTAATAAAGTAAGAAATCTGTGACTGTAGAAATCCATGTCAGGTCACGTTACCTGCAGCACGTTGGTGAAATTATACATGGTGGAGAAGCAGACGGTGAAGTTGTAAGGAAAGGAGTCACTCCGCTTCTTCTGGTTCTTCACCTCCAAAAAGTCTTCATCAGGTGCACCTAAGAGTCCGAAGAAAAGAACCACAGACACATTTTTACAATCACACTCCGTTTAAACAGGAGGAGTCTGAAGAAGAATGTCTAATGATATCTGAAATACTTCGACATGCAGTTGAACTTGTATTAGTAGCTTTTATTTGCTGAAATCACTGAACTCAACAGGCCTTTAATTCCTTTTACATAAAACTGTTGCTCAGCAAAGATCAGTAAATACGATCAAACTCTTTATTTGAACCAGTGTGAATATTAAATAATTATATAACATATCGATGATGCAGTGTTGCCAACTTAGCGACTTTGTCGCTTTAATTAGCGACTTTTCAGACCCCTCTAGCGACTCTTTCTTTAAAAAGCGACTAGCGACAAATCTAGTGACTTTTTCTGATGTTACTGAAGACTTCTGGAGACTCTGTTGTGAGAGCACGTATCATCCTTATTCTTCTCAACGAGCAGCGGATGCTGCCGTACCGTGAGCTCCTCTCTCGCCCCAAAGCACTCACAGACGGCCCAGTCCTCCCTCCCAGCTGCAGTCAGAGCAGGAGACGTTAACCCCTCCACGTCCAGACTACAAGTGAATCGCACATGCGCGGAACCGCCGCTGGCTGATCCCGACCTGGTTTACAGTCCGGGCGGGATGTAAATGTAAAATTTTCTTTGTCTGATATAAATCACTGAAAGAAGGTTCATTTGTAGTTCTAAACATATTCAGGGTGTTTTTTTACTCAGTTTTTGTCTCTCCCACGACGTTATTCCTCTCTCCTACAGCGTCCATTACAATTACATGCGTATGGACAATTATGCAAATTAGGCGATGACGCCATTTAGCGACTTCTAGCGACTTTTAGGACAGCCAATAGCTACTTTTCTTACTGAGGAGTTGACAACAGTGCGATGATGTTATGACACTGGTTCATGGGAGCTGAGGGTTACGGCACCTGGCATGGCGACACAACACAACTTTACCCACACGGACTAAAGGAATGAGGAATATGAATAATTTACCAGGTAATCGAGGACTGGACACAGATTCTGACTTCATGACAGCTTCAGAGGAAACGTGGGGAGTTACCACTAAATCTGAATGAATCACAGTCTTCTCTGGTGCTCACAGCTTTAGTGAGATGAGCTAACGATGTGTAGCGTCTCCATACTGACACAAGTTTAACATTTGTATTTGTATGTGCGATCTGAACAGTGGGTAGCCAACAACCCGTTTTCATACAGATAGATAGATGACAGATAATTTTATTGTCAGTCAAGAACACACATAAAAAACAGCGCACTAGAAAAAAATTTCGTTGCATTGACTCTCGGAATATCAGTTAAAATACAATTTGTCAACCATAAGATTTGTGTACAGTTAACAAATCTGCAATAATATATAGGAATAAATATAAAGTTTTAAAAATCAATCGATAGTTCTAGCAGCAGTTTTTGTGTCATTTCATCGTCTATGTGGCTGTTTGACTTTGTTTGATTGAGAGTTCAGTCGTCTTACGGCCTGAGGGATAAAACTGAAACAGGCCTTTATTCCTCAAAATGTGTAGCCTCACCGGGCTAGTAAAAGGGACTTTTACTGTTTCTTATTCAATGACTCGTCCAGTAAAACTCTGTGACTGTGTACGATGTGCTGAGTTTAACATGTTAGCATGTTGTCGTTTGCTAATTAGCAGCAGACAGAGCAGCTGTTGCTGATAGGACTGATATGTGAGGACATTTTAGGGGTTAGACTGTCCACTCATAAATCAAAGTACTGGACAGATTCCATTTTTGACCTCATGATGGCGCTAAATAGAAAGTCAGAGGATCAAAGTTAGCGTAAAGTCCGATCCAACAGTTGTTGAGATATTTCCTTCCAAACCACAAATGTGGCGAGATACGGAGAGTCTCTGAGGGCCCTGACACGTTGAGCCAACTGTCGGCATTCGGTCAATGTTGGGCAGTCTGTGGTTTTTTAGCGTGTTCCACACCGCTGGCACCGCTCAGCCACTGTCGGCATCATAGACGAGAGAAAGCCATTCAGCTCAGTGCACGATGAAGACATGGAAACAAGAAGTCAGGAGGGCAAATTAGGAATAAGGTGAGATTATTTTTAAAACCACTGAGCTCTTTGGCAGAAATTGACTGTAATCGTTTGTGTTATTGTTTGCTGAATATATTTGTTCTTTAAAAACTGGGTTGTGGTGTTTACGTGCTAATTGGCTAACTAGCTTCTTGAATCCGTCCTGTCGCTCTTCAGGTTTACAGTTTTGAATGATGAACACAGGCCACGGCTGCCGTACGTATTGCTTGGTCGCTGGCTGTCGTCTTTGCCGTGTATTCAAGGGCCACCTAAACTTTACGTGACGCAACAGTCATTCTCCATCACAACTAGTTCTGTGATTTCAGTTTGGTGTGTCTGAGCCTTCACACACGTCATCTGGGCACCACTGAAATAAACTGGTGTAAGAGATGTTAAAACTCTTCAGAAACAAAACATTTAAAGGTTACGAGTCGGACCGGTGATTTCCTTTTTGGTCATTTATTGTTTGATGGTTTTGGTTCTTCTGTCTGGTCTTGTTTTATCTAAAGGGTTGATTTGTTGAAGCCAAACAAGATAAACATCACGTACACTGACAGCTGTAAATTTAACTTTTATGTTCTGTGATGAATACATAAATAATGAGAGGAGGTAAAGGCAGAAAAGTTTTTAACGTCCTGGACCAAAGTGGTGGGAACCCTGCCGCTAACATGCTAAACAGCTGATGGGCAGAACCTTCAGTACCTTTAATTTTGGCTGCAGCTGTGGTCACAGCGACGTGAGATGGGCTCTGACAGCCTGAGGGGAGGTGACAGAGGATGTCAGCCGTCCCGTACGGAAAACCAAAGTGATCATCGTGGATGCTGCAGAAACTGCCAGAGGTATGCAGTTGCCCTTGGCAACGGAGGAGGCAGCGATAGGCAACCCTCTCTTTCCTCAGCACCACTGCATTGACACGGACCTGCCAGCAGGAGGCAAGAATAAGGATGTTACTGCAGTGTTATGGTGATAATTTCAAACCTACAGTTTAAATGTTCTCCATCACACTGTCAACACTTTCATCACATTTTAATCCTATTTTATTTGACTCTTTGTGTCTTACAGTGTGTTTCTACTCCTGCTGTTGTTTAAGTCTGAAACCTCTGGAGTTATTGCCACGTTAAATCTCTTCACTGACCTTTTTCTTATAAGTGCGGTGCTCCAGAAAAGCTCCCAACAGCAGGGTCTTCGTCCCTTCGACCGCCACAACAGACACGTTTAGTTCCTGAGGAGCTGCACGAGTGAAAAGTGTCTCTGCACTCACACCACAGCAGCAGTAAACACACAGCCAAAGAAATGTGAGGTCGGAGTGAAAAAGATTTGTGTCTCATTTTCATTCCTGTGACTTTGACTTTTTTCTGACCATGCTGAAAACAACACCAGGCTGCTCCCATAGGACCACACAGACCTCTACACACACCAGACTGGTTGGTTAGAACTTGAAGAACTCCTCCACCTCTTCACATCCACACCCCTAATCTACTCCATCTTTACCACCCTCCTGGACTCGATGACATCACGATGAGGTCTAATCGCCACAGGCTTTTACACATTTCTCATCTTAGGTGCACATGTAGATAAATATTCTCTCACATATATTCCTACAAACCAAACTCAGTCCTCTTAACGTGCACCAAAGAGTGGACAAACAGTATAACAATATAACACACACTCACTGGCCACTTTATTAGGTACACCTTGCTGGTACCAGGTTGGACCTGATGTCAGAAGATGGGTACACTGTGGTCATAAAGGGATGGACACGCTCAGCAACAATACTCAGGTAGGCTGTGGTGTTTAAACCATGCTCAGTTGGTACTAAGAAAATCTCCCCCACACCATTACACCACCAGCAGCAGCCTGAAGCGTTGATACAAGGCAGGATGGATCCATGCTTCCATCTGAATGTGGTTTTTCCAATCTTCTATTGTCCAGTTTTGGTGAATTGTAGCCTCAGTTTCCTGTTGTTAGCTGACAGGAGTGGCACCTGGTGTGGTCTTCTGCTGCTGTAGCCCATCTGCTTCAAGGTTGGACAAGGTGTTGTTGCTTCAGAGATGCTCTTCTGCACACCTTGGTTGGAACCGGTGCTTATTTGACTTCCTGTTGCCTTTCTATCATCTTGAACCAGTCTGGCCATTCTCCTCTGACCTCTGGCATCAACAAGGCATTTTGGCTCACTGGATATTTGCTCTTTTTGGGACCATCCTCTGTAAACCCTAGAGATGGTTGTGCTGAAAATCCCAGTAAATACTCAGACCAGCCCGTCTGGCACCAACAACCATGCCACGTTCAAAGTCACTTCAATCACCTTTCTTCATCATTCTGATGCTCCGTTTGAACTTCAGCAGCTCGTCTTCACCATGTCTACATGACTAAATGTTAATGAGCTGCTGACACCTGATTGGCTGATTAGATATTTGTATAAAGGAGCAGTTGGACAGGTGTACCTAATAAAGGGGGCTGTGAGTGTATATTGACGTATTTTGTTTTTCTACTGTGACGTGTCCCTGCAGTGCCCCTCATGATGCTGATGAAAAGAAGAGCCCAGGTGGCATCGTGTTTTTCTCTAAATTTATTTGCTGCAGTACAAAACAGATTTTGTAGCACGCAGGTTTGAATTCTTCGCTCATCCTTTAACACTGGGCTTCCATTTTACTGTGTGTGTGAATGCTTCTCTGACACTTCTCTGACAGAGATTCCTGTAACACACACCCTGTCACTACATCGTGCGACCAGATAACCTTTGTAAGGGGGCGATCGCACAGAAATGAATCGCTAGAGACGCGGACGCGTCAAAGACACTTGAAACGCTGGAACCGCTTATTCAATGTGAGCCAGCTACTGGCGTCTGACGCTCAAAAAGTTGAAAATATTTAAACTTTTCAGCATCTACGCACGTCTAAAAAGACGCTGGAAAAACGCCCGTTTAAAAAGATGCTCAAGCGTCATCATCACTGGTAAGTGATGATGTCACCGTGAAAAGTTCTGACGGTGTAAGTGTGAGAGCAGCACTGCAGCTTCAGTAAATGTTACGTCCAACACCAGAAACAGAAGCAGTGAAAGACAATGAATGACATTAACGGAGATTAAAGGTCACGAGGGAGAAGTTCAGAAACAGAAAATTGGCAGTCAGATAGGCGACAGCAGCTGAGGAGCACAGGAAGGACAGATGTCACACAAAGACATTTTAGAGTTCCTGAAAACATCGAGCAGCGTTCAGTAGCTGTTAGTTTACCTGTTGGTCCTGGCGGCGTTAGCTTCACTTGGTAGTCCTGGGAGAAAAACTGGAAGGTCATGTTGGACCTGTGGATCCACAGTAAATTATTCTGGTGAGGTCGTAGAACCTGATTACATTTTAGGTTTAAGTTGCTGTTTTGAGTTTCTTTCTGATTTATAATTTCCTGGGTGTTGTATTGCCCTCCCTGCTGCCACAACACACTGTTCTCCACCTTTCGGGGCGATAACGTGGCGCTGAGAAGCCACATTAATATGAGAAATGAGATCCGAGTGAGGTCACAATGACCTTTGATGACTAACTTTACATAATTTCATTCTTGAGTTTAAAGTGGATGTTTGTGCCAAATTAAAGAAATTCCTTAGAATGAAACGGTCACCGTGACTGTTGACCCATGACAACCAAATTCTAATCAGGTCATTGCTGAGTTTAAGTGGACGTTTGTGTCACTGGACAACATTGGGCAAGGTCACCAGACTATCACAGGGCTGACACACAGAGACAGACAACCATTCACACTCACATTCACACCTACAGACAATTTAGAGTCACCAATTAACCTGCATGTCTTTGGACTGTGGGAGGAAGCTGGAGCACCTGGAGGAAACCCACACTGACACGGGGAGAACATGTCAGAGCACCTGGAGGAAACCCACGCTGACACGGGGAGAACATGTCAGAGCACCTGGAGGAAACCCACGCTGACACAGGGAGAACATGTCAGAGCACCTGGAGGAAACCCACGCTGACACGGGGAGAACATGTCAGAGCACCTGGAGGAAACCCACGCTGACACGGGGAGAACATGTCAGAGCACCTGGAGGAAACCCACGCTGACACGGGGAGAACATGTCAGAGCACCTGGAGGAAACCCACGCTGACACGGGGAGAACATGTCAGAGCACCTGGAGGAAACCCACGCTGACACGGGGAGAACATGTCAGAGCACCTGGAGGAAACCCACGCTGACACGGGGAGAACATGTCAGAGCACCTGGAGGAAACCCACGCTGACACAGGGAGAACATGTCAGAGCACCTGGAGGAAACCCACGCTGACACAGGGAGAACATGTCAGAGCACCTGGAGGAAACCCACGCTGACACAGGGAGAACATGTCAGAGCACCTGGAGGAAACCCACGCTGACACGGGGAGAACATGTCAGAGCACCTGAAGGAAACCCACTCTGACACGGGGAGAACATGTCAGAGCACCTGGAGGAAACCCACGCTGACACAGGGAGAACATGTCAGAGCACCTGGAGGAAACCCACGCTGACACAGGGAGAACATGTCAGAGCACCTGGAGGAAACCCACACTGACACAGGGAGAACATGTCAGAGCACCTGGAGGAAACCCACGCTGACACGGGGAGAACATGTCAGAGCACCTGGAGGAAACCCACGCTGACACAGGGAGAACATGTAAACTCCGCACATAGAGTTCACATGGACCCTCCATGACAGTTAACGTGTGCACCAAAGTAAGAATAAACCTGGGTGCACCAGTTCTGAAAATAAAATTCATCAGGTGACCCAACAAGACACGTAGGTCTCCTTCTCTGAATCAGAGCGCAGAGCAGCATTCAACAGGTGGAGCATGGCACACTCACCAGGGTGCATAGCACAGATTTCCAGTAATAAGCTCATGTCAGCACTGTACAGCAGGTCGTATGCTTCCATATAATCGTTTCAATGTTTTAAAACTGGTCGAAACACAAGATGAACAAAGATTCTTCTCCCTGTGTGCTGTCAGAGGTTTTATAGTTCTGATCCAGCCTCCATATCAGAGCCACATATGACGTCACAGCTGGAGGTGTCTGAGTGAAGCCTGAAACATCAGAGTCAAACTGCAGCAGATCAGAGGAATGATTTCACCCACCTGTACATCCACACCAGCAGGCAGAGGAAGAGAATGGTGATGGTCGGACTGAAGTAGCCCAGCCGTCTGAATTTCCTCAGCTGACTGTGGCTGATCACAAACATACTGTGTCAGTTCTGCTGGTCTCAGGTGATCATAGGTGAACCCTGACTTGGGTGGAGAAACCTGGATGAGCAGAGGGAAGACAGTGACTCTTGCTCCACCTGCTCAGACAGCCTCTGCGGTGAAACTGTCAGGTGAATTAGAACAGGAACTGCATATCTATACAAACTACACTTCCTGTTCTGATTCACCTGACAGCTGAGCTCAGGTTTCATTGTATTTTTAGCTCATACAGTACAGGCCAAAAGTTTGGACACACCTTCTCATTCAATGCATTTTCTTTATTTTCATGACTATTTACATTGTAGATTCTCACTGAAGGCATCAAAACTATGAATGAACACATGTGGAGTTATGTACTTAACAAAAAAAGGTGAAATAACTGAAAACATGTTTTATATTCTAGTTTCTTCAAAATAGCCACCCTTTGCTCTGATTACTGCTTTGCACACTCTTGGCATTCTCTCCATGAGCTTCAAGAGGTAGTCACCTGAAATGGTTTTCCAACAGTCTTGAAGGAGTTCCCAGAGGTGTTTAGCACTTGTTGGCCCCTTTGCCTTCACTCTGCGGTCCAGCTCACCCCAAACCATCTCGATTGGGTTCAGGTCCGGTGACTGTGGAGGCCAGGTCATCTGCCGCAGCACTCCATCACTCTCCTTCTTGGTCAAATAGCCCTTACACAGCCTGGAGGTGTGTTTGGGGTCATTGTCCTGTTGAAAAATAAATGATCGTCCAACTAAACGCAAACCGGATGGGATGGCATGTCGCTGCAGGATGCTGTGGTAGCCATGCTGGTTCAGTGTGCCTTCAATTTTGAATAAATCCCCAACAGTGTCACCAGCAAAACACCCCCACACCATCACACCTCCTCCTCCATGCTTCACAGTGGGAACCAGGCATGTGGAATCCATCCGTTCACCTTTTCTGCGTCTCACAAAGACACGGCGGTTGGAACCAAAGATCTCAAATTTGGACTCATCAGACCAAAGCACAGATTTCCACTGGTCTAATGTCCATTCCTTGTGTTTCTTGGCCCAAACAAATCTCTTCTGCTTGTTGCCTCTCCTTAGCAGTGGTTTCCTAGCAGCTATTTGACCATGAAGGCCTGATTGGCGCAGTCTCCTCTTAACAGTTGTTCTAGAGATGGGTCTGCTGCTAGAACTCTGTGTGGCATTCATCTGGTCTCTGATCTGAGCTGCTGTTAACTTGCCATTTCTGAGGCTGGTGACTCGGATGAACTTATCCTCAGAAGCAGAGGTGACTCTTGGTCTTCCTTTCCTGGGTCGGTCCTCATGTGTGCCAGTTTGGTTGTAGCGCTTGATGGTTTTTGCGACTCCACTTGGGGACACATTTAAAGTTTTTGCAATTTTCCGGACTGACTGACCTTCATTTCTTAAAGTAATGATGGCCACTGGTTTTTCTTTAGTTAGCTGATTGGTTCTTGCCATAATATGAATTTTAACAGTTGTCCAATAGGGCTGTCGGCTGTGTATTAACCTGACTTCTGCACAACACAACTGATGGTCCCAACCCCATTGATAAAGCAAGAAATTCCACTAATTAACCCTGATAAGGCACACCTGTGAAGTGGAAACCATTTCAGGTGACTACCTCTTGAAGCTCATGGAGAGAATGCCAAGAGTGTGCAAAGCAGTAATCAGAGCAAAGGGTGGCTATTTTGAAGAAACTAGAATATAAAACATGTTTTCAGTTATTTCACCTTTTTTTGTTAAGTACATAACTCCACATGTGTTCATTCATAGTTTTGATGCCTTCAGTGAGAATCTACAATGTAAATAGTCATGAAAATAAAGAAAATGCATTGAATGAGAAGGTGTGTCCAAACTTTTGGCCTGTACTGTATATTTTACAAAGTTCACTCGTCTGATGTTTATTTTGGCTTCTCAGAATAATATCTGACTCTTGAGCTCTTTTTCTCACCAGCTAGTCATCAGTGTTGGGCAGTCACACCTTACAGTAATAAGATTACTTTTTTCAGTAAGCAGTAGTGTAACTGATTACTAACCAAATTCCAGTCATAATTTCACAGTTACTCCAAAACCAAACAACTCGTCATCCAGATTCAGGACAAGCTCAACAAAGGCTCATTCCTCTACTCAACAATTTCCCAGCGGAAGCGATTAAAGTATTTCTGATTCTGATTCTGATACTCATCCAGATCATCACTTCTCCATCTTCCTCTCATCGCATCTTCTCCACCTCTACCACCACCAGCGTCTAGACCCCGGAAAGTTTCCCTATTTGACTATGGATCTATCACCCTCTTTAAATCACACCATCTCTACGGGGTCTAATCGCCAAAGACTTTTCACATTTGTCATTCTTATGTGCACATGTTAATAAATGGTCTTTTTACTACAAAAAAAATTAGTGTCTCCTGATTAAAGTAAAGTAAAATTATTACTTTTGAAAAGAGTAACGAGTAATATATTACATTTTTAGAGTAACAAGCCCAAAACTGTTAGTCATTAATGTTGTGTCTGTCTACAATCAGCACAGTTTCAAGATTAGAGTCACCAATTCAGTATCTGACCAAATGTCTCCCCTTCTGTTCCTGAGATATGACGTTAAAACATGATGATGTCACAGTCAAGCTGACCTTTGACCTTTTGGATATAGAATGTCATCACTTTATCCTATCAGGATCCATATACATGCCACATTTTTGGCACACTGAATTCATTGTTTTCAATGTAGACCCGTGACAGGTGCGCTCAAATGCCAGAAAGACGTTGTCGAGGCGCATGTGTCCCCGAGCGCCTGTTTTTCAGGGCGGAACCGCTGCGCCCTGAGATAACTGAGTTCAACGTTTGGAGTGCAGCAACATGCACCACATGTCATGTGACCAAGACCAACCAATCACAGTCAACAGATATGTTTCCGTCTTCAGTAAATATCAGTGTGTGATAAATATGTAGAAGTTGATCATGTTAGTGCAGAGCTGTCAGAGCGTCACATCTGTCCCACAGACGATAAGACGATACATAAACAGCACGTGGAAGATGATCTGCTCTGCACTCAGGATTTCAGGTTAATAGGCTATGATGCGGTGCTTGTTATGGTTGCTTAGGGATGTCAGACGCAACCTGCCAGCGCACGCTTGAAAGCCGGCACAGAAAAGGCACAAGAGTATGTAGAGTAGGTGTTTCCCAGGCGGTTCGAGACGCGGCATATGTGCGGCCCCTGAGACATTTGTGTGAAGTTTTGTCATAATTCGTGTATGAAATCTCACGGTGTGGCCAAAAACAAATTTTGTAAGGTCACAGGAAGCTTTGACCATCAAATTTTAATTAGTTCATTGCTGATTCCAAGTTGACGTTTGTGCCAAAGTAGTGGACACTCCCTCAAGACTGTCTTGAAATATTGCGTTTAGGACAATGAGACAGATGAAAAGACACAGTGACCCTGGCCTTTGAACCTACGACTGCCAAAATCTAATCAGTTCATTGCTTAGTCAAAGTGAACGTTTGTGCCAAATTCTAAGAAAATCCCTCAAGGCGTTCTTGAGATATTGCCTTCACAAGAAATAGACAGATGAGGTCAGACTCACCTTGACTTTAGACCTTTAACCCCCAAATTCTACTCAGTTCATGTTAGGTCCAAGTGGACGTTTGTGCCACATTTGAAGAAATTCCCTGCAGTTGTTCTTAAGATATTGCATTCACAGGAATAAGATGACACAAGATCACAGCGACCTTGACCTTTGAACCTACGACTGCCAAAATCTAATCAGTTTTGGTGGCTTAATCTCAGCAGAAAAAAAAATACAACCATTATTGTGACACTGTCTCTGCTGAAACAGCAATGACTCGCTAAATCACAGATGGTGGTGTTGTTTGTTGGTGTTGAACGATGGTCTGCAGCTCGGCAGGTGACTCACCTACCCTATACTACTGACACTGTGCCATCAGCCCGAGGGCATCTGTGTGTTGTTTAACTGCTCACACTGGCTGCACATAGTTTACATGCTTCAACTATTAATAAAGAATTTGCCAGGAAAAGGTCAACACTTGCGTATAGATAAAGAAACATTTGAAAGGAATGTCACTGTAAGTAAGTGGCATAGATTTGTTGACGGGGTGTGAAACTGGTGAGGACACTTCATCTCTGTACATTTTCCCCACAAACACTCTCGTTAGTCGTCAAATTATGGAGCCATTAATGAAAACCTGTGCAGAATACGCAGAAATAGATGCTCAGGACTTTGGTCATGGACTTTCCACGTCGACATATGAGGTTCAAGGTACCCAGAGTGTGTTGATGACTTCAGAGTGAGACCAGGTTGATTCTGAAGCAGTTATTGAAAACTCAGGATTTTGGCCATGAGAAGAACACAGGCAAAGTTGAGTAACTGCATGGACACCATACTGAAGTGTCTGATACATGTTCAGCTCAAAAGTTGGTTCTGGAAGAAAATGAGCGCGTAGCGTTGATGAATAGATGCTACCTCCAGGCTGTGACATCATGAGACCATGTTGAGCTTTCAGATCCTACACGACGTCACCCTGCTGATAGAGGAGATCTGTAACGCTGACAGGAAGTGACCGCCATGAGACAGCGCGTCGTCTCTAGTCAACGACTCTCTGTGCTTCTGATCTGTAACGCTGACAGGAAGTGACCTCCATGAGACGGCGTATCATCTCTAGTCAACGACTCTCTGTGCTTCTGATCTGTAACGTCGACAGGAAGTGACCACCATGAGACGGCGTATCATCTCTAGTCGACGACTCTCTGTGCTTCTGATCTGTAACGCTGACAGGAAGTGACCGCCATGAGACGGCGCATCATCTCTAGTCAACGACTCTCTGTGCTTCTGATCTGTAACGCTGACAGGAAGTGACCTCCATGAGACGGCGTATCATCTCTAGTCAACGACTCTCTGTGCTTCTGATCTGTAACGTCGACAGGAAGTGACCACCATGAGACGGCGTATCATCTCTAGTCGACGACTCTCTGTGCTTCTGATCTGTAACGTCGACAGGAAGTGACCGCCATGAGACGGCGCATCATCTCTAGTCAACGACTCTCTGTGCTTCTGATCTGTAACGTCGACAGGAAGTGACCGCCATGAGACGGCGTATCATCTCTAGTCGACGACTCTCTGTGCTTCTGATCTGTAACGTCGACAGGAAGTGACCTCCATGAGACGGCGCATCATCTCTAGTCAACGACTCTCTGTGCTTCTGATCTGTAACGTTGACAGGAAGTGACCGCCATGAGACGGCGCATCATCTCTAGTCAACGACTCTCTGTGCTTCTGATCTGTAACGTTGACAGGAAGTGACCTCCATGAGACGGCGTATCATCTCTAGTCAACAACTCTCTGTGCTTCTGATCTGTAACGTCGACAGGAAGTGACCGCCATGAGACGGCGTATCATCTCTAGTCGACGACTCTCTGTGCTTCTGATCTGTAACGTCGACAGGAAGTGACCGCCATGAGACGGCGTGTCATCTCTAGTCAACAACTCTCTGTGCTTCTGATCTGTAACGTCGACAGGAAGTGACCGCCATGAGACGGCGTATCATCTCTAGTCAACGACTCTCTGTGCTTCTGATCTGTAACGTTGACAGGAAGTGACCTCCATGAGACGGCGTATCATCTCTAGTCAACAACTCTCTGTACTTCGTTCTGATTTGCAGCTTTTCAGATTTATTTTGTGGCTGAATATAATTTGTAGCTTCTTAAAATCTGAATGAGGATAGTAATAGTGAGATACTGGCTACAGTGATGAAACAAAACCAGCATCAGATGGACTGTATTCATAATCAATACGCCACAATAATATAAATAACCAATTCATCAATCAATGAGAATGTGTGTGTGTGTGTGTGTGGGCGGGGCATAAGCACATACAGCCAGCAGCAGCAGTGACCCACCGTCTGACACAGTCATTTTGACTTGACCAGCGGACTTCACTACAAGCTGATTGGCTGTTGAAACAGGTGATGTGCTTAAAAACCAGCCGCCGGCCATTTGACCAGCTGAGTGTCAGGTGACACCATCAGCCGGCTTGAGTCCAGCTCAGACCGGCCAGTTCACACCGCTGACACTCTTCTCTACAACGTTCTGAAACAGTTTTGTCGTGAATCTTCAGTCTGAACTGGACTTTTGACAAGAAACACATCAGAACATCTAAAACTCTGAACCAGACGGATAAATCATACATTTTCTGCTGCATATGATTCTAAAAAAAGGTGTTCCCATACATATACATAAAGATGTCTGATACCTAAACAAATATACAGCTGTAGACCCAGATGGCCGCGTTGTTATTACTGGATCCATCAGGAATATGAAAATAAAAATTCTTAAAACATTTGTGGACCAAATCCTGAATTTTTTCATTCAGTATTCTCACATCTTATTACTTTTTCTGACTCAAAAATCACAGCAGGTGGAGACTTGAGCACAACCCAGATCTAGACAGCTCACACAGTGACAGACCTTCACACTCATCTGAACTGAACTGTTAAACAGGAAAGATTTCAGCTTTACAGATTGTTGGTGACCAGAGAACAGCTGTTACTCACCCTCCCACAGAAGTTACTCCACAATAAAAGACTTCCTTGTTAGTAACCCTGTTACATCTCAGACTGACAACTCTGAAATTCACAGTTAATCAGATCAAGGACCAATCAGCTTCAGCCTAGCACAAGAATCAGGCCCAACCACTCCTCTGCTTGTAGCGAAGATTCCAACAACAAGAGAGCAGACGTTGTTCTCTGCTGTGGGAGACAGCCAAAGCATTTCTGAGAGCACAAACTAAAACACACAAACTCAAATCTGTCCGATCTCCCGACTGAGCAAACCCAAAAATAAAACCAGAATTCATCAAAGACTTCAATACGCAAAGAGCAAAAAAGAACTTTTTCAAAGACAATGACAAAAGGAAATAACGCTGATTACAGCAGTTAAAGACCATCAAGCATAGGTCGTATGTACCATAAGGTTATTGTCAGATGTGGAGGGGAGTCAGATTTGACTTCTGAGGACCATGAAAGGGTCAAATCCAAAAAGGCCAACCGTCCATCTGTCCACCTAATGTTTAAATGCTTTTAATTTTAGAACCAAAAACACTGAAGGTGTCATCTTAATTTAGGGGATGCCCATTGATCCGATGATCCTCCTGAGATCACCACAGCTCAATAAAATCCAATACAACAACAGTGCTCCAATACGATCTGTGCTAAAACTCTGGACCTGTTCCATGTTCTTAAAACAGGTGGTGCAGGGACGGGAAAGAGCCATTTGATTACAGGACAAGGTGTCCAGATTACTACTGACACTGTGCCATCGCCCCGAGGACATCTGCGCATTGTTTAACTGCTCCGACTGGCACTGCTGCACGTAGTTTACATGCTTCAGCTATTTATGATCAATGTGGCATTGGCACAGACATGGAAATACCTTACACACCTTTGGGCGGGGAGACTCAGAGAAGACTTGAAAGGAATGTCGTTGTGCAGAAGTGGCATAGATTTGTTGGCAAGGCGTGAAACTGGTAGAGGTGCTTCATCTTTGTACATTTTCCCCACGAACGCTCTCGTTAGTCGTCAAATTCTGGAGCTATTGTTGGAAACTTGTGCAGAACATGCAGCAGAAATAGATTCTCAGGATTTGGGACAGAATAAGAAAACAGGCTGAGTGTTACATGGTGTTACAGGTGAAAGGTGGGTGCGCCCTTTTTCTCAGCTGGTTTCCTGTGTTTCTTTTCTTTGTACCTGACTGGAAACACCTGTGATCTGTACATCCATTGAGGACGTGGTGGTTAAATACCTGGAGAACTGAACGGTTGAGTTGTAGTGCATCACAGTCTGCGACCTTTACTCCCGTCTGGAGGGAGGGTGGCGAGCTTTAGTTTAGAAGATATACTTTATCCATCCCAGAGGGACCTATACATGCATCTTTTTTTATTTATCTCTTTTTCAACAGTGTCCTGGTCGAGACAGGCAGCAACATCAGAGACAGACAGACGACACAGACCATACGAGCAATATAAAACACAAAATAAGAACAACATGTTAACATACACAAGGAATGAACCATAAAAACACAGAAATGGCAACTACATATGATTCCAAAGACCGGCTATGACACACTGTGACAATAGATGACTCCGTGCAAACATCCTGCAACAGTGCTTGGAAATGGCCGAGAGGAACCACTAAGTGCAACTTTGAGTCAGTCTGCAGAAGATTCCACAGATAAGGAGCTGCAGATATGAACGCTCGCTTGCCAAACTCAGTACGTAGCCTCGGTACAGACAATAAAATCATTCTGTTAACTGAGAGCATTTTTAATTTTTTGCCTCATGTACACACATTAATACGCTGGAAGTAGGTCAAGAATAACTTTGTACTTTGAGCCTTCAAAACTGCAGACTGTTGGTACACGTCAGGACAGCGTGCAACAACAGTCGGGAGATTTGAAGGTGTCACCTCGGCTTTTGTGAATAGCATGCACTTTGTTTTATCAGCATTCAAGACGAGCTTCAGATTGAACAGGAGCTGTTGAGCAGCAGAGCTGGGGGGATGGGCTGCCTTGGACAGGCGCCCCGAGCAGTTGGGGGTTTGGTGCCCTACTTGGGGGCAGCTCGGTGGTGCACCTCTCCAGCTACCAGTCCATACTTGTATATTTGGTCCGGACTGGGACTTGAACCGACGATCCTCCAGTTTCCAACCCAAGTGGACTGAGCTACTGCCACCCCGGAGAGTTGTTATTTTAGTCATTTTATTTTTTTATTGTTAATTTTTCATTGGTTTCTTTACCTTTACAGACATTTTATTAATGATTTCTCCAACATTTCATCAACATTTTTTCGTATATTTCATTGACATTTTCAGACTTTTCAGTAATTGGACTATTGGATTTTATTTTTCAGACAGTTTATCAACAAGTTTTTAAAACTTTTTTTCGCTCAATTTATCAACATGTATTTTCAGATATTTTTTAACATTTTTTGGACATTTCGATAACATTCATTCAGACATTTTAAAAATATTTTTTGGACATTTTATCAACATTACATTTCATCAGACGCACAAACCAAACACATACATACACCCTGTGACACTTGGTTTGTCTCCACGGTAACATGAAGCGATAAGATCTGCTGTGTTCATTGTTTAGAGACAGCAGTGTGTCAAGAGTGCACACACACTATGTACTGTATGAGGGCGCTGCAGTGTTTTTATCACCCTGCAGACAGACGTCAGTTTGTTAGTGCACCAACATGTTTATCACACCTAATGTGTCATCTCAGTTTAACCCTTCAACGTTCTGCTCAGCTGTTGGCAGAGCACATTTTGAGTCACTGCATCTTAATGAAAAACTAGTCCATACACATGAGTACAGCATACCATACCATGACTTAGTCATACCAAACATTAGAAAACACCAACATTGGTCCACAGGGGGAGCCACAGCGATCGGTCACATTTTAGCCATTTTGAAGCATTTTTCTGTTGTTATAGCGCCACCCAGTTGCCAATTAGAGTTAAATTTCTCCAGTCACCTTGAGGCGTCCTGTTCTACATATCTACCAAGTTTAGTAAAAATGCATATGGCGGTTAGGCCTAGATAAGAAATGAGCTCTCTAGCGCCCCCATTTTGTTTGATGGGGTCAATAATGGAGGGGTCCCCTCAGATTATGTGTGGTCATATGTCTACAAAGTTGCGTGGTGATGGGTGAAACCCTTGAGATGTTATACACCTTTATGTGATGAGCCACGCCCTCTGCAATATTCATTGCCTTATAGAAGCTCAGTTTTAGTAAGTTTTCCAACTTTTGCCAAGAGGGAACTTTAGATATTGGTCCCTAGATTATGTTCACCCAGTTTCATGCAGATCGCTCAAACTTCCTAGGAAGAGATCCATTTGAAGTGTTTTTCAAAACATTCAAAATGGCGGACAATCTATATAAGCGGAAGTTATGGGTTCTTGAGGCAAATGTGTTCCTCATGAGGAGAGGCGTCTCTGTGCAAAGTTTCATGTCTCTACCACATACGGGGCATGAGATATGCCCATTCAAAGTTTGACATTTCAATGGGTTGCTATAGCGCCCCCCTTTGGCCAATTGATGTAATATTGCTTCATTGGCATCCTCCCATGACCCTCTACCACTGTGCCAAATTTCACATGGATTGACCAAGTCAGTGAGGAGAAAAACCTGGAACACACACACACACACACACACACACACACACACACACAGTTTTCCTCATTATATAGGAAGATGTCTGGAATTGAACCCAACCTGCCTGATCTGTCTCCAACATTCACTTTACGTATGTAATGCAAGAAAAAAAATCCAGCTGTAAAGTGTCTTCTGAAAATAAACTTACAGTCTCTGCTTGTTGGACACAAACACTTTTTCACAATAAACGTACGTCAGTAAAACACCTCGTATTTACTTTTATTTCATGTGCAACAAACTTAGATGGAAAAAAGCATCATGGTTTGGCTCAACATTCATACAGGAAGTGAACAGCAGGCTCCTGGGTGAAAGTCTGGTGTTGTTGGATCCATCCACCTCACCTCCTGCTCGCCTCACTTACCAGCTCCTGAACTTACATTCTCATCCGGCAGGGTTTCAAACTGACACCGTCCGGTGGCGTTATTAGCTGTCGTGACATACTGCCACAAGAGGATGCCTGTTTCTTGTCAGGGTTTGTGTGGTAATCAATGACCATGTGGCAATATTTGATGACTTCTGAATGAGAACAGGTTGGTCTGAACGTGTTTTAAAAGCATTTCAGTGACTGATCTGAGATAAAGCCACTGAACGCTGTCGGGCCAAAGATCTAAATACATGACTACAATGTAAATCTGCTGTGAAAAACAAAGAGACACGACACATGACACTAACCCCCAAATTCCACCAGATGCGTGTTGGTTGCGTCTGCGCTCAGTGATTGTCAGCAGTGCTATCCTTCGTGTGCTGAGCTGTACTGTCCAAACAATCTGATTGGCTGCAGAGGCTGACAGTTTGAACAACAACGTCTGATTGGATAGAAGCCCCTCGCATCACAGATGACATCATCAGATGGTAGTATTGTACCTATTACTGTGGTCACTGGTTAGTTCTGTACTTTAACTTCAGTAAAAGTAACAACAACACATAAAACAAAAGCTGCATCAGAAGTAAACTAGAATCACTGCCTCGCTGTTGCTCTGCCTCCACGAACCCGTCAAGTTGCAGTTTACGTCCATGTCTGTACAGACTCACATGTTGCCATGACAGCAGACAATGCTTCAAATATGGATGGATGTGTCTGAACCCATTAGTAGCACCATGGACAGTTTGTAATAGTTACGGGCAAAAACGTGTTTTGTTAAGTCACAGTAACTTTGACCTTTGACCTTCAGCCACCAAAATCCAATGAGGTCATCATCAAGTTTAATTGGGTGTTTGTGCCAAATTTGAGGAAATACCTTCAAGGTGTTCTTGATATATGGTGATCATGTGTATGAGAAGGATGCAAGGTCGCAGTGACCTTCAACGGACAAATTCTAATCACTCCATTGTTGAGTCCAAGTAGAGGTTTGTGCCAAATCTGAATTCCCTTGAGGCGTTGTTGAGAGACTGTGTTCACAAGAATAGGACGGACAGACAGACGGACCAAAGTTCATTGTTAAGTCCAAGTCAACATTTGTGCTAAATTTGAAAAAAATATTTCTCAAGGTGGTTTTGAGATACTGCATTGACGAGAATGAGACAGACAAGGTCACAATTAGTTTTGACCACCAACGTCTAATCAGTATATTCTTGAGTCCAAGTGGACATTTGTACCAAATTTGAGGAAACTACCTCAAGGCCTTCTTGAGATATTACTTTCATGAGAATAAGATGGACACAAGGTCACAGTGACCTTGACCTTTGACCACCAAATCCTAATCAACTCATTGCTGAGTCCAAGTGAAACTTGGAAAAATCCCTCAACGTGTTCTTTGGATGGATGTCATGTTCACAAGAATGAGACAGACGAGGTCACAATGACCTTGACCTTTGACCACTTGAGTGGACGTTTGTGCCAAATTTGTACTCCCTCAAGGTGTTCTTTAGGGAATATAAATATAACCTCTGTAATTTTAAGTTGTTTTTTTACACTGTAAATGAGATGACACTTGTGTATTATGGGATGTTGAGTGTGTAGAATTTATAACGAGAGCACGACCGTGAGTTTAATTGTATTCAGTGTTTATTATGTTTGTTTTACACAGCGCTCTGATTGGACGAGCAGAGCGGCGACGCCTCCTTCAGGACACAGACAGAGTTTCAACAAGCTGCTTTTATTCTACATCAGAACTACTGTACACACACACACACACACACACACACACACACACACACTTTGATACTTCTATATTTGTGAGGACCCTCCATGAACCTTTGATCTGGTCCTCACAAACATAGACAAACAACACACACACACACACACAGAAACGTCTTTGGCAGGAAGCAGCCTCTTCTTCTGCTGAACAAACGACGACAAACACAAAGGAGCTGCACGGGCATCGGACAGTGATGTCATCAGGAAGCGAAGCGCGCGCGCACACACACACACACACACACACACACACACACACAGATAGACAGTGTACAGTGTGTAGTGTTGTCACTTTAAAATCTGAATACTCTGAGTCCAGGTGAACAGCTCCACCTGCTGTCACATGCAGGTACCTGCACTCAACAAACAGCAACACAAAGGAATTGTGGGTAATGACGCTGAGGTAACATGTCTTGAAACTAATGTTTTCAAACTGATGAAGTTTTAATTGTGATGTAACTGAAACATGTTTACACGTATGATACTTCATCTTCACTAAATACTATATCTTATATATGTCATCTGTTTTAATCATCATATAGTGTTTTTATAACCAGCTGTTGTCTCTCGACGCTCTGACATCACAGGAAGTCCTGTTCAGAGTCAAACTGATAAAACAAACATTTCTGAAGTTAAGTCAGAAAAATAAAAAACAAAACAGGAGTTTAAACTACTTCACTTAAACTTCACTCACTGCACGGGATAAAACCAGAACCCGTCAAACCCCCACGCTCATTTTAGTCTCTGAACGCCCCATGTTTATTTTGTTCCCGAACACCAGACATTCATGTAGGTTCCTGAAAACTCCACAACTGTTTGAACTCCCTGAAAATCCCACACTCGTTTTTGCTCCTGAACATCCCACACTGGCCTCACACTCTTAATTCCCAGACACTCACAACTGTCCTGGATGCAAATCCTAGGATAGCAAAGGAATGAGCCGCCCTACTCCTCCTCTGATTGGCTCATGCTTGTTGCCTTTGTTTTTTGGATTGGTTAGGTTTTGGATAAGAATGTCAGTGTAAGCCAATCAGAGGCTTCACTACCCTTGGATTCAGAAATCTGCCTCCTGGACACACATTGAAAGCCCCACACTTGGTTTTGAGTCTTGAATGCCCCACACATCTTTTTAATTCCTGGACATCCTACGCTTGTTTTAATTCTTGAATGCCCCATGCTCATTTTTTCTTGATGCCCCACATTAATTTAAGTTCCTGAGCGCCCTGTTATCCATTCAGTCCCTGAACGCCCCGGGCCCAGTCTGACAATAGAAGGAGTTTTATGCTGGAAGGTTTTAAAGACTCGTGTGACTGATCTGTGACGTCAGACGGTAAAATTAAGACGTCCGATGGGACTTTTATCACGAGGCGTCAGAGCTCGACAAACAGCTGATAACTTTATTTTTTAAGGCGTCCATTTTTAATTTTTAAGGCAATATTCCAAAGTCAGTTTTATAATGGAGTCTAATTTTTAAGGCGTTTGTTTTTCAATCAGTTCTGATTCATTAACTCTGTTTGGGTTACCATGACAACACTAGCATGGCGGTTAGTGGTTAAACATGCAGAGTGGTTAAAGTACACAGAACGACAGACTGAACAGCATTTTCACTGTGAGACATAATCTCTTCATTTCCACCTTAAAACTGCAAATAATAATGATTCAATTAAGGATAAAGGGGAAAAAATAGTTTCTTAATTTACCTTAAAATGGCCTTAATTATTCAGGTAAGGTAAAAGTTCAGGGATGATTTAGTGCCATTTCTTACAGTTGACACATTTGAACTATCCCGCTAATTAACACAGGATTTGGGGTGAACCCCTGAATTTGCACCAACATTTAAAAATTTAGGTCCCTTAAGGTGCAAATTAAGGGGTACGTTATGGCACAGACCTTGCTCATGAATACAGCTGCAATTAAGATATTTTAAAGACATTTTAAGGGGTTAATAATAATGAATGCACTGTAATATATTTAGGTGAAGATGTTAAATTAAGAATTAATTAATGGGTTTTTTGTTATTTCTAATTTTTAAGGCGTTTTTCTGAAAATAAGGCAGCACTTCAAATTCAGTGTTTTAGTAATCCTAATTAAGGCGTTTGTTGTGATGTCACCAAACGACACTGAACTCCACAGTTTGTAATTCGGTTACCATGACAACACCAGCATGGCATTTAGTGGTTACAGAGCGCTGACATGTAGAGTGGTTTACAGTTTGACGAGACAGCTGACTGAACACGTTACATCACCGACATGATCCCTTCATTTTTACTTGAAAGTCCACAAATTCACCCTTTAATACTGAAGTAATTAAGGTAATTTTAATGGGATGTTAAGGTGGAATTAATGGATTGTAAAATAGATTATCTGCATGGGTTAAGAGCATTAATACCATTTTTAGACTTAAACAAAAAGCCCTTAAGATTTTTTTTTACCAAATAACATAAAAGCCATTCCTTAATTTCTACCTTAAAATGTCCCTTAATTTTTCAACTAAAGTTGAAGGTCCAAGACAGTTTTATGTTATTTGATAAAAATTTAAGGTGTTTTTACTCTGAAACCATGAAAATGATCAATTTTTCCCAAATTTAATTTGAACCCTAAAAAATTTCACCTTAAAAGGCTCTTAATTGAAAAATTAATCAGACGATTTGCACGCGCACACACACACACACACACACACACACCCACACACACACGCACACGGCCATGACTGATGATGTAACAGTTCAACTTTGTATGAGGTCATCACAGTGATGTCATCAGAGAGAGTTACAGAGCGCTTTCATACAACAGTCAACACGCACGCACACACACACACACACACAC
The DNA here is from genome assembly GCF_041903045.1 of Epinephelus lanceolatus. NCBI lineage: Eukaryota > Metazoa > Chordata > Actinopteri > Perciformes > Serranidae > Epinephelus > Epinephelus lanceolatus. The sequence goes on from NC_135737.1 coordinate 48,276,672, forward strand.
GCACGCATGCACACACACACACACGCACGCACGCAGGCACACACACACACACACACACACACACCCAACGAACCAAAGCCCATTAATAATAATAATGATCAATAACGGCAATAAAGCAGAAATCAGCAACATCGTTGTCCCATGTGGCTTCACCCCCATCTTCATCTTGGTCAGTCCTTCGTGTCTCGGTGTGAAGTCCACTGAGTCCGATTAGTTTCCAGACAGGAAGTCAGTCTGATCGTCTCTAATTAACAGATTGATATTAACGGTATGAAACTGAAGATACACCTGCAGCGCCCCGAATGAAACCTGATAACCTCCTGATCAACTCCTCTAATTAAGACACTAACCAGCCGGCTAATTCAGAAACTCACCTGTCGATTAACAATCTGACTTGTTAACGTACTAAATATGTTTTTCTACGTTTCTGACCTAACAAACCGACCTGTTCATTAACAGACTGACCTAATTAACCCTGACCCTCCTCTGACCCCCGTCCTCGTCAGCAGTCCGTCTACCACACCTCGCAGCGCCTCCCGGTGTTCATCGGCGTTCCTACAGGACAGTTGAAGTGGCGGCTGAAATCTGGAGAGTTGGCGAGTGTGCCGATGACTCTGTATCGGGGGGGACTGTGGGGGTCGGTCACCAGGCCCTCGTGAGCGCTCTCCGGTGTTCGGACTGAACACCACACCTGAAAACAAAAGCAAAAAAAAGTTGTTCCTCTGATGAACGTCCACTTCGTTCCTTTCTCTCTTTACTCTGACATGGTGTTCATGCTGTTTCCTGGTTGGGTTGGGAGGTTATTCAGCTCTAACCAATCAGCAGGGACTGATGTTTTCAATCGACACCGACGAGAGGCTCGGGCAGCATCACGGTTTGTTTTGTTAATGAAGTAAAAAAAACGGTTTGACTGACTTCATTGAATGGTCAGTACAGGATAACCTAACCCTTTGCCATCTTTACTATTGACGGTAACTTTAAATAAAGCTACATTCAATATCAACCAAAGAACACACTCCTCATTGTAGAGGAGTGTCTACAGGGACTGCATTTCAGTGTGATTCTAACTGATGTGTGAAGTGTGTAAGCTACGTCTCATATTAATGGATTCGATGCAGGTCGATGGAAAGCGGAGCTTTAAAGAGAAGTTCTGTAGAAAACACCTGCGTGGCCTTTAACTACAACCAAATTAAACACTTTTATATTTAAAATGACGTCTGAAGAACAGAATTAATCCAGATGGCTGAATACCTCATCAGTCTGGTGCAGAATTCAGTGGCAGCAGGTAAAAATAAATCACAGTGTCATCAGCGTATAACTTGACATCAGGACAAGCAGAGCGTTGGTCATCAATAGAAACAGACGTGGTCCCAGTATAGAGCCTTGTTCCATGCTGTTCTGTTAAGAGGGTAACAGAGGTGTTATTGTTTGTCTCACCTGAGCAAATCCCACAAAGAAGAGCTGGTCATTTGTCAGGTTGACAGCAGGAAGCCTCTTCTCGTCTCCGTTCCTTTGGACCCACGACCGATAGGCCTGATGAAATAACATCAATTTAGTCATCACTACATGAGAAACATATGGCAGGGTGTGGTATGGTTCAGTACATTTGTTTCATTTTGTTACTAACATGGTAGGCGGCCTTCAGTCCTCCATTGTCAGCAATATTTTCTCCGAGCGTCTGTTTTCCGTTGACATGTTCTCCGTTGACGGTGTAGTGGTTGTACTGATCCATCATGCACTCTGTTCTCTGACGAAACGCGTCCACTGATGAGTTCTGCCACCACGGCCTTAAGTTACCTTCTTTATCGTATTCACGACCTGACAGCAGGAAGGAGGACATGAACACTCAGATGAGTTTAATGTTTATTGTTCCTTTCCCTTCACTCTGTCATGACAATCTATTGATGCTTTCACTGTCATTTACACTTCAGGGCAAATATGACTGATGTGTGTGGTACTAACAAACACTGAAGTGTCTGTGAGACAAACATCCAACAGATAAAATCCAAAGAACTTAACTTCAGGTTCAGGACACAATGTAGGGTCATTTTTGACACTGTTGTTCTAAATGACTTATTATTGATACAAATAAATATATTAGATTTGAATTTTTCATTGTTTCACACAGACAGAGTTCCCTTTGAGAACAACCTCCTAACACTTCTTTTAAAAATCTCAACAATCACCCAAAAACCTCAGAAACACCAACTAACATCAATTCAGTGACACCTTAACAACCAACCCTGACACAAACTGGTTTGGTTTCACACCAAATTTCCAAGAGTGCATCATGTCTGTGAGGTAGTATGACGGACTAGAGATGTACCTGAATCTTTTTATTCATTCATTCATTTTCTGCAATTGCTTATCCAGTTAAGGGTCGCGGGGGGGTGGAGCCAATCCCAGCTGACATTGGGCGAAAGGTGGGGTTCACCCTGGAAAGTGATCCCTATATTCAGAATATTTCCCCCACTGAGTCAGCAGACAGCGGACTGAGAGCTGCCCGACAGCCTTATGTGCAGGAGTAGTGAGACAAAAGTCTGATGCAGCAGCTGGATTTATATCAAACCCTCGCAAATTATAGGTTAAAATGAAGCTTAGAACTTGTTGTTTTTTAGGAGCATGTATTCATATCCTCCATTTCAAAAACCCACTTAAAATACGAAGAGAGAGAGAAAAAAAAAAAAAAAAACGACCAAAAAAAATGTATTATCTATTTATTTATGGAGCTGTATTGACCTATTCATGTATTTATATTCAAAATCATTTATATATTTATTTCCTCAGTTATTTACTTCACAGCCATTTTTATTCATTTATGTGTTTATTTTTTATGGAATGGAATGCATTTTAATAATTAAACAGTATTCAATGGGGATGGGGTCCAGAGAGTTCATCGAATTTAGTTTTGTTAAAAATAAAAACTTAAATAGAGTTGGAGAGAGAAACAAGAGACAAGTGTGGAAATATATTTCATAATTAAAACAAGCCATTATTAAATCAACTGAATGCTCTGAAGGCTCATAAATTGCATTGTCAGTAAATATTAGATTAGAAAATACAACAGTCACACGATGTAACAGAGCTTCTGGTTTAAACAACGCCCACTTCCGGTCTTCTATCTGAATACACAGACAAATGTAACCCACATGAAATACAGAGCAACTAATCCTTGTATGTTTAGAGATGTAGTTGCATGTTGCTTCCAGCAGGGAGCGTACGACGCTGTGTGCCTGAGGTGGTGGAGAGTGTTACATATGGTTCCCACCTGTGCATGACATCAAACGTCCTGAACATGTCCTGTATAGATGCAACAGGCAGACACAGCAAGTTGTGTTAAGCACCACAAAATGATCTTAAACCTGATAATTCAATCAGCCCAGTGCTGATCAGCTGCTCCTCTATCAGACTAGGAGCTGTGAGCGTGGAGGAGATGATAACCTCTGTCCCCTTATTAATGTCTTCAGAACTCTGGCTGTTTTTTTTTAAACTACCAGATTTACAGATGAACTCGGCGATGGCGAGCCCAGCCCAGCAACGCTGTGGACGGTTGTGGATGTGGAGTGGCCTACCTGCTCACAGAGGACGTCAGATTCGCTCGACTTGTTCACTCTGATTCCAGATAAGGACGCAGACACTCATAACTCATCCGGAATCGTAGCAGGAAACAACGCTGAACACACTTCACGACACCAGGAAGTGAACTTTTGAAACTCTGGAAACTAAAAACTCTCAAATTGAAGGAAGTTGAGTCCAATGTGAAGAGACGTATTCTTTTGTTTATTGTCTTTAAAACAGCTCTTCTTTGTTATTTTCCACACAAACCACAGCACTGTGAATGTTTCTGTTACTGGAGGAGGGCAATCAAAATTGTCAACTGTTCAACACAATACCATCTCCCTTTGCAGGTTCTTTAAGGTTTATTACTTCTATCAGACCTAGATAGATGTTACTGTCTCTCCTACCCCACCCAGTTAGGACTAGAGGTGCCAAACATACAGATACAGACACAGATAATGATGTCTCTCTACAACAGACTCTGAGTGTTAACACTGAACCTTCCAACCTGGTATACTCGCTGCTATTTCCTGACAGGCTTCTGATTTTTTCTACCCAACTCCAAGACGGAAGGATCAGAGAACAGTGAATGTTTCCTTCACTTATTGACCACCTGTTGTAAATAAGTGCCACTGAAAGCATTTTGGAGATCAATGTATTCGGAGGTCTATTTAAAATGAGGCTGCGTTCACACCTGCCCTGTTTGGTTCGGTTCAGTCAAACTCCAGTGTGTTTGCCCCCTCAGTGCGGTTCATTTGTGCAGGTGTGAACACACCAAAACAACCGGACTGAGACCTTCTTGAAGAGGTGGTCTCAGTCCGGTTCCAAAGGAACTCTGGTGCGGTTGGTTTGTGGTGAGAAGGTGTCCCGACCTGGATGTGAAGCAACTGCAGTCACATGACACATTGTTTGGGTTAAACATGAGCATGTTACAGTCCTGGAGGATTATTAATGTGCACCTCCTCCTGTACTGCCTTAATATGCACATTCAGCACATCCAATGCATCAAAACATTGTTTTCTAGTTGGAGCCGCGCCTCGTTTTCAAACTGTATGGTTTGACTAAAATGAACAATGACAGCAATATAGTCCACGATGAGCAGCGCTAAAATCAACCTGCGTAGTTGTCCCTCCATTGTGACATTAGAAAGTGTCACATTTATCTTGCAAGTGTACTCTTCTTCAACGTTTGCTTTACTTCCTGGATTTTTCACACATGGAAATTCTGACCAATCAAGAGCAGCTTTCTCACACAAGGCATTTGATCTGGTCCTCTTGTAAATGCTGCCGTGAGAACACGAACCAACTCTAGGCAATTATACAACTTTGGAACAACATGAGTCCCTGATTCAGACCAGAGGAGACCACTCTAGGGCTGACAGCAGCCTGAAATAAACTTTGGACTCACCCTGATCATCGAAGGCGTGCGTGAGCTCGTGACCCATCACCACCCCGATCCCGCCAAAGTTTAACGCCCTGAAAACACAAAAAGATATTTTCAAAGTTTCTCAGGAGATTCAAAGAGTCCAGAAACCACAGACCAACGGTCTAAAGTCCCGTCAGCGCCTCCTTCAAACAACATCCTGATGATCAGATATTAGTGGAGCTAACACTCGTCCTGTGGGTGGCGCTAGAGGACTTGTTGTTTATATATCTGACTGTCTGTAACAAATTCAGCTTCTCATGTCGGGACATCTCACAGTAAGTGATTATTATTTTACAGGTGTAATGAGTCATGTCCACCTGTCTGTCAACGGCTGACAGACAGGTGGACACACACACACACACACACACACACAGGTAGATATGGAGGTAAACAGACTTGGGGTGGTCGTGGGCGTAGAAAGGAGCTTGGAGGATCCCGGCAGGGAAGACGATGCCGTTCTTAGTGGGCATGTAGTAGGCGTTAACTGTAGGAGGAGTCATACTCCACCTGAGAGGAGGAGAGGAAACAAGGAGAGGAGGTGAGGAGAGGAGAGGAGTTAAGCTGTGTTCCTACTCATTGGTCATAAGGACAGAAGACGTTTTGTGAACCCCTGATGTGTGTGTTCGTGTGTATTACTGGTCTTCATCATTATTACTGGTCTTTGTTGGGAGTCTTCCTCAGCTGGTCGGCCATCACTCGCGCTGAGAAGTTGTAGAAGTTGAGCATGTTCTGGAAGAAGCTGTCGTCTGACACTTCATACTGAAACACAACACGTTAGAAGGTGTTGATCAGAGCAGCAGGGGGCAGCAGAGCGCCGCCTTGTGGTGTCACACTGAAATACAAACAACCTCTGGAATAAAATACAAGATGACAGCTGTCACTCACCCCGTCATAAACATCGTCCAACTCTTTGGGGTCCAGGATGAATTCTGGGAAGCCGATCATATCGTAGATCGCGTCTGCCTAACAAGCGACAAACAGAAACAGTTAAACCAATCAGCACCCTTCACCTCCACCTGTCGGTCCGCCCGCCTGCGTACCTTGTCTTTAGCAGCCTGTCTCGTTTGGTCGTCCATCCAGCTGAGTCGGTCCAGAGCTTCTTTGAAGGCTGAGCGGATCTCGTTAATCATCTCCTCGGCCTGAGAGAGACAGAGAGACGGAGATGAACTGATCAGACCTGTCTCTGCTGTAGAGACAACATCATGTCCACGACGTCTTCAGGTGTGAACGGTGCTGTGACTCACGATCTCTTTGCTGTGTTTGTCGAAGGTTGCTTTAACGAAGAGCGCTCCCAAGGCAAAGCCCAGAGTGTCATCAGTGTTCCCAATACACGTCTGCCAGCGGGGGGTGCAGGACTGCGACAAAACACAACCAGTTAGAGCCACATAGGACCAGTTGCAGAACCATCAGAACCAATTACAGACAGCTGGAAGCAGTTTTCCCAAAGGTACCTGAACAGTTTGAGACTTCACAACCAGTTTGAGCCACACAGCAAAACCAGTTTCTAATGGCTCATTTATTAGCCTGGCTTACTGGGGTCCACTCGGTTTCGGTACCGTTCACATTTGACCTGATACTGGGACCATCTCTGGTGCCTGGAATTTTGTACCAGATCCCAACAGTCCTTGTTTTCGGTACTTTCTCTGTAGCTGCAGGGGTGACGTAGAAGACTAGTAAAGAAAACAAACCAGATGCCAAAACTGAAGCGTCAATCTCCTGCGATAGTTTTGGCTGGCTGGGAGGCCGACGGTGCAGCCTTGGAGTGTCGTGGCTGGCTTCAGGCTTTGGGGTGCTTCACAGCACTTCCTCCTCGTCTGAACCCGGCGTTCTCACCTCGAGGTGCACTCAGGTGCCGACATCCAGCCTCGATGGATTTAACGTGAATTGGGCCTCTGCAGTGCTGATGTAATTTGGACAGAGTTCGGTGCCCAACCCTCGGGTCCACAGCCAGGTAAAACCATCTTAAATCCACAGTAACCAATGAAAGCCCAGCACTCTCAATTAAAACCACATACTTCCCATTATAACCAGTTAGAGTCCATCACATCTACAGCTCCAGCAGGCCAGGACCAGTTAGAGTCAGTTACACACCAGTTAGACCAAATCCAGTTTCCCTGTTACCTGTTAGAGCGAGTTAGAGGTGTCCAAACACATAAAGCCCTCTTACATCCCAGTGAGAACACCTCAGAGTGGTTCCAGTTAGAGCCCAGTAAAACCAGTTAGAAGAGCAAAGATACAGGCCAGTAGAACCAGTCTGAGCTGCATCAGTTCCACCAACAGGACCAAGACTCTGAGAGGATTACTGACCATAGTTACTGTAGTCATAGTATCATTACAAGTACTTCTACCTGCTGTAATCAAAGAAACACACTGGGTCAGTCACAGCACCAGTAACACTGGCACTATCTGTAGTTTTTACACCAGTAACAATAAAGTTACAGTCACAGCAGTGATAGCAGTGAGAGTAGAAGTTCTTGTACTTGCCATAGTAATAGTATTATTATCTGTAGTATTGGCACTAACAATAGAAACAGTAGTAGTTATCCACCTTACTCCTAGCCCCCATGATGCCTTGCATGAATTATGGGCGTGACTTCCGGCGCTGAACTGAAACTGGCGTGGTAACGGTATGCTAATGATTTGCTAATCCCCTTTCTTGGAGCGATTGGGAAATAAAACATGTTACATCTCTGATGGGATGTTAGCATGTTAGCTCTGTCATCTCTGACGGCTGCCTCAGAGCATGCTCGTCTTCCTTGAAACCATCGGCTGTGTTAACGTGTTGTTAAATATGAGTTTGAACTACCTCACAGTAAACATCTGCTCCTTCTACAAGATCTTGTATGATTTCCCACGACTCATAAACACACACTAACTCGTTCAATGAGCATTTAATATAATACTGTATTAATCTTATCTCCATGTAAAGAGAATAAAGCTGATGTTTCCCAGCTGATGATGATCATCTGCCTTAAAGGGAAATTTTGGTTTATTTCAACCTGTCTCCTATCGTCCTAAATTTGTTTCAAGTGACTAGTGACATAAAAATAATAGTTAGCATGTTAGCCGTTAGCCTAGATACAGCCGGGGCGCATAGTAGCGTCAGACCTGTTAAAACGTAAGTGAACGGGCAACCTTCAAGTGCAAAGTTAGTCCACTAAACAAGCTTTTTTCGGCCGGGCTTTGGAAAGCGGAGCTAGATGGTAAACAAACATGGCAGCACACCGGTAAGGTAAGACAACACGTTTACATGTCGTTTTCTATATGTTCTCTGACATTTATCCTAACGATATGAGGCGGTCTTTGTGGAAAAAAAGCTTGTTTAGTGGACTAACTTTGCACTTGAAGGTTGCCCGTTCACTTACCGAAATTTCCCTTTAACACTGCAGTTCAGACATTTTTATAACTGCTGAAGTAATAAGTCAGTTCTGCTGAGTGAAACGTGACGCTGAGTTGAGCAGCAGACTGCAGTCACTTCAGTCACAGAGGTTCAATAAATAACTTTAGGCATTCATTTTATATGATATGAAAGATGTGTGGCAAATCAACATTAAACACAATTCAAGATATGCTGCTGAGTTTATTTTATAACGGGCAATCTCTACCGTCTATATGTAATCTAACAGAGAAATACAGGGACATCATGTGCTGACAGTGAGGGACAGACCTGTCACTCCAGGTGTCATTCTCCTCCACTAATTATGATCTAATACTCTCCAAACTCTTTTGATTTTATTATTTATCATGTCATTCCAAATCATGTGAAAATGCAGAGGATGCATTAGCGTAGGGTGTGCACGAACACACCTGACAAACCACATCCCGTACTGATTCAGGAAGGGAAAGAGCATTTTATTTATTTTTATTTTTTTTAAAGGTATTTTTTGGGCATTTAGCCTTTAATGGACAGAACAGCCAAGTGTGGAGTGGAGAGAGAGAGAGAGAGAGAGAGAGAGAAAGGATGACATGCAGCAAAGGGCCACAGGCTGGAGCTGCTGCAGCAACAGCCTTGTACATGAGGCGCCTGCTCTATCCACTAAGCCACCGACGCCCCAAGAGCATTTTATTTTTCAATACGGACAATCCATTTGAAGGTTACACAGAATGAGTGGTTATCTATTCCTCTCTGTAGGTCCGTGATGAAAACTGTCCTGTTTGTGTTGGGTGCATGTTCAACACTCATGTTGCTGTTGAAGCCAAATATTTCGATCAGTCTGGTTGGTAATGACGTTACAGATGTGGACAGCGCAACAGGTACCAGAGCTCCTCAGGGACATTTTAGAAAACGCAAATTTAATGTTATTAATTTAATGTTAAAACAAAGCAGTGTTTGCTGTATTAAAGGTGAATTACTTCAGAAAAGATCCACTGTTGGTGGTTAGCCACCGAGATTAGTCACTGGAGCAAATCAGAGACAGTCTGTGTGATTAAATAGTTTGCTGCCACTTCCTCTCTCTGTCCGGAAGTTGCACCCATCTTCATTCCTACAGCAGCGGCCTCAGAAATAAGGTGGATAGCAGTACTAACAGTAATATTTGTAGTAGTTAGCATTAACAGTGGTATTATCTGTATTATTGGCAGTAACGATATAAATCTGTGGTGTAAAACAAGTGGCAGTAATAACAGCAGTAGTGTTGCAGTATGAGTACCTTCTTGGTGCCGTAGAGACTCTCCAGCAGTTTGTCCTGAGCGTTCTCAAAGCGTTGGTCCAAACTAGCTACACTCTTCTGAACCAGCGTCCACATCATGTAGTTATTCAGCAGACTGCAGGCAGACAGACAGAAAGACAGCTGGTGAGACAGCTGGTGAGAGACAGGTGAGAGACCTGCTGCCGTCTTTGACTGGACAGTTTCTGACCTGCGCTCCGTCTTGTTGATGAGGTCAGACACCTGCTGCAGGTACTCTCTGGCGTACAGGACGACAGGTTCAGTGTCGTTCAGCTCCAGAGGAGACAGAGAGGACGACAGGTAGTCCAACCAGTCCACGGCCGGAGCCAACAGCTAAAATACCACAGAAGAAGAGATATTAAATTAGAGATACAGATACGCAGATGATTTCTGATGCTGGAAGAAATTACACAATTATATAAATACCTTTCATTTGATCTAATCGTTGCTTTTATCTTATTTTATCCCCGCTGTTTATTTTTACTCTTTTTTTATTTATTTATTTTATTTTTATTTTACAGTTTTTTTCTTTTTTGTTTGTTTATATTTTCTATTTTTCATTGTCATAATTTTCCAGTCTCAAAATCCTGTATGTACACTTGTTTGTGTTCTTCTTTAAATTGACTCGGTGTTATTTCAGTTTTGGGATGCGTGTTTGTACGAAGTTTTCATGTTTTTATTTTATTCATTAGGTTATTTGTCAGGCACCATGCAAAACACAGTGTGACAGGAAGTCTAGCTGAGGATAATCATGGCCTCTCTGCTTCAGAGTGAAAATATAATCATCATCACGACAACATTCTCATATTTGTGACATCATCATTTCAAATTTGATATTGTTTTAGAGCATTGAAAAATGAAAGGCTCTGTCAGCCTCTGTATTATTAATCTAAACTTTGGAAATATTAATGTGATCCTTTACGATACATGGTGTTTATTTTCATTTCTCCACTGAGAGGAAAAACTGATCCCAAAAAGTGAAAACTGGAGGCCGTGCAGAGAGAAGAAGTGCTGAAGTTATTCTCAACAGAAACACGAAATATAACCAGTTTGTTCCTTTGTATAAAACAAAAATGCAAAGTTCTGCAAGTTTTGATCTTTAATGAAATTTAGTTTGAAAGTTAGCGCAAGTGACACAACGAGGCTCATGTCTGGTGTTTCCCAGCAGAGGGCGCTGGAGCCACTTTCAGTCACTCTAACAAACCTTTCTGACCAAATGAAACTATAACTCACTCTGAACACATTGCACTTGCTTTGACTGCTGCTGTTGGACCTTTAATTCTTGATTTGATGTAACTTTAAGACGTTCACTGACTGATTTGCAGCTTTTAGTAATTCAAACCTACAACAGATGCACAGTCTCTGATAGCTGATGTGTTCACACTGAAGCACAACAACACACATCCATCAGTGTTTCTCCTTGTGAGAGGCTGGTTGTCACAGTCAGGAGGAGGAGGAGCTCCAACTCTTCATCATTTTAGAGCCACAAAAAACTGCAGGAAACGTTAACCTGGACAAATAACACTGACTGCACAGAAGGCTTTTCCATTGGCACTTTTGGTACTGAGGCAAACTGCTGCATCTGTTTGCATTTCTATGACCAGTTTTAACGCCCCGAGTTGTGCCGAGTCGAAAGAGAGGACAAAGATGGACCATCTCCTGAGTCAGGTTGCGGTGACATCAGATGTGCTTCATCATCATTATTCAGTGTCAACATTCAGTGACGATTCAGTGGCGTGTCAATCAATTGTCACATGACATCATGCAGACTACAGCTCCTGTGATCCTGTCGGCACCTTAAAGGAAACCATCAGAGGAGTGAAGCGTGCACGGTCAGCGAGCTGCAGAAACTGTGAGAGAAATAATTCAATGTGCCGCTCAAAGGCCACCGTCAACTTTTAAAGGAACAGTGTGTCAGATTTAGCGGTGAGGACCACGGATTACGACCAGCTGAAACTTCTCCTGGTCAGAATTCCTTCAGTGTTCATTGTTCAGGAGCTGAGTTATCCTCAGAGGTCTCTTCCAGACCAGCTGATTTACACCACTCATCTTGGAGGGGCTGCTAACTACAATGGCAGACATGAGCGACAACATGAACATCTCTATCTAGAGTCAGTGTTTGGTTTGTCCGTTCTGGGCTACTGTAGAAACATGGCAGTGCAACATGGTGATCTCTGTAGACGAGGACCTGCTCCCTGTGTAAATATAAAGGTCTCATTCTGGGGGAACAAAAACACAAGGATTGCTATTTTCAGCTGATTATACACTAAAGAAACAGACTGATTATATTCACTTTCTGCCTTTAAATCCCATTCGATCGGACACACTGGAGCTTTAAGGTGAAATACTTTCTCACATCAAGGCATGAGTTGGTGTCATGAATCAGTCAACATACCTTAAAAGTCAAAATTACAACTCTGACTCTTCCATTTATTTTAATCATCCCTCTTAAAAAGTAAAAGTAAAAAAAATTGAAAATTAAAAAGTAGCTGGCCAAGACTTGATCCTTGGGGGACTCCAGAGAGAATTTGCAGTGCAGTGCTGGACTGATGCGGCGAGTCTAGCTGAGTTAATCCAAGCCAGCACGTGTGTATGGAAAAGCCCGTCATAAACCAGCCCATTCTCATTCTGATCTCATCAAATACAGCCGCTTGGTTAGTGATTTCATCGTCAGACACCGACGCCAAAAGCCACCTGTCATGGCGGTTTGATACATCACTGGGCGGCGTCAATTTGAAACGTGGCTGAAAGGCTCCTTTGGAGGTGGCATGATACACCATCAGTCGGCCAGAGGGCACCTGTCGCAGCACTATGATACCTTGCTGGGTGGCGTCAGTTTGAAACACTGCTGGTAACAACGTAATATAAGCAGCTGGAGAGTTCCTGCAGGGCGTCCCAGAACGTCAACAACACGAAGCCAGGACACCTAGAGCGTCTGAGATGAGAGATCTCTGATGAGAACATGTTGACAGTTTGACTCAGGCTGCAGACAGAGGGCGCTGATGGGTCCTCTTTCATTTTACCGCACGGTTAATGGACGTAAACATGAATCAATTAAAGGACTGAGCTGACCTACAGGGGGCGCTCTGCTCTGCTCTGCTCTGCTCTCATCTGACTGATGTCACTTCACCTGACCTCATAAACAACAACGATAAACAATGTCCACCTTTATGATTGAGGACAAACAAACAGGGTGAATCTGCACTGAAGCCTGAGTTCTCCTTCATCTTCATATCAGCTGTGTTTATGTAATAACCTGTTATCTAACCTCCCTCTCTGTCTCTGCCACAGAGATGCAGGCACATAGCAACAGCTCTTGGCAACAGTTGCCATGGTGACCGCAGAAGCATCTGCAACCCTGAAGGACGGAGAGCTGCAGCAGAGAGGGACTGCACTCCACACAATACGCACATCTTTATTACTGCTCTGATGAAGAAGGCTGCGGATGAATCAGTGAACAGTGACGCTGCAGACGCACTAAGACGCATCAGTACATTAAAAAACACACAGTAAAGGTCAAAACCTGGAGCGCAGGTCATACATGTTTAGGTTTACATGTGATCTCCAAAAGCACAAACAGCCGCTCTAATAATGAGTTAATGATACAGAGTCAGTGATAGAAATTAAAAAAACAACAACACATTACCTGTCTCTGTTGTTAGCCTACCTACAAAAAAAAACAGGCTAAACGCTAACATGCTGATGTTTAATGCTGACCAACTTTAGTTGAGCATGTTGGCATGCTAACATTAGCTAATCAGCAGCAAACACACAGTCCAGCTGAGGCTGACGTGACTGTCTTTAGATCTGCAGGTCATAAACACTAAAATGTTGACCTGATGATGGCGCTACGTGAGAAGTCAGAGAATCAACAAAGTGAATGATGAACCATCACAATCCATCCCATAATAGTTGTTGAGACGTGACCTCACCTGGAGTTCAGCAATGGTGACCTTGTGGTAGATCTTCTCCTCGTCTCGCCGTTGGTCCTGCGGGACGGTGATGTTGGCGAGCGCCGTCTCAAACTCCAGAATCTGCTGCATTTGGACCTGTGTGGAGCTCCTCTCGCCCCCGAGCAGCATCCCCAGCTCTACCATGTAGTCCAGGTACGCCGCCAGCACCTGGGATTTAGAAACATGACTGATTTCTTTAATCAAACGTCTGTGCGTTACACAGTCAACACTATGAAGCCTCAAATCATCTAAAGTTAATAAACACAGGCACAACGCTCATCCAAGCTTTGAGGATTCTCACCTTCTCATTGGCTGTCTTGTTGAGGTAATAGTCCCTGGACGGCAAGAAGAGCCCTGATTGGTCCACCTGGGCAGAGATCAACAGGTGTGTGGATGACAACCACTAATCATCAAATATCTAACAAATTGTTGTACTGCAGCCTGACGTGTGATCGCACAGACACCTGGGTGACCTGTGGACCAATCAGCTCCGAACACCAAATATAAAGTTAGAATTGTTGCCTGCGGGTCGGAGCAACCATCTTTTGTTTTGTACGACAGTCGAAAACCCAGCATACAGACCATTCTCTCTGAAAAGTCCAATTTAGGAGCTTTTCTGGAGCTTTCACTCAAACCACAGAGTCTTCATCAACACACGGAGTTGCCGAGTTGTTCCGGCTGTTAAGACAATAATTTGTTTCCCTTGTTTTTCTCTTTTGCCCGTGATGAAAAAACATTAAAGCAACACAATGTAGGATTGCTCTTTTCACCTCACGGGCTCCCCCTACAGACGAAAAACGGTATTGTCTGTTACAACTGTCGCAAAAATCTTTCTGCACGCGCATTTGTTGACAAGCCAACGATGCTGTCGAACTGTACCTGAGGCAGCCGACCTGCAGACAGTGAGTGTCCTCAGTAGAGGGTAACAGCAGTAACAGCGCCAGGTCACCATCGGTTGGGCGTCCCACCTCCTCTTTCAGCTCTCGCCAGCGTGTGAAAGCCGGGCCAATATGAATCCTTGTTCGAGCTCTTGTTTTATCGTTCTCCCGTTTGCTTTTCTTTGTCTCCTCGGACAACACCTTCACCTTCTTCCTTTTCTTTGTCACTTCAGCCATGACAACCACGTCTAACTTCATTCACCTCAGTTCGGCTACGCTATGACGAGGAGGGGGATATGACGTATGCCGTAAACCAGCTAAATTTTGTAGTCTTTCTTGTGTCCAGGTTCCTACCTGAACCCCGAAACTGCATAGTGCTCTCAAGCAATGACGGAGGAGTCATCCAACCTGTTGTGAGTTGATGTACCATCACAAGGATCTTGGAAATATATTTTGAGGGCTCAAAAACTCCACTGTGTTGCTTTAATATTCCTGTTTTCTCTCAAGGTCTAAGGTTCATGTGAACATGATACTCTGATCATGAAAGTCTGGATGGTTGGCTACTTCAGTTAGTGCTTCTGTATTAACTTTAGTACTTCATTAACTCCCTGTGGTCTGGTTCAGTCTGGTTCAGTCTGGTTCTGGTTTACCTGGATGACGTTGCTGTTGGAGTTTTTGGGATCAGCGCTGACTCCGACGCTGAAGAAAGGCTGAGCTCTGTATGGACCAGAAACCACCTTTAGGACCTCCATGAAGTTGTCCTTCTCCCAGGGACCCGTCATGTTCCAGCCCCCGATCTACAGAAAGAGACCGAGTACAGGTGTCCGTCACAGGACAAATATACTGATAGTTTACATATTTTTATAGATTATCTGGTGCATCAACACTTGAGATCACTTCTCTTGTAAATATAAGCAGGACTGAATTAGAACAGAATAGTTACCTGTCTTTAAAGACACAAAGTCATAAAAATCAACGCCTATTTGCTGATGACACCCTTTTTTAATTCTAGACTGTTTCCATTCTTTTTTATCCAAAACTCAAGTTCACAGACAAATAATTTGCTGAAACTGACACTATTAACTTCCTGAACTTCACAGTGACCTCTGGTAATGAGTCCTCAGTGCAGGGCGATATATTTTTTCACCAGCTTCATATGTCACATATACAAATATCCCTCGGGGGAGACGAACCATGCAGTCCTGTTGTACCTGAATGATGCAGTCACCATGGTGATGAGATGTATGAGTGGTTACCTTGGCAATGAGGTCGATGAGAGGCTGAGCTCCCAGGTCTTCGATCCTCTGGGTGTTGAGACAGGACAGGTAGTAGGACTGAGTCTTCCTCTCTGCTTCGCTGCTGCCGTTAAAAGTCCCATTCTCTGCGAAACAAACAATCTGTCAGGGTCCACTATGTCAGATGGAGCACAGGTGGAGCAAAGGGAAGGATCCCAACCAGAAACTACCAAAAAACTGTTTTCAATGGGAACAAGAGAGGAATTCGAAAGGGGAGGAGTTTTCAAAGGAAGAGAACATCAGTAAACTAGGATTACTGTATGCATCAAGTTGCAATTATAATTTACATCCACATTTGGGAAATCATAGATGCTTCACACATATCTTCCCCCGGCAGCACCAAAGTCTAATCAGTTCATCCTTGAGTCCAAGTGGATGTTTGTGACAAATTTGAAGAAGTTCCCTCAACGCTTTCTTGAGATATCGCGTTCACAAGAATGAGACAGACGCAAGGTCACAGTAACCTTTGACCACTGACCACCAAATTCCCTTTAGAGTGTTCTTGAGATATCACATTTACCACAACGAGACAGATACAAGGTCATAGTGACCTTTGACCACCAAAATCTAATCAGTTCATTGTTGAGTCCACGTGGACGTTTGCGCCAAAGCTAAAGAGATTTCTGATAATGACTTCAGTTGTTCTTTTATCTCAGACATGTGTTAGGATGTTACATACCTTGATGATGAAAGAACAACTACAGTCATGATCAGAAACTGAGGACATAATGAACACAATTGAATTAAAAAAATTTCCTTAAGGTGTTTCTCAGGTATATCTCATCCACGAGAATGGGACAGACAGACAGACATCGTAGCTGAAGTAAACAAAAACGGTCCAGATGTTTTTTTACGCTTTATAAGTTTTCTAAGAATTTCCCCGTCTATGACGTTCCTCTTCAATATCTTTAATCTTGAGTTAATCCACTCTGCTCCAGACCAAAGACAACATAGGACTGGTTGTGTCTGGATCTCTGGATTATGAGTCATAGCTAATTATGACAATCTGTTTTGGTACACTGACGTAATTTTGAGTAAAACCTCAGCAAAGTTTTTCATTATGGGGCCGTTTGCTGAACTTTAATAAGTTAAAAGCACATAAAGTGATGTCTTATCCAGAAAATTAATCTTTTATTTCAAAGATAATTTAAATGTTTAAGTAAGCTGTGTCGCCCTCTCCACCCGTCTGTCTCTCCACCATCTGTCTCTCCACCCCTCTCACCCAGCAGGTGTTTGAGCAGCGCCTGGTTCTGCTCCCAGATGCTGTTAAACGTGGACCAGCGCGACCGTCCATCAGGCAACGGGTTCTTCCTCATCCAGCCTCCACAGGCGAACTGGTAGAAGTCGTGGCAGGGGTCAGCGCTGCGGTCCATCGCCTCCACCATCTGACTCGCCACCGTGACACACGCTTCCGACAGGCACAGGCTTCGCCCACTGTCTGCACGGCATCATGGGAAAGAAAAGAAGGGAGTGAGTGAAGCTGAACTGCAGGAGACATGTAAAAGTTTTAAATCTGCTCAAAGAGGTGGTGAAACTGAGACTGAGAGGGATGGGAAGAGGTAGATAAGGAAAGGTTGGGGTAGGAAAGGATAAGAGGAAAGGGTAGGCAGGAAAAGAAGTGAGGCGGCAGAGAAGGGAAGAAGGACATAGGTAGGCACAGAAGGAGGTCTTGAAGGAAAGGAGGAGGTAGAGAAGGAGGGTCACGAGCAGGAAAGGAAAGGGATGGGTAGACAGAAGAGGAAGAGGTATAGGTAAGGAAATGAAAGGAAAAGAAAAGGAGAAAAATAAGAGAGGACAAAAGGAGGATGCTGGGAAGGCAGAGATGAGGCAGAGAAGGATGGGTGTGGATAGGAAAGAAAGGGAAATGATAGGAAAGGAAAGGAATGGGGTGGAAGGTTGGGTGGAGAAGCATAGGCTGTGGTGAAGGAAAGAAGGAAGGTGAGGTGGGGGTCAGAGGGGCAAGAGAAGAAACAAGGAGATTGAGAAGTAAAGGAGGAGGTATAAAGGCTGTGGTAGAGGAGGAAGGAACAGGAAGAATAAGGAAGGTAGAAAAGGAGGTGGCAGAGTGGGATAAGTAGGTAGTGAAGGAAAGGCAGTGAAGGAAATGAAAGGGAACAGAGATGGGAAGAGGAGGTGGCGAAAAGTGGGTGAGGGCAGGAGAGGAATGGAAAGGAAAAAAGCAATAAAGCAAGGGGAGGAAGGGATGGAAAGGAGGAGGCTGTGAAGAATGGGTGGGATAGGAAAGGATAAGAATGGAAAGGAGATGCTGGGGAGGTGCGGAGGACGTAGAGGAGCGAAGTGGTGATAGGAAAGGAAAGGAGGGCAGAGAATGAAAAGAAGAGGTGGAGAAGGAAAGGCAGGAGTAAAGGTTAGTAGGAGGTAGACAAGAACTGGTGCAGTAGGAAAGGTATACAAAGGTCAGGAGATGAAAGGAGAGGCAGACAATGAAAAGACAAATGAGTGGAGAAGAGACAGGAGAAGTTGTGGTGCAGAAGAATCAGTGAGGTAACAAAGGAAAGGAAAGGCGGTACGAGATAGAGGAGATAGAGGTGGAAAGGAAGAGGCAGAGGGCAGCCGGCGGGGGTTGTTACCTGAGCTGAATCCGAGTCCCAGGACCAGCAGACAGGCCAGCAGAGCCAGCAGGGCAGCCAGCAGCAGGACTGACAGCAGAACCTCCAGCTGAGTCCTCCTGCCCAGAATGTCCACACCTCCCTTCCTGAAACCCACCTGAGAGAGACAGAGACACAAGGAGCCTGAAGACAAACAGCTGGACGAGAACTTCCTATCTGGAGGTATCCCCAGGCCTAAACCCTGGGAACACCCTGAGTGCTCCCTGTTTGTCCACAACACGTCCACAGGGATATTTATATGTGTTTATCTCCCAATTCCATACGATCACGATTCTACTAGTATATATAACTCATAGCTATGATTTATTGCTTTGTTAACTTTTTTAAAGGTGAAGAGGGAGCTGAGCCAGAAGGCAAAGCTTTTGATTTCCTGCTCCATCTACGTCCCAACCCTCACCTATGGTCATGAGCTCTGGGTAGTGGCTGAAAGAATGAGGTCACAGATACAAGCGTCTGAAATGAGTTTCCTCTGTAGGGTGTCTGGGCTCAGCCTTAGAGATAGGGGGAGGAGTCAGACATCAGGAGGGAGCTCGGAGTAGAGCCGCTGCTCCTTCATGTTGAGGTGGTTCAACATCTGATCAGGATCCTCCTGGGCGCCTCCTTTTAGAGGTGTTTCGGCACGTCCCACTGGTAGGAGGCCCCGGGGCAGACCCAGAACACACTGGAGGGATTATATATCTCATCTGGTCTGGGAACACCTTGGGGTCCTCCAGGAGGAGCTGAAAAGTTTTGCTGGGGAGAGGGACGTCTGGGGTGCTTTGCACGGCCTGCTGCCCCCGCGACCCAACCCCGGATAAGCGGATGAAAATGGATGGAATGATGCTATTTTTAAATATCCCATGGAGAGAGACTCTCACTGCAGCCTGTTCTATTTTGTTGTGAAAATGTGGGCGTGCAGCCTCGTTCTGTGGACGATAAACCAGGTGCAGACTTCCATCTGTGTCACCGCTGATGAGGAAATACAGCGAGTGCTGGACGGAGCAGTGAGTGACAACAACCCCGCCCACATTTAAGAGGACTGTCTGAACACACCGAGGGTCTAGGTACCATGTCTGAAGGCTTACTGCTGGTTCCAAAGGTGCTGGACTGAAAGGGTTTGGTGGAGACGGGGCTTTATGAACCATCTTATGGTCCAGCATGGGTTTGTGGCAGCAGCTGTAGGTTTAAAGGAGTGCAACAGTGTGAGTTTGATTTGGGTGTGTCTGCAAAAGTGAAATCTCTCTGGCTAAATAATGAAAAGGAAATAAAAGAGTGATTAAAAGAAGTTTGCTTCTCCAGGTGGATTTGGCCCATGTCTCCCCGAGCAGACACCACCTCCAGGACCCCAACTAAAGACTCCAACTCCAGCTACTGTTTGAGACATGGGCACAGACAGAACGTGCCCTGCCCAGGGCCTGATCCGGGTTTGGTTTCCAGAGCTGGTGCTGGGAGTCAGGGTGCACTGGGTGACTTGTTATTGGTAATGTTAGAGCTGAGATAAAGTCTGATGTCGCAGCAGGGGTCTCGACACGGAAGCCTCCAGCTAAATAGTTGAAGCAGGCTCTGTGGTAGCTCATCAAATACATGCAAACACAAAGTCCTGTGAAATCATATTATAACTTAAATGCTGCTGTGACAAAAGATAAAATAGTTCCCGGAGTTGTGAGGATTATAAACTTCTGTAAAGCGTGCTGCTGTCTGATAATCTTTAACCCTTAAACAACCCCCCCCCCACCCCCCCCCCCAGCACTGCTCCCTGTGCTGCTTTAATTCGTGTTGATTTCACTCACTGAGGGACGCTACAATATTTTGGGTATCACTGAACCTCCTCTACCAGCGCTGCCTTCTTTTTCTCCTCCACAGAGCTGACTTTTGTTGAGTCAAAGTTTCTGAATGGCAACGCTCCAGCCCCCCCGCTGCTCCTCTCTTTGTGGGTGGTGGACCCACACGATGGTGGCACCCAATTGTGTTTTCAGTCTGAGCCCCCCCAAGGTCTGGCTCTGTGACTCTGCCTCAGGATTTAAATCTCTCTGAGTCCAGGACTTCACCTGGTACCACTTAGCCACGGGAGGTTTTAGGAGATTTCTTGAGGACGCCAGGAATTATATTTGTAAAACTCATTTTCTCAGCTGAGCTGAGTCACTGTCCTCGCCGAGTATCTCAGACAGACAAAATGTCTGCTACCTTTGAGATTCAGTTCTGTCTTTGTCCTCTCTTTACTTGTGTCTGTGTCAGATAAGATTGATTATTTATTGTCCTCTATAGAAGAATCTTGCTTTCACAAATTTCTGTGTGTTTGTTTGTTGCGTTCACTGACCTCCACTCTGTCAGGAGACGAGGCTACCTCAGCTGGAGCATCTGACACTTCATCCTCCTCCAACGTAGCTCGCTTGTAGCTGGACATCTGCAGAGGAGAGAGACAGGAAGTCAGACAGGCGGTGAGTAATTAGAAATAAATTGAATAAATCTAATCTGCGCAGCGGAAACAGAGAACAGAACTTGTCAAAATGCAGTCATATGATCATTAACTTTCATAAATGTGGTCAGCCTGTCCAGGTCTGACCTGCCTCTCACCCAGTGTGAACTTGGACAGACTGCAGAGCCTCCATGACCCTGAACAGAACTGGGCATAGCTGATGGTCGGACCAGAACTTATAAACAACCCTTTTCTTTTGCTACTGCACTTATGTTCTGTCCGCCTGTTCACAGCTTTGGTCCAGAAATATCTCAACAACTATGAGACGGATTACTACAATTGTTGTGCAGACATTCATTATCCCCAGAGGATACAGCCTGCTGACTTTAATGATCCTCTGACCTTTCCTCTCGTGCCAACAGCAGGTCGATACTTGTGGTCCACAGTGAAATATCTACTAAAACCACTGGATGGATTGCCATGACATTTACAGCCGATATTCAAAGTCCCAAACGAATACATTCTGATGAGTGAGAAGGTTAACAATTATCCTGTCAAATGCATCAACATGGTACGGATATCTGTAGTGCCCAGAAGATGTATCCTACAGAGTTTGGTAAATTTCTATCCAGCGCCATCATCAGCTCCAATACTTTGCTTTACGACCAAATACCTGCAGAACTAATGACATTCACATCAGCCTCAGCTGGACTTGGTTGGTCTGCTTGACTGCTTATTAGCAAATCTTAGCATTGTCATTATGAGCATGTTAGCATGGTTATGTTAGCATTTAGCTCAAAGCACCATTGTGTATGAGCACCGCCTTACGCAGAGTTAGGCAGCTGGTCTCACCCCGAAGGTGTTTAAAATTGGTGCTTGGTCAGTGTGTTCTGGCGTCAGACACCGAGCTGTCCTTTCATGTTGGCATGATATCTGGCCGGTCGCTGACAACAATGTCAGTTAAGGGAGCGTAAGTCCGAGTCGAGTGGGCAGGAGGGGTGGTGGATGAGTCCAACGACCACTGACTTTCACACGGGAGGCTGGTGTTCACTTCCTGTAAGAATGTAAAGCTAAAACCAGCCAAGTGCATTTGTTGTCAAAGGGAAAAACGTTAATTTGCGTAGTTGTACCGACGTCAGTGTTTCCCCTACCATTATAGAAGGGGCATCCCCCCGCCACCCCAACGACCTGAGTCCGAGACAATTATAACTGAGCCTGATGTAACCGAGGTTTCTGATTTTTAAGTCTGAACCTGACCCGAAGCAGTTTATTACCTGACATAGTTATTGTTATAGACATTGTGTAAATGACCATCTAAAGACTGCTGTTAGGCACAGCAGCCCTGCACAGCGCTGTACACACACTCAACTGGAGCGGAGCCTGTGTTGCGTTCAGGCGTTGTCACGTAAATAACAAATTCCAGCTCCTGCATAGGCCATAGCACAACACAGCAGCATGTCAAGAGGGCTGAACCCCGCCCCCCTCACAGCGCTCTGGAGTTTTTGAAAATGTTTGGATCAGGATCAGTTTACGCAGCCACCACTGGAGTTTGATGACAGTAGTTAGCAGCCTAATCTTTACCTGCAACTCTGCAGAGACACTGGGTTTAAAGCCGTATAAAAAAGAAGAAAGAAAAAATAAGTGTTAGTTTAGATTTTGAACGTCAGCGTTGTGAATGAAGTTTATGATTCTGTGGTTCAGTCTGTTAGCAGCTGTGGATGTAAAGTGGTTTCTAGCTTCTTCTTGTTGCTGCGCTCTGGATGAGGAGTAAAAATGATGATAGTTAAAGCGCACACTTCACTGTTGCTCGTATTGATCTCTGAGCTTTTCTGTATTTATTATTCATTGACTGCTGTTTGTAAGCTGAAACAGCCCTCTGGGACATTAAAGCTTTACTCCGCTGCAGACTGATCCTTGCTGCTGCAGACACGCCAGGTGGTACCGTCAAGTACTGAAGTTTGATACCCAGAACTACTGTATAATACATCAGCTCTGCTCTGTGGATCGAGTACTTTGATTGGCTGGTAAACATCACAGGAAACAGCGATGCCACAGTGGAGCCCGTCAGAGTAAGACGACATATAACGCCTTTCTGTCTCAGCAGCACACAGAATCTAGTAGATAGTACAAACCTTCAGCAAGACCAAATATCCTCTCACAATGTGGACTGAAGTGAAAAATTCTGGGTGTATTCACCCGGGGACTCCGACTTCCTCCTCGACCCATGCTGCACCCTCCACTAAGTTTCATAAAAATCAGGCCAGTAGTTTTCTGTAATCCTGCTGACAGACAAACTGGGAACACGATCTTCTCGGTGGACGTCAGTTTCAGGAGAAGGTTGTGTTTTCAGTTCTGTGTGATGTTTCTACCACGACAGCACAGCCTTACTAAAACGTCACTGACACATTAAAATGGGTTCTGTTCCTCCTGATGTGTTTCACTTGTTTCCAATGTGCACATATCAGCCTGTGGACTTTGTGTTCACCTGCAGGGTTATTAAGTCCAGTTCAGACCAAAGATACACGACAACACGAGTTGAAACACACAACTACTGTCAACGCTCCGTTCTGCAGGCTCATATCCTCCATAAAACTGTGGTTGTGCTTTTTAAACTCCTGTTCTTGTGCAAATTAAACAAAGCAGTCATGTAGTGTTAATCTCCGTCTGTCTACGCAGACAGACGGAGATTAACACTACATGACATGTATGTAATGCTGAGCCTGAATGAGCTCTCACATGTCACGCTCATCACGCCTCTTTTGCTGCACGCTGTCTAAAATCACACACTGGAGCGACAAGATGCTGCCGTCGTTTAAATTTGTATAAAAATGCAAAGGCGGCGTAAGGAAGGGATTCTGTAGCGGCTCTGTAGCGCCACCTGTGTGTGAAAAAGGCTTTTGTTTGGTGAGATAAAAATCAGATGGTCACATTGTCAGAATAAGCCTTTGTCCTTCAGCAGTTGTTTATGTGAAGGTTTATTTGTCAACAGAGGACCTGTGTTATATTTTGGAGGTCAGCTGTGAGTTGCAGCAGAAACACACGAAGAAGAAAGTGGAGTTTAAAGAGCGGACACTCAGCATGAGGAGATATTTAACTGTGATCAAATAAATCTTCACTTCCTCTGTTTACACTCAGATCCCCTCTGTGTGTATGTGTGTGTGTGTGTGTGTGTGTGTGTGAGAGACCCCTCCTCCTCCTCCTCCTCTTCCTCCTCCCCCTCCTCCTCCTCCTCCTCCCTCGGTCATTGTGGTGCAGAAACACAAACAGTGCAACACTCCGCCCTCTGATCCAGGATCAGCCACACAAACACATTTCATAAACTCAAACAGCTGCTGCAGAGTTCACGTCGTTTCATCACGTCAACGCCTCGTTGGCTGCGTTCAGTTACCACGGCAACCACTGCGGTGCAGGGGCTAATCCATGTTAGCATCACAGCTCTGCTCCAGAACAACATGTCTGACCTCCTGCAGGACACCTATGCTCCTCTGATCCAGATCAGTCCTGATGGTTTTAGCGACCTTTTGACCTCCAACATGTGGCCATAAGTATGTGGACACTGTCTCTGCCTCGTAGCTCCAGTGAAGGGAACTTCAAGCCTCTGAACAACAGAAATGATCCTCCCTAAGTTGCTATTTTGTTTATTGTGATGTCACTTCTTGGAGTATCTTCAAATGCTTCATATCTCTTAAATCTGTCCAACCTGAGCTAAAAGACGATGCAGATCAATAAACCACAGAAACTGATGAAAGTATTTAAATTGTGGCATATAAAAAAAAGACAGAGATGAGATTTAGTTTTTGGGATGTGTGCAGAGCGAAAAACTCATTGATTCATCACCGATTCCTCCGGCGCCAACAAGTGTTTTTGCACCACACGTACAACGTGATGACACGATGGACAGAAGCCTGAGTGTTCTGCTGCAGAAATAATTAATGCTCTGTGATTAATTAATCTGAATTAACTGTATGCATCAACGTTTGCTGTGAAAGTATTGAAACAATTTCAGTTCAAGTGAATGTTGTCAGATGTGTCGTAGTAAAGCTGCCGGACTGACTCGGTCTGAACATCTGGTCCAGTGTGACTCGTTGAGGCTGGCTGCTAGTGTTAGCATCAGAGGCTGTGCTAGCTCTGACCTCTGGGTTCGCTGCTAAAGTCTTTGGGTCTCATTCATGAAATGTGAGCAGAAGGAATTTGTGTGTAAACTGTTCGCAGACGGAAATTTTCGTGCATGTCCGCATTCATCAATATTTTAGTAGCTCTGATCTTTTCGTAGCTACTAACAAAATCTACTCCTGCTCCTGACCACTCGTAGTGCTTGTGTAAATGTAGTAAAGCACATAAATATTGCTTGTCACTATTGGAAATTACAATTTTTATTCATATTGCGCTCTGTTATGTACACAATACACAGATGCCTTTGAAACACGTAATCTAAACGTGACAAAATATTAAAAATATAACACATTTAGTTAAATTAGTTGACAATTAGCAGGTTTAGATCCAGATTAGGTTCATAATTGTGAATTATCTATGTAAATCGACTCAATAGATTACACGTTCTTTCTACATGTTGAATGATGATAATAAAAATATCCGTAAGGACAGCCGATCACAGCCTCTTCGGCCTCGGTGCCTGGGTTCAGCAGGAGCAGCAGGAGCAGCAGGTGGTGGCGCCACGAAGGAGCACGCGCCAGCTGAAAGAATTATTTGAGACAACACGGTTTTTTTTGTTTTTTTTGTGGCTTTTTGATCATTTGAATGAATAAATCTGATTTGAAAATGTTTAATTTACGTTGTATAAAACAGAGCATGCATACAAACTGCTGTAGGCTATATGTTATCCGTATCATTTGTTAAAATAAATGTTAAATAGCTCTACATTCCGACAGCCATCACTGATTTAGAGTTTATCCATTACGCACAAAACATCTCTGGTTTCCCGTTCCCACTTCATTCAAAACCCCACAAATGAATCCTCTGTTTGTTTGGTGACCGCTGTGTTTTTTGTGTGTGTGCTGATGCGTTTCTTTGCCTCCAGTTTCATATCAAACCATTTACGCTTCACCTCTGACATGGTTCTTTGTACCACGGAGACAACATTAACAGCATCTGTTACCTCCCTCCAGGCCTTCGCTTTGCCTGTCCCTGTCACACCACTACTAACTGAAGAAAATAAAATGTTTTTTCTTAAGTCCACTTCACCCAAAATTATTTCAATCTCCGCTTCGGAAAATTTCTTTTTTCTTTCTCTCTCTTTCTTTGTTTGCGCCATGACTGACAGGTCGACAGGATGCACCTACACCTCCTCATATGGTGGTCATTGGCTATTCATGGGCGGGGATTTATGCTAATTGCTGATTACCGGGAGCGCGCTGTCACTTTACGATGGATTGGCATTCATGATCATACACAAGTGTTTATGATCAAATCTGAGTTTCCCGCAGCGTTCCTGAATCCGGAGTAGGTTTTTAGTAGAGTAAGCTTTTATGTGCAAATCTACACACAGATTTACTCACTTTACATGAATGGGACCCTTTGTGTTGAGGTGATGTTTCAGACTGAAGTTCTCTGATGGTACAAAAATTCCCTCATGCAGAACCTGCAGAGAGCAGTGCTCCTATCAACAGCTCCATCTGGGTGTTTGTTAAATGTTAATGTTCCATTCACGGGGCCGAGCAGCGTCGTCTCATCTGCCTCCATCATGTGACACAGACACTGTGGCACCACAGGACGCCATTCATCAGCTTTCATTTTTTATGTTATTATTTCTGTGATTAATCAATTGAAATGACAGCCCTCACTAATACATACATGTGCCACTTTTACAT
This sequence comes from Epinephelus lanceolatus, assembly GCF_041903045.1. NCBI lineage: Eukaryota > Metazoa > Chordata > Actinopteri > Perciformes > Serranidae > Epinephelus > Epinephelus lanceolatus. The sequence goes on from NC_135737.1 coordinate 48,303,301, forward strand.
GGTATCTCAGCTCATGACATGATGACGGGGAAGACAGAGGCCTCAGCTTCCTGCTGTTTAAAGGATGAATGCTCCAGCTGTTATGGTTTTTATTTTAGACCAATTTAAACAGGATGAAGCGAGCGACGACCTCCCGCAGCTGCCCGCAGGAGGGCCGTTTTTAAAGGGTTAAATTTCACTGTTCAAACTGATCCGGATTCCAGTATTTTCCCACCAAAGTTGAGTGTTTCTGCACCAGAGCTGTGTCACTCACAGCACGAGACAGGCTTTGAAACCACATTTAGAAATTCCCAGAAGAATTCCTTATGAGCTCGCTGTGTCGTCGCTGATTTTCAGACGTTCTGATTCGTCTGAATAAAAGCTGAGGACGTTTTTTCGAACCTGTCTAAATCCTGGCTGCAGCCCAGGACGTGTTGCTTCTACCTTCGTGTCAACAGTGTGTGTTTGTCTCTTTCCTGTCTGACAATGTGCACAAGAGCAGCTGCAACACTTTCCCAGCCTAGTGTGGGAGAAGTCCGTCCGTCACCTCTGGGACGAACTGAGAGACCTCCTCACCTCACACGTGATGTCTTTAACAGCAGCACGTCTGTCTCTGCAGAGTCTCACTGTCCTGCTGCTGCTGTCTGAAGGTCCTGCAGGAAAGAAAGGTTTCCAACTGTTTCCTTCCTCAGGACCTTCACTGAAACCTGTCTCTCTGCCTGTCTGTGTCTGTCTCCGGCGGCGTCTCTCGCTCGGCTCTGTTCTCTTTAATTGATGACGCACACCGAGGGGGAGAGAGGGGGGAGTGGGCGAGCAAGGTCGCTAGGAGACAGGAGTGTGTGTTATATCTCTCTGTAGAGGGTGATGTCACTGTGTGTGTGTGTGTGTGTGTGTGTAATTAGATAATGTGTGTGAATCATCTCCATTCAGCTCTAATGGAGTTCACTGCAGCTTATATAACATCTGTCTGTCTGTCTGTCTCTCTGTTCTGGCTGTGAAATCTGCTCTTTTGTCCCTACACAGCCTCCGTACTCTAAACACTGACCTCACACACAAACACTGCTGAGGAAACACTCATAGAGGTTTTAGTAGATCATCTCTGTTCCTCCAGAACAACACGAGAACATCAGATTCATCTCTGTGAGACCACAATGCTGTTAGCCTAGCTTAGCACAAAGACTGGGAGCAGGGTTAAACTGTTAGCTTAGCTTAGGGGGAAGCTGTTAGCCTAGCTTAGCACAAAGACTGGGAGCAGGGGGAAACTGTTAGCACCATACCTGTTCACTATACACACACTCCTAAAAACACCTGGAAAAAGTATGTGGACACCGGATCCCTAACACTGTTTGTGAACATACAAAAACAAATAGAAAATGAAAGGTGTTTTTTCTAAAGATAACCGCTGGCTGTCAGAAGCCTCCACAGGGAGCATTCAAATAAATCATACGTATAATAAGTGTCAGAGACTCAGAGAGTTTGGAGTGACGTCACTGAAAACATCTGGAACAAAAAAAAATCCAAACAGTTGGCTGCGTCACTGAGCGCGTGCAGAGAAACAACGTGTCAGCTCACATCAAACTGCAGCAGCTGCTGAACGTTTACGACATCAACCCACGCTTTTCTTTTGCAGCAAACACACGAGACAAACAGGAAACTGTGTGTGAACGTTCAGATCAATCACATCTGTGTGATTCAGCAGAGCCACAGGGAAACTAAACAATATCTAGTTCTATTAATCAGTCAGTAACTACGAGCCAGACTGCAGCTTTCCTCCTGCGTCCACACGATGAATAAAGTTGGTTTGATCTGACGACAACAACATAAAGGTTGTGGGTGACGAGACGGTGAAATAAAGTTGGAATAAAGTAAAAATGCTCTTTTGGGCATTTTGCACTTTAGAGACATTCCCTAAGTTCTGTTTGAATATTGAACCTAAAACCATCGACACCTCCACGTTTGTTTGTTTTTTAGCATTTGTCCTGTTTGTTTACATCTGGATGAATCTGTCGCTTGGCTACTAGTGGTTCCTGTTTGTCCTGTAACCATGGAAACCTACAGCAATCACTGGATTACTGTTGACAACAAAGAAAACATGTCAACATATTGTTTATTCCAGACCTGGAGCTCCCTGACCTCAGCACCTGCAGGTCGTCACCATAGCAACCTTTCGCCATCACTACCTCCTGTTCCCTAGGGCGACATCATCAGTCACAGCAGCTCCTCTGTGACCTCCGACCCCCATCACAAACACAGAGAGAGGCCACCTCCCCCCTCAGAGCTCAGCCCTTGTTCATTAAACCAGCAGAGGACTACACCTAGTACTGGACCCGACATCTGAAACCAGTCACAGTACTGGACCTGACATATGAAACCAGTCACAGTACTGGACCCAGCATCTGAAACCAATAACATTACTTGACCCGACATCTGAAACCAGTAACATTACTGGACCCAGCATTTGAAACCAGTCACATTACTGCACCCGACATCTGAAACCAGTCACAGTACTGGACCCGACATCTGAAACCAGTCACAGTACTGCACCCGACATCTGAAACCAGTCACAGTACTGGACCCGACATCTGAAACCAGTCACATTACTGGACCCGACATCTGAAACCAGTCACATTACTGGACCCAGCATCTGAAACCAGTCACATTACTGGACCCAACATATGAAACCAGTCACAGTACTGGACCCAGCATCTGAAACCAGTCACATTACTAGACCCAGCATCTGAAACCAGTCACAGTACTGGACCCAGCATCTGAAACCAGTCACATTACTGGACCCAGCATCTGAAACCAGTGACATTACTGGACCCAGTATCTGAAACCAGTCACAGTACTGGACCCGACATCTGAAACCAGTCACAGTACTGGACCCGACATCTGAAACCAGTCACATTACTGGACCCAGCATCTGAAACCAGTGACATTACTGGACCCAGCATCTGAAACCAGTCATAGTACTGGACCCAACATCTGAAACCAGTCACATTACTGGACTCAGCATCTGAAACCAGTAACATTACTGGACCCAGCATCTGAAACCAGTGACATTACTAGACCCAGCATCTGAAACCAGTCACAGTACTGGACCCAGCATGTGAAACCAGTGACATTACTAGACCCAGCATCTGAAACCAGTCACATTACTGGACCCAGCATCTGAAACCAGTCACATTACTGGACCCAGCATCTGAAACCAGTCACAGTACTGGACCCAGCATGTGAAACCAGTCACAGTACTGGACCCAGCATCTGAAACCAGTCACATTACTGGACCCAGCATCTGAAACCAGTCACATTACTAGACCCAGCATCTGAAACCAGTCACAGTACTGGACCCAGCATCTGAAACCAGTGACATTACTGGACCCAGTATCTGAAACCAGTGACATTACTGGACCCAGTATCTGAAACCAGTGACATTACTGGACCCAGTATCTGAAACCAGTCACATTACTGGACCCAGCATCTGAAACCAGTGACATTACTGGACCCAGTATCTGAAACCAGTCACAGTACTGGACCCGACATCTGAAACCAGTCACAGTACTGGACCCGACATCTGAAACCAGTCACATTACTGGACCCAGCATCTGAAACCAGTGACATTACTGGACCCAGCATCTGAAACCAGTCATAGTACTGGACCCAGCATCTGAAACCAGTCACATTACTGGACTCAGCATCTGAAACCAGTAACATTACTGGACCCAGCATCTGAAACCAGTGACATTACTAGACCCAGCATCTGAAACCAGTCACAGTACTGGACCCAGCATGTGAAACCAGTGACATTACTAGACCCAGCATCTGAAACCAGTCACATTACTGGACCCAGCATCTGAAACCAGTCACATTACTGGACCCAGCATCTGAAACCAGTCACAGTACTGGACCCAGCATGTGAAACCAGTCACAGTACTGGACCCAGCATCTGAAACCAGTCACATTACTGGACCCAGCATCTGAAACCAGTCACATTACTAGACCCAGCATCTGAAACCAGTCACAGTACTGGACCCAGCATCTGAAACCAGTGACATTACTGGACCCAGTATCTGAAACCAGTGACATTACTGGACCCAGTATCTGAAACCAGTGACATTACTGGACCCAGTATCTGAAACCAGTCACATTACTGGACCCAGCATCTGAAACCAGTGACATTACTGGACCCAGTATCTGAAACCAGTCACAGTACTGGACCCGACATCTGAAACCAGTCACAGTACTGGACCCGACATCTGAAACCAGTCACATTACTGGACCCAGCATCTGAAACCAGTGACATTACTGGACCCAGCATCTGAAACCAGTCATAGTACTGGACCCAGCATCTGAAACCAGTCACATTACTGGACTCAGCATCTGAAACCAGTAACATTACTGGACCCAGCATCTGAAACCAGTGACATTACTAGACCCAGCATCTGAAACCAGTCACAGTACTGGACCCAGCATGTGAAACCAGTGACATTACTAGACCCAGCATCTGAAACCAGTCACATTACTGGACCCAGCATCTGAAACCAGTCACATTACTGGACCCAGCATCTGAAACCAGTCACAGTACTGGACCCAGCATGTGAAACCAGTCACAGTACTGGACCCAGCATGTGAAACCAGTCACATTACTGGACCCAGCATCTGAAACCAGTCACAGTACTGGACCCAGCATCTGAAACCAGTCACATTACTGGACCCAGCATGTGAAACCAGTCACAGTACTGGACCCAGCATCTGAAACCAGTCACATTACTGGACCCAGCATCTGAAACCAGTCACAGTACTGGACCCAGCATCTGAAACCAGTCACATTACTGGACCCAGCATCTGAAACCAGTCACAGTACTGGACCTGCCATCTTCTCATCAAGAGTTTGAGAAGATGTGACACATCGGTGAGACGGCTGACAATCACCAGAGAGCAGCAGAACAGTGACAGCAACAAAACCAGGTATGTTTTAGCGAGAGGTCAGGACATTTCCAGCCGTGTTTGTGGCGACCAAAGTATTTAATATGTATTTTAAGCCAAAACATGACCTGTTCCTAACCCTAACCGAGTGGTTTTGTGCCTAAACCCAACCACAGCACTATCACAACATAAAATTGAAAAGTGAAATGTAAAGTTTCAACATGTCTGCTGCATATGACACGCACAAATGTAACGTATCCATGGTTTGCAGAAACATACGGTGCTAACATTTCTCGTGGTGACTGAGGTTGAGGTCAGATATAAAGAGGAGCAGCAGCAGTGGTGGTCAGGGGTGTTGTTTTGTTGCTCAGATGGAAACTGGGCGTCTTAAGACAGGAAGTCACAGAGTTGCAGACAGGAAACAGTAAACCCTGCCCAACCCCACACACACACATACAGACACACACACACACACACACACACACACTGGCAGCTCCCTGTAATTGTGGGAATGTTCCCACAAAGAAAATCAAAAAGAAAACATCTTAAATGATTCATCATCAATTTATGGACTGACTGGGAATTTATTGGAAACACTGGCGATGAATTCGTCATTAAAGTCACTTTACATTTAGAAACGCTGCCTGCAGCTTGTTAAACATCTCTGAGGCTCTGTTTTATGTCACCGTAAACTGAAAATCTCTGTGTTTTAGACACAATGAGACGTTTGAGGACGTCTCTTTAGTCGTCTAAATCTCTCTGAGGCCTCGTGGGTTTTGAAAACAAGAACAAACACATTATTAGAAGTCTAAAAAACAATCAGGATTTTGTGAAACAGATGTTTTAATTAATTTATGTTTCCTGCTGCAGTAATGTGTCCCGGCCCTGTGCGGGGCCTCAGCCCTCAGATTGGGAACCAGTGACCTGAACAACAGAATGTCGACTATTTTTCCCCTTAATTTTATTTTTAAAAACATGAAACATTCAGGAGATGAAATCTGAGGGTGTCTTTCATGCAGCAAACTGCAGATGTTTAATGTGTCTGTCAGGCAAATCATTTCCTGAGACAAACCCTGCCAGACCACCTTAAACTTTTCCTTTAATCTGACAAGAACCAGAATATAAACACCCAATATTTGTGTAATTTTTTAATATTTCTTCCTGATACAACTCTGCATTTAAACACTAACTACAAATAATGTTCATTGACACACTTCTAGTAATTAACTGTATTTTAATGGTAAATAAATTTGTCTACAGGCACCAACACAACAAACAAGGAGCAAAAGTTCCTCTCATGAAACCTCCGTGAAAGTTAAGAGGAAGTTCCAGACGTGTGAAATAAAGTGTTTCGTCTGATTTGACTTCAGGCTGAACCACATTCCTGCTGCCTTCCCTGAGGAGACAAGCTCAGGGGACAAAAAGCTGCCAGGTGTGTTTCAGGACCAATCAGGTGACACCACGATTGTTAAGCCTCCAGTCTGAGGGTTGGTGGTTAGCATTAGCATTAGCTGTTAGCATGAGGATGTAGTTTCAGGTCGACCTGAAACTTGATGACTCTGTTTAGATAAAGTGCTGCAGGAATGAGTCCCAAAACCCTCAAATGAGTTAGCATGTTAGCATGCTAGCACTTCCTGTTCCCTCGTCTCAGTGTGTTTTTGGTTCGATGTCTGAATTAAGGTCTGTGATTAACACAAGGTGAAGAGACGTTTTGTTCTACAACATAAAATTCGTCAGTAAATTCTTCACTGTGAATTTAGAAGCTTTTATGTGTTTTAAAAAGACAGCTGCTAAACCTTTACACCCTCGTCGTGGTGGCGCATTAAGTCACCGTGGTGTAGTTTGTTCATAGCCTAACGTTAACTTTTTACTTCTGGTGATTGAATTTATGCTTCAAAAATCATAAAAATGGTCTACATTAGTGAATACTGTCTCACCGAACAAAACATGTAAGTAGCCTATCATAAATGTTTGTTTGTCACAGAGTTTATTTTCTGCAATAATCCAGAATCCAAAGGAATCAGCTTTTTGACGAGAGAACCACAGCGATGCTAACTTCTGTACTGGCCTACAAAATCATCCCTGCACCACTCTGTACAGATTTTAAATAACAATAATTTTCTTGTTTGTTGCAATAAAACCAGGTATTTTTTCACAAGGGTGCGAGATATTTCCAGCAGTGTCAGTGTTTTGTTTTTAACGACAGGTCGGGACATGTTTGTGGCCACCAAACTCAGCATTTTAAGCTAACACATGATCTCTAACCACACATTAAACATAGTCTTGTTGAAACACAACATTGAAAACTGAAACATACACACGTGGAGTTTCAGCATGTCCGCTACACATGAAATGTATAAATGTAACTTATCTGCAGTTTGCTGAAACGTACAATGCAAACATTTTTCCATGAGCGTTAAACCTCCAGTCTGAGGGCAGGTGGTTAGCATTAGCTGTTAGCATGCAGGGAAGTTTCAGCCCGACCTGAAGCTTGATTTATTCTGTTTAATGAAGAAGATTTTAAGTCAGGTTTTACTAAAATACTTCCCATTATCAAAGGTTGTCTTAACAACGTCTGACTGAGTTCATAACGTCAGTTAGCTTAGCATAATCAGATATTTCCCTCTCATTACAAGGTGCCAGATTTCTCTGTGTCTGCAGACAGAAATAAAACCAGGTTGTATCTGCTGAGCTTCTAAAACTTTAATTCACAGGTTCATTATTGATGTTTTTCAGTCACTGAGAACTGAAAGAAGGGCTTGATGTAAATCTGCAGCACTGGAAGAGGAATGTAGATCCTCTACTGCAGTAAAAGTACTCAAATTACACTGTTAAAATACTCTATTCCTAGTAAAAGTCAAACAATCAAAACCTTACTTGAGTAAAAGTATGTAATCAGCCAAAAGTAGTTCAATCAGTTAAAGTGCAAACTTTATTTAAATGAACGACGTCCGAGTGCTGCATTTTAAATTCTTGAACTCACATGTAAATCTTTCGTTAATTTTCAGCCTGATGTGGATTATTAATCATCTTTCTGACACTCAGTGATGATGACTGAGCAGCTGATGACAGTTAACATGTGAGGAACTATAAATACCCACAGGTGCACTGACTCACATAAGAGCCACACAACCTGTTACACTTGTTGGTCAGTGACAGCCGCTCTGAGCCGTGGAGCACGCCGACGTGTTCATATGCTGATGGATGTTTCAGGTTGTTTCCACGTCACTTTCTGACAAACTGTCGGAGGTGAAATGTTCCACGATGATTTATCAAACAGAAACACATCTGGATCCAGACGTGTGAATCACTGATCAGAGATCTGTGGTCCTTCCCCTCCTCAAATCCTCCAACACAATTTCAGGTACTTTACTTTAGTGTTCCATTTTTCTGTTGCTTTCTACCTTCACCCCACCTCAGAGGGAAATATTGTACTTTTTACTGCACTACATTTATCTGAGAATTATAGTTTGATATTGAAGTTAAAACACAGGTTTACTGTGCTGATGTGATAAGATGCAGGACTGTAGCACTAATCTACCCGCTGGTATGCAAAGTGTATGAGAAGTGGCTCTAAGTCGCCTATTTAAAATGTTCTCACTCCATTAAATGGGCGTTATTAGTGGTTATCAGCATCATAGATTCGGGTTAGAAAGCTCCTGTTACACCAACTAGTAGATTCAGAGTCATGTGATCAGCGTCTAAGGAGCCCTTTAGCATCTGCAGCAGTTTCATTGGGTCAGGCCGTTTTCATAAACCGTTTTTCTATGAAAAGTTATGCACCCAAAGTCATACATACCCTACATAATCATGAGTATTGCAGCTTCCATGAGAGTTAAAAAATGGCCGCCCACAGACACCATAACAGGAGATATGATAAACTAGCTGCCTTTAGTTTGACTGCACTCACTGCTTGATGATCCTGGTGCTTTGGGTGGTTTAAAAGTTGACTGATTTGCAGGATGACGCTGTAAAGTGATCGTCTTGACTGTCGTGTTAAACTAAAATTAAAAATCCCCAAACAAACATTCCCCAAATAAACCTGTCTTTAAAAAACACAAAGTTCAAATCAATGAAATGATCAAACAAAGATTAACCAAACACACGGCGGTTAAAGACTGTAACTCTGCGGTGTGCTCCACGCTCCACGCTCACTTCAGCACACCTGCCTTTAATTAACGGTTCCTGAGATGTCAGGTCAGGTGGTGTATTAAACTGACTCAAAAAATAATAGGAAACTAAGTCTTGCTAGAAATGGCTCTAACAATGAGCTGGTAATTCATGCATATTTTGGAAGGCGGCGGTGACGGCAGTAAACAAGGAAGCGGTCCCTGTAAGGACGCGGGACGAGGCGGTGGGTGGGTCACAGACTCTCCTCTGGACCAGGAGACGCATGTTTGGATCTGTGTGAACTGTGAGTCATTTTAAGGTCCGACCTCACAGCTCTTATGTTTCTGTTCCTAACCCTAACCTCTGTACCGTTACCTTACTTACATAACTGTACGTTGGGGACGTGATGTCATTCGTGGGGCGCTAATTCGTAGGATATCAAACGAACTCTTCAGTGAGGGTGTGTTGATGAGGTTTTGGTGCCAAAACTGCAGGATGGGTTTGAAAAACTTCATGGGTTGGTTTCAAGTAAGTACATCACATGACTTAGGTCCTGTGGAGGGTGGCGACAGTGTAAGATTTTCCTGGTACGATAACAGTCTCAGAAATTATAAAGGTTTCATAGTATTACATAGTTATTATTATTGTTACAAGTCACGACGACCCTTAAAGGTCCCGTGTGTCAGATTTAGCAGGATTTATCAGCGTCTATCAGGGAGGACTGCAGGTTACAACCAGCTGAAACTTCTCATGTTCAGAATTCCTCCAGTGTTGATTGTTGAGGAGCTGAATTATTCACACAGGTCTCTTCCTCTCAGAAACAAACACACCAGCTGATTGACACCAGGAAGAAATCTGGAAAAAGACGTTTCATGTTACAAACCAGAGTTTCTTCTTGGATGTTTGGCATGTTGGAGACGGGCCGCTGGCCCAGCACACGCTGCTGTGAGCTCACCTTTTTCTCTGATAAGTTTTTTACAAGGAGCGTGTGATAACCCCAGGTTACGTGGTAAAAATACTCCAGTGCTGACGTCTGGTCATGTTTTACAGGTGTTTGAACTTTTGTAGTGAAAACAGTGGATTAAAAAATTCCTCACATTTCACCAGTGTAAACACACACACTGTGGTCGCAGCGGGCGTACGAGACGACGTTCTGGCACACGTGCAGACTCACAGAGCAGCGTTCACAAACAACTGATAGTGGAATATTCTGTTGACATATGATTTCTTTTTTCTTTTGATGTGGTGGCAAAGACGTTACGAGTAAAACGGCTTTGGTGCATTTTTCATTTCATCCCTCACTCAGTCAGTCAGACCTTTATGTTCAGACGCCTGACCTTCGTTTGGTCGCCGCCCAGCCAAATACTAGTGGACAGCTCCTTTCCTCCACTTCAGCACTTTGCTGCACTGTGCTGATGATGACACAGCGCCACCACATCGGTGTGATGATGCAACCAAAGGTACAAATGACAAAAATCCACCAAGTGCAAAAGCTTGTAAGAAAACAGTGTTTTCCGTGAAGACACCCGGCAGAGTATTGTCGAGGGTTATAACAGGAGGTGGCGGCAGGCCTCAGGAAGTGTGCTAGGCTTTGAAGCCAATTTCTGTGGTGGCCAAAAAACAGTTCTGCAATTTCCGGGGGTTCATCATGTGATGCCACTGGGCCAAAAAAATACTTTCCCATTGACTTACACTGGGAAAGAGACACACCATTGAAGTATTGTTTGGTTTTTTTTTTAAGATTATTTTTATGGGCTTTTTGCCTTTAATGGACAGGACAGGATGTGAAATGGGGAGAGAGCGAGTGGGGAGTGACACACAGCAAAGGGCCGCAGGCCGGAATCGAACCCGTGGCCGCTGCAGTGAGGCACTGCCTCTGTACATGGGGTGCCAGCACTATCCACTACGCTACCAACACCCCACCATTGAAGTATTTTAGCCCCATACCTGCTGCAAAGTGCTAAACTGGAAGTCAGCCACTCAGCCGCCACTCTGACACGCCTGCTCTATGCGCCTGATGACGCAGAGCCAGCGCCGACCACCCACGTAATGTTTTATTTGCTTCATGAGCTGCTGATAAACTTTCATAGGAACAAAAAGGGATCCTGCCACCAACGCTGTATCCAGGTCTCTTCATACATCCACAGGCGGCGGCCTCGTTACTCTCTACACAGGAAAAACTTTGTCTTGTCTTGATGTTAAATGAATCTAAAAGGTCCTTCTGGTTCCCAGTGAAAAGGCAGAAAGTGTTCAAATAAAGTTTTACCGTGAAATTAGTGAAGGTGCACCGCTGAATTTACATTACGATGCTTTTATTGCAAAGTATAAGCAGGAAGTGATGTCATACACGTGACTCTGGATCTGATATCTGTTTACATCAGGGCAGTGACGGTTTCAATGATGATGATGAAGAAGAGGAAGACAAAAACAATCATGATGGAGATGATGAAGAAGAAAACAATAATGGAGCTGCTCAGCCTCCCGTTTGATTTGACAACTGCTGGGACAAGTTAGTGAGCAGATAGTGAGCAGTTAGTGAGCAGTTAGTGAGCAGATAGTGAGCAGATAGTGAGCAGATAGTGAGCAGTTAGTGAGCAGTTAGTGAGGAGATAGTGAGCAGTTAGTGAGCAGATAGTGAGCAGATAGTGAGCAGATAGTGAGCAGTTAGTGAGCAGTTAGTGAGCAGATAGTGAGCAGATAGTGAGCAGTTAGTGAGCAGTTAGTGAGCAGATAGTGAGCAGATAGTGAGCAGATAGTGAGCAGTTAGTGACCAGATAGTGAGCAGATAGTGAGCAGATAGTGAGCAGTTAGTGAGCAGATAGTGAGCAGATAGTGAGCAGATAGTGAGCAGATAGTGAGCAGTTAGTGAGCAGATAGTGAGCAGTTAGTGAGCAGATAGTGAGCAGTTAGTGAGCAGATAGTGAGCAGATAGTGAGCAGTTAGTGAGCAGTTAGTGAGCAGATAGTGAGCAGATAGTGAGCAGTTAGTGAGCAGTTAGTGAGCAGTTAGTGAGCAGATAGTGAGCAGTTAGTGAGCAGATAGTGAGCAGATAGTGAGCAGTTAGTGAGCAGATAGTGAGCAGATAGTGAGCAGATAGTGAGCAGATAGTGAGCAGTTAGTGAGCAGATAGTGAGCAGTTAGTGAGCAGATAGTGACCAGATAGTGAGCAGATAGTGAGCAGTTAGTGAGCAGATAGTGAGCAGATAGTGAGCAGATAGTGAGCAGTTAGTGAGCAGATAGTGAGCAGACAGTGAGCAGATAGTGAGCAGATAGTGAGCAGTTAGTGAGCAGATAGTGAGCAGATAGTGAGCAGATAGTGAGCAGTTAGTGAGCAGTTAGTGAGCAGATAGTGAGCAGATAGTGAGCAGATAGTGAGCAGTTAGTGAGCAGTTAGTGAGGAGATAGTGAGCAGTTAGTGAGCAGATAGTGAGCAGATAGTGAGCAGATAGTGAGCAGTTAGTGAGCAGTTAGTGAGCAGATAGTGAGCAGATAGTGAGCAGTTAGTGAGCAGTTAGTGAGCAGATAGTGAGCAGATAGTGAGCAGATAGTGAGCAGTTAGTGACCAGATAGTGAGCAGATAGTGAGCAGATAGTGAGCAGTTAGTGAGCAGATAGTGAGCAGATAGTGAGCAGATAGTGAGCAGTTAGTGAGCAGATAGTGAGCAGTTAGTGAGCAGATAGTGAGCAGTTAGTGAGCAGATAGTGAGCAGATAGTGAGCAGTTAGTGAGCAGTTAGTGAGCAGATAGTGAGCAGATAGTGAGCAGATAGTGAGCAGTTAGTGAGCAGTTAGTGAGCAGTTAGTGAGCAGATAGTGAGCAGTTAGTGAGCAGATAGTGAGCAGATAGTGAGCAGATAGTGAGCAGATAGTGAGCAGTTAGTGAGCAGATAGTGAGCAGTTAGTGAGCAGATAGTGACCAGATAGTGAGCAGATAGTGAGCAGTTAGTGAGCAGATAGTGAGCAGATAGTGAGCAGATAGTGAGCAGATAGTGAGCAGTTAGTGAGCAGATAGTGAGCAGACAGTGAGCAGATAGTGAGCAGATAGTGAGCAGTTAGTGAGCAGATAGTGAGCAGATAGTGAGCAGATAGTGAGCAGATAGTGACCAAATAGTGAGCAATTAGTGAGCAGATAGTGAGCAGTTAGTGAGCAGATAGTGAGGAGATAGTGAGCAGATAGTGAGCAGTTAGTGAGCAGATAGTGAGCAGTTAGTGAGCAGATAGTGAGCAGATAGTGAGCAGATAGTGAGGAGATAGTGAGCAGATAGTGAGCAGTTAGTGAGCAGATAGTGAGCAGATAGTGAGCAGTTAGTGAGTAGATAGTGAGCAGTTAGTAAGCAGATAGTGAGCAGATAGTGAGCAGTTAGTGAGCAGATAGTGAGCAGTTAGTGAGCAGATAGTGAGGAGATAGTGAGCAGATAGTGAGCAGTTAGTGAGCAGATAGTGAGCAGATAGTGAGCAGATAGTGAGCAGATAGTGAGCAGTTAGTGAGCAGATAGTGAGCAGATAGTGAGCAGTTAGTGAGCAGATAGTGAGCAGATAGTGAGCAGATAGTGAGCAGTTAGTGAGCAGATAGTGAACAGATAGTGAACAGATAGTGAGCAGATAGTGAGCAGATAGTGAGCAGTTAGTGAGCAGATAGTGAGCAGTTAGTGAGCAGATAGTGAGCAGTTAGTGAGCAGATAGTGAGCAGATAGTGAGCAGATAGTGAGCAGTTAGTGAGCAGATAGTGAGCAGATAGTGAGCAGATAGTGAGCAGTTAGTGAGCAGTTAGTGAGCAGTTAGTGAGCAGATAGTGAGCAGTTAGTGAGCAGTTAGTGAGCAGATAGTGAGCAGATAGTGAGCAGTTAGTGACCAGATAGTGAGCAGATAGTGAGCAGATAGTGAGCAGTTAGTGAGCAGATAGTGAGCAGATAGTGAGCAGTTAGTGAGCAGATAGTGAGCAGATAGTGAGCAGATAGTGAGCAGTTAGTGAGCAGTTAGTGAGCAGTTAGTGAGCAGATAGTGAGCAGATAGTGAGCAGATAGTGAGCAGACAGTGAGCAGATAGTGAGCAGATAGTGAGCAGATAGTGAGCAGTTAGTGAGCAGATAGTGAGCAGATAGTGAGCAGTTAGTGAGCAGATAGTGAGCAGATAGTGAGCAGATAGTGACCAGATAGTGAGCAGATAGTGAGCAGTTAGTGAGCAGATAGTGAGCAGTTAGTGAGCAGATAGTGAGCAGACAGTGAGCAGATAGTGAGCAGATAGTGAGCAGATAGTGAGCAGTTAGTGAGCAGATAGTGAGCAGATAGTGAGCAGATAGTGAGCAGTTAGTGAGCAGATAGTGAGCAGACAGTGAGCAGATAGTGAGCAGATAGTGAGCAGTTAGTGAGCAGATAGTGAGCAGTTAGTGAGCAGTTAGTGAGCAGACAGTGATCAGATAGTGAGCAGATAGTGAGCAGATAGTGAGCAGTTAGTGAGCAGATAGTGAGCAGTTAGTGAGCAGTTAGTGTGAAGTTAGTGAGCAGATAGTGAGCAGTTAGTGAGCAGATAGTGAGCAGATAGTGAGCAGTTAGTGAGCAGTTAGTGAGAAGTTAGTGAGCAGATAGTGAGCAGTTAGTGAGCAGTTAGTGAGAAGTTAGTGAGCAGATAGTGAGCAGATAGTGAGCAGATAGTGAGCAGTTAGTGAGCAGATAGTGAGCAGATAGTGAGCAGTTAGTGAGCAGATAGTGAGCAGATAGTGAGCAGTTAGTGAGCAGATAGTGAGCAGATAGTGAGCAGATAGTGAGCAGTTAGTGAGCAGATAGTGAGCAGTTAGTGAGCAGATAGTGAGCAGTTAGTGAGCAGTAAGTGAGCAGATAGTGAGCAGATAGTGAGAAGTTAGTGAGCAGATAGTGAGCAGTTAGTGAGCAGTAAGTGAGCAGATAGTGAGCAGATAGTGAGCAGTTAGTGAGCAGATAGTGAGCAGATAGTGAGCAGTTAGTGAGCAGTTAGTGAGAAGTTAGTGAGCAGATAGTGAGCAGTTAGTGAGCAGATAGTGAGCAGATAGTGAGCAGTTAGTGAGAAGTTAGTGAGCAGATAGTGAGCAGTTAGTGAGCAGATAATGAGCAGATAGTGAGCAGTTAGTGAGCAGATAGTGAGCAGTTAGTGAGCAGATAGTGAGCAGTTAGTGAGCAGTTAGTGAGCAGATAGTGACCAGGTAGTGACCAGATAGTGAGCAGTTAGTGAGCAGATAGTGAGCAGTTAGTGAGCAGATAGTGAGCAGATAGTGAGCAGTTAGTGAGAAGTTAGTGAGCAGATAGTGAGCAGATAGTGAGCAGATAGTGAGCAGATAGTGAGCAGATAGTGAGCAGATAGTGAGCAGTTAGTGAGCAGATAGTAAGCAGTTAGTGAGCAGATAGTGAGCAGATAGTGAGCAGATAGTGAGCAGTTAGTGAGCAGATAGTGAGCAGTTAGTGAGAAGTTAGTGAGCAGATAGTGAGCAGATAGTGAGCAGTTAGTGAGCAGATAGTAAGCAGTTAGTGAGCAGATAGTGAGCAGTTAGTGAGCAGATAGTGAGCAGTTAGTGAGCAGATAGTGAGCAGATAGTGAGCAGATAGTGAGCAGATAGTGAGAAGTTAGTGAGCAGATAGTGAGCAGATAGTGAGCAGTTAGTGAGCAGATAGTAAGCAGTTAGTGAGCAGATAGTGAGCAGTTAGTGAGCAGATAGTGAGCAGATAGTGAGCAGATAGTGAGCAGATAGTAAGCAGTTAGTGAGCAGATAGTGAGCAGTTAGTGAGCAGATAGTGAGCAGATAGTGAGCAGATAGTGAGCAGTTAGTGAGAAGTTAGTGAGCAGATAGTGAGCAGATAGTGAGCAGTTAGTGAGCAGATAGTAAGCAGTTAGTGAGCAGATAGTGAGCAGTTAGTGAGCAGATAGTGAGCAGTTAGTGAGCAGATAGTGAGCAGATAGTGAGCAGATAGTGAGCAGTTAGTGAGCAGATAGTGAGCAGATAGTGAGCAGTTAGTGAGAAGTCAGTGAGCAGATAGTGAGCAGTTAGTGAGCAGATAGTGAGCAGTTAGTGAGCAGATAGTGAGCAGATAGTGAGCAGTTAGTGAGAAGTTAGTGAGCAGATAGTGAGCAGTTAGTGAGCAGATAGTGAGCAGATAGTGAGCAGATAGTGAGCAGTTAGTGAGCAGATAGTGAGCAGATAGTGAGCAGATAGTGACCAGATAGTGACCAGATAGTGAGCAGTTAGTGAGCAGATAGTGAGCAGATAGTGACCAAATAGTGAGCAGTTAGTGAGCAGATAGTGAGCAGTTAGTGAGCAGATAGTGAGCAGTTAGTGAGCAGATAGTGAGCAGTTAGTGAGCAGATAGTGAGCAGATAGTGAGCAGTTAGTGAGAAGTTAGTGAGCAGATAGTGACCAGATAGTGACCAGATAGTGAGCAGTTAGTGAGCAGATAGTGAGCAGATAGTGAGCAGATAGTGACCAAATAGTGAGCAGTTAGTGAGCAGATAGTGAGCAGTTAGTGAGAAGTTAGTGAGCAGTTAGTGAGCAGATAGTGAGCAGTTAGTGAGCAGATAGTGAGCAGATAGTGAGCAGTTAGTGAGAAGATAGTGAGCAGATAGTGACCAGATAGTGACCAGATAGTGAGCAGTTAGTGAGCAGATAGTGAGCAGATAGTGAGCAGATAGTGACCAGATAGTGAGCAGTTAGTGAGCAGATAGTGAGCAGATAGTGAGCAGTTAGTGAGAAGTTAGTGAGCAGATAGTGAGCAGATAGTGAGCAGTTAGTGAGAAGTTAGTGAGAAGTTAGTGAGCAGATAGTGAGCAGTTAGTGAGCAGATAGTGAGCAGTTAGTGAGAAGTTAGTGAGAAGTTAGTGAGAAGTTAGTGAGAAGTTAGTGAGCAGATAGTGAGCAGTTAGTGAGCAGATAGTGAGCAGTTAGTGAGCAGATAGTGACCAGATAGTGACCAAATAGTGAGCAGTTAGTGAGCAGATAGTGAGCAGTTAGTGAGCAGATAGTGAGCAGTTAGTGAGCAGATAGTGAGCAGATAGTGACCAAATAGTGAGCAGTTAGTGAGCAGATAGTGAGCAGATAGTGAGCAGTTAGTGAGAAGTTAGTGAGCAGATAGTGAGCAGTTAGTGAGCAGATAGTGAGCAGTTAGTGAGCAGATAGTGAGCAGATAGTGACCAAATAGTGAGCAGTTAGTGAGCAGATAGTGAGCA
Organism: Epinephelus lanceolatus; assembly: GCF_041903045.1. Taxonomy (NCBI): domain Eukaryota; kingdom Metazoa; phylum Chordata; class Actinopteri; order Perciformes; family Serranidae; genus Epinephelus; species Epinephelus lanceolatus. The sequence continues at coordinate 48,320,501 of NC_135737.1, forward strand.
GTTAGTGAGCAGATAGTGAGCAGATAGTGAGCAGATAGTGACCAAATAGTGAGCAGTTAGTGAGCAGATAGTGAGCAGTTAGTGAGCAGATAGTGAGCAGTTAGTGAGCAGATAGTGAGCAGTTAGTGAGCAGATAGTGAGCAGATAGTGACCAAATAGTGAGCAGTTAGTGAGCAGATAGTGAGCAGATAGTGAGCAGTTAGTGAGAAGTTAGTGAGCAGATAGTGAGCAGTTAGTGAGCAGATAGTGAGCAGATAGTGACCAAATAGTGAGCAGTTAGTGAGCAGATAGTGAGCAGTTAGTGAGCAGATAGTGAGCAGATAGTGACCAAATAGTGAGCAGTTAGTGAGCAGATAGTGAGCAGTTAGTGAGCAAATAGTGAGCAGTTAGTGAGCAGATAGTGAGCAGATAGTGACCAAATAGTGAGCAGTTAGTGAGCAGATAGTGACCAGATAGTGAGCAGTTAGTGAGCAGATAGTGAGCAGTTAGTGAAAAGTTAGTGAGCAGATAGTGAGCAGTTAGTGAGCAGATAGTGAGCAGATAGTGACCAAATAGTGAGCAGTTAGTGAGCAGATAGTGAGCAGTTAGTGAGCAGACAGTGAGCAGATAGTGACCAAATAGTGAGCAGATAGTGACCAGATAGTGAGCAGTTAGTGAGCAGATAGTGAGCAGTTAGTGAGCAGATAGTGAGAAGATAGTGACCAAATAGTGAGCAGATAGTGAGCAGATAGTGAGCAGTTAGTGAGCAGATAGTGAGCAGTTAGTGAGCAGATAGTGAGCAGATAGTGACCAAATAGTGAGCAGATAGTGAGCAGTTAGTGAGCAGTTAGTGAGCAGTTAGTGAGCAGATAGTGAGCAGTTAGTGAGCAGTTAGTGAGCAGTTAGTGAGCAGATAGTGAGCAGATAGTGACCAAATAGTGAGCAGTTAGTGAGCAGATAGTGAGCAGATAGTGACCAAATAGTGAGCAGTTAGTGAGCAGATAGTGAGCAGTTAGTGAGCAGTTAGTGAGCAGATAGTGAGCAGTTAGTGAGCAGTTAGTGAGAAGTTAGTGAGCAGATAGTGAGCAGATAGTGAGCAGTTAGTGAGCAGTTAGTGAGCAGATAGTGACCAAATAGTGAGCAGATAGTGAGCAGTTAGTGAGCAGATACTGAGCAGTTAGTGAGAAGTTAGTGAGCAGATAGTGAGCAGATAGTGACCAAATAGTGAGCAGTTAGTGAGCAGTTAGTGAGCAGATAGTGAGCAGTTAGTGAGAAGTTAGTGAGCAGATAGTGAGCGGATAGTGACCAAATAGTGAGCAGTTAGTGAGCAGATAGTGAGCAGTTAGTGAGAAGTTAGTGAGCAGATAGTGAGCAGATAGTGACCAAATAGTGAGCAGTTAGTGAGCAGTTAGTGAGAAGTTAGTGAGCAGATAGTGAGCAGATAGTGAGCAGTTAGTGAGAAGTTAGTGAGCAGATAGTGAGCAGTTAGTGAGAAGTTAGTGAGCAGATAGTGAGCAGATAGTGAGCAGTTAGTGAGCAGATAGTGAGCAGATAGTGAGCAGTTAGTGAGAAGTTAGTGAGCAGATAGTGAGCAGATAGTGAGCAGATAGTGAGCAGTTAGTGAGCAGATAGTGAGCAGTTAGTGAGCAGATAGTGAGCAGATAGTGAGCAGATAGTGAGCAGTTAGTGAGCAGATAATGAGCAGATAGTGAGCAGTTAGTGAGCAGATAGTGAGCAGATAGTGAGCAGTTAGTCAGCAGATAGTGAGCAGATAGTGAGCAGTTAGTGAGCAGATAGTGAGCAGATAGTGAAAAGATAGTGAGCAGTTAGTGAGCAGTTAGTGACCAGATAGTGAAAAGATAGTGAGCAGATAGTGAGCAGATAGTGAGCAGTTAGTGAGCAGATAGTGAGCAGATAGTGAGCAGTTAGTGAGCAGATAGTGAGCAGATAGTGAGCAGTTAGTGAGCAGATAGTGACCAGATAGTGAAAAGATAGTGACCAGATAGTGAGCAGATAGTGAGCAGTTAGTGAGCAGATAGTGAGCAGATAGTGAGCAGTTAGTGACCAGATAGTGAGCAGATAGTGAGCAGTTAGTGAGCAGATAGTGAGCAGATAGTGAGCAGTTAGTGAGCAGATAGTGAGCAGATAGTGAGCAGTTAGTGAGCAGATAGTGAGCAGATAGTGAGCAGATAGTGAGCAGTTAGTGAGCAGATAGTGAGCAGATAGTGAGCAGATAGTGAGCAGACAGTGACCAGATAGTGAGCAGATAGTGAGCAGATAGTGAGCAGTTAGTGACCAGATAGTGAGCAGTTAGTGAGCAGTTAGTGAGCAGACAGTGACCAGATAGTGAGCAGATAGTGAGCAGATAGTGAGCAGTTAGTGAGCAGTTAGTGAGCAGATAGTGACCAGTTAATGACCAGATAGTGAGCAGATAGTGAGCAGATAGTGAGCAGTTAGTGACCAGATAGTGAGCAGATAGTGAGCAGATAGTGAGCAGTTAGTGACCAGATAGTGAGCAGATAGTGAGCAGATAGTGAGCAGTTAGTGAGCAGTTAGTGAGCAGATAGTGAGCAGTTAGTGAGCAGATAGTGAGCAGATAGTGAGCAGTTAGTGAGCAGATAGTGAGCAGATAGTGAGCAGTTAGTGAGCAGATAGTGAGCAGATAGTGAGCAGTTAGTGACCAGATAGTGACCAGATAGTGAGCAGATAGTGAGCAGATAGTGAGCAGTTAGTGAGCAAATAGTGACCAGATAGTGAGCAGTTAGTGACCAGATAGTGAGCAGATAGTGAGCAGTTAGTGAGCAGATAGTGAGCAGATAGTGAGCAGTTAGTGACCAGATAGTGAGCAGATAATGAGCAGATAGTGAGCAGTTAGTGAGCAGATAGTGAGCAGATAGTGAGCAGTTAGTGAGCAGATAGTGAGCAGTTAGTGAGCAGATAGTGAGCAGATAGTGAGCAGTTAGTGAGCAGATAGTGAGCAGATAGTGAGCAGATAGTGAGCAGTTAGTGAGCAGATAGTGAGCAGATAGTGAGCAGTTAGTGAGCAGATAGTGAGCAGATAGTGAGCAGATAGTGAGCAGTTAGTGAGCAGATAGTGAGCAGATAGTGACCAGTTAGTGAGCAGATAGTGAGCAGATAGTGAGCAGTTAGTGAGCAGTTAGTGAGCAGATAGTGAGCAGATAGTGAGCAGTTAGTGACCAGATAGTGAGCAGATAGTGAGCAGATAGTGAGCAGTTAGTGACCAGATAGTGAGCAGATAGTGAGCAGATAGTGAGCAGTTAGTGAGCAGATAGTGAGCAGATAGTGAGCAGTTAGTGAGCAGATAGTGAGCAGATAGTGAGCAGATAGTGAGCAGATAGTGAGCAGTTAGTGAGCAGATAGTGAGCAGATAGTGAGCAGTTAGTGACCAGATAGTGAGCAGATAGTGAGCAGTTAGTGAGCAGATAGTGAGCAGATAGTGACCAGATAGTGAGCAGTTAGTGAGCAGATAGTGAGCAGATAGTGAGCAGTTAGTGACCAGATAGTGAGCAGATAGTGAGCAGTTAGTGAGCAGATAGTGAGCAGATAGTGAGCAGATAGTGAGCAGATAGTGAGCAGTTAGTGAGCAGATAGTGAGCAGATAGTGAGCAGATAGTGAGCAGTTAGTGACCAGATAGTGAGCAGACAGTGAGCAGTTAGTGAGCAGATAGTGACCAGATAGTGAGCAGATAGTGAGCAGATAGTGAGCAGTTAGTGACCAGATAGTGAGCAGATAGTGAGCAGATAGTGAGCAGTTAGTGAGCAGATAGTGAGCAGATAGTGAGCAGTTAGTGAGCAGATAGTGACCAGATAGTGAGCAGATAGTGAGCAGATAGTGAGCAGATAGTGAGCAGTTAGTGAGCAGATAGTGAGCAGATAGTGAGCAGTTAGTGAGCAGTTAGTGAGCAGATAGTGAGCAGATAGTGAGCAGTTAGTGAGCAGATAGTGAGCAGTTAGTGAGCAGATAGTGAGCAGATAGTGAGCAAATAGTGAGCAGATAGTGAGCAGTTAGTGAGCAAATAGTGAGCAGATAGTGAGCAGTTAGTGAACAAATAGTGAGCAGTTAGTGAGCAGTTAGTGAGCAGATAGTGAGCAGTTAGTGAGCAGATAGTGAGCAGATAGTGAGCAGTTAGTGAGCAGTTAGTGAGCAGATAGTGAGCAGATAGTGAGCAGATAGTGAGCAGTTAGTGAGCAGATAGTGAGCAGTGAGCAGATAGTGAGCAGTTAGTGAGCAAACAGTGAGCAGTTAGTGAGCAGATAGTGAGCAGATAGTGAGCAGTTAGTGAGCAGATAGTGAGCAGTTAGTGAGCAGATAGTGAGCAGTTAGTGAGCAGATAGTGAGCAGACAGTGAGAAGATAGTGAGCAGTTAGTGAGCAGATAGTGAGCAGTTAGTGAGCAGACAGTGAGAAGATAGTGAGCAGTTAGTGAGCAGATAGTGAGCAGATAGTGAGCAGTTAGTGAGCAGATAGTGAGCAGATAGTGAGCAGTTAGTGAGCAGATAGTGAGCAGATAGTGAGCAGATAGTGAGCAGTTAGTGAGCAGATAGTGAGCAGATAGTGAGCAGACAGTGAGCAGTTAGTGAGCAGTTAGTGAGCAGATAGTGAGCAGATAGTGAGCAGTTAGTGAGCAGATAGTGAGCAGATAGTGAGCAGTTAGTGAGCAGATAGTGAGCAGATAGTGAGCAGTTAGTGAGCAGATAGTGAGCAGACAGTGAGCAGTTAGTGAGCAGATAGTGAGCAGATAGTGAGCAGTTAGTGAGCAGATAGTGAGCAGACAGTGAGCAGTTAGTGAGCAGATAGTGAGCAGATAGTGAGCAGTTAGTGAGCAGATAGTGAGCAGTTAGTGAGCAGTTAGTGAGCAGATAGTGAGCAGATAGTGAGCAGATAGTGAGCAGACAGTGAGCAGATAGTGAGCAGATAGTGAGCAGATAGTGAGCAGTTAGTGAGCAGATAGTGAGCAGTTAGTGAGCAGATAGTGAGCAGTTAGTGAGCAGTTAGTGAGCAGTTAGTGAGCAGATAGTGAGCAGTTAGTGAGCAGACAGTGAGCAGATAGTGAGCAGTTAGTGAGCAGATAGTGAGCAGATAGTGAGCAGTTAGTGAGCAGACAGTGAGCAGATAGTGAGCAGTTAGTGAGCAGATAGTGAGCAGATAGTGAGCAGTTAGTGAGCAGACAGTGAGCAGATAGTGACCAGATAGTGAGCAGATAGTGAGCAGTTAGTGAGCAGATAGTGAGCAGTTAGTGAGCAGTTAGTGAGCAGATAGTGAGCAGTTAGTGAGCAGATAGTGAGCAGATAGTGAGCAGTTAGTGAGCAGATAGTGAGCAGATAGTGAGCAGATAGTGAGCAGTTAGTGAGCAGATAGTGAGCAGATAGTGAGCAGTTAGTGAGCAGTTAGTGAGCAGATAGTGAGCAGTTAGTGAGCAGATAGTGAGCAGATAGTGAGCAGTTAGTGAGCAGATAGTGAGCAGATAGTGAGCAGTTAGTGAGCAAATAGTGAGCAGATAGTGAGCAGTTAGTGAGCAAATAGTGAGCAGTTAGTGAGCAGTTAGTGAGCAGATAGTGAGCAGTTAGTGAGCAGATAGTGAGCAGATAGTGAGCAGTTAGTGAGCAGTTAGTGAGCAGATAGTGAGCAGTTAGTGAGCAGATAGTGAGCAGATAGTGAGCAGTTAGTGAGCAGATAGTGAGCAGATAGTGAGCAGTTAGTGAGCAGATAGTGAGCAGTTAGTGAGCAGATAGTGAGCAGTTAGTGAGCAGATAGTGAGCAGATAGTGAGCAGTTAGTGAGCAGATAGTGAGCAGATAGTGAGCAGATAGTGAGCAGTTAGTGAGCAGATAGTGAGCAGATAGTGAGCAGTTAGTGAGCAGTTAGTGAGCAGATAGTGAGCAGTTAGTGAGCAGATAGTGAGCAGATAGTGAGCAGTTAGTGAGCAGATAGTGAGCAGATAGTGAGCAGTTAGTGAGCAAATAGTGAGCAGATAGTGAGCAGTTAGTGAGCAAATAGTGAGCAGTTAGTGAGCAGTTAGTGAGCAGATAGTGAGCAGTTAGTGAGCAGATAGTGAGCAGATAGTGAGCAGTTAGTGAGCAGTTAGTGAGCAGATAGTGAGCAGATAGTGAGCAGATAGTGAGCAGTTAGTGAGCAGTTAGTGAGCAGATAGTGAGCAGTGAGCAGATAGTGAGCAGTTAGTGAGCAAACAGTGAGCAGTTAGTGAGCAGATAGTGAGCAGTTAGTGAGCAGATAGTGAGCAGTTAGTGAGCAGATAGTGAGCAGATAGTGAGCAGATAGTGAGCAGTTAGTGAGCAGATAGTGAGCAGATAGTGAACAGATAGTGAGCAGATAGTGAGCAGATAGTGAGCAGTTAGTGAGCAGATAGTGACCAGATAGTGAGCAGTTAGTGAGCAGATAGTGACCAGATAGTGAGCAGATAGTGAGCAGATAGTGAGCAGTTAGTGAGCAAATAGTGAGCAGATAGTGAGCAGTTAGTGAGCAAATAGTGAGCAGTTAGTGAGCAGTTAGTGAGCAGATAGTGAGCAGTTAGTGAGCAGATAGTGAGCAGTTAGTGAGCAAATAGTGAGCAGTTAGTGAGCAGTTAGTGAGCAGATAGTGAGCAGTTAGTGAGCAGATAGTGACCAGATAGTGAGCAGTTAGTGAGCAGATAGTGACCAGATAGTGAGCAGATAGTGAGCAGTTAGTGAGCAGATAGTGAGCAGTTAGTGAGCAAATAGTGAGCAGTTAGTGAGCAGATAGTGACCAGATAGTGAGCAGTTAGTGAGCAGATAGTGAGCAGTTAGTGAGCAGATAGTGAGCAGATAGTGAGCAGTTAGTGAGCAAATAGTGAGCAGATAGTGAGCAGTTAGTGAGCAAATAGTGAGCAGTTAGTGAGCAGTTAGTGAGCAGATAGTGAGCAGTTAGTGAGCAGATAGTGAGCAGATAGTGAGCAGTTAGTGAGCAGTTAGTGAGCAGATAGTGAGCAGATAGTGAGCAGATAGTGAGCAGATAGTGAGCAGTTAGTGAGCAGATAGTGAGCAGATAGTGAGCAGATAGTGAGCAGATAGTGAGCAGATAGTGACGAGATAGTGAGGAGTTAGTGATCAGTTAGTGACCAAATAGTGAGCAGATAGTGACCAGATAATGAGCAGTTAGTGGCCAGATAGTGAGGAGATAGTGAGCAGATAGTGAGCAGTTAGTGAGCAGATAGTGACCAGATAGTGAGCAGATAGTGACCAGATAGTGAGCAGTTAGTGACCAGATAGTGAGCAGTTAGTGAGCAGATAGTGAGCAGTTAGTGAGCAGATAGTGAGCAGATAGTGAGCAGTTAGTGAGCAGATAGTAAGCAGTTAGTGAGCAGATAGTGAGCAGTTAGTGAGCAGATAGTGAGCAGTTAGTGAGCAGATAGTGAGCAGATAGTGAGCAGATAGTGAGCAGATAGTGAGCAGTTAGTGAGCAGATAGTGAGCAGATAGTGAGCAGTTAGTGAGAAGTTAGTGAGCAGATAGTGAGCAGTTAGTGAGCAGATAGTGAGCAGTTAGTGAGCAGATAGTGAGCAGATAGTGAGCAGTTAGTGAGAAGTTAGTGAGCAGATAGTGAGCAGTTAGTGAGCAGATAGTGAGCAGTTAGTGAGCAGATAGTGAGCAGTTAGTGAGCAGATAGTGAGCAGATAGTGAGCAGATAGTGAGCAGATAGTGAGCAGTTAGTGAGCAGATAGTGAGCAGATAGTGAGCAGATAGTGAGCAGTTAGTGAGCAGACAGTGAGCAGACAGTGAGCAGACAGTGAGCAGTTAGTGAGCAGATAGTGAGCAGATAGTGAGCAGTTAGTGAGCAGTTAGTGAGCAGATAGTGAGCAGTTAGTGAGCAGTTAGTGAGCAGTTAGTGAGCAGATAGTGAGCAGTTAGTGAGCAGTTAGTGAGCAGATAGTGAGCAGATAGTGAGCAGTTAGTGAGCAGATAGTGAGCAGATAGTGAGCAGTTAGTGAGCAGTTAGTGAGCAGATAGTGAGCAGTTAGTGAGCAGATAGTGAGCAGTTAGTGAGCAGATAGTGAGCAGATAGTGAGCAGTTAGTGAGCAGATAGTGAGCAGATAGTGAGCAGTTAGTGAGCAGTTAGTGAGCAGTTAGTGAGCAGATAGTGAGCAGTTAGTGAGCAGATAGTGACCAGATAGTGAGCAGATAGTGAGCAGTTAGTGAGCAGTTAGTGAGCAGTTAGTGAGCAGATAGTGAGCAGTTAGTGAGCAGATAGTGAGCAGATAGTGAGCAGTTAGTGAGCAAATAGTGAGCAGATAGTGAGCAGTTAGTGAGCAAATAGTGAGCAGTTAGTGAGCAGTTAGTGAGCAGATAGTGAGCAGATAGTGAGCAGTTAGTGAGCAGTTAGTGAGCAGATAGTGAGCAGTTAGTGAGCAGATAGTGAGCAAATAGTGAGCAGATAGTGAGCAGTTAGTGAGCAGTTAGTGAGCAGTTAGTGAGCAGATAGTGAGCAAATAGTGAGCAGTTAGTGAGCAGTTAGTGAGCAGATAGTGAGCAGTTAGTGAGCAGATAGTGAGCAGATAGTGAGCAGTTAGTGAGCAGTTAGTGAGCAGATAGTAAGCAGATAGTGAGCAGATAGTGAGCAGTTAGTGAGCAGTTAGTGAGCAGATAGTGAGCAGTGAGCAGATAGTGAGCAGTTAGTGAGCAAACAGTGAGCAGTTAGTGAGCAGATAGTGAGCAGATAGTGAGCAGTTAGTGAGCAGATAGTGAGCAGATAGTGAGCAGTTAGTGAGCAGATAGTGAGCAGATAGTGAGCAGTTAGTGAGCAGATAGTGAGCAGATAGTGAGCAGTTAGTGAGCAGATAGTGAGCAGTTAGTGAGCAGATAGTGAGCAGATAGTGAGCAGATAGTGAGCAGTTAGTGAGCAGATAGTGAACAGATAGTGAACAGATAGTGAGCAGATAGTGAGCAGATAGTGAGCAGTTAGTGAGCAGATAGTGAGCAGTTAGTGAGCAGATAGTGAGCAGTTAGTGAGCAGATAGTGAGCAGATAGTGAGCAGATAGTGACGAGATAGTGAGGAGTTAGTGATCAGTTAGTGACCAAATAGTGAGCAGATAGTGACCAGATAATGAGCAGTTAGTGGCCAGATAGTGAGGAGATAGTGAGCAGATAGTGAGCAGTTAGTGAGCAGATAGTGAGGAGATAGTGAACAGATAGTGACCAGTTAGTGAGCAGATAGTGAGCAGTTAGTGAGCAGATAGTGACCAGATAGTGAGCAGATAGTGAGCAGATAGTGAGCAGTTAGTGAGCAGATAGTGAGCAGATAGTGAGCAGATAGTGAACAGATAGTGAGCAGATAGTGAGCAGATAGTGAGCAGTTAGTGAGCAGATAGTGAGCAGTTAGTGAGCAGTTAGTGAGCAGATAGTGACCAAATAGTGAGCAGTTAGTGAGCAGATAGTGAGCAGTTAGTGAGCAGATAGTGAGGAGATAGTGAGCAGATAGTGAGCAGTTAGTGAGCAGATAGTCAGCAGTTAGTGAGCAGTTAGTGACCAAATAGTGAGCAGTTAGTGAGCAGATAGTGAGCAGATAGTGAGCAGATAGTGAGCAGATAGTGACCAAATAGTGAGCAGTTAGTGAGCAGATAGTGAGCAGTTAGTGAGCAGATAGTGAGGAGATAGTGAGCAGATAGTGAGCAGTTAGTGAGCAGATAGTGAGCAGATAGTGAGCAGATAGTGAGCAGATAGTGAGCAGTTAGTGAGCAGATAGTGAGCAGATAGTGAGCAGTTAGTGAGTAGATAGTGAGCAGTTAGTAAGCAGATAGTGAGCAGATAGTGAGCAGTTAGTGAGCAGATAGTGAGCAGTTAGTGAGCAGATAGTGAGGAGATAGTGAGCAGATAGTGAGCAGTTAGTGAGCAGATAGTGAGCAGATAGTGAGCAGATAGTGAGCAGTTAGTGAGCAGATAGTGAGCAGATAGTGAGCAGTTAGTGAGCAGTTAGTGACCAAATAGTGAGCAGTTAGTGAGCAGATAGTGACCAAATAGTGAGCAGTTAGTGAGCAGATAGTGAGCAGTTAGTGAGCAGATAGTGAGCAGTTAGTGAGCAGATAGTGAGCAGATAGTGAGCAGATAGTGAGCAGTTAGTGAGCACATAGTGAGCAGATAGTGAGCAGTTAGTGAGCAGATAGTGAGCAGTTAGTGAGCAGATAGTGAGGAGATAGTGAGCAGATAGTGAGCAGTTAGTGAGCAGATAGTGAGCAGTTAGTGAGCAGATAGTGAGGAGATAGTGAGCAGATAGTGAGCAGTTAGTGAGCAGATAGTGAGGAGATAGTGAGGAGATAGTGAGCAGATAGTGAGCAGATAGTGAGCAGATAGTGAGCAGTTAGTGAGCAGATAGTGAGGAGATAGTGAGCAGTTAGTGAGCAGATAGTGAGCAGTTAGTGAGCAGATAGTGAGCAGTTAGTGAGCAGATAGTGAGGAGATAGTGAGGAGATAGTGAGCAGATAGTGAGCAGTTAGTGAGCAGATAGTGAGCAGTTAGTGAGCAGATAGTGAGGAGATAGTGAGCAGATAGTGAGCAGATAGTGAGCAGATAGTGACCAAATAGTGAGCAGTTAGTGAGCAGATAGTGAGCAGATAGTGAGCAGTTAGTGAGCAGATAGTGAGCAAATAGTGAGCAGTTAGTGAGCAGATAGTGAGCAGATAGTGAGCAGATAGTGAGCAGATAGTGAGCAGATAGTGAGCAGTTAGTGAGCAGATAGTGAGCAGATAGTGAGCAGATAGTGAGCAGATAGTGAGCAGTTAGTGAGCAGATAGTGAGCAGATAGTGAGCAGATAGTGAGCAGATAGTGAGCAGTTAGTGAGCAGATAGTGAGCAGTTAGTGAGCAGATAGTGAGGAGATAGTGAGGAGATAGTGAGCAGATAGTGAGCAGTTAGTGAGCAGATAGTGAGCAGTTAGTGAGCAGATAGTGAGGAGATAGTGAGCAGATAGTGAGCAGATAGTGAGCAGATAGTGACCAAATAGTGAGCAGTTAGTGAGCAGATAGTGAGCAGATAGTGAGCAGTTAGTGAGCAGATAGTGAGCAAATAGTGAGCAGTTAGTGAGCAGATATTGAGCAGTTAGTGAGCAAACAGTGAGCAGTTAGTGAGCAGATAGTGAGCAGATAGTGAGCAGTTAGTGAGCAGATAGTGAGCAGATAGTGAGCAGATAGTGAGCAGATAGTGAGCAGTTAGTGAGCAGATAGTGAGCAGTTAGTGAGCAGATAGTGAGCAGATAGTGAGCAGATAGTGAGCAGTTAGTGAGCAGATAGTGAGCAGATAGTGAGCAGATAGTGAGCAGTTAGTGAGCAGATAGTGAGCAGATAGTGAGCAGTTAGTGAGCAGATAGTGAGCAGATAGTGAGCAGATAGTGAGCAGTTAGTGAGCAGATAGTGAGCAGATAGTGAGCAGATAGTGAGCAGTTAGTGAGCAGATAGTGAGCAGATAGTGAGCAGTTAGTGAGCAGATAGTGAGCAGTTAGTGAGCAGATAGTGAGCAGATAGTGAGCAGATAGTGAGCAGTTAGTGAGCAGATAGTGAGCAGATAGTGAGCAGTTAGTGAGCAGATAGTGAGCAGATAGTGAGCAGTTAGTGAGCAGATAGTGAGCAGATAGTGAGCAGTTAGTGAGCAGATAGTGAACAGATAGTGAACAGATAGTGAGCAGATAGTGAGCAGATAGTGAGCAGTTAGTGAGCAGATAGTGAGCAGTTAGTGAGCAGATAGTGAGCAGTTAGTGAGCAGATAGTGAGCAGATAGTGAGCAGATAGTGACGAGATAGTGAGGAGTTAGTGATCAGTTAGTGACCAAATAGTGAGCAGATAGTGACCAGATAATGAGCAGTTAGTGGCCAGATAGTGAGGAGATAGTGAGCAGATAGTGAGCAGTTAGTGAGCAGATAGTGAGGAGATAGTGAACAGATAGTGACCAGTTAGTGAGCAGATAGTGAGCAGTTAGTGAGCAGATAGTGACCAGATAGTGAGCAGATAGTGAGCAGATAGTGAGCAGTTAGTGAGCAGATAGTGAGCAGATAGTGAGCAGATAGTGAACAGATAGTGAGCAGATAGTGAGCAGTTAGTGAGCAGATAGTGAGCAGTTAGTGAGCAGTTAGTGAGCAGATAGTGACCAAATAGTGAGCAGTTAGTGAGCAGATAGTGAGCAGTTAGTGAGCAGATAGTGAGGAGATAGTGAGCAGATAGTGAGCAGTTAGTGAGCAGATAGTCAGCAGTTAGTGAGCAGTTAGTGACCAAATAGTGAGCAGTTAGTGAGCAGATAGTGAGCAGATAGTGAGCAGATAGTGAGCAGATAGTGACCAAATAGTGAGCAGTTAGTGAGCAGATAGTGAGCAGTTAGTGAGCAGATAGTGAGGAGATAGTGAGCAGATAGTGAGCAGTTAGTGAGCAGATAGTGAGCAGATAGTGAGCAGATAGTGAGCAGATAGTGAGCAGTTAGTGAGCAGATAGTGAGCAGATAGTGAGCAGTTAGTGAGTAGATAGTGAGCAGTTAGTAAGCAGATAGTGAGCAGATAGTGAGCAGTTAGTGAGCAGATAGTGAGCAGTTAGTGAGCAGATAGTGAGGAGATAGTGAGCAGATAGTGAGCAGTTAGTGAGCAGATAGTGAGCAGATAGTGAGCAGATAGTGAGCAGTTAGTGAGCAGATAGTGAGCAGATAGTGAGCAGTTAGTGAGCAGTTAGTGACCAAATAGTGAGCAGTTAGTGAGCAGATAGTGACCAAATAGTGAGCAGTTAGTGAGCAGATAGTGAGCAGTTAGTGAGCAGATAGTGAGCAGTTAGTGAGCAGATAGTGAGCAGATAGTGAGCAGATAGTGAGCAGTTAGTGAGCACATAGTGAGCAGATAGTGAGCAGTTAGTGAGCAGATAGTGAGCAGTTAGTGAGCAGATAGTGAGGAGATAGTGAGCAGATAGTGAGCAGTTAGTGAGCAGATAGTGAGCAGTTAGTGAGCAGATAGTGAGGAGATAGTGAGCAGATAGTGAGCAGTTAGTGAGCAGATAGTGAGGAGATAGTGAGGAGATAGTGAGCAGATAGTGAGCAGATAGTGAGCAGATAGTGAGCAGTTAGTGAGCAGATAGTGAGGAGATAGTGAGCAGTTAGTGAGCAGATAGTGAGCAGTTAGTGAGCAGATAGTGAGCAGTTAGTGAGCAGATAGTGAGGAGATAGTGAGGAGATAGTGAGCAGATAGTGAGCAGTTAGTGAGCAGATAGTGAGCAGTTAGTGAGCAGATAGTGAGGAGATAGTGAGGAGATAGTGAGCAGATAGTGAGCAGTTAGTGAGCAGATAGTGAGCAGTTAGTGAGCAGATAGTGAGGAGATAGTGAGCAGATAGTGAGCAGATAGTGAGCAGATAGTGACCAAATAGTGAGCAGTTAGTGAGCAGATAGTGAGCAGATAGTGAGCAGTTAGTGAGCAGATAGTGAGCAAATAGTGAGCAGTTAGTGAGCAGATATTGAGCAGTTAGTGAGGAGATAGTGAGCAGATAGTGAGCAGATAGTGAGCAGTTAGTGAGCAGATAGTGAGGAGATAGTGAGCAGATAGTGAGCAGATAGTGAGCAGTTAGTGAGCAGATAGTGAGCAGATAGTGAGCAGATAATGAGCAGTTAGTGAGCAGTTAGTGAGCAGATAGTGAGCAGATAGTGAGCAGATAGTGAGCAGTTAGTGAGCAGTTAGTGAGCAGATAGTGAGGAGATAGTGAGCAGATAGTGAGCAGTTAGTGAGCAGATAGTGAGGAGATACTGAGCAGATAGTGAGCAGTTAGTGAGCAGATAGTGAGCAGTTAGTGAGCAGATAGTGAGCAGTTAGTGAGCAGATAGTGAGGAGATAGTGAGCAGATAGTGAGCAGTTAGTGAGCAGATAGTGAGCAGTTAGTGAGCAGATAGTGAGCAGTTAGTGAGCAGATAGTGAGGAGATAGTGAGCAGATAGTGAGCAGTTAGTGAGCAGATAGTGAGGAGATAGTGAGCAGATAGTGAGCAGTTAGTGAGCAGTTAGTGAGCAGATAGTGAGGAGATAGTGAGCAGATAGTGAGCAGTTAGTGAGCAGATAGTGAGGAGATAGTGAGCAGATAGTGAGCAGTTAGTGAGCAGTTAGTGAGCAGATAGTGAGGAGATACTGAGCAGATAGTGAGCAGTTAGTGAGCAGATAGTGAGCAGTTAGTGAGCAGATAGTGAGCAGTTAGTGAGCAGATAGTGAGGAGATAGTGAGCAGATAGTGAGCAGTTAGTGAGCAGATAGTGAGGAGATAGTGAGCAGATAGTGAGCAGTTAGTGAGCAGTTAGTGAGCAGATAGTGAGGAGATAGTGAGCAGATAGTGAGCAGATAGTGAGCAGATAGTGAGCAGTTAGTGAGCAGATAGTGAGGAGATAGTGAGCAGATAGTGAGCAGATAGTGAGCAGATAGTGAGCAGTTAGTGAGCAGTTAGTGAGCAGATAGTGAGCAGTTAGTGAGCAGATAGTGAGCAGTTAGTGAGCAGATAGTGAGCAGATAGTGAGCAGTTAGTGAGCAGATAGTGAGCAGATAGTGAGCAGTTAGTGAGCAGATAGTGAGCAGATAGTGAGCAGTTAGTGAGCAGATAGTGAGCAGATAGTGAGGAGATAGTGAGCAGATAGTGAGCAGATAGTGAGCAGATAGTGAGCAGTTAGTGAGCAGTTAGTGAGCAGATAGTGAGCAGTTAGTGAGCAGATAGTGAGCAGTTAGTGAGCAGATAGTGAGCAGATAGTGAGCAGTTAGTGAGCAGATAGTGAGCAGATAGTGAGCAGTTAGTGAGCAGATAGTGAGCAGATAGTGAGCAGTTAGTGAGCAGATAGTGAGCAGATAGTGAGCAGTTAGTGAGCAGATAGTGAGCAGATAGTGAGGAGATAGTGAGCAGTTAGTGAGCAGTTAGTGAGCAGATATTGAGCAGTTAGTGAGCAGATAGTGAGCAGATAGTGAGCAGTTAGTGAGCAGATAGTGAGCAGTTAGTGAGCAGATAGTGAGCAGATAGTGAGCAGTTAGTGAGCAGATAGTGAGCAGTTAGTGAGCAGATAGTGAGCAGATAGTGAGCAGATAGTGAGCAGTTAGTGAGCAGTTAGTGAGCAGATAGTGAGGAGATAGTGAGCACATAGTGAGGAGATAGTGAGCAGTTAGTGAGCAGATAGTGAGCAGTTAGTGAGCAGATAGTGAGCAGTTAGTGAGCAGATAGTGAGGAGATAGTGAGCAGATAGTGAGGAGATAGTGAGCAGTTAGTGAGCAGATAGTGAGGAGATAGTGAGCAGATAGTGAGCAGATAGTGAGCAGTTAGTGAGCAGATAGTGAGCAGTTAGTGAGCAGATAGTGAGCAGATAGTGAGCAGATAGTGAGCAGATAGTGAGCAGATAGTGAGCAGTTAGTGAGCAGATAGTGAGCAGATAGTGAGCAGATAGTGAGCAGTTAGTGAGCAGTTAGTGAGCAGATAGTGAGCAGATAGTGAGCAATTAGTGAGCAGATAGTGAGCAATTAGTGAGCAGATAGTGAGCAGATAGTGAGCAGATAGTGAGCAGATAGTGAGCAGTTAGTGAGCAGATAGTGAGCAGTTAGTGAGCAGATAGTGAGCAGATAGTGAGCAGTTAGTGAGCAGATAGTGAGCAGTTAGTGAGCAGATAGTGAGCAGATAGTGAGCAGATAGTGAGCAGTTAGTGAGCAGATAGTGAGCAGTTAGTGAGCAGATAGTGAGCAGATAGTGAGCAGTTAGTGAGGAGATAGTGAGCAGATAGTGAGCAGTTAGTGAGCAGATAGTGAGCAGTTAGTGAGCAGATAGTGAGCAGATAGTGAGCAGATAGTGAGCAGTTAGTGAGCAGATAGTGAGCAATTAGTGAGCAGATAGTGAGCAGATAGTGAGCAGATAGTGAGCAGATAGTGAGCAGTTAGTGAGCAGATAGTGAGCAGATAGTGAGCAGTTAGTGAGCAGTTAGTGAGAAGTTAGTGAGCAGATAGTGAGCAGTTAGTGAGCAGATAGTGAGCAGATAGTGAGCAGTTAGTGAGCAGTTAGTGAGCAGATAGTGAGGAGATAGTGAGCAGATAGTGAGCAGATAGTGAGCAGTTAGTGAGCAGATAGTGAGCAGTTAGTGAGCAGATAGTGAGCAGTTAGTGAGCAGTTAGTGAGCAGATAGTGAGCAGATAGTGAGCAGATAGTGAGCAGATAGTGAGCAGATAGTGAGCAGTTAGTGAGCAGATAGTGAGCAGTTAGTGAGCAGATAGTGAGCAGATAGTGAGCAGATAGTGAGCAGTTAGTGAGCAGTTAGTGAGCAGATAGTGAGCAGATAGTGAGCAGTTAGTGAGCAGATAGTGAGCAGATAGTGAGCAGATAGTGAGCAGTTAGTGAGCAGTTAGTGAGCAGATAGTGAGCAGATAGTGAGCAGTTAGTGAGCAGATAGTGAGCAGATAGTGAGCAGTTAGTGAGCAGATAGTGAGCAGTTAGTGAGCAGTTAGTGAGCAGATAGTGAGCAGATAGTGAGCAGTTAGTGAGCAGATAGTGAGCAGATAGTGAGCAGATAGTGAGCAGATAGTGAGCAGATAGTGAGCAGTTAGTGAGCAGTTAGTGAGAAGTTAGTGAGCAGATAGTGAGCAGATAGTGAGCAGATAGTGAGCAGTTAGTGAGCAGATAGTGAGCAGTTAGTGAGCAGTTAGTGAGCAGATAGTGAGCAGATAGTGAGCAGTTAGTGAGAAGTTAGTGAGCAGATAGTGAGCAGATAGTGAGCAGATAGTGAGCAGTTAGTGAGCAGTTAGTGAGAAGTTAGTGAGCAGATAGTGAGCAGATAGTGAGCAGATAGTGAGCAGTTAGTGAGCAGTTAGTGAGAAGTTAGTGAGCAGATAGTGAGCAGATAGTGAGCAGTTAGTGAGCAGATAGTGAGCAGTTAGTGAGCAGATAGTGAGCAGATAGTGAGCAGATAGTGAGCAGATAGTGAGCAGATAGTGAGCAGATAGTGAGCAGTTAGTGAGCAGATAGTGAGCAGATAGTGAGCAGATAGTGAGCAGTACAGGAGTCCTGAAGGCACAGTGTTCACATGTGACTTGGGATCATCGATTGAACTTTGGTACTTTAACAGTTAAATCTTTTATATTTTACAGAGTGACGAGCAGCAGCAGGAGCTGAGGGTTTTAAATCAACCTTGACAACACGTCGATGATGATGATGATGATGATGATGATGATGATGATGATGATGATGAACAGAACAAATTCATCTGAAACTTAAAAAGATGTTTCAGGGCAGAAATGAAAGTTTCAGATAAATCTTAAAAATCTGCAGGTTTTTTATTTATTTTCTGACGTTGGCACCAGATAGATAAATATTTGTTATTATTAATAGTTATTAATAAATTCATCTTGTGGTCAATAAAGTGTCAGATAAGTCCATTAATCTGTTCATTAATTAACTAATTGTGAACATTCCTGTCTGCATGGAAATTCTCTTTGCTGTG